>NW_028270174.1:35599289-36262289 GCF_037043375.1 Chiloscyllium plagiosum | reverse complement strand
CAAATGCAGTTATTAGGTAATGGCATTTTGTATGATGCATGTTTCCTGTACTGTTGTGGTGGCTCAGCATGTTCAACAGTAACTCGGTAATATGTCTAAATACAACACATTGGCTTAGAAATTGGACTGCACCATCCTATATTTCAAGAGTTAACAACCATCTTCTCCAGGGGTCTTAATGCTGGCCTAGTCAGTGACCCATGAATGAATTTTAAAATAGTCTGTGCCAGAGGTGCACATGCTGCATGTTATGGGCATGATGGAGCACATGCATTTTTCAACATAGTCAAGTTTCTGAACAATTGTGTTCTCATTTTTCATTAATACCAGGACCGTGTAAAACATTTTGTCCATGATAAGTCTCTTGATATAAAATGTATTCTGGATGGCTTCAAATTATGACTTCTTGTGGAGAATCCACTTTGACATCTTTACTGTGGCTTGACATTCATTCGAACTGTGAATGAATTCCATCGGCTAGACAAAAATTCCACCGTAAAAGTCTAATTCCCAATTCAGACAAACAAAAGTAATGATGAGGCTAAGTGATGATGACATGTTGTTCACAGCACCACTCAGCAAGAGGTTGGTATAGTTTTATAGAAGGGAGCATTCTTTAAGCTTCTTTATGCTGCTCAGGGTAATTTCATAAATTAATCCGTTCAATTAAGTTTTCCTGCCTCTGTAAATGTTCCATGCAGGAGTTTCACAGTAGGTAAGTGGAAGCAAGGTTCACTTATACGTTGTTTTGTGCGATTGTGCGACATACAAGTGGAATCAAAGAAGTCCTATTTTCATTAATGATTAAGAATTGTTCTGTGATTTTCTATTATTTATTCTATATTAACATCACTGTGTGTGTGTTGTGTGTGTGTGTGTTGTGTGTGTGTGTGTGTTGTGTGTGTGTGTGTACACGAAATGGATTGGAGTGATGGAACCCAAACGGAGTATCAGTGAAAAGGCTAATGTTGATCAAGTGCCACTTGATAACACCATCAATGAAACCTTCCATCACCTTGCTGATTGAGTGTACACCACTACCTTCTCAAGAATAATGAGACTTAGCCAGCAAAGGCCGCAACCCATGAATGAAAAATTGTCACCAAAGATACCTGTTTTGTCTGGAGGTGGCAATGACGTATTTCACAGATAAAACTGCTCCTGTGACATTGGGTGGCTTTATTGTTATGTGTCAGCACTATGGTGCCATATGGGATTGACTTCAACAGGTCACGAAAACCAAAACTGTGCATCCTTATCGGTCAGCAGCAGATGAATTGTATTGACTAGCCGTCTGTAATCTCATGGCCTAGAATATCTTTGACTCATCTGTAACCACCAAAGCAGGCAATCAGCTTTGATTTAATAAAGAATTGAGTGGTAAGAAACACTCCTAAAAATCAGATGGTTAACCTGCTGAAGCTTAAATACAAGCCAAACACTGTAAATATCATGCAATGGATCAGATATTACCGAGGTTTATAAAATCAAATGGTGCATAGGTAAGGTGAATAGCAAAGGTTTTGCCCAAGGGTGGGAGAGTTCAAAACTTAGGGAGCTTATTTTTAAGGTAAGAGAAGAAAGATTTAAAAAGGACCTGTTTAGATTAGATTAGATTAGATTAGATTAGATTAGATTAGATTAGATTACTTACAGTGTGGAAACAGGCCCTTCGGCCCAACAAGCCCACACCGACCCGCCGAAGCGCAACCCACCCATACCCCTACATTTACCCCTTTAACCAACACTACGGGCAATTTAGCATGGCCAATTCACCTGACCCGCACATCTTTGGATTGTGGGAGGAAACCGGAGCACCCGGAGGAAACCCACGCAGACACGGGGAGAACGTGCAAACTCCACACAGTCAGTCGCCTGAATCGGGAATTGAACCCGGGTCTCTGGCGCTGTGAGGCAGCAGTGCTAACCACTGTGCCACCGTGCCGCCCACAGGGGCATTTTTTCTCACACAGAGGATGGTTCATATGTAGAATGAATTACCAGAGGATCTGGTAGATGCAGGTACGGTTACAGCATTGAAAAGACATTTGGATAGGTACATGAATAAGAAAGGTTTAGAGGGATATGGGCCAAATGCAGGCAAGTGGGACTAATTTAGTTTGGGAAACGTGGCCAGTATGGACCAGTTGTACTGAAGGTTCTGTTTCCATGTTGTATGACTGTGTGACTTTATGGCTGTGCGACTCCTGCCAAATCCCATCTTGAATGGTGGTCGATGGATTAAACAATGAACAGGAAAAGGCTCCACAAATATCCCCATTCTCAATGATGGAGAAACCCAACACATCAGTGCAAAAGAAAAGGCTAAAACGTTTGCAATTCTTCAGTGAGAAGTCCTGAGTGAATTATGCATCTAAGGTGCTCCTGATCCCCAAGATCACAGATATCTACTGTCATTCGTATCAAGAAATATTGAAGTTCTGGACACTGAAAAGGTTAACTGCCCTGATAAATATTTTGACAACTGTACTGAAGATTTCTGTTCCAGATCTAGATGCCAGCCTGGCCAAACTGTTTCAGTACAGCTATACACTAGAATCTACTTGATGAAATTACCCAGGTATCTCTTCACTAAAAAAGTAGTAGCATTTCTGTAACCCAGTCAATCACCAACTTATCAGTCTACACTCAATCATCAGCAAGTTGATGGAAGGTTTCATTGACGGTGCTATCAAGTAGCACTTGGTCAACATTAACCTCTTCACTGATACTCAGTTTGGGTTCCACCCGGGCTACTCAACTGCTGACCTCATTACAGCCTTTGTCCAAACGTGGACAATATAAATGAACTCAGAAGGCAGATGATGGTGAATACCTTAAATATCAACCAATAGAACTGTGGATGATGTAATTCAGAGACAAAAATAGAAATTTCTGGAAAAACTCAGTCAGTCTGGCAGCATGTGTGGAGAGAAATCAGAGTTAGCATTTCAGGTCAAGTGACCCTTCCTCATCTTCTGAAGAAGGTCACTCAGCCTGAAATGTTAACTCTGATTTCTCTCTACAGATGCTGCCAGACCTACTGAGCTTTTCCAGCAATTTCTATTTCTAATCCTAGATATGAAGTTGGTATTTGACCAAATATGGCATTAAGGAGCCCTAGCAAAACTAAAGTCAATGGGAATCAGTGTGAAAATCTGTTGCTGTTTGGTGTCAAATCTAACAAAGGAAGGTGGCTTGGAAGATGGAGATCAGTCACATCAATGACATCACTGCAGATGTTGCTCAGGATAGTGTCCTCAGCTCAACCATCTTCAGTTGTTTCATAATGAACTGTCTGTTCATCATTAGGTTAGAAATGAGGATGTTCAATGGTGTTTACATAATATATAAAAACATTTGTGCTCATCAGATTCTGATGCAGCCAGACCTGGCTAAATTTTGTTTGGACTGATAAGTGGCAAGTAACATCCACACCACAGAAGTTCACAGCAATTACCATCTCCAACAAAAAAAAATAGTCATCATTCCTTGACATTCAGTGTGTCACCCTCATTGTTAACATTGAGTGTTACAATTGACCAGAAACTGAACTGGACCAGCCAAATAAATACGGTGGTTACAAGAGCAGGTCAGAAACTGGGGGCTTTTTGATGAGTAACTCACCTCCTGATTCCTCAAAGCCTGTCTACCATCAACAACACACAAATCTGGATTGTGATGAAATATTCTGCACTTGCCTGGATGCGTGTAGTGTCAAAAACAGTCCAGAACCTTGACACCATCCAGGACAAAATAAGCATGCTTGATTGGCACCTCATCGAAAACCTTCAATATTCATTTGCTCCACCTCTAACATACAGTAGCAGCATTGTATACCATCTCCAAGATATATGACAGAAACTTACCAAGGGTCCTGAGGAAAATGCCTTCCAGTCCTGCAACTTTCATCACCTACAAGGACAATTACAGCAGATACTTGGGAACACCAGAACATGAAAGTTTCCATCCAAGCCACCACACACCATCCTAGATAGGCATAATGCCACCATTCCATCACTAGTCTGGGTTAAAATTTTGGGATGCATCTTGGTGTACTGACTGATCATCACCTTTAAAAGGCCAATTATGGATGCAACATCCGTGTCCTATGAACAAAAAAATCTGCTCACTTCCTTAGAAAAGTTTTGAGTAACACCGTACTTGCATTGCAGTTAAGAAACTTTTTCAGCTGCTTCCAGGCTGGTGTCTTCATTGATTATAAAAGAAGTACAGAACTAATTCACCCACTATATTCCTTTGCCTCACAATGCCCCCATAACCATCAAAGAGCATAACATTTTAAACAAACCAACCTGATCCTGGATTGTTCACCATAGTCAAAAAGAAATGAGTGATAGTAAAGGACAATCCGTCGTTCTCTCCTCTGACAACACTCAATTGAAAACCAATGCTCTTCTTCCTGAGACAGCTAGTTCTCCGAAGTGTCTGAGCCCATGCTCTTCTTCTTTCCCTTATCTTCCATTATCCCCCTTGGACTTGCTGTTTTTACCTCATTCACATTTCTCATCATCACTCTACCTTCCTCATCTCTCCTTCTTTAAATTATGTAAAATTTACATTTTAAATGGTACAATGGGTTTAAATATTTAAAGCAATCTGGATTTTAATGCGTTCTAAAATAATGAGTGTGAACATTTCACGCTTTCTGCAGTGTGAAGATTAGATTAGATTCCCTACGGTGTGGAAACTGGCCCATCAGCCCACCAAGTCCACACCAACCCTCCGAAGAGTAACCCACCCAGACCCATTTCCCTCTGACTAATGCACCTAACACTACAGGCAATTTAGCATGGCCAATTCACCTGACCTGTACAACTTTGGACTGTGGGAGGAAACCGGAGCACCCGGAGGAAACCCACGCAGGTAGAATGCATAAACTCCACACAAACAGTCACCCAAGGCTGGAATTGAACCTGGGACTCTGGTGCTGTGAGGCAGCAGTGCTAACCACCGTGCCACCCTTAAATTGAAATGAGTCGAAGTGGTTTCAGCCAAGTTTGTGATGGACACGCCACCACAAAAAGACACTTATCTGGCAACAAGTTGCTGAGTTTGAGACATTATAGTCAGTCTCACATTAACATTAGGCAGTGCTGCACAATTGTAGGTGATATGTTCGCAGTTTCTAATTCTCGACCGTTTTGGGTGCAAGAAATTTAATATTTATTTGGATTTCACGAGGAGTCATGGCAGGCAAGTAGCATTCACAGCTGGCAGGATTAAGGCATTGATTTCCTGCATTATTAAAGTATATACTGGAAAGAAATAAGATTTTCCTCGAGCCTAATTCAATTAAAATGAAAACAGCTGTAATTTTCCGGCAGACATTGGCCCAGTAAAAGCAGGCTACTAAACTTGCTTGATGACAGTTTAGGAATCATGTCACACTAGAAGCAGGTATTGCCATCATTTTTCTAAGCATTACTTCAGTGTATTATGAATCTGGTGAATTGGAGTGGAATTGATTGACTCACAATCTACCTGGCATGTAAACTTCCCTGTATCAAGTTGGGTCTATTTACAGCATCATTGACTTTTTGGCTGATGGAATGCTTCTGTTATAGCACGTTTCAAGGAGCTGCTTAAGGTGGAGGAAATGGTTTAGGGAGATAGGCTGCTGGGTGAGGAAACCACCATTGGCCTGGACTATTGTAAAGTGAAACGTGCCCATCTGATCTGCAGAGTCTGCTACATTTAATAGCTGTGTGACATTTTGGGTGGAATCTTCCCAAGCCCTGAAAGACATGGGTGGGTTAGAGGGAGTGGTTGAGGAGAATTGCGTGAGAAGTCCAATGCAGTCTTTCTTGTCAACAAAAGCAACGCGCTGCATTTCCCAACTCCGTTTCGGAGGCCGCGTCAAAATTCTTGCATGTGCATGCAAGAGGCCTATTAATAGGAAACATTGCTCATTATCAACCCAATTACTACCTAATTTCACCTCAGTAATGTTGCATGATCCATCAGATAGAAACTAGATGCCAAGAATTCCCAGTATGAAACATTGAATGGGTATCTGATACCCCTAACTCAGTGCTTGTTCCTCCGACTTCCATCTTAGACACCTGGCATGACCAACATCGTAGGGCATGCTCCATGTGCAGTGGGCACTTTATGTCCACAGGAAGCTAGCATTCAATATGAGCAAGTCTCTCCGTTCCATCATGGTACATCCCTGATCCACTTACAATAGTGCCTCTACACTGTAACCCTGCTCCTCACCGCACTCTGGCATCTTTCATTAGAATGCAGCTGTAAGGACACTTTACTTGCAGGGTGATGTACCCATGTGCATAAATTGGACCAGGTTGCATCTCACAGCTGCATGCTTGCTCATTTAATGTTCACTCACTAGGTGCCTATCTGGATGCCTTGCCCTGCTTTGCATCTTACTACTTCACCCCAACAGCCAGAGCTAACAGGCACACAGTAGTTCTGTCATGCCCTGCCTTTTAGCGGAGGTGCAAATTCAGGAAGCTTGTCATAATTGTTAGCAGGCATCAGTCAAGAGAGTGGGTCTTGTTGCTGGATGGCACTATTCATTGCCAATCTCTCACCTCTACCACACGCTAGCAATATAACTCAACAAAAGTACTGCTTGTGCATCAACTCTCCTTTTAAAGTCCGTGGAGAGTAGCCCTCAATCAAGTCAAGGGAGATGACCATCTATCGGGGGATAGGGTTTCACAGTGGGTGAGGAGCCGAATCCTGGGCACTCCTCTACCCATCTTGGCTCTTCAACCCTAATATATTTTCTTTTGGAATGAGAGAAGGTGAATAATTGATTAATTGACATGAAAGTGTGTGACACAGTTGTGATGCTGGATCAGGTTCGGAGGTATGAGATGAGCTGAGTGAGTGATCAGGCAACACAGAGACCGTGTAGGGTTAGTGGCATGAGAGGGATTGGGTGGGTAAGACTGAGTGAGGAAAGATGTTGTATGTAATAGTGAGAATGGTATAAAATAAGCATTGGTGGGTGGTGGGCACCATAGCATGGATAGACTGAGTGTGAGCTAGCAGTAGAGGATGGTGGCACTTCTCCTGGAAGAGAACAAAAGATAATTGACCTCCTTCCTATGCTGCTGGGCATTCCTCCAGACGGCTGAGAATGCACTGACACAAGTGGCAACCACCACCCAGGCTGGCAGCATCTGGTGTTTGTCTTCTTTATCAGTCCTAGGGTAAGACGATATCCATATCTCAAGACCCCTCCAGTTCCATGCCCACAAAGCAGGGGACTAATTACCTTTATTTGTGCTATGTCCTGGGCAAATTTCAGAAAACGTGCTGAATAGCTGCAAACCAACAGTGCTTGACCAGCTGCACAACGGCCAGTGCTCGGAACCCTGGGATATCTAGCAGTGGTAGGGACCTCCAGGTATGCTGAGTGGCAGAATCAGAATAGCATCAAAGGAGAGGAGCTCCGTAGAGTTGTGGTAGGCAGTGAATGAGACAAATTTGGGCCAATAGTGCAAGGAAACACGTTAACCTTCGCTGAGGGAAACCATCCATGAAACTCAACAAAACTGACACTTTTTACCAAAATCTGGTAAGATTCAGCCCAACCTTCTGTTTTGCAGAATGTGCATTGGAAAATGAACACAATATTTTCATCTGTCAGACATGTACCAATTTTTTAAAGTTGTTGAATATATCTATCCATCTTTCCATTCATTTAAAAAAAGACCTTGACTGCTTTCTGGTTTCACCATCCAAAGGGTTCCAAGCACCCTCCGATAACTCAATTAAGTGACCATTTCTCAGGTATAGATGCCATTGTGTCAACAGCTATTCACCACAATTCCAGTTTTCTCCATTCAAATGTATATTTCAATTGGTGGGAAATTTGTCAGATCGAATGGAATGTGGGAAAACGTGATGTGCGCTTTCGTGGGAAGAATAGAGGAGCACAAAAGATTTGTACACAAGTTTAACATTTAATAGGGAAGACAAATAGTATGTTGGTATTTACTCCAAAGGGAATGGAGTATCAAAATAAGGAATTCCTCACAAAAGTATGCAAGGGACTAGTCAGATCATACCTGAAATACTGTGAACAGTTTTGTCCCCTGACCTAAGAAAAGATGTGCTGGCATTTGGGGTGGGGGGGGTGGTGGGGTGCACTGAATATAGACAGAGATGAAGTGGAATTTCTTCTCTCTCTGGGTAGTAAATCTGCGGAATCTTGACCACAGGGAGCTATCAAGGCTGCATTATTAAGGATTATTAGATCACCTATTATCTCAGCTATTAATGGCAGAGCAGACGAGATGGCTGAATGGCCCACTTCTGCTCGTATGGCTGATGGAAATAGTGACAGATTTATCTTCCCTCACCCAAAGATTGTAATGCCTCTATTGTGTAGCTGAGATCAACTACTTCAGTGCAAATCACTAATGGAGCATGCATACTGGCAGAGAATTTTAACTCTCAGCCTGTCCAAATTTCAATTTCAAATTTGTGTAAATCTTCCAGATTCAATGTTTTAATTTGTTAAACTCACGTTCTCCCGGAATTACACTGGATTTTACTTTGGTCATAGTCTTGGAGATGTACAGCATGGAAACAGACCCTTCGGTCCAACCCATCCATGCCGACCAGATATCCCAACCCAATCTAGTCCCACCTACCAGCACCCGGCCAATATTCCTCCAAACCCTTCCTATTCATGTACCCATCCAAATGCCTCTTAAATGTTGTAATTGTACCAGTCTCCACCACATCCTCTGGCAGCTCATTTCATACACATACCACCCTCTGCATGAAAAAGTTGCCCCTTAGGTCTCTTTTGTATCTTTCCCCCCTCACCCTAAACCTATGCCCTCTAGTTCTGGGCTCCTCGACCCCAGGGAAAAGACTTTGTCTATTTATCCTATCCATGCCCCTCCTAATTTTGTAAACCTCTATAAGGTCACCCCTCAGCGTCCGGCGCTCCAGGTAAAACAGCCCCAGAGTATTCAGCCTCTCCCTGTAGCTCAGATCCTCCAACCCTGGCAACATCCTTGTAAATCTTTTCTGAACCCTTTCAAGTTTCACAACATCTTTCCAATAGGAAGGAGACCAGAATTGCATGCAATATTCCAACAGTGGCCTAACCAATGTCCTGTACAGCCACAACATGACTTCCAAAATCCTGTACTCAGTACTATGACCAATAAAGGAAAGCATACCAAACGCCACCTTCACTATCCTATCTACCTGCGAGCCCACTTTCAAGGAGGTATGAACCTGCACTCCAAGGTCTCTTTGTTCAGCAACTCTCCATAGTACCTTACCATTAAGTGTATAAGTCCTGCTAAGATTTGTTTTCCCAAAATGCAGCACCTCCCATTTATCTGAATTAAACTCCATCTGCCACTTCTCAGCCCATTGGCCCATCTGGTCCAGATCCTGTTGTAATTTGAGGTAACCACCTTCGCTGTCCATTGCATCTCCAATTTTGGCGTCATCTCCAAACTTACTAACTGTACCTCTTCTGCTCACATCCAAATCATTTATGTAAATGACAAAATGTAGATGGCCCAGCACCGATCCTTGTGGCACTCCACTGGTCACAGGCCTCCAGTCTGAAAAACAACCCTCCACCACCACCCTCTGTCTTCTACCTTTGAACCAGTTCTGTATCCAAATGGCTAGTTCTCCCTGTATTCCATGAGATCTAACCTTGCTAATCAGTTTCCCATGGGGAACCTTGTCGAATGCCTTACTGAAGTCCATATAGATCGCATCTACTGCTCTGCCCTCATCAATCTTTTTTGTTACTTCTTCAAAAAGCTCAATCAAGTTTGTGAGGCACTATTTCCCACGCACAAAGCCATGTTGACTATCCCGAATTCGTCCTTGCCTTTCCAAATACATGTACGTCCTGTCCCTCAGGATTCCCTCCAACAACTTGCCCACCACCGAGGTCAGGCTCACCGGTCTAAAGTTCCCTGGCTTGTCTTTATCACCCTCCTTAAACAGTGGTACCACGTTAGCCAACCTCCAGTCTTCAGGCACCTCACCTGTGACTATTGATGATACAAATATCTCAGCAAGAGGCCCAGCAATCACTTCTCTAGCTTCCCACAGAGTTCTCGGGTACACCTGATCAGGTCCTGGGGTTTTATCCACCTTTACCCATTTCAAGACATCCAGCACTTTCTCCTCTGTAATCTGGACATTTTGCAAGATGTCACCATCTATTTCCCTACAGTCTATATCTTCCATATCCCTTTCCACAGTAAATACTGATGCAAAATATTCATTTTGTATCTCCCCCATTTTCTGTGGCTCCACACAAAGGCAGCCTTGCTGATCTTTGAGGGGCCCTATTCTCTCCCTAGTTACCCTTTTGTCATCAACATATTTGTAAAAACCCTTTTGGATTCTCCTTAATTCTATTTGCCAAAGCTATCTTATGTCCCCGTTTTGCCCTCCTGATTTCCCTCTTAAGTATACTCCTACTTCCTTTATACTCTTCTAAGGATTCACTTGATCTATCCTGTTTATACCTGACATATGCTTCCTTCTTTTTCTTAACCAAACCCTCAATTTCTTTAGTCATCCAGCATTCCCTATACCTAACAGCCTTCCCTTTCACCCTGACAGGAATATACTTTCTCTGGACTCTTGTTATCTCATTTCTGAAGGCTTCCCATTTTCCAGCCGTCCCTTTACCTGTTAACATCTGCCTCCAATCAGCTTTCGAAAGTTCTTGCCTAATACCTTCAAAATTGGCCTTTCCCGAATTTAGAATTTCAACTTTTAGACCTGGTCTATCCTTTTCCATCACTATTTTAAAACAAATAGAATTATGGTCGCTGGCCCCAAAGTGCTCCCCCACTGACATCTCAGTCACCTGCAATGCCTTATTTCCCAAGAGTAGGTCAAGTTTTGCACCTTCTCTAGTAGGGACACCCACATACTGAATCAGAAAATTGTCTTGTACACACTTAACAAATTCCTTTCCATCTAAACCATTAACACTATGGCAGTCCCAGTCGATGTTTGGAAAGTTAAAATCCCCTACCATAACTACTCTATTATTCTTACAGATAGCTGAGATCTCCTTACAAGTTTGTTTCTCAATTTCCCTCTGACAATTGGGGGGGTCTATAATACAATCCCAATAACGTGATCATCCCTTTCTTATTTCTCAGTTCCACCCAAATAACTTCCCTGGATGTATTTCCGGGAATATCCTCCCTCAGCACAGCTGTAATGCTATCCCTCATCAAAAATGCCACTCTCCCTCCTCTCTTGCCTCCCTTTTTATCCTTCCTGTAGCATTTGTATCCTGGAAAATTAAGCTGCCAGCCCTGCCCATCCCTGAGTCATGTTTCTGTAATTGCTATGATATCCCAGTCCCATGTTCCTAACCATGCCCTGAGTTCACCTGCCTTCCCTGTTAGGCCCCTTGCATTGAAATAAATGCAGTTTAATTTATTAGTCCTACCTTGTCCCTGCCTGCCCTGACTTTTTGACTCACTTCTGTTCTCAGCTGTACCTGTCTCAGACCGATCTCTTTCCTCACTATCTCCCTGGGTCCCCCCCCCCCTCACCCAGCCCACCCACACCCCCACCTTACTCGTTTAAATCCTCCCAAGCAGTTCTAGCAAATTTCCCTGCCAGTATATTAGTCCCCTTCCAATTTAGGTGCAATCTGTCCTTCTTGTACAGATCACTTCTACCCCAAAAGGGATTCCAATGATTCAAAAATGTGAATCCTTCTCCCATACACCAGCTCCTCAGACATACATTCATCTGCTCTATCCTCCTATTCCTGCCCTCACTAGATCGTAGCAGTGGGAGTAATCTGGATATTACTACCATTGAGGACCTCCTTTTTAAATTTCTGCCTAACTCTCTGTAATCTCCCTTCAGAGTCTCAACCTTTTCCCTTCCAATGTCATTGGTTCCAATGTGGACAATGACCTCCTGCTGGCCCCTCTCCCCCGTGAGAACATTCTGCACCCTCTCTGAGGCATCCTTGATCCTGCCGCCAGGGAAACAACACACCATTCTGCTTTTTCTCTGCTGGCCACAGAAACGTGTGTCTGTACCTCTGACTACAGAATCCCCTAACACAATTGATCTCTTGGAAGCCGACATATCCCTCGTTGCATTAGAGCCAGTCTCAATACCAGAAACTTGGCTGTTCGTGCTATGTTCCCCTGAGAATCCATCACCCCCTACATTTTCCAAAACAGCATACCTGTTTGAAATGGGTATATCCACAAAAGACTCCTGCACAAGCTGCCTACCTCACTTACCCTTCCTGGAGTTAAACCATCTATGTGACTTTATCTGAGACTTTTCCCCACTTCCTATAACTGCCATCCATCACATACTGTTGCTGTTGCAAATTCTTCATCGCTTCTATCTGTCTCTCCAACTGATCCACTCGATCTGATAAGATTCACATCCAACAGCATTTTTGGCAGATAGAATCCGCAGTAACCCTTGAACTCTCCGTTAAACTCCCACATGTGCAAGATGCTTTAAATTATTCAGCTGTCATTCCTGAAATAGGCACCAAACTCTGTGAAAATGCAAATATTTGAGGAATATCAGAGTCAGGTACAAGTGCCTGTAGGGCATGCATGCTGACCTTAGTTGTACGAGAAAGGTGCTGAAAAACAATTACATTAATTTTCGGTTTTTATTTTTAAGAGTAGCCAGTTACACAGGAATACTTGCAGGTCATTGCTTGTCCATATAATAATGTTGCTTCCTTTTGCCAGCCTAAATCCTTCCCAATCTCAAAGTGCATCCATGATAGCGAGTTGAAGCAGGGTGCTACTTTCATAACTTTCAGCTCATCAGCATATGTAAATAGTACCTCGTTGCCTATTTCAGATATGTAAAGCCAGTGCACATAGTCATTAAACTTTCCACTCAACTTGGGACTTTGAGTTAGACAATTAATAGGAATCTTACAAGACATTAATTTAAATGTAGATATAACACAATTTGAAGAAAAACAAAACATTTTGGAAATGTTCAGTTCTATCAACTCTTTGACCTTGTTAATATTAACAACATCCTGAGCATTTCCAGCTGTTTGTTTTTTCTAACGATATCATTAATTATATGCAGGATGAACTCGATAGCTTTTGAATCTATAACATTGATTTGGAATGTGAGAAAAACTTCTAATTCTGTTTGAGGGATTGAAGACAAAAGGAGTACAAGTGACAGCTCTTATGCATGTTATTAAATGATGAGAGGTGAGGATTGGGGATTCTCCTTTGCAATCCTGCCAATTTTGTCTCTGACCATTCCTGCCTCCCTCTGCAATCAGGATTTACTGTCCTTCAAGAATTGCCATGCTAGGTGTAAGCAGTGACATGTTGATGTGTTTGGATTTTCTTTAAGCCCACCACAATTATCACCACTCCCTGAGGCTATCTTGTGAAGGGTTGTAGTCCAGTATCCTCGGAAGTGTAAGAATCAACTCTTCCCTCGTAAAGGAAACAGCTGTTGCAGTGGTTTTCACTGCTTCAGTTCAATTTCCTACTTACCTTTATGTAGGCGTTGTTCATTCCCTCGCCTTTAAGATATAGCAAACATCCCATCTGTGATGTGCTTCTTTCCCTTTAATTACCCAGTGTTGTTGTGTTGTGTTGAATTAAATTGAATTGAATTTATTGTCACGTGTACTGAGGCACAGTGAAAAGTTTTGTCTTGTGAGCAATACAGGCAGACCACATAGTTAAATAGCATAGGTAAGTAAATAATAGGTAAACTGCATAGTGTGTGTGTGTGTAATGGATCTTTGAGAATGCTGGCAGCCTTTCCTTGACAGAGGGCCAGGTAATGGAACTGGAAGTCCTGTAGAAGCACCACCAGGATTTTGTGACTAAGCAATGTTAAGAAGTCTGCTGTTATCTGCCCACACATTCAGGATGAACCACTACTTAGGTTCCTGTTCGAACATACCATTTGGAAAACAATGCCAGAATTACATTTCTGTTACTTGCTGAGCATACTGCCCATTCAGAGCAGTGTTTTAGTTTGATACTGCTGCAAGAGATGAGGCGACTGACCCACTCAAGCCCCACATTGAACACACCATCTAGACTGATATGCTAGTGTCATAGAGTCATACAGCACGGAAACAGACCCTTCAGTCCAACTAGTCCACACTGACCTTGTTCCCAAGTCAAACTAGTCCCACCTGCCTGCACTCGGCCCATATCCTGCCAAACATTTCCTATTCGTGTACTTATCCAAATGTATTTCAAATGTTATAACCCATACCTGCATTTACCACTTCCTCGGGCAGTTCATTCCACACACTAGCCACTCTGTGTAAAAATGTTGCCCCCTCATGTCCTTCTTAAATTTTTCTCCTCTCACCTTATTTTAAAAATATACCCACCAGTTTTGAACTCAATCACCTTCGAGAAAAAACCTTTGCTATTCACCTAATCCATACCCCTCATTTTATAAACCTCCATAACGTCACTCCTCAACCTCCTGTGTTCCAGTGGAAAAAAAGTTACAGCCTGTTTTTTATCATTCAAAACCCTGATTGCCAGCAACACCATGGTAAATCTTTTCTGAACCCTCTAGTTTAATGATATCCTTGCTATCATAGGGCAACCACAGCTGCACACGATACTCCAGAAGAGGCCTCACTAATATCCTGTACAACCTCTACATGACTTCCCATCTCCTATACTCAAAGATCTGAGCAATGAAGACAAGTGTGCAAAAATGCCTTCTTAACCACCTTGTCCACCTGCGCTGCAAATTCCAAAGAATTATTTATCTGAATGCATAGGTTTCTGTTCTG
This sequence comes from Chiloscyllium plagiosum, assembly GCF_037043375.1. Taxonomy (NCBI): domain Eukaryota; kingdom Metazoa; phylum Chordata; class Chondrichthyes; order Orectolobiformes; family Hemiscylliidae; genus Chiloscyllium; species Chiloscyllium plagiosum. Next base: position 36,247,483 of record NW_028270174.1, on the reverse strand, counting down.
CAACAGTACCCACGGCCCTACCATTAATCGTATAAGTTCTGCCCTTGTTTATTATACCAAAATGCAGTATCGCTCACCTATCCAAATTAAACTCCATCTGCCCCTCCTCAGCCCATTGACCCAATTGATTAAGATCTCTTTGCAATCTTAAAAAAACCTTCTTCACTGTCCATTATTCCACCAATTTTGGTGTCATCCACAGTTACTAATCATACTTCCTATATTCCCATCCAAATTGTTTATTTAAATGATAAACAAAAGTGGGCCCAGTACTGATCCCTGTGGAACATCACTGGTCACAGACCTCCAGTCTGAAAAACAACCCTCTACCACCACCCTCTATCTTCAATGCCAAGCCAATTTTGTAGCTGTTTAGCAAGCTCACCCTGAATCCCATGTGATTTAACTTTACTAATTAGTCAACCATGCAGAGCCTTGTCAGAGGCTTTACTAAAGTCCAAGTAAATCAAAGTCTACCGTCTGTCCTTGTCAGATTTTTGAAGTGCTAAAGAAGTGTCACATACGCCGGCTTTCAACCAAATTTTGGTATAGAGCCTCAGGTGAAAGGGGATGATACTCTGGCAAGTTTCAACAAAAAGCAGGGGAATTTTCCCTAATGTCTTGATCAGTATTTATCCTTCCACCAACATTAATAACACAGACTATTTGCTCATTATCATGTCCCTGTTTATGATTATGGGAATTTATTGTATACAGTTGACTAATGCTTCTGACATGACATCACTTTAATAGCATTGCATTGGCTGTAAAATACATTTTTAGTTTTTCTGAGGTCATGAAAGGCAAGCTTTTATTTCTGTTTTGGTGGTATAGAAATTAATTCAACATAATCTACTCCTACTGATTGGATACTTTTGTCCATATGTGGACTAATTCAAATGTAAACATGTGATGGAGGATATTTGCAGTATTATTAAGAGTCTATAGTTGCCTGACGTTTGAGCCAAAGTGACCAATATTTTAAACAATTAAATTTAGTTAATTCATAATTAAAGGAAGGACAAATCTAAAATTAGTAAATAATACCTATTTGAATTTAATCAGACTGGTTTTGAGTGGATCTAATGGATTTCAATCCCTACTTTATGATATTATTCCAGTGAAATCTTTATAATTCTAAATTCTTTAAAACTCCTGCAATTAATTTCAGTAAAATTTCTGTTTTATTTAACTTTGACCAGTGCCTTTAATTAAGGGCTAACTAAAACACACACCTTGGTTCCCAGTCAAAGCACTTCTAGTTGATTGCCTACATTTGACCTTGATGTGAAGGAATCTAACATTAGCCATTCTGTTTTCACAAACTTACTAAGTTATTTGCCTTAAATCAGTAAAGCACATGCCCCCAAACTGTTCTGCTTTCTTAGGAAATGATGTGGAGACTTTTCATGGTCAATTAAAGACTGACTTGGCTCCGTGTCACAGTTTTAGAATCAATGTTTTATGTTATTTAACATCTGGAAATTGGTACATTATTAGACTTTGGTGTGGAGATTGGTTGGAGTCAGTACAGGTTAAATTAATCCTTCAATGTGGTATGCAAAACACAGCTCATCTGCTATAAATGTAAAAGTAGTAATTGAATATCATCCTGTGTATTTAATTGAACTGACCAGACATGTGCACTCCTCACTTAGAGGGTTAGATAGATATATTAATTAATTAATTTAGATTCTGAAGAACAGTGATAACATTTAGCATGTTTAGTGAAGTTCCTCTAATCGCTCAATGAAGAAAAACAGTCCTGAGCTATACAGTGGTGGAAGATTCTCCATTTGGTTTCTGGTCTCAGTTACATTAGTACATTTAGGACAACAGTTAGGATGGTTACACCTGGCCAGCATTAGAGATGATGAACATCAAACCTGGTGCAGTGACTCTTACTCTACTTGGACAGTATTGTGTGAACAATAGGAAAACAAAAGTGGTATCCTGCTTATGCTTGCTATCTAGGTTTTCATATTGAGTTGCTACTGTGCAGCTGCAAGAAGAACCTGTAACTCTTATTCTGAGCCAGTTATTTTTCTCTTTGAACAGTTTCAGTAAAGCAAAGTAAACAATGTGACTTAATCCTAACGCACCTACTGAGTTTTTTTAAAATTATCTTTCCTCTAACAGCTATAGCCTGGTTGGTGGCAACTCCCAGTTTTCCATTAATCCATCTACTGGACAAATTATCACAAGTGCTCTGCTGAACAGAGAAAGCAAAGAAATGTACAGTCTTGTAGTGGTAGCTACCGATGGAGGCATACCTCAAGCCATGTCCAGTTCAACCACTGTGTTTATAACAATTTCAGACATCAATGACAACCCTCCGAAATTTCGTCACTTCCCATATGTTACTCACATCCCATCACCTACAAATGCAGGTAAGAACTTTGTCAAAAGTATTCCACGAGAAAAGGAAAACACTTTGGAAGTTGCCATATAGAAGGTGATGTCATCAGGACAGAGAAAAGGTGAAAGAGTGTCCTAGCAAGAAGTTGTGCAAGGGAAAATTTAATTAAGATAGCCGTGGGACTCAGCAGACTAATTATAGACTGATGAGCAGACTAATACAGAAGTGGAAACAGATGAGTCAAAGAAAGGAAGGGGAATGTCAGAGACTAACCATATCAAAATAGTTTGTTAACATTTATCCAAATTAAGGAAAATCTTGCAGAAGGTTGACTGTCCATTAAGTATGGAAAACAAAGAAACACACATAATAAAGATAAATGCTCGATTAATAGCTTTGAATAAAATTTTACTAGACAGAGATAAAGATACTAATTTAAACAGATGCAATAACAGTCAGAATCTGCTATATTTTGATGTAGTAATGCATATTGAAACATCACATCTCCTGCTGTCATGTTTTTAATTGCTTCATGGGCAAAGAATGGACAGAGTCATTTGCACTTTAAATCTATTCTGAATAACAAAACAAAATGATTAATTAATGCACGTTTAATGTGCATTAGCCTTATTCAGTAATTTGTGCTTTCTATTAGAGATTCAAAAGAGTTCAAATTATTGGCTACCATCCAAATTAATTTACTGTGATGTGTTATTCTATCAATGATATTCCCACAGAATTTTCTTCAGTTGAATGAAACCATTTTTAACTGTGAATCTAGCCTGCATATGTCATTTCTGCCAGATCACTGACTTAAAATTACAGGAGCAAGAATACAATAAACTGCCCACACCAACTGCAAATAATATGTATTAAGCCATTATTATTCTGAATTAGAACTGTAGAAATATTATGTCCTCACCTTCATTGATGCCTAAGAACATATTTTTGATTTTAGCTACTGATTTTTTTACAGAAAGAACTTGCAATTATCTAACACTTTTATGATCTTAGAATTTTCAATAGCATGTCACTGTAAAAATAAAGTACTTTAGAAGTATGGGTATAATTGGAATGGTGGAAACCATGGTATGTAGCGGACACAGGTCAAGGTCACAAATTGTAATCATCAATCTTTTTTCTTTGATGTTGTTGAGGAATAGATGTTGCCATGGTATGGGAAAAAAAACCCTATCATCTTGTTTGTGTGATATTATGGGATCTTCTATGTTCATCTGAGAAAGCATAGAGAACATGAATTTAACATCTCATCCAAAAGATTGCACTCATACATGCAGTATTCCACTGAAGTGCCATCCTAAGTTCTATGTTTAAATCTCTCGAATGAAACTTGAAGCAATAACATTCTAACTTATACGCAAGAATGTGACTACTGAATCAAGGCTAACACCTGGTTACATTATATTTATTTAATTCTTCAATATGGAAATCATCACAAGCACAGAATATTGTATATGTTAACATCTAACATAATAAATGGAACTTAGAATGCAGAGTGAACTTTACCACATATAACTGAGACAGACCAGAGTGATGTTTACCAGGAGCAACCTCATTTCTTGGTTCAGCTGAACAATAGGAGTGAGTTTTGCTGCTAGCATATTGCTCCACTCCTTGGCGTGAATTCAGTTCGGAGAACCCAGAAGAGCAAACAGTGAGATGGTGGATGGATCTTCCCTGAGAGCATTAGTTAAAAAGCGGGAATGAGACAGTTGCCATTGATGCAGGCTGAATATTTGCAAAGGCAGCAGTCTCTGTGAATTGGGTAAAAGGGTATACCTGCTGTCTGGGGATAGATCCTCTTTGTAACATACTGCTGACAAACAAACATCAACACCATGAAACTGGGAACATTACAGGTTGCTCATCTTGCTTTCTAAGAGGTGTTAATGAATCCTTCACCACCTGAATGAAATAATACATGCATATGTATCCCCAAGTATACATTTTATTGTTAATTATGCTCTCATTTAATTATTCATGTACAAAGACAACACAACAAACTCATGGTTTTCAGTGTGTCCCATTTTCTTTTCAATATTGCTTTCATTTAATTAAAATTACAAAACAGTACAATTTAAAAAACAAAGTTATAGAAAATGAATATTGATTGCAATTTAATCTGTACATTGTGATGTCCTATAAAACACTTGACCTTTAATAATAACATGAAAACATTTTAACCAATTTCATTAAATACCTTTTAATAATTACTGTTATTTATCCACCGTTGTCTAATGTGCACTTTTCCCTCTATCCTATGACCTCAGGAGTGCATAGAACTAGCAAAGACAATGAGCATAAGGGCATAGGAAAAAGGGAGTAGACATTCTATACCATTTGTCAAACCTGTTCCATTTAATACAATCATGTCTGATCCGAAATCTTAAATGCATTTTACTCACTATCCCCATAAATCTTTATGCCACTGAGAATCAGGAATCTATCAATCTTTAAATGTATTCAAAAACTAAGCTTCTGCTGCCATCTGGGGTAAAGAATTCCAGATTTACCATCCTGTGAGTATGAAAAAAATTCTCCTCATCTTGATCCTAAATGGCATAATTTTTTTAAATTTTAAATTGTATTGTCTAGTCCTAGATTCCCCAACCAGGGAAGACCTCTTACCTGTATCTACCCTGTTATCCCCTTAAGTATTTTGTAGTTTGCAATGAGGTCACCTCTCATCGTTTGAAACTCTAGAGAATACAGCTCTGGTTAGCTCAGTCTCCATTCATAGGACAGTCCCACCATCCAGAGAACAAGTGAATCTGTTGAATTTCCATTGCAATGTTTCTGTGGTAATGATATCTTTCCTGAGATATGAGCTCCAGTCTGGTCTAACCAAGCTTCTATGCAATTGAAGCAAGTCTTCACTACTCCTGTACTCAAATCCTCCTGCATTAAAGGCAAACGTTCCATTAGCCTTCCTAATACCTTGTGCATGTTAGCTTTCAAGAATGTCTGGAGACAAATAAAAAACTGCAGATCCTGGAATTCAAAGTAGACAGGCAGGAGGCTGGAAGAACACAGCAAGCCAGGCAGCATCAGGAGGTGGAAAGGTCCACATTTCGGGCATAACCAGAAACATTGACTTCTCCACCTCCTGATGCTGCCTGGCTTGCTGTGTTCTTCCAGCCTCCTGCTTGTCTACTTCAATAATGTGTCAACAAGAGCACTGAGATCCCCTTGCAGTCTCTCACCATTGAAGAAATACTCCGGGTGCTCTGATCTACTTCCACAGTCCAGGGATGTGCCGGCTAGGTGGATTAACCATGGAATATGCAGGGTCACAGAGATAGCTGGGGGGTTGTGTCTTAGTGGGATGCTCTTCAGAGTGTTGGTGAGGATTTGATGGGCCGACTAGCCCGCTTCCATGCTGTGGGAATTCTATCTATTCCTCCATGCCAAAGTGGATAATTTTTTTTTCGCATTACATTTCATTTACCACGTTTTTGCTCACTCATTAAACCTGTCTAAAACCTCCTGAAACTAGTTTACATCTTCCTCCTAACAAAAATTCTGTTTTGGTTGTATTATCTACAAACTTCGAAATATTATATTTGGCCTCCATATCCAAGTCAGTAACATATTATGAACAGCTATGCTCCAAGCACTGATCTTTTGCAATACCCCACTAGTTACAGTCTACCAAGGCAAGAGTGGCCCATTTATTTTTACAGTTTTGTCTGTCAGCTAATCCTTAATCCATAATAGTACAGTACCTCTATCCCATGCATTTTAATTTTGTTAACCATTCTTATTGTAGGTCTTCTGAAATTTTAAGTATACTAGATCCATGAGCTAAACAAAAATAAACAAAGAACTAGATGCTGGAAATCAGACATTGCTAGAAAAACTCAGCAGATTTGGCACCGTCTGTGGAGAGAAAGTGGAGTTAATAGTTTGAGTCCAATGACCTTTCTTCAAGAAGGTTCATAAGATGATCACTGGACCTGAAATCTTAACTCTGCTTTCTCTCCACAGATGCTGCCAGACCTGCTGAGTTTTTCCAGCAACTTATGATCTTACTATATCCACTGATTCCTCTTTATAAAGCTTGTCAATAACATCTTCAAAGAAACTCCAGCAATTTTGTCAAACATGATTTTCCATTTGCAAATCCATGCTGACTATGCCCAATTAGATAATTTTCATTCAGTGTCCATTTGTCACATCCTTTATCGTAGACTATATCATTCGCCCTACTACTGGTGCAAGATTGACAGGTTGTGCTTCTTTGTTGTCTTGCATGTTCCTTTCTTAAATAGGTGGGTGACATTTGCTGGCTTCCAATCTACAGGAACATTCCAAATTCCAATGTTCATCCATTGTTTATTCCAATGCAACTCCAATGTTTAGTAAATATATCCTACAATGTTTGTCATCAGCTTTCTCATGGACTGTTGTGCAAGGCATGTCTGCTAGTCAGGCTTGTTTTTTTTTTAACCAACAGTATGTTATGAGTTATCAGATTCATGCTAGCTAACAAGAAACCAGAAAAGGAACTTAATTTTTCATTGCAGTCATGAGCTGAAAATGTGTTGCTGGAACAGCGCAGCAGGTCAGGCAGCATCCAGGGAACAGGAGTATCGACGTTTCGGGCATAAGCCCTTCTTCAGGAATCCTGAAGAAGGGCTTATGCCCGAAACGTCAATACTCCTGTTCCCTGGATGCTGCCTGACCTGCTGCGCTGTTCCAGCAACACATTTTCAGCTCTGATCTCCAGCATCTGCAGACCTCACTTTCTCCCCATTGCAGTCATGAACCCAGTATGTTATATCCTTAATTCTCATTGCAAGGTTCAACATTTTAAAGGAAGAATTTACTATTTTACGATGTTGGATTGTTTTTTATTGGCATTATATCTCCACCTAATTATTTTACAGATCACTAAAGTTTTGAGGTCAAGATCAGAATCTGTAAAGCAAAATACTTATAATTCATCACTGGTATATCTTATTCTAAATATCCTATCAGACGAGATTATTATTTCTTTTTTGTCAGGAAATGAATGCACTCACTTGTGATTTTAATGTGTCATTCAACAATTGGTTTTACACCTATCTTGTTAATTAAAAGCATACTGGCTTTTTACAGGTACTGATCACATTGTCACAGTCTTACTGTTTATGGTTTGGATTTAGAGTAAAAATGCGGGATGAATTTATTCTGCTCAGATTGGTTTCTTACTGTGAATTCTGAATTTAGACAATGTCAACCTAAACTTCTGTTGCATATACAGATATCCCTTGTTTCTATTTATAGCCTTTGTTCACTGAGCATTTTCATAATGGTTTTACAAATTTGCTGATTGTTTGAAAATTAATTCAAGCCTCCAAAGGCTATGTCTGTTATGTTTATAAACTAAAATTTTCTCAATCTGTAGTCAGACCACAAACTCAATCAGTGCAATGATAATTGGCTATTTCCAAACCCTACTCTTTTGAGCTGGGGTATTTTGCATTGGTGTGCCCCATGAACATAATGCATTGAGTGACAAGCATATAAGACCAAGAACATAGGCAGATGGTGATTTAGCTATGCTAAAGATTACTATACTGAGACAATATTCACTAGTTCTGTTCATTCAATTGCCCGTGACCAGAAGCTGATGTTGAAATTCAGATCATGTTCCAATACGAAACATCTGATAGCATTGCTTTATCTTTTAAATGCTCTTTTTTAAAACAAAATAGACTCCTAATGTCTTTCCTGTTTCCACTGTATCCAGGTTCATTCGTGTTTGCTGTGACAGTTTCAGATGATGATGAAGGCCCCAATGCCGAACTCCAATATTCCTTGACAGGCCGAAGTGCGGAAAGATTCCAGATTGATCCTAGTCGCGGTGCTATCATGGCTGCCCAGACGTTAACTGGAGGCACTGACATAACTATTACTGTCAATGTTAAAGACAAAGGAATTTACTCAATGTCCGACTCTACCACTGTGACAGTGAGATTTGGAAATAAGGCCGATTTTCCTCAAATAAATGCAGGGCAACAGTCTTTTATATTCCCAGAAGACCAGAAGATTGATACCTATATTACAACAATGTCAGCTTCTTCAACAAGAAGTCCTGTTAGAGGATCCTTATCTTACTATATTGCTAGTGGTAACCTCGGTGATGTCTTCCACATTGATCAACTGACAGGGAAACTCGTTCTCATAAAGTCATTAGATTTTGAAGCAGTTCAGAATTACGTTCTGTGGATTGAAGCCAGAGATATGGGATACCCTCCATATTCTTCTTATAAGCAATTGAATATTACTGTGCTAGATGTCAATGACAATGCACCAGTTTTTAAGCAAGATCCTTTCATGGCTAATGTAATGGAGAATACCTTCTCCCACAAAATAATCACTGTTGTAGCAGAAGATAAAGACAGTGGTCCCAGTGGTCAAATAGAGTATACCATACTGGATGGTAACAAAGGCAATAATTTCAATATCAACAGAGAAACTGGAGAGATCAGAAATACCAAACGTTTGGACAGGGAAAAGAAGGCCCAGTATACATTAACTGTACAAGCAACAGATAAAGGAGCTTCCTCAAGTAGCTCTGTGTGCCAAGTTATTGTCAATGTCTTGGATGAAAATGACAATGCTCCAAGATTCTCACAAATATTTAGTGCTCAGGTGCCTGAAAATGCTGCTATTGGTTACACTGTGACACATGTTACCACTTCAGATGAGGATACTGGAGTGAATGCTGTTAGTCAGTACTCGATACGAGATGTAAGTCTTCCCTTCTCCATGAATGCAAAGACTGGAGATATCACCGTTAGCAGGCCTCTGAATCGGGAGGATGTGGAGCGCTACACAGTCAAAGTTTATGCCCATGATTCTGGGTGGACAGTAAATACAGACATTACTGTTTTTGTGACAGACGTAAATGATAATCCCCCACGATTTACTCAAACCTCATACTATCTAGATTACCCAGAGCTCACAGAGATTGGCTCCAGTGTTACTCAAGTAGTAGCTACAGATCCCGATAGTGGCCTTAATGGTCAAGTGTTTTATTTCATAAAGTCACAGTCAGAATTTTTCAGAATAAATTCTAGCACAGGAGAGATCTTTACCAAACAATACATAAAATATCACAATTCCTCAAGTTCTAACAATCTGAATATAAACAGGCATAGCTTTATTATAACAGCCTCAGACAGAGGTAGAATTCCCTTGATGAGTGAAACTACAGTCATTATCAACATTGTTGACAGTAATGACAATGCACCACACTTTGAATCTGATAATTACGTTACTCCTGTTACTAAGAATGTCAAGGTTGGTACACGGTTAATCAAAGTCACTGCAGTGGACGATAAGGATTATAACTTAAATTCGGAAATAGAGTACCACATTACTGGTGGAAACAGTTCAAATCAATTCACACTGAACAAGAATAATGGTTGGGTTTCTGTTGCTTCCTCTCTGAGAGCCAATGTGAATAAAGTGTTTTTAATCATAATCACAGCAATGGATAAAGGCAATCCCCCACTGTCCACAACATCCACTGTTCGTATTATGGTGACTGAAGAGAACTTGCACACGCCTCAATTCTCTCAGAGCCACATTAGCGTCACAGTTCCTGAGAACCTTGCCATTGGAACAGTAATCAGAACTATTTCAGCCAGAGACAAAGATGCTGATATGAATGGGTTAATTAGATATAACATTTCTAAAGGAAATGATGCTAAATTGTTCTCTATTGTTAATGCAACGGGTGCGATATCTCTAGTCGGACATTTGGATTATGAGACTCAACAAATGCATGAACTGACTATAAGTGCTGAAGATGGAGGTTGGGTGAAAAGAGCTGGCTACCTCAGCATGACCGTTCACGTTACTGATTCAAATGATAATGCACCACTGTTCAGTCCAAATAAGTATTTTCCAATTATATCAGAAAATGCCCCAAGTGGTACCATAGTCGTCCAGTTAAATGCCACAGATGCTGATTCTGGAGTTAATGCTGTGATAGCTTATGCAATTGAGACGAGTGACAGTGATCTTTTTGTCATTGATCCAAACACCGGAATCGTCACAACTCAAGGCTTTTTGGACTTTGAAGTGAAACAGAGTTACCAGTTGTACGTGAAAGCCTTTAATGTCCCAGATGAGGACCATTTTAGCTTTGCTGATGTTTATGTGCAGCTCAGTGGTGTAAATGAATACGTTCCACGTTTTGTGTCCAGACAGTATAGCTTTGAGGTTTCAGAGGCTGCTTCAAAAGGTACCACTGTCGGGGAAGTATTTGCAAGTGATCGAGACCTTGGGAATGATGGAGTTGTCACCTACCTCCTTGTTGGTAAAAGCAGAAGCAAAGGATTAAGGATTGATAAAAACACCGGACAAATTTATGTGTCAGGGCAACTTGATCGGGAAAAGGAAGAGAAAATTTCTTTGAGGGTTCTGGCAAAGAATGCCGGAAGCATCCGTGGATTTGATGTTGATGAAGTCTTTGTGAATATTACTGTACTGGATGCCAATGATCCTCCTGTTTTCACATCCAAGGAGTACACTGTGCAGATTAATGAGGGGGCAGCGCCTGGAGCTCACGTCATTTTCGTAAGTGCCTTTGATTCTGACTCGGTTCCCAGTTGGAGCAGATTCACTTACCACATTGGAGCTGGAAATGAAAAGGGTGCCTTTTCTATTGATTCACAGTCTGGGCAGGTTTCAGTGGCAGCAGAACTGGATCGTGAGTCCGTACCAATATACAACCTCTCTATATTAGCTGTTGATACAGGAGTGCCTTCAGCCACAGGTAGCACCTATTTGCTTGTTAACCTGGAGGATATTAATGACAATGGACCTACTTTAATATCTGCAACTGGAGAAGTTGCCGAGAACCAACGTGCAGGGGCTGTCGTGATGACACTTAATGCCACTGATCTGGACCTTCCACCAAACCAAGGTCCTTTCTCCTACCATTTGCTCAGCACAGGCCCTGCTACCAGCTACTTCAGTTTAAGCTCTGGGGGTATCCTCACCACAACCAGAGAAATCGACAGAGAACAGATCAGTGATTTCCATTTGTCAGTGGTCACTCGGGATTCCGGCACACCACAGATGTCTTCCACAGGTACTGTGCATGTCATAATAAATGATCAGAATGACAACCCATCTGAGCCAAGAACAGTCGAGATATTTGTTCACTATTTTGGAAACCTGTTTCCTGGTGGAATCTTGGCCAGTGTAAAGCCCCAAGACCCAGATATATTGGACACTTTCCAGTGCACTCTGACTATGGGGTCTACAACTCTTTTTAACATCCCAGCAGGTACTTGCAATCTAAACTCGCAGCCAAGGTCAACAGATGGAACTTTTGATCTAATTGTCCGTAGTAGTGATGGATTGCACAGTGCCGTCAACAATAATGTCCATGTTTTCTTCACTGGATTCAGTAATATGACGATAGACAATAGTGTCCTTCTTTCCCTAAATATTGCAACAGTCAAAGATTTTCTTACCAACCATTACCTTCACTTCTTACGGATTGTTAACTCTCAACTCTCGCGAATGGGAACTACAGTACAGATCTATGGTTTTTACGAACAGGATAATAAAACATATATAATGGCAGCTGTGAAACGATTTAGCAATCAGTATGTAAGCCCCAGTGGGGTAGCTACTTTTTTTGAAAGCATTAAGGAAACTTTATTCAGACAGAGTGGAGTACGAGTCGATTCTGTGGACCACGACCCTTGTACTAACGAGCCGTGTCAGAATGGTGGAAGCTGCGTGAAGAGGCTGGCCGTCAGCCCATCACTACAAAGTGAAGAAAGCGTCCCAGTGATTATTGTGGCCAATGCAGCTCTCAAACCATTCATCTGTCGATGTCTGCCAGGATACTCTGGACATGCCTGCGAAACAGACATAGATGAGTGCCTTCCATCCCCTTGCCATAATGGTGGTACCTGCCATAATTTATTAAGTAGATTTTCATGTACCTGTCCAGAAGGGTTCATGGGCACTGCTTGTGAAAGGGACATCAATGAATGTCAGTCGAATCCCTGCAAAAGTGGTGGAACTTGCCAGAACTTCCCGGGAGGTTTTAGCTGTGCTTGTAAAGCTGGATATACAGGTATTGAATACAGGAATCCTCTTTTAATACTTCACTCAAGGATTGTTCATATAAAATGCATTCATTACTTCTAATTGGAAATGACCATTAAGGTTTTTGAATATTTGTTTAGAACAACAATAACAGAGGTAATGTTTTGGGCTGTTGACAGGCCATTGTGCTGCAGTAAGAGATCTTCAGATACAAACACATAGTGTCAAGAGGTTAATTCTTCATTAAGCCAGTAAAGGAACACATCAAATATAAACAATGTATTTGCCTCAAGGACAAATAGAAAAGGCATCATCTTACAAAAACCCTTAAGGTAGTCATGGAGTTTCAATCAGAGAATACCTCCTGACACTAAAGGCTGATACATGATGCAGGAACATAGAACATTACAGCGTAGTACAGGCTCTTCGACCCTCGATGTTGCGCTGACCTGTGAAACCAATCTGAAGCCCATCTAACCTACACTATTCCATTATCATCCATATGTCTATCCAATAACCATATAAATGCCCTTAAAGTTGGCGAATCTACAACTGTTGCAGGCAGGGTGTTCCACACTCTTATTCCTCTCTGAGTGAAGAATCTACCTCTGACATCTGTCCAATATCTATCACCCCTCAATTTAAAGCTATGTCCCCTCGTGCTAGTCGTCACCATCCGAGGAAAAAGGTTCTCACTGTCCACCCTATCTAAACCTCTGATCGTCTTGTTCTCTGTTCAGTCACCTCTCAAACTTCTCTCTAACGAAAACAGCCTCCAGTTCCTCAGCCTTTCCTCATAAGACCTTCCCTCCATACCAGGTAACATCCTGGTAAATCTCTTTTGCATCCTTTCCAATACTTTCACATTCTTCCTATAATGTGACGACCAGAAATGTATGCAATATTCCAAGTGCAGCCACACCAGAGTTTGGTACAGCTGCAACATGGCCTCATGGCTCCAAAACTCAATCCCTCTATCAGTAAAAACTAACACACTGTACATCTTCTTAATAACCCTATCAACCTGGATGACAACTTTCAGGGATCTGTGTACATGGTCACAGAGATCTCTCTGCTTGTCCACACTACCAAGAATCTTACCATTAGCCCAGTACTCTGTATTCCTGTTACTCCTTCCAAAGTGTGAATTACCTCACACTATTCCGCATTAAACTCCTTTTGCCACCTCTCATCCCAGCTCTGCAGCTTATCTATGTCCCTCTGTAACCTGCAACATCCTTCAGCACTGTCCACAATTCCGCCAACTTTAGTGTCATCCACAAATTTATTAACCCATCCTCTATGCCCTCATCCAGGTCAATTATAAAAATGACAAACCGCAGTGGCCTCAAAACAGATCCTTGCAGTACACCACTAGTAACTGAACTCCAGGATGAACATTTTCCATCAACCACTACCCTCCGTCTTCTTCCAGTTAGCCAATTTCTGATCCAAACTGCTAAATCACCCTCAATCCCAAGCCTCCATATTTTCTACAATAGCCTACAGTGACGAACCTTATCAAGTGCCTTACTGAAATCCATATACACCACATCAACAACTTTACTCTCATCACCTGTTTGGTCACTTTCTCAAAGAACTCAATAAGGTTTGTAAGGCACAACCTACTCTTCACAAAACCATGTTCCTATATCCCTAATCAAATTATTCCCCTCTTGATGATTATAAATTCTACCTCTTATAATCCTTTCCAACACCTTACTCGCAACCGAAGTAAGGTTCACTGGTCTATAATTATCAGGGTTGTCTCTACTCCCCTTCTTGAACAAGGGAACAACATTTGCTATCCTCCAGTCTTCTGGTACTATTCCTGTAGACAATGATGACATAAAGATCAAAGCCAAAGGTTTTGCAATCTCCTTCCTGGCTTCCCAGAGAATCCCAAGATAAATCTCATTCAGTGCAAGGAACTTATCGATTTCCAGAATTACTAACGCTTCCTCCTTGTGAACCTCAATTCTGTCTAGTCTAACAGCCTGTATCTCAGTATACTCCTCGACAACGTTGTCTTTTTCCTGTATGAATACTGATGAAAAGTATTCATTCAGCACCTCTCCTATCTCCTCTGACTCCACGCATAACTTCTCACTACTGTCCTTGACTGGCCCTAATCTTACTCTAGTCATTCATTTATTCCTGACCTACCTATAGAAGGCTTTAGGGTTTTCCTTGCTCCTACCTTCTCATGTCCCTTCCTGGCTATTCTTAGTTCTCTCTTTAAGTCCTTCCTGGCGAGCTTGTAATTCTCAAGCCCCCTAACTGAGCCTTCACATCTCATCTTGACATAAGCCTCCTTGTTCCTCTTGACAAGAGATTCAACTTCTTTACTAAAGAAGTTGACCACTTCCTCCCCGTCTGATAGGTCCATACTTAGAACAAGCTCTGCATTTCAATTGTGCCCATCCCATGCAGTTTCCTTCCCCATCCTATGTATCCTAGATCTTGCCTAATTATATCATAATTTCCTTTCCCCTAGCAATAACTCTTGCCCTGTGGTATATACCTATCCCTTTCCATTGCTAAGGTAAATGTAACCAAATTGTGGTCAGTATCACAAAGTGCTCACCTACCTCCAAAGCTAACACATGGAGAAGTTACTAATGAATTTGTGATGGGGTATAAACTAAAATCCACCAATGCTCTGATACATTAAGAAACTGTTCAATTATGTTCAAAAGGAAGTTGTCTGAATTGTCTCAATGGAGTAATTGTGGTTGCCATTGAATAAGTTGCTGACTATTGCCCACTTTCATTTCATATTGCGTTCTGTTCTGTTAACAAAGATCCAAGCAAGCAACAGAGATGGCAGAAATGATACAAATATAAAATATTGCAGAAGCTGAAAATTGGAATCAAGAACAGTAAATGCTGGGAAACCTCAACAGACCAGGCAGGGTCTGAGGAGAAGTCATCGACCTGAAACAGTAGCTCTGCTTCTTTCCACAGATGCTGCCTGACTTGTTAAATTTTACCAGCTTTGTTTGTTCTTTTATTAGGAAGAAACAGCACTCACCTCAGGTTGCTAATACATTCCTCCTACTTCTGGTTACAAAACAGCATTAACAAAGATTTGTCTGTCAAGTTGTACAGCACTACAGATTGTAAGATGATCATAGCAATGCCTAAAGTGAGATGCATTTTTTGCACCAAGCTTGGTATAGCCTTTTGAATTCAAAAACGTGAATGTCCCGCAACTCCCTTCCGAACAGCATTATATGGCTGTCCCTACCTCTCCCTCTCTCGCCGCCACCGTCTCAAGGGGAGTTTGAGATGGAAATAAATGGTGCCCAAGCCAAAGTTGCCCTTATCTCATAAAAGAGTAAAACAAAATTATGATTGCTACAATAAAATAACTCCCGATTTGATGACATTATGTATTCATGTATGTCTGCACATATGGTGTTCCAACATTTAACCTGAAGCACAGTGACCATCAAATCTAGAAAGAAACAATGTGTCTTTCATCCTCACTGCAGCAAACCCACTGCTCATTTTGATGGATTATATTTTGCCAGCTGTTTTGTGACTCATTTCAGTGAACTTATTCTACGTTTTTGGGCTGAGGATAACCGAAAGATTACCTCAGCTCAATGTCATTTTAAAGTTTAAACCTTTCTGCTGAAGAGTCGAGTTAGTTAATGATGATTTAGGACACTTTGTCTTCTGATTTTAAAAGATACATTTTCTTCAAAGTAACTAAGCTTCAGCGTACAGGAATTGGGTGTTCATTTTTTTTCTGCCCGGCCTTTTCTTGAACTATTCATTTCCTGTTTCATATGTTTTATTATAGGAATGCACTTTCAATAAATTGTTTGTCTTTAAATTAAGAAATCATACTAATATATTTGAGCAAATGTTTCAGCAAAATTCAATTAAAGGCAAATTTTGTTGTCAAAAGTGAACTTGACAAAACTCACCAAATCGAACAGCAAATTTAGTGGGGGAAATGGACAGTTAAGCATTTGAATATGAAAGTTGCTGTCCGATCTGTTCCTTTTTGCGATTAGTCTTGCAAACAGCCAATACATCACTGTCTGAATCATCACTGAAATTCATTGAATATCAGGAAGTTCCGGTTCCTGCACCCACTAAACCTGCTTCCCGAGGTTCGGCCTTGTCTGTCTCAACCAAGTAACCTTCTTAATGGTATGATGTGTCATAATTATTGACAAACAACTGTCTTGGCACCAAAATGATCCAGAACAAGTGTAGAGTCCAATTCCTTCAGCTTTTAATTCTTGCAGTTTTTTTAGTCTCTCTCTCTCTCTCTCTCTCTCTCTCCTTTACGTTGAGTCCAAATTACACTTGCCAATACTCCAGTCAAATTGATTAAAGAAATACATTGTTGTTACCTCATGTAACTTGCTTGTGTAAGTCCTGGAAGCCAATAGAGAGCACTGAATATTTCCACCTTTCATTTACAGTAACTTGCAAGGCAAAAATAGAAATTAAACAGACCAGGGAACGTCTCCACTGTTTGTTCACTGACTTATTTATTTCCCTCTTCATTGTCTTGGCACTTGTGTAATTTTAAATTTTCTGTTTGTCACCTTGGCCTTTTATTTTGGTTTTTCTCATTCGTTCACAGACTAGGAGTGTTGCTAGCTAGGCCAACATTTATTGCTCATCCCTGAAATAGGTGGTAATGAGCTGCCAACTTGATCCTCTGTAGTATTTCAGGTGTAGAGACACCAACAGTGTTGTTGGGGAGCAAGTTCAGGATTTTGACCAAGTGACAGTGAAGGAACAGTGATGTGGTTCCAAGTCAGGGTGGTGTGTGGTCTGAAGAGGTATCTACTGACCTTGTCATAGAGTCATACAGCACAGAAACAAACCATTCAGTCCAACCAGTCCATGCTGAACATAATTGCAAACTAAACTAGTCCCATTTGCCTGCACCAGGCCCATAACCCTCCAAACCTTTCCTATTCATGAACCTATCCAAATGTCTTCCAAACATTGTAATTGCACCTGCATCCACCACTTCCTCAGGAAGTTCATTCCACACCCGAACCATTCTCGGTGTTAAAAATATGCCCTTCATGTCTTTTTTAAAATCTCTCTCCTCTCTCCTTAAAAATGTGCCCCTAGTCTTGAAATCCCCCATCCTAGGGAAAAGACAATTACCATTAACTCTATCTATACCTCTCATTATGTTATAAAGTTCTATCAGGTCATCTCTCAACCTCCTACGCTCCAGTAAAAAATGTCCCAACCTGTCCAGCCTTTCCTTATAACTCGACCCTCTCCGGCTTGATAATATCCTTCCTGTAACTGGACAACCAGAACTGGACACAGTATTCCATCAGAGGCCTCACCAATGTCCTCTACAACCTCAACGTAATGTCCCAATTGCTGAAAATGTGTTGCTGGAAAAGCACAGCAGGTCAGGCAGCATCCAAGGAACAGGAGAATCGACGTTTCGGGCATGAGCCCTTGTCCCAATGCTCATACTCCAAGGACTGAGCAATGAAGGCAAGCGTGTCAAATGTCTTTTTAACCATCCTGTCTACATGTGATGCCAACTTTAAAGGATTATGTATCTGCACCCAAGGTCCCTCTGTTCTACAACACTACCCAAGGCCCCACCATTAATTGTATAAGCCCTCCTATTGTTTGTTGTACCAAAATGCAATACCTTACACTTGTCCAGATTGAGCTCCATCTACCATTTTTCAGCCCAATGATCTATTTGATTAAGATCCCTTTGTCCTTCTAGATGGCAGATGTTGTGGGCTTGGAAGTGAAGCCTTGGTGAGTTGACACCAAATTTCCTTTTTATTTTGACTATTCATTTCAGAACATTCATGAATTGTGTGTCAACACAGAATGCATTATTTTATGCTCTCTCAGTAAATTTGGACAGGGCATTTAATCATAATGGTGATGAATGGAGATTCTACCACCTTTGTGTCTGTCCTGATGTAGTCCATGGGCAGCTTTCCTACACCATTCCATTGCTATTTCAGGCTGCTAAGTAGACAGTTAATAACAAATTAAAAGCCTCATCCCACTTGCACAGTATGGTGACAAACTGTTAAAGTTGATTGTAGTCTCCCTGGTTTAGAGCACTCAATGCCTCATTAAGGGACCCAGCATTGGGAAAATGGGCAGTGTTTTGTTCAGAATTAAGCCTCTTCCCTTGCTGTCAATACCTGCTCTCCTACAACCCCATCTCGTGAAATCCCTCTCAACAATATTCATCTGACTCCTGAGATCATACAAGGGTTGAAGCCTCTGTTATGTTTCTTTCTCACAGCAGTCACCATTTGATTGGGGATGATGCAGAGCAATATGAAGGCTGGCAGCTCTCAGCAGGTGGAACTTCTGACCCTGAGCTGCTTGATCCTAGTGAAGGGAGACAACAGGGTCTCTCATTGGCTCAAAAGTTAATGAATGAATACCCACCCCACCACCACAAAATGACCCCAGAAACCTTGTTGCCTGCTGAAATATGCGCATCTTCTTTAAGCTTTATAATTTTATGTTTTTTTTTAATGCTTCACACTTTATTTTTGAGTTGAAATTATATGCATCGTCAACCACATATATCTATGTTATTCTCGTACCACTTTCCTTCAAAATCACATTCTTGTCAAACTTTTTGTTTCTTTTATTTGGGATGGCGCAGTGGCTCAGTGGTTAGCACTGCTGCCTCACAGCACCAGGGACCCAGGTTCAACTCAAGCCTTGGGCCACTGTCTGTGTGGAGTTTGCATATTCTCTCTCTGTGTCTGCCTGGGTTTACTCCGGGTGCTCTGGTTTCCTCCCACAGTCCAAAGATGTGCAGTTCAGGTGAATTGGCCATGCTAAATTGCCCGTAGTGTTAGGTGCATTAGTCAGGGGTAAATATAGAGTAATGCAGTAGGGGAATGGGTCTGCGTGGATTACTCTCTGAAGTGTTGGTGTGGACTTGTTGGGCTAAGTGGTCTGTTTCTACACTGTAGGGAATCTAATCATCTCATCTATATAATTTCCATCATAACCTATCTGTCATGATTAAATAATCAATCTTGCTAAAGTAAAAACAAAAATGTGTTTGAGATTCAAGTAACATATGGACAAAGGAAAGGGAAGTGTTGACTTTCCATATCATTTTATTATCTTGCCTCAGAATGAGTACTTGAAACTTAACCTTAAAGGTGGATGGCTCTGATCCTTAATTATCACCGAGACCTCCCAGTTGGATATTTAAGATGGTTCACAGTACTCTTCACAGTGCCATCTCGGTTTGAGCTGCAATTGGAAGATTCAAAATCTAGCCTTAGATTACCCTCTGCTGGCTCTTCCTGGCATTGTTTGTGGCTGCTACTTCCTCATCTCCACATCCAGTGTGGCCAGATTTCCCCATCAGGTTTTCTTACCCAAGTCCTCTCAACTGCCAATTTCAACTTTCCCACTTCATAACTCAGCCCCGGCAGCACATTGCTGGAATCTCTCATCAGATTAATAAAGACTGATTTTATAAGCACTTGATAAGTTCTGCTGGTTTTTAGCTGGAGGCTTAGCATTAGGTATTGCAAGGAAGAGGGTCTCTGGTAAAGTGTGGCATGGTGGCTCAGTGGTTAGCGCTGCTGCCTCACAGCACCAAGGTGTGGAGGTACCAGTGTTGGACTGGGGTGGACAAAATCAGAAGTCACACAACACCAGATTATAGTCCAACGGGTTTGTTAGAAATCACAAGCTTTCAGAGCACTGCTCCTTCATCAGGTGTAGCACTTCACCTGATGAAGTAACAATGCTCCAAAAGCTGGTGATTTCTAATAAACTTGTTGCACTATAACCTGGTGTTGTGTGACTTCTCACAGCACCAGATCCTGGGTTTGATTCTAGCCTCGGCTGACTGTCAGTGTGGAGTTTGTACATTTTCCCTGTGTCGGTGTGGGTTTCTTCTGGTGCTCCAGTTTCTTTCGACAGTCCAAAGATGTGCAGGTTAGGTGGATTGACCATGCTAAACTGCCCTGTAGTATCCAGAGTTTAGCCATGTAAAATGAGATTTACAGAGGAAGTGCTGGGGGCTAGGTCTGGTTGGGACGCTCTTCAGAATTCGGGGCAGACTTGATCGTCTGAATGACCCTTTCTGCACTGGAGGGATTCTATGATTCTAAGTGAAGTGGGTAGACATGAAGAAGCTGGATCACAATGTTTATTGAAATGTTTGTCCATGCTGTCTTATTTATAATATGTTTTCTTTTGCGTTGAAAATATGTTGCCACACTGCTAAGAAAGGCATTTCATATGTTTACACAGAGGAAATGAGAGACCATGGAGGTGTGTGGGGAGCATGAAATGGTGGAATTGGGATATGGGGAATGGGTTGGGCAATGATGGGGTGTGAGTAATGAGGGTGAGAATGCTTAATATTTAACAGGACAATAGGACAAAGCCCCAGAGAAATTGAGACAATCTTTTCAACAGTGCAGCTGGGCATTTAGTAGTTCAGATCAATATCCAGTGGCAGTGGGCCTGAATCTATCTCCCCACCACCCAACCTCCCTCCACCATTCAGGAACCTTTCCTGAAACAGGCACACCAAACTAGACATGTCCCCATTTAAGGCAGAAGCCTCAGAAGTGAAAATTTGGCCTTCTGTCTAGAAAACACATGAATTATGGAATTAGATAATCCCAGAAGTATGGAAGCACATGATATCCATAGCAAAAGAGGCCCAAATGTCATTGTGTTGCTCATTGATTCAATTAAGCCTCAGTTCTTTGGGAATTTGCCTTATTGTTCTGTTAAATTTTAGGTAGTCTATCCTTCACTTCACACACCCCATCAATCTCCTCATCCTCCACCCATGCCAACACATGTTCTTCATCTACCCTCTCCCTTCATGCCAAATCATAAAGTGAGTTTTTGAGCAGTGTGGAAACATGCTTAATGAATGAATCATGAATGAATCCATGTGAATGTGACCACTTCATCAGACCGACGCAATATTGAATAGTAAGGTTCAACCTCCTTATGGATTTGTCTATGCGTGACCACTTGTGGTACTGATAAAAACATTCCTAACACTTTAATATATGCTGCCATTTTCTGGTTGGACATGCAAGAGAAAACTCTATCATAATAGGCTGCAGAATTGGAGTCTGCTCTGGCACTGGTGTTGGTGCTGAAGGAGCCCAAAGTCCCAAAAATGGCAGCAAATCAACATTACGTCTCAAATGAAGTCATGATTTGCAAACTCTACATGCATTTGTTGCAGGCAATAACATTGACTTGGTTCCTGATCTGACATTTATAAACCTTCTAAGTCCTTCCTTGTGATCCGTTAGTTGTTGTAAGAGACCCAGCATTTTCCCCATGCCTCTTCCCCAATATTTGACCCATTGTTGCTATCAAGGGTACAAACATGGGGCTTTTCATAGAATTTCTTATGCTGCTATGGAGTTTGTGAAATGTGTTGTTGGAGGAGGTTTCATAGTTTGTTAGTGTCTTAAGGGAGTGATTGTGAACTTGTAAAAGGAGTTCATTGGAGTTTGAAAACTTGTCAACAAATCTCTCATAGATACTATCCCTCACATTGTGTTTTGCACAGTCATAGAAAATGAAGCATAGGCAGCAGGGAAGGAAAGCTGTGAGTCCAGGAGAGAATGAGAGCTCTTGTGGATGGTGTATTCACCTGAGGTCTTCATGGAGCTTCCTCATAACTTCACTTTAAGAGGCATGGTTGCTCAGTGGTTAGCACTGCTGCCTCACAGTTCAATTCCGGCCTCGGGCAATGTCAGTGTGGAATTTGCACGTTCTCCCTGTGTCTGCGTGGGTTTCCTCCCACAATCCGAAGACATGCAGGTTAGGTGGATTGGCCATATTAAATTGCCCATAGTGTTCAGGAATGTGTAGGTTCAGTGGATTGGCCATGGGAAATACCGCATTACAGGGATAGGTC
Source organism: Chiloscyllium plagiosum (assembly GCF_037043375.1). Lineage (NCBI taxonomy): Eukaryota > Metazoa > Chordata > Chondrichthyes > Orectolobiformes > Hemiscylliidae > Chiloscyllium > Chiloscyllium plagiosum. The sequence goes on along the minus strand of NW_028270174.1, from coordinate 36,225,122 downwards.
AGGTGGTGAGTCTGGATGGGATGCTCCTCGGAGGTTTGGTGTGGGCTAACCTGTCGGGATTCCATAAACATCAGACACAAGTGAACTCTGACAGTAGTCCTAAATTTCTATACCTCAAGATCTATCTTGGCTGAACTCAGCAACACTGCCCAACATCTCTCAGTTCACCATGAGTCACTGCATGGAAGGAGGGAGGAGAGGCCCTCTGTGTCAGGAAAAGGGGACTCTGTAGTCTGACTAAAGAGAAACAGGAAGAATGCAGGTAACTGACAGCCTGTGAGAGTCGCGTTGAATCAGTGTTCCTACCTCCTTGGTTTCGGCTTGCGCTAGACACTCAGACTGCCAGGGGCTGGCTATGTGACAGTTCTCAAGTATCTGAAAGATAAATGCACAAAGCAACCTTTGCTGAAGGAAAAGGAAGAAATCAAAGGGTGCATGTTTACTCATTCTGCAACTTACACATTACAACAGGTTGTAGAATAAGAGTGAAGTGTGATTTGAGAAGATTAATTTGTCAGAAATATGCTATCAGGTTTATATGCTCTCTGCTTTACCTCCACCAGTCACAAGATAATCATACATCATCCTCATCACACCAGCTAATGAGCCTGTTTGAGTTTATAGACCACAGACTACTAATTGGAAATCTGATTCAAGAAAAAAAATACAAATGTTTGTTCTATCCATGTTGCCAATGAGCAACATCCTTGCCTCTCTCAGATCTTCACCGTTCTGGTCCATTCACTGTGTCCCACTTTCCAGTTCAGAATGAGGCAATATTGAAAATTGTTTTAGACCCATTGTTCATTCAGTAGTAAGTTTTCAATCAGCATCTCAAACCTGTATTGTAATGTGATCCTTTTTGGTTTGTATCCGTTAACACTCTTGGATATATAAAAAATGTGATGGCACATCAAGTTGTGTATATAGATTTTCTATATTTTTTGATCTGATTTTGGATAAGAACCAATAACATTAAACTCCTGTATATGGAGCAACTGTATTTAATTGTCACCAATAGCACACTTAAAATGGAAGGAACAGTTTAGAGCATGATGTTTCCAATAGATAGGCTTGGGATGAAAGATGAGCAGCATGGCCAATCATCATCTGGTGAGAACTACATATTTGAACACAACCAGAGGAGTTCATCGTGCACTGCAAGCTATTGTATTCACTTAGCAACAAACATCCAAGGAAATAAATGAGGGAAAGATTTAAAAATCACACAACTTTGAAAACATTCACATTCTAAGAATGGCATGCAGACTTTGAACAGGCGAACCCTTCACTGGGATAATCTATGTACATTTCATTTGTGTTTTTATTTGTTCCAGGTAAAACATGTGATTCCACTATTAACTACTGTGAATGCAACCCATGTTTTAATGGAGGAACCTGCCAGAATCAAGCTGCTGGTTATTACTGCCACTGTCCATTTGGTAAGGAATGTCAATATAGTTATGTAAGCATGCATATACTATTCAACGGTGTAGTCTTTTTGCAAAGGATTCATGATGTGTTTGTATTTAACTGAAACGGGCCTGTAATAATAGGTTGCGCTGAATGGATGGAATGGTCATTTGTCATTTTTGCGTTCTTTTGTGCAATCATAATATAGTGTTTTCAATATACATTATCATGCTGTATCATAGAATGATTGTTGCTTCATTCAAACCAGCAATTCAGGCTGATTCAAGTATAATTGTGCATAAGTAGTTGAAATGCGATTACTTTACATTATAAACCATATTACTTACACTCACTCTGTTATGACAGTTTATTGCAAAGCTCAAGCCAATTTCAGGAAACATTAGTCATGTATAAGACATAAATTTATTCCAAGTTTAATTTATAACGCGTAGTTCAATGTGCAAAACAAACAAAACTTGTACATCAGTTGAACAACTGCCAGGTTGGTTTAATAGCTCATGCGATGACAACTAAAAAAAATAATGCATTGGCTGTGAAACACTTAGCAATTCCTTGAGTTGGTGAAAGATGCTAGGTTAATGAAGTTGTGTTTTCTTTGCTTCCTCTTTTCATTCTTGATTTGTGTACCTGAAGGTTGTTCCGTAATTAAAAGCATGTCCAAGACAGTGACTTTCAGACTCATTCATCACAGATATGGTTCATTATTTCCATCAGATTAAATTTGCAGCCAGTCTGAAGTCATATCTGGACTGTTACCAGAGAATTGCAGATGACATAGACTGGAAATCATTTTAAGACTTTTTCCTACAGTTATCAAAGGAAGACTGTCTCCTTCCTTAAGTTTATTCTGATACCCCCGTAGCTCTTGTTTGTGGTTTTCTCCAAATTCCCAGTCACTTAGTACCATTCTCCCTTCCTTTCACCCATACTTGTTTCGTTTTCTGTTACTTTCTTTCCACAGTTAGCCTAGCCCTGTCTCCCAGGACCAGGATTTACTCTGACATTCCACTCCTCTTCCATTCATACTCTTTCCACACCTCTTGTGCTTAGACTGGTATAGCTGTTGTGGAGAAACCAGTTGGCTTGGTAGCTGAATGGCTTATTTACAATGCAGAGTAATACCAACAGCACAGGTTCAATTCCCACATTGGCTGAGGTCCTTATGAAGGTCTTGTATTCTTGACCTCATCTCTCGCTGAAGGAATGTTGACTGTCAGGTTACACAATCATCAGTCATCTCTCTCTAATGAGAGAACATTGTATGACTTTTGCAACTGCCACTCTCGTTCTTAGCCTTCATGTCCACGCACCTTCTGAGGGTAGAAAATGATTTACAAAGTGAAAATGAATACAGTTCCAGGAAGACCGGGTGCACTGTGAACAGTTAATTGGGAATGATGTTGAGGTTGATATTGTCAATGAGCTAGCTAGAGGTGATATAAAGAAAGATGCTGGAAAAATTCAAGAAAGGCATATATCTAGGCCAAACACTATGCTGATTCCAGACAAAACTATTTCACTCCGCCAGGGCAAGTGGAGGAAGCGGGAGATGCAGATGAAAAGTGCACTGTTTGGATATGGCAGGGTCAGGATGTTAGATTCTCATGGTAGGGCAGAACAAACTGGTGCTTAACTTTACTTTGCAGTAAACAATGATTTTGATTAGTATCGAGTGAGAGCCATAAAAGCTTTGGTAATACAGACAATCACTCGGTTGGCAGTAACAAATAGTAGGTGGTGTTATCTTCCCACCTACTATTTGTTACTGCCAACCGAGAGACGAAAGCTTGTTGCCTACAATAGAAGACAGTTTCTAATATTGCCAAGTTGTTACAAAATCAGATGTCAGTCAAGTTTATAGAGTCATAGAGCATGGAAACAGACTTGTCCATGCTGGCCAGTTTCCCAAACTCAACTGATCCCATTTGCCTGCTTTTGTCCCATATTTCTCTGAACCTTTCCCATTCATGTATCTGTCCAAATGTCCTTAAATATTGTAACTGTATCTGCATCCACCACTTGCTTAGGCAATTCATTCCACATATGAACCACCCTGTGTGTGAAAAAGTTTCCCCTTCGATCCCTTGTAAATCTTTCTCCACTCATCTTAAAAATATGTCCTCTAGTTTTGAACTCACCACCCCTAGGAAAAAGACCTTTGGTGTTCACCTTCTCTATACCCCTCATGATTTTATAAACCTGTGTAAGGTCACACCTCGACCTCCTACACTCCGGTGAAAGAAGTCCCAGCGCATCCAGCTTCTCCTTATAACTCAAACCTCCATTCCCGGCTATATCCTGGTAAATCTTTTCTGAATTCTCCACAAGTTAATAATATCCTCCCTGTAGCAAGGTGACCAGAACTGTATACAGTACTCCAAAAGGCCTCACCAAAGTCCTGTAAAACCACAACATGACATTCCAACTCTTATAATGCTAAATGCCTTCTTATCACCTTGTCTGTGACGCAGCTTTCAAAGAACTAATGACTGAAAGGATAGACAAGGGCAGAGCGGAAGACATTGTTTGCATGGACTTTCGTAAAGTCTTTGACAAGGTTCCGCATGGGAGACTTGTTAGTAAAATTAGATCACGTGATTCAGGGAGAGCTTGCCAATTGGATGCAAAATTGGCTTGATGGTAGGAGATAGAGTGATAGTGGAGAGTTATTTTTCAGACTGGAGGCTTGTGACCAGTGGTGTTCCACGGGAATCGGTGCTAGGTCCACTGTTATTTGTCATTTATGTAAAGGATTTGGGTGAGAATTTAGGAAGCATGGTTAGTAAGTTTGTGGATGACATTAAAATTGGTTGTATAGTAGACAGTGAAGAAGGTTGTCTAAGATTACAAAGAGATCTTAATCAATTGGGTCAAGGGGCTGAGAAGTGGCACATGGATTTTAATTTGGATAAATGTGAGGTATAGCATTTAGGTAAGATGAACAAGGGCACAACTTACACAGTTAATAGTAGGGCCCTTGGTGTGTTGTTGAACAAAGAGACCTAGGGGTTCAGGTACATAGTTCTTTGAAAGCTGTGTCACAGGTAGAAGGTTGGTTAAGAAGGCATTTAGCATGTTTGCCTTCATTGCTCAGACCATTATTTTATAATCTGATAAATATGGATAGTCCACTGCCCTTCAACGCTGTATCCAGTTCCCATTTTTACCTAAGTCAGTGTGCAGCAATGTGTGAAACCCTGAGGGCAGCAACAGAAGCTGATATGCTTTGAGTTTGAAGCTTGGAGTTGACCCAGACCATTATAGCTGAGGCAAGTTAGTTCATAGTTGACCTTAGGCAGAAAGGCAGATAATTTATTTGGACCTATTCTAAAAAACAAAAGCAAACATTGGATAGAACTAAATGCTTTTATTCCCTGCCTGCCAGCAAGTGTAAGATGGGGCTTATTTCTTCAAGGGGGAGAGTGCAGGATGGGAACACTGCCTCCTCCAATAATGGAGTTGGGAGGTTCATTAGATGCTAATTGAGAACCTTAGGTGAACATTTAATTGGTATTCAATCTTTGTCAAACAGGAGAGTCATCCAGAAAATCCAAATAACAAATCCTTTTTTGTAAGATTTTATGGGGCTGGAGTGCTGGGGAAATGATCCCTCTATCAGGCACTGAGTGTAGTGAGGAGGAACACTGAAAGACATTCCATACCTTTGCCTTCAACCCCTCTTTGATTCTGTAATCCCTATCATACCACATATGGCCCCTCACACTTACTGGGCCTATGGTGGATGGATGTGTGCTCATACAGGGCACGGTGCAATACATGCTACTTAAATGTCTGATGGGCACTTCTTATTTTTTCCATGTGTGTGCATCGTATGGCCAAATTTTGTTGCACATCTCTAATTGCCTTTGTGCTAATGGCTTGTGATCCCATTTCAGAGGCCATTTATGAGTCAACCACATTGCTATGGATCTGGAGTCAGATGGAAGCCAGATCAGGCAAAGATGGCAGATATCATTCCCAAAATGATATCAATGAACCAGATGGGCTTTTAGAACAATTGACGGTATTGCAGATGTACTAATTTAATTCAAATTCCACTATCTATAATGGTGGTATTTGCACACCAGTCTCCATAGCTTTAGCTTAGGCCTCTGGATTCCAAACTTAATCTTAGCAGTGATTCCCTAAGGATTCTTTACCTAGTGAGCTAGATCCCTGTTGCAAACATTAAATTCTGCCAGCTGGATTTGTAGCATCCTTCCTGGTCTAACACTCCAGGTACCCCTCATGTTTTGTCATGGCGACTTGTTTTCACATGCGTCAGTGAAAACATTCTTGCAGTTCAAGGAAGTAAGGCTGAAATTCTTTCTTCCTCCCCATTCGTTCTTCTTGGTATAAAAAGGAGTCGAAAATCACATGGCTCAGAATTCGCTCTCCTAGAGACCAGTTAACTGAATTATCTACTACCAAGGAAAATAAATATAATGATACAGTAATACAGCATAATGATTCATCAATTCATTGTCCAAGATGTCATATATGATGCTAATTTGCATTTAAAAATAGTTACCATAACCATGGCATTACTTGGTTTACTTGGGTTCATTCATGAAGAAATGTTTTCCACAATATAAACATGACTCAACATTTTCTGTGACTCAACATGTAAAGTCCAGTTAACATTGATTTGAACTACGTTACACCACAACCTAATTCTTCTGATGAGAACAGAAATTCCAGTGCTTGTCACTAGCCAACTCAATTCAGTACTCCAAAGATACTCACTCTCCAAATGTGAATTGCAAGTACAGCCTCGATAACATCTGGAAAAATGTTCCTAATCATTCTGTTTGCTAACTTCTACAATAACTATTGCCATCATGCATTAAAATGAAGTACTGAAGGTTGAAGTCATTGCCAGCATGCATTATGGCAGACCACCAGCAAGAAATTAAGGTGATTCAAACCACATTGGATGCTGCTACATATTAAATGCCGAGAGCTGTAACTTCTTACTGTCATTTTATTCAAGGCAAATCACAATTATCCTGTCATCTTATCGGTACTTGTATGAAGCATTTTTATGTGCAAGCTTATAGTACAACAATAAATCTGCAGATAATGGCAAGTAATTGCAGTGAAGGTTGGAATAAAAACTAGGCACCCCAGATAGTTTATACAAGCAGATTCCAGGCAGTTCTTTTATTAAACAGACATAATTAATGAAATCATATGTGCTGTGAGAACTCAGACTTGAAACACTTATTAAAACGGTGCCCCTTTAAAATTGATATATTTAAGAATAAATGTTGCACCTATATGTCTTTTAATTCAGTAAAACTTTAAAACCATTAGTAATCCTATATATAAATGTGATATAATCTGGGGTCCGAGAAGAATAATGGTTTGTGCATTGTCCTACTACTTCCAAATGACCTAGATTTCAATGTCATTCACACGTATGGGTGAAATGCACTTCTCCAACAGCCCAATGTGAAATGTATATTGTTAGCCTCAACCTAATTTCTAACTGCTGACACTTCACTGCATGAAACCTTTTATGAATTGTACATGAAATTGGTAAATTCACTCAGATGCCACATGATGGCTAGTGTGGGAAATAGATGTGTTTGGCAAAATTTTGACTCATTCAAAATCCATCCACCTGCACAGAGTTAGAATTGGGACACTAGGGGCTATTTTGAAGTTTGAAGGAAATTGTGCTGCTGGCCTTGAATAAAGAAAAAGGCCCTGATTTTCATTCCCAGGTGGGGAGTGTGGAGGCAGGACAGTTCCTCGGAATACCCAGGAAAAATGTAGCCTGGGAAGTTAGATTTCCCTTCTGGAGTAGTGGGATTATTTGAGACATGGGTCAGGCAACCACAGAGAGCGTATAATGCAGACTCAGTGCAGTGCCTGCCCCTGTGCGTGAGAATTGTGTGAAACATTGATTAAACCAAAAATGCTTGTTCAACCCTCACGCCTCTTACTTCCATCTCTCTCATACATACTTTCTATGTTACCTAATTCCCTATGCCTACCATGATCGCCCAAACTCTCCATGGTGCCCAATGCTGCTATACTTGCCATCCATGTTCCTCCACTCCACACAAACTCACCTTGTATCCATCATGGGAAAACTTTGAAGTTTACAAAATAAAGTTACCTATCTATTGATGATCTTTTATATTTATTCACTCGTGGGACATAGATATCATTGACTAGGCCAGCATTTATTGTCTGTCCTTTTTATTAAAAGACTAATAAAATACTAATAATTAAAAAAAACTGTCCTTGATTTTAAAAAAAATCAATAAGTTGAAATTCATTCAATGTATCTTTTAGGAGAACAACATTTGTATTGTAAGTTCTTTGGCAGGTTGACTCTTCTATTGGGTTTATGCATTTTCAGGCGCATTCTGTAATGCATTTAACAATCAGAAAGGATACCCAACACTGCCCTCTCCATTCAATTCTACAAGCCACCCCACCATCCCTTTTCCAACCACCCTCAAGAACATTTGACCTGCCAAACCTCCTCTTAACATATCCTGGGATCTTTACCTGTTGGCCTGTTCTGTCCACACTGGGTTCCATAAAATGAGGTTACCAAAACAGGATTTAAATGAACACAACTGTTAATTCAAATAGGTACTGTATCCATTAGCTATACATGCATGAAGCCCAAAGCCACCCATACTGTGCCTCACCCTCCCTCACAAAAATCAGAAATGATGTATTCAGGGCCAACACTTCTGATTTGTGAGATTTTTCATCATTTTGCAAGGACAGAGAGACTGTCATGTCAGAAATCTAGCTTCGTGCTTAGCATTGAATCCAAGGTACATTCAATACTGGCACTGATGTTCTAAAGATAGGAAATGCCCCATTGCAAAGCACTGATATTCTTTATCTCGATGAATATGTCGCAAACCGTGACAGAATCTGTGCTGTTCTCAATTGCTTTATTCATTGTGTCATTATCACCATTAAACATTCGATCTTTCCATCACCTTGCTCTATATACACCATGTACGTCGTTTACGAGATGTTTACAGCAGTACTTCAAGGCTCGTTTGACAAACACCTCCCAAACCCATGACCTCTTCCATCTAGAAGGACAGGGTCAGTAAACACATATGAAGACCACCATCTGGAAATTCCCTGTCAAGCCCCACATCATCCTGACTTACAACCATTTAGCTGTTCCATCTCTATTGCTACGCCAAAATCCGAGCACTCCCTTCCTAACAACCCTGTAGCTGTACTTGCACCCCGTGGATGGTAATTGGCTCATCACCAGCTTCCTATGGGCAATTGGGGATGGGAAATATATTTGGCCATATCTCATGAAAGAATAAATCAAATCATAGTGAATAAATAAATGACAGGCAGAATACCTTAATATCTGTCACAAAGCAAGGTTTCTTGATTCATACAAGCAAACTTTAAGTACTGCAGAATATTTGGATGTACATGTTAAAATAGGGCCTGCATGGGTTTTGTTTTCTGCCCACAGTCCAAAGATATGCATGTTTAGTGGATTAGCCATGGATGATAGAGGTTTACAGGAGGGATATCCATCAGAGGGTCAGTGTGGAATTGATGGGCCGAATGGCTTGTTTCCACACTGGAGGGATTTTAATCTAAGTTGGACAGAAGGCAGCCAATGAATGTGATCCATTTGGATCTCAAGAAGTCCTTTAACAAGGTGCTGCACAGGAGTTGCTAAATAAGACAAGATCCCATGGTGGTAGAGGCTAGGTATTAACCTGTATATAGGATTGGCTGACAGGCATACAGCAACAAGTAGGAATAAAGGGGTCTTTTCAGGATGTCAGCTGGTGACGAGAAAAGTTCCACAGGGGTTAGTGTTGGGTCCGCAACTATTTATGCTTTGTTAACAATCTGGACAAAGAACCTGAGGGTATTGTTGCTAAGTTGACAGATGACATAAAGCTAGGTGGAGGGGCAGGTAGTGTCAAGGAAGTGGGGAGGCTACAGAAGGACTTGGACAGGTGAAGAGCAGACAAAGAAATAACAGATGGAACACAGTATGAGAGAACGCGAGGTTATGCACGTTGATGGGAAGAATAGGGGCAGAGACTATTGTCTAACCGGGGAAAGCCTTCAGAAATCTGAAGTACAAAGGGATTTAGAAGTCCTTGTTCAGGATTGTATTAAAGTTAAAATGCAAGCTCACTTGGCAGTTAGGAAGGTAAGTGCAGTGTTAATATTAATTTTGAGACAGCTGGAATACAAGCGAGATTTACTGCTAAGTCTGCATAAGGCTCCCATCATTGGAGGGGCTCCAGGGGCCTCAGAATGACCCTCCGAAGGAAGGACTTGTCATATGAGGAGTGGTTAAGGACTCTGGGTCTGTACTCAGTGGAATTTAGAAGGATGAGGGGGTTCTGATTGAAACATACAGAATACCGAGAGTGGACACGGAAAAAATGTTTCTACTGGTAGGAGAGACTAGGACCCAAGAACAGAGCCTCAGACAACCTTTTAGAACAGAGATAAGGAGGAATTTCTTTAGCCAGCAAGGATTAATCTGTGGAACTCATTGTGGCAGAGGACTGTGGAGGTCAAGACAATGAGTGTATTTCAGATAGATAGATAAGTCTTGATTAGTAAGGGATCAAAGATTAGGGGGAGAGGCAGGAGAATGTAGTTGAGAAATGTTGTCAGCCATGATTGAATAATTGAGCACACTCAATAAGCCACATGTACTAATTCCACTCCTGCATCTTAGTCTTATTTAGAGCAGTTTGAATATTGCTGAAAAGGGGGGCAGGGTGCTGAAAGTGTTCACCTTTCAGTCATCTGGACAGACATGGTATTGCTAAAGTTAATCAGCAATGACTTAGGAACCAATTAACACCTTTTCCTTATGTATTACAAATTGTTGTGATTGTTTGAAATATTTTGGCATTCTTGCATTTGTCCTAATGAGTACAAATTGGAAAAGCTTTCTAAATATGTCTTGTTTTGCAACAATATTCAAGTTATGCAGTGAATGATTTGTTGCATGATATACCATGACAAATGGTTGAGCTTAAAGAATATTGCTGACCCCTGAATAAATTTGACCTTACAATCATACATTCCATTCTTGTTTAATATTTTACAATACACAGAGATTGAAATTTGTGAGGTGACTGTGGATGCAATTTGGGAGGATCATCGACAGAACAGAAATGGAGTGCAGAAGGCTGATTTGACAATTTTATGCCTCAGTTATGCTATAGCCAAAATTATGATCAGTTCCCTGCTTATTACCCATGTCTATTTCTGGCACCAGGCCACATTTGGTGAGGTCTCAGGTTATTCTGGACAATCTGCTCCTATTAGATCAATAGAAGCCATGCTTCTTGCTGTTATTTTCAGTCCTAGAATTTCCTAAAGCAACATTTGTTCATGGTCAGAGACAGTGGGTTTCAGATGGCAGTAATCATTTTTGAAAGATAACCTTCGTTTCCCTTCAGGGAGAAATTAAAAATTGACACTTAGTTATTCAGCTCATGAAACCTCATTGCTTTTGTTATCAGACTGATGGAGTGCCATTCTAACTTTTCAGCACTCTATTGAATTAGGCATCTCTGTTTGAGCTTCTACTATGTCAGTTATCCAGTTCTGTAACTAAAATGATTCCATTCCAAGGAAATTAGGGATTGTATTAACATTCTCTAGGCAACTCCCACTTGGACCCATAACTATTTTTCTAATTTATTGTTCTCTCCCATTCAAGTTTTGTATTTTGCATTTGCAATGGGAAATGTTTAATTGTATTTAAAGAATTTGTGGAATGTAGATTTGTATTATGTGTATTAACAGAAAATTCACTATCCTGTTCACATTATGATAATTATGAATTGTATGAATCATAACTCAAAAACAGAAGATACAGTTAACCAGGGATAATTATGCTAATTATGTTGTTCACTTTTTGGATATTAGAATTCCACACTATTCCTTCCACCAACAGGATAATTAGATTACCTACAGTGTGGAAACAGGCCCTCCGGCCCAACAAGTCCACACCCACCCGCCAAAGCGCAACCCACCCATACCCCTACACTTACCCCTTCACCTAACACTACGGGCAATTTAGCATGGCCAATTCACCTGACCTGCACATCTTTGGACTGTGAGAGGAAACCGGAGCACCCGGAGGAAACCCACACAGACACAGGGAGAATGTGCAAACTCCACACAGTCAGTCACCTGAGGCGGGAATTGAACCCAGGTCTCTGGTGCTGTGAGGCAGCAGTGCTAACCACTGTGACACCGTGCCGCCCACCTAATGCATATTTATATGTATAATGTATATTTATACAGCATTTTCAATAGTAGAAATGCCTCCAGCTACATGACGTTGGATTTCAGGAAAACCTTTAATCATATTTGTGTGAAAATGGTTCCAACAGCCTGAATGGAGCAATAAGACTGACCAATTGTATATAGCTTTGCTCACACAGTAAATCACAATTCACAAATACTTCCATTTATTTGAATGGAGTGTCTACCAGTTATCAGCTCCTTATTTCTTTTGATGTAAATGAGAGTTCAAGTTGAGTTCAGTTCAGCATAACATAGGTGACAGCAAACTTGCAAACTATTTCACCTTTTAGTCCACTTGCTTTTCATGAGGTCACTGCCAAAGAGCATTGACTAGGTTATCCAAGCGGCACTGATCTTTAACCAACAGTTTGATCCCCTGAATGAATTGAAAAGTGGGCAAACTGACAAGATTTTGATTAGATTACCAGTTAAATTCCCAAGATGTTACAATAACAGTATCCTGGCTGTGTGCAATTTCAGCTTAAGCAGGGCTGAGGAGTGTTTGTGGGACAACTGGACCAAGCTGGAAGAAATGAGACAGAGAGGAAGGACAAGTGAGGAGAGGAGAGTGGGAATGAGAGGAGGGGAAATGTGAACACATCGAGATAAGAGATGAGGCAGGTAGAGGAAGTGGTAAACAAAGGAATTTAGATGGTAAGGGTCAAATGGAAAGAAAAGAAGGATTGCAAGGTGGAGCAATGAGGGATTAAGAAGGCATTGGCCCAGTATTATCTGGTATGAGATGTCCAGGCTAATAAGTGTCATTAACAGATTAGAGAGCTTGAAATGTCTTCAAGGGAGGTAAGATTAGATTCAGAAGAATGTTGGCAACAGAAAGAATGGAAGCCCAAGAAGGGAAACGCCCTTCATCAGCTGGCTGTTTTATATAGCTCAAAATCGGCTTCTACAAAGTTTAACACAAAAGAGTCCAGTGTTTGACAAATAAGGGGCAAGGGATAGAGCCTGAAGGACTGGGGTTTCTTCTGGGTCTGGCGATTGGTGATAGAGTAAAATAAAGCTCACTTGGCTGTGATTGCTCAAAGGGCCAATTACAATTGCCAATGTTCATATGAGCCCTGTTATCCTTAGTTTCAAAGTAGAAGTCTGGTTCTGACAGGTTCGTTTTGAACTTACAATGGATAATGTGCTTTATTTTAGGATTTTTCAACCTCTGACCAAGACCACTATTTTAGTGGCACAGTGGGACTCCAGGCAGTTTATTAGATGACTAAGAGGGCCTCAGTAGTTCCTTTGTTAGTTATAAAATGCCAAATCAAATCATAAACATAGAATTTGAGTTTGTTGTTGTGATCGCTGCCTCCTCATGAAGTAGACAATTCAAAACAGCGGAGCCAGCGAAATAGACAGCTGTGTCTGACCCTTTGCACTACCATGATATGCAGGCAAAACTTTCATGAAATAATTTCCAGAAACATTTGAGACAGTTAAACGTTATTCTTTGGCAGCTGTGCACTGGAGTGTCATAAGTATGGTGCATTGTACTACAGTTTCCACATGACAGGAGGCTGGGACTGGACAGAATTTTCTCTTATCTTCCTTTACTTAAATCTTTCTTGTAAATTATTGGGAAGGTGGAAATAGTAGACAACTTCATCACCTGATGAGGGAGCGACGCTCCCGAAAGCTAGTGTGCTTCCGATTAAACCTGTTAGACTATAACCTGGTGTTGTGTGATTTTTAACTTTGCAAAAAGAAAGATTTTGCTCTGCGCGTTTTTTGATGAGTGAAGACATTTATCGGAGCCCCTAACCACGGCATTTCTGAAGAATCGATCGGTTGAGAAGCATTATGATTAGCTTGACTATCCTACAATTTTGTTTTTTTTTTTACCAAGTTGGTGTCTTTGTTCCAACTGTGTAGGTGGGAGCTGAATTAGTATCAGTGGGTGTCATTGACCAAAGGTGATTTAGCAACCTTCACATTTTAAACTTCATGTTTATTAATGCCAGCTCCATCACATTGTCAGGCTGATGGCTGCTGCTCCAAGAAAAACTTACAGAAGAAAACTGTAAAATAGGAACTCCTCTGGGTACTGTATGAACTAATATTAGAAACTTATTCATGAGGATTTCCCCTTTTTGAAATCTCTAGTGAAATTGTAAACACATTCTTTAGAACAAGTCGATTATGTTTCTGGAAATGCCAGGCAGATACATCTATAAAATCCCTACACAGCAACAAGAGCAATTCTTACCAACTTTACTTGTTTTTTTCAAAATCAGTGGAATTAAGGTGAAGCGCCATTAAAGTTAATGATCGTTCTTTCCAAGTGTTTAATTTTTCAAGGATGCTGAGGGTGAGACTAACATGAATATTTCCCTGCTTTTCCTGGCAAAGTGCTCAATAAATTACTTTGCCCACCTTATTAGATGTCTTTCACTGTAGTCTGTTTTGTACAATTTAAACAACTTTTACACAGGTCCGGTGTAAGTATAAACATCTTGTACCTTACACCTCACACACACAACTGAATTTCGCAGCCTCTGTATTGCTATGAAGCCACTACTGGGTGCAGGTTTAGGAAGAAAAATGGTGCCCTGCACTTCCAGTAGGATTCACCTATGAATAGGGTAAGGTAAGATGCCATATCATTGAGTATATTACTGCAGGCTGCCAAGTAGATAGGTTGGGTGTCAAATCAGTTTTATACGCTGACTGATATCACAACTTATCATATTTAACCACTCTAGTTACACTAATTTAATTTTTATTCAACCTATTTTTCTAATCAACATGTCTCAGAGATGTTATTATATACCTCGAACAGGTGGGACTTGAACCCAGGCCACCCGGTCCAGAGACAGGAATACTATCACTGCATCAGAAGATGACATGAGAGGGTCCTAGTTAGCACCTTCTGTCAAATACACAGGGCTGAACATAGATCAGCCAATAGGCTCACCCTGGCCCATCCTAATTAAAGGCATAATAATCCAACTGGTGGGTCATCACTGATTACTTTCCACTAGCTGCTTCTGAGTTCATGAATAGACTAAGTGTTTGGACAAGTTAATAAAATTTGGTGAAATTGGGAGCAGCGCTGGAAAATGGGGTGGTGATGGTTTGTAGCACTGGGCGGCTGCTGAGTAAACCAATTCCTCCTTGTCATGGAATTCAGGAGCAAAGAGAGAAGCTGCTCATTTAGGGAGGTGGGGGTGGGCTGTTAACCACCTTGGTTTTCAGGGTGACCTTCTCCTACCAGTGGCTGCAAGCGCTTCATCAAGGAGGTGACAACATCTTGACACCACATCTAGAGCATTAACAGGGCAAAGATGGCAATACCAGCTGCCCTCAAGGCGTCCAGGACTCTGAAATTTGTCACCAGCGGGTCCTCCCGGGCAGAGATTTTGGAAACATGTTCCTGTTCATCAGCCATTGTTGTATGTGGCCGTTCACAGAAGTTCTTGAAACCAAGAGAAGGAACTTTGTTTGCAGATGACTCATTCCATAATAAAATGCATCCTCCCACCACCATCAAGTTACCAAGTTAACTTCTCCTATTGAGCTTTTGCATAGGATCTCTAACATGGAATTCAAGAAAATCGGAGCATGATGTGCGACCTTTTACACCATTACCATTTCTGTTGCTTATACGGTTTCTCCCCTCAAGCAAATCCAACAATTGTTGCAACCAGGATGCACCTTGTCTTTAAGGGATGCTGTCTGGCTTTAAGCTGGCAGGCTAGCTTTAAGTGGTGTGAACCTTACATTAAGCTTGAGGCTTGGCTGAAGTTTGCAGCCACTCAGCGGTAGATTCAGTGTGGGCTACATGCCATAATCATTTAAATTAATTGGCAGCATGAAGCTTGCATGGTTTGAATGGGTGCAGGCAAGCTAATTGTACATTACAGTTCCCTCTGCTGAGCTTTGGAGCTATCTAATTTAGCTCCCAAAATATCTTATCCTTATACAAATTCGTTTGATGGGATAACTTCATAAATGTTAACTGTGAAATGGAGCATGAATGATATGAGCTAATATCAAATAGTTGTTAAATTAAAGAAAATAGTACTTTTTCACATTCCCTGGTATTATTGCACAAATGCAGAATCAATAGGACAAGTCCAAATAATCTGAAGTAAAACAGAAAATGCTGCCAGTAGAGAGACAACCAACATCTGAAAAAGAAATAGGATATTGTTTTAGGTAGGTTTCTTTACCAGTGACTTGTTTTGAAACAACATTTTCTGTTATTCTTTCACTGTGGTGGCGGGTCATTCACAGAAGTTAGCTATTTCACTGCCAGACTGGTCCTGAAGTTGGCTCTGTTCATCAAAATGTGACTCACTGACTTTTATCAGTGGGACATATTTTGGTTGGAATTTACCTCTCCTGATTTAAACCAAAGATATGTTGGTTTCTGTATAAATGTGTCATGGCTTCCGAAGAAAACCATTCACATATCTGCTAACATACAAACTGGTGCACATCAATTAGTAGATGCAAAAAGAATGTTCATAAATAATTTCACAAATCTTCTTTAAATCATCCTTTTTGTAACTATGAAAATTAAAGTTTGGAGCCATCAGCCATCGGTTGTGGAATTAGGTGCGACATATTCAAGTTAAACAGTGAGAGAAGCTTTTTGGAGTTTTGGCTGGTTCTGCATCTTCAAAACAATATCTAAACTACAAGAATGACGAAGAAAGTGATAAAAGTGATTTTAAAAAACAGAGCTATTGACTTAGTAACTCATGTTCCACCTGAAATGACCTTAATGTAAAATACATGCATTCTTCCGTTTTATGTATGGGGGCAGGACTTTGAGAGTGGCTTAAATTGGTTCATTTTTGATCAGTTTACAAACTCATGAAGTGTGTCCAAGCTGTTTTGTTCAGGTTCAAATTTGAGCATTAAAAATTGTAGTGCATATGCAATAAGAACAAAGTGACATTATTTTGTGAATTCCAAAACTCTTGCGAAGTTACAATTAATACATATGTTTTGCACGATTGTAACAAAATCTATCAATGCTTGCTGAACTAATTGCACTGATTATTTTGGCATTTCAGGTGTCTTTGGGAAGCACTGTGAACTGAACAGTTATGGATTTGAAGAACTGTCTTACATGGAGTTTCCTAGTCTGGACCCAAACAATAATTACATCTATATCAAATTTTCCACTATTAAAGAAAACTCTTTGTTAATATATAACTACGACAATCAGACAGGAAACAAGGCTGAGTTTCTGGCTCTGGAAATAGTGGAAGGCAAGATGAAATTCTCATTCAACTTAGGGAGTGGAGCACACAGACTGATGACGACTAAGAAGGTCTCTGATGGACAATTTCACACTGTGGTTGCTAGAAGGGCTGGATTAGTAAGTAGCAAACTCACTGAACTGGATTTCATTTGTGACTTCTGGAGTGAATTTCATTCTTACTGCACAATATCTACTTTAAATCAGAGCGAATTCATTTCACCTTTTTTTAGTGAACTTACAGTCATATACGTTACACATACTTGCAATTTAGGTGCGTTACCTTTAATGTGTAACAGAACTATCATAAGAAAATAATGAATGATAATGGTTCTACGTTACTCATTGGGAATACAAAAAAATGCCAAATATAAATACAACTACCATATTCACAACTTGAAACATAGATGGACAAAGTAATGATAGAGAAGTCCCCTCTGTTCATAATGCTTAGATTATTGTGTGTAGTGTCGGTGGGGAACTGAGAAGAATCAGAAGCAAAGATAGAAGATCAGGAGATTCCTAAACCTGCTGGCTGTTAAGAAATGTGCAAAATAAAACACCCAATTTGAGAAAAGCTTAAGTATCAAATAACAGTCTTTGTTGGTACAGTTGGACATGGCACTTAATTATTTTATATTGATAATACAGAGTGTCAGTTAACTTGTATGAATACCTCTCTATTGCTTGTCCAAGGAGGCATTAAACATTCTATCCATAATCTATTGCTGTGCTTTCTCAGATTTTCCAAGATACATGGGACTAAATTTACAGCCACCCGTTGTCATGAAAACATTAGGACACTGTGCTATTAGGGGTATTCCTTCCACTGGTTCATTAATCCACACATGAAATCATGGGCACCAATCTGTGGTCCAGTTGAGACTCTTAACTGGACAGTTGATGCCCGTTTAAGGACCTCACCCCACTGCAGCTGCTATTTGACATGTCGCGGGAGAGGCCTGTGCCCAATGTGTAGCCTGGCAGGTTTAACCTTGCAAACTGTCAAATCAGTGAAAGAGTAAGAGGGCCTTCTCCCCAAGCCTCACTATTCTAATTAGCGGCCTCTCAAAATTTGGCTTCCCCAGGTCCACTCTCCTCACTGACCTGTCCAGCGTGCACCTCATCCCTATTCGCCTGTTATTCAGGCCCTGGAAAGATCCTGGACTTGCCTCAAAGTCCAAGATCATTGATGACTGTCATTTTCTGCCCTCCTGCAATACCAGTAGTAGCCACTGCTCTGCAGTATAAGTACTAATCTACTGGGACCAATTCTGGCTGCTCTCAGAGGTGAGACAACCTCTTTGAGGCAGAGGGAGGTCCTGCCTCATATAGTTCTTTGTTCTATTTATTCCTCTTTGCCAACTGCTTTGTTCACCACTAAAACTGTTGATTTTCATTGGTGCTATGTGCCAGATTTAAATAGGAGAATTGAATAATCGGTTGACAATTCATTTATATGTTTCAAAGGGTTGTTGTATTAGCAGTTTTCCAAAAGTTATTCATCCATTGAATATGGCATCACTGGCTAGGCCAGAGTTTATTGCTCATTTGTAATTTTACGTGGGAAAGTGGTAGTCTCACTGATATGATGCAGTTATTGCGGTGTAAGTACATGCACAGTACTGTTAGGAAGGAATTGTAACTGTTTTGACCCAGTCACAGTGAAGGAACGATGGCATACAGATTGATCTGTTAGAACGTGCCTTTGGCCAATGTGAATTCACTGGAACATGATTGACGAATTGGGGATGCTGTTTCTACAGCAATTACAGCACCAACACCTTGAAGCGCTGTTTCTAAAGCGCGAGTTTTCTATGACAGAGTGTAGTGCCAAGTTAGGGCAGTGTGCGTCTTGGAGGAAAGCTGGCAGGAACTGGTGCTCCCGTGCATGTGGCTGATCCTTCTAGGTCATAAGGCTTGTGGGCATGGACAATGCTTTTGCGGACTTTGGTGAGTTGCAGCAGTGCACTCCATGTATAATACTGCTGCCATTGTATATTCATGGTGAAGTGAGTGAATATTAAACCTAGTGGAGGAGATACTTTGTCTTGGATGGTATCGAGCATCTTGAGCACTGTGAGACTGGCACTCAACCAGGCAAGTGGATATAATCTAGCACACTCCTGACTCGTACTTTATAGATGCTGGTCAGACTTTGGGGGGAGTCAGATGCTAAGTTACAGATCGCAGATTTCCCAGCCTCTGATTTAATCTTATAGTGCCGTTTGCCAGTTTGAGTTTGGGGTTTCTGGTCAGTGGAAGACCCAGGATGCTGATAGATGGGGATTCAGTAATGGCAATGCCTTTGACTGTCGAGTAACATTGGTTACATTCTCTCTGATTTAGACTGCCACTGCATGGCACTTCTGTGGTGTGTATATTTCTTGTTGGGTAGATGAAGGGTGGTAACTTTAATGGAACAACTTAGCTGGGGTTGTAATTAGTTCTAGAGCACATCTTCATCGCTATTGTAAAAATGTTGTCAGGCCCTACTAGCTTTGCTGTATTCTGTGCCTCAACCATTTCTTGATATCAAAAGAAGTGACTCTAATTGGGCAAGCAGTGATATCTGATATCAGGCCATGGTGAATCATCCCCTCAGCACTTCTGGCTGAAGATAGGTTCCGGTGTTTCAGCATGATCTTTTCTGCTGTTGGGCAACTTTCCCCAGCATTGAGGATAGGGATACTTGTCTCACACCCTCCAGTGTGCTTTAGAATTATCCGGGGACTGTCTGTGATTGGATGTGACAAAAACACAGAGTTTTGATCTGTTCCACTTGTTGTGGGATTACTTAGGTGTGTCTATCACATTTGGTGAGAACTGTTTAGCATGCAAGTAGTCCCATATTATAGTTTTACTAGGCTTGTATTATCATTTTTCCTTATGCCTGGTGCTTCACCTGTATCAGGCTAATATGCTGAATATTTTAGATTTTGATTTTTAGGAAATATTTGACTAGAAGTCTTGCAGTTAAGCCAGTTAATTCAAGAATAACTAGTTAATTCAGGGATAAAGAAGCTAAATCTTAAAACTAGATTCTAAAATGCTATATAATGAGAAACATTACTGGATAGCTCTGACTGAGTATCTCTCTGATCAGTGTTGAGATTTCTGCCATGTTGAGATTACAATAAATATAGAATTGAGTCATGTGGGTGTCAGGATATTCACAAGATGATCAGTCTCAGGGGAAAAGTCAGGGTCACCTTACCTCACCTGACTGCAGGGCTATGAGTGCCGATGACAGAGAAGAGCAGTCAGCTTTGTGCATTACACTTCACCCCCACCTTTTCAGGTACCCTCCTCAGCCAACATTGCCCTGCCTGGACACTTGGTCTACCTGGACCACTTGTCTTCTCCCTCTCGGTCTTCCAGACACTTGTCAGGATCTTTGATGGCCACAAGTCCACTGCACTTGGGCCCAGAAGGGCTAATGTACCACCACTAAACATGAATTTGGCACACCACCCAGCTAGAGTCAGGCCTGATTACAGCCACCCAGGCTATGCCCAGCCAAAATCAGACTTGCACATTCCAAAACACCCTAACCGTGTCCAGGCATCAGTCAAAGCCAGGGGAGGCTGGTGCCAGTCAGTGCTTCAGTAATCCTTTCTCATGGCTGTGTCCAACCATGTACATTGTGTTAGTTCTGAGCTCCTTGTGCACACCATGCATGGCCATCAACAGTAAATAGACAACAACAATAGGGAAGAAATCTGGAACAAATGCCATCAGGGAAGCCCACTCATGGGACCCCAAACAGAACTGAAGACAGATCCAAAGTGTCCACGGTGAAATAACTCCACAGAGGCCAGTAGCCAGTCACCAAGTTACACCTTTCTTACACCTGCATTATACTAGACACTAATCTGGCTTTCTCAGAGTGAACAGAACCTCTGACATTCCTATTTATATCTATCAACCAAGGCTCCCAGATTAACAGCCCCAGTTAAGGCACTCATATTCTGTGAGGTCAACCTGTTTGACCTCATTACAATCACTACAGTCTCGCCCTTACCTACCAATGACCTGCGATCCACCAAAATTACTAAGCCTCAGTTGGGTATCATATTGACAGTAACCACTGCCTCACTGGTCATGCTGCTATTCAATCATTCAGTAGAGCTGCTGACCACTAATTGACCAGCAGTTTCCAGCAGATGGGACTTCGGCCATCTTGATGGTAAGAAAGGCCCCATGTCATCCAATTAAGTGCCTTCCTGAGAAGAAATTATATCTCATCACACCCCACCCCCTCTTACAACAATAAACTTTTTAACTGAACAAGGTTTTTTAATTCATAGTATTTGTACAACATAAAGCTTGCCTTTTAGTTAACCAAATATCTTAACCAACGATTTATACATTGTATTCCACAAACTAACTTCCAGATTGTTATCCGATCCATTGGTGTGCTTTTGAAAATCTGCTTTCACACATTTAGTGGAAGATGCATAGTAAGAAACTTGATGAGACAAATGTACAAAAAGCTAATGAAACTTCACAGCTAAAGTTGACTCTGCACTGTTGCAGCCCTAAATCAGTAACAGGCTGTCACTCAAGGTTGCATTAACATCGCTCCATCTTAGTTAGAGAACACTTAATATGTTCCTGCGCTGAAAGAATTAAAAGAAATTCAGGGCGTAAAAATCAGTTACAATAATAGAATGTCAGTTATTCAGCATGCATGCTTGTTTGAGCTAACAAAATATGTCAGCACATGGTATGTAATGGGAAATAAATTGTAGAGATTGCACAGGGAACCTAAACAGTATTTTGTTATAAGTGCTGAGAGAAATCAGTTTTAAGCATAGAAAATTCTGGAGATGTATTTATAAACATAAAACTGTCATGTTAAAAGTTTTCATTGTTTATGCAGTTCTTTAAACGCTGAACAAACATAACTAAAGTCTTCAGTCGTAGACCAGTTTGTTGAAGCAAAGACCAGCTGATTTCAATTATAACTTCAGCACATACTATGCGCTTTACCAGAACTGGATAGGCTGCTCAGATTGAACCAAATGACCTTTCTGTCTTTATAATTAGGAGTTTCCAAAAGTGTAATGGTTAGATTAGTTTTAATTTCAGTGGTTTTATATTTATTGGCAATAGGAACTTTTTCCTATTTCACAACCAGTGTATAATATTATTTAATGTTGACAATATTACAGCACCGAGTCAAATCTGAACCAATTCTTATAATCTTTAAAAATATACAAAAAAGATCTGGATGTGAATGTCAAAAACAATTTCATATTTACAAGTTGCACAGCTACAGCAATAAAACCCAATATTCTCAGAAATATTACATTTACTGCAGTAAAAACTTATAATATGAACATTAAAGTTTCATTTAGGTACATTAAGAAATTGTTCATGTCGTAAGAAACATCACCAGTTTCTGTTCCAGCTCAGTTACAAACTGTTCCCACCACTCATGATTTTATAAATAGTATATAAACGCATGTTTTATATGTTTATGATTTTAGTTATTAAGCTAAATAGAAGACATATTATTCTACATGTTTTGCACATCTCTGAATGTAAGTTTAAAATGTAACTATGGGTAATGATTTGACTTACTGAAATTAATTGGGAGAGTAATTGGACTTTAATA
The DNA here is from genome assembly GCF_037043375.1 of Chiloscyllium plagiosum. NCBI lineage: Eukaryota > Metazoa > Chordata > Chondrichthyes > Orectolobiformes > Hemiscylliidae > Chiloscyllium > Chiloscyllium plagiosum. The sequence goes on along the minus strand of NW_028270174.1, from coordinate 36,202,536 downwards.
ATCCCGTGAAATAGGCTTATTGTGAATCAGCAATCTATTTTACACCAGACACAATTTTCATTATACACAAAATAGGCTACTAATTCACTAGGAGCCTGTTTTGTTCTGCTAATGTAGACCAATTTCACCCCCATTGTTTCCAATTTTCCATGCACAATTAACTTGAAATATTATGAAAATTGAAAGCAGTTTTGCTCTTTTTGAATTGCAAACGTTGGAATGTCTTTTGTGGGAAATGGTTAAGAATGTGGTCAAACTACATGAAGCTAAACTACATCTCTTCTTTTGGCTAGGTGGCATCTCTCACAGTAGATTCCTGTTCTGAAGATCAGGATGCCGGTTACTGCACAGCGACCAGCTTGACATCAGCAACTGATTGGTAAGATTTCCTCTTGCATCCCCCTGCAAAGTTAGATTGCTTTACTTGTAATAACATAAGATGAGGTTGCAAGGACCTATATCACTATGTTCTTTTTGTTACTTACAAAACTCCTGTACTTATCAAATATTGGATATGTATCTGTCACAAAGATATTAGCCACAATTCTGGCAGGAGGATCAGCAAGTATATTGGGGAACTGGATAAAGGTTCACAAACTCAGCAAGGTCGAGAACATAAATATCATATCAGCATGTCCTCACTTGGGTAAATGCTTACTGAGTCTTACATGGCCAGATTGACCACTGGCTAGTAGTGGGTGTTTGAGATATGTGACAGAAGGACATAGGGTAGTGAAGAAGGTGTTTGGTATGCCTTCTGTTATTGGTCAGAGCATTGAGTATAGGAGTTGGGAGGTCATGTTGTGGCTGTATACAACATTTGTTAGGCCACTTTTGGAATACTGTGTGCAGTTCTGGTCTCCCTCCTATAAGAAGGATGTTGCAAAACTTGAAAGGATTCAGAAAAGATTTACAAGCATATTGCCTGGGTTGGTGGGAGAGGCTGAATAGGCTGGGGCTGTTTTCCCTGGAGCGTCAGAGGCTGAGGGGTGACCTAATAAAGGTTAATAAAATTGTGAAGAGCATGGATAGAGTAAATAAACAAGGTCTTTTCACTGGAGGGGGCAGGAGTCCAGAACTAAAGGGCTAAAGGTTCAGTGTCTGAGCGGAAAGACTTAAAAGGGATCTAAAAGACAACTTTTTCATGCAGAGGGTGGTGCATGTATGGAATGAGCTGCCAAAGGAAGTGGTGAAGGCTGCTACAATTACAACATTTAAAAAACATCTGGATGGGTACGTGAATAGGTAGGGTCCAGAGGGATATGGGCTAAATGCGGGCAAATGGGATTAGATTAATTTAGGATATCTGGTCAGCATGGACCGAAGGGTCTGTTTCCATGCTGTACATCTCTGATTCTATTACATTCTAGTGACTGGACAGTCAATGGATAGAGACCATTGTCTTGACATCACATTGGGTGGGATAGACCAGCATTTCCTCTTGATTGAAAATGGAAGAATGACAGAGTTTCCTCTTTGTGAAGAATGATGATGGGGATTTTGATACTACAAGCTTCTGAAGATCGTTTTGACATGAAAATTCCTGCTTCTCCCAGATCTGCAAGGAGATCAAAGGCAAAATCTAAAAGCTTTCTGGGCTCCATCTGATCCATCACCTCCTTGTTCAACTTCACTGCTGTTAACTAACACACAGCATTGGAGGCCTCCCCTGTATAAGCCTCAAGCTTACATTGCAATACCAATGATATCATTGGACTACAACTTTTTTAACCTTATGTAATCTTGGTGAGCATTTAGTGTTCAAGAGGGCTTGAATCTCAGCTCTTAGTATTGTGATGAGAAAATTGCAGAGGCTTTTGGAATTGAGATTTCAAATTTAAGGATTTAAACTCCTTGTCCAACTTATTGCTGCTATTCTGAACAGAGTGGTGAAGGAGAGGAGACAGTGGGAGATGTTAAAGCCTGGCTGTTAGATCAGCACAGCAAGCCTGTGGATAGCTCTGTGAGAATTAGTACTCATGATATAGTGATTGGAATGGCTATGCAAATTGCTTTTCTCTTATTGGGTTTTGAGAGTCATGCGGAATAATTTGTTTTAGATGTTTTCTAATGCATTTTAAAATTAATTCTGTCTGGAATCCAGGAAATTTGTAAAAGAGAAAAAACACATTTGGAATACCACTAGAAAGTGAGGGCAAACATTTACTTTCCCACAATAGGCAGACCACCAAGTTATTCAGAAAGCTATAAATATATTTTCCTGCCAGCTAATTAGGGTGTGAGACCTAGCTTTGCACTCAGTTCAATTTGATAGTATCAGTTGTCTTTGTCTGACAGCTGTTAAGAGTTCTATGTCAAATAAATTTGACAGTAAAAATATTATTTGTAGTCGACCCATGCTTATAAAACTATCTCAAACATCACTAATTGGTAGTAATTCAACATTTCATTTAAAGATCAGCCTGAGTAACATTTTCTGCGTGTGACTATTAGAAATGTGATACAGCATAATGAAGCAATCAACTTCTTGTGTGTCTGGAGTACCCACACTCCCTTTGTAGCTGACACCATAGTTAGACAGTGTGACATTCAATGCCAGTACTGCATCAGGTACGTTCAAGTACAACCGCTGAGCTGTTGGTTAAACAGAAATATAGAAACAGTAAGCACTGATGATATATGACAAATCTACAAACATGTGAACATCAGTGAACATGGGTGGCATGGTGGCTCAGTGGTTAGCACAACTGCCTCACAGCACCAGGGATCTGGGTTCAATTCCAATCTCAGGTGACTGTCTGTGGTGTTTGCACATTCTCCCCATGTCTGTGTGGGTTTCCTCCCACAATCAAAAGATATGCAGGTTATGTGAATTAGCTTACTAAATTGCCCATAGTGTTCAGGGATGTACAGGTTAGGTGTATGAGTCAGGGGTAAATGTAGGCGAATGGGTCGATGTGGACTTGTTGGGCCAGTTTCCACACTGTAAGGATTCTTTTCAAAAAAACTTAGGTCTGGCTGCTTTGCCAGACCAGTTGTCTGATGAGCTTCTCTTATTTCACCAAAAAATAATTAATATGTGAAGTCTTGTTTTAACAAATTAAATCATATGTTAAGAGCATTCAAATGTGTAACTTTCAATTTGAGGGTACAACTCCCACTACTTATGAGTAGGTCTCTGGAGTAATCTGGCACATCTCTCATTCAGCTGTGTCATATTTCAGAATACTTCTGAAAAGGGAATTACAAAACAAATCAATAATGTAAAATCAACATATCTTTGCTTGTTTATAAAAATTCAAGGTTTATAACTTGCTACACAGCTGGTCATAATGGACTCTTATCTCAGAGTCAGAAAATCATGAGGTCAAATCCAGTCACAAACACTTGAGCAAATAAACTAGGCTGTGACTTCAGTGCAGTACTAAGAGAGTGCTACATGGTTGGAGCTGATAGCTTTAGAATAAGACATTAAGCTGAGAGCACCATCTGCTGACTTGGCCGAATATAAAAGATTGAATGTCATTGTATTGGAGAAGGCAAGGAGTGTTCTGACTGATACCTTACACGATATTTGTCACTTAATCAACAGATTATCTGGCCATGAACTTGGGGCATTGCTGAATGAAAATTGTCTCCTCTTTTTCCTACATTATAGTGACTAAAGTAATTCATGACAGTAAAGTTCATGAGTTCCTGCATTTTGAAAGGCATTGTATAAATACAAGTTGAGCTTAGATTAGATTCCCTACAGTGCGGAAACAGGCCCTGCGGCCCAACAAGTCCACACTGACCCTCTGAAGAGTAACCTGCCAAGACCCATTTCTCTATGACTAATGCACCTAACACTATGGGCAATTTAGCATGGCCAATTCATCTGGACTGCACAGCTTTGTGACTGTGGGAGGAAACCCATGCAGACGCAGGGAGAATGCACAAACTCCATACAGACAGTCGCCCGAGGCTGGAATCGAACCTGGGACCCTGATGCTGTGAGGTAGCAGTGCTAACCACTGAGCCACCATGCCTAACAAAGTTTTGAGGGAGATACAATCTCTTTTTGCAATGTCAGAATACAATAGGTACAATCTTCCTGGAACAAGCCATCATGCTGCACATGTGGATAATTAGGTTCAGAAAAGATTTACAAGGATGCTGCCACAGTTGGAGGTTTTGAGCTATAGGGAGAGGCTGAATAGGCTGGGACTGTTTTCTCAGGAGCATTGGAGACTGAGGGGTCACCTTATAAATGTTCTTAAAATCATGAGGGGCATGGTTAGGGTAAATAGACAAGGTCTTTTCCCTGGGATGGGGGAGTCCAGAACTAGAGGGCATAGCTTAAGGTGAGAGACAAAAGATTTACAAGAGACCTAAGGGGCAACTTTTTCACGCAGAGGGTGGTGCGTGCATGGAATGAGCTGCCAGAGGAAGTGGTGGAGGCTGGTACAATTACAACATTTAAAAGGCATCTGGATGGGTATATGAATAGGAAGGGTTTGAAAGGATATAGGCCAAATGCTGGCAAATGGGACTAGATTAATTTAAGATATCTGATCAACATGGTGAGTTGCAAGGAAGGGTCTGTTTCTGTGCAGTGCATCTCTACGACTTTGTGACTCGAATTGGACTTTTTCCTGGCATCATTCTACTGAAAATATTTTACTGCTGTACTTTTCTGGAACTGCAAGCTGATATTGGTGAGATGAGGGCAACAGGACATCGGAAATCTTAATGAGCAGTGGGACCAATAGTTCATCTCCTTCATGAGATTTGAAGATTAAGAAACTGGAACTTACAGAGCAAGAATGTGAAGAGTGGGTGAATTAAATTTAAGTCAAGAAGAGAAGGAGAAATATAGAGACTAAAAGGAGAGAAAGGAAAAGTAAGAAATATATTTTTAAATGTTAATTTGTTAAGCATTTCTACATGCAGAAAAGGGATTGACAAATAAATACTTGCTTTTCTCGGCCAAAGACGTTGACTGGTACGATATTAACAATTATTAGGTCTTGCATATCATCAGCCATGACTTCCTGTGAAAAGTTTAATGGGCAACAAGTTCCTAAGAATGATCAGAGACCTGTGGTTGAGATCTTGCTTTCACATAGCAAACAGAATGGGGCAAGCCGAACATTCAGTTCTGGTGATTCTTTGCTTTGGATGCATCCCCTGAATTTGCTCATTATTTTGTGTCTTACTAATGGGTGCAACGTTAAAATATCAGTACTTTCACAGCAACAGTTGCTTTGAACTATTGTCATCGAGGCAGAGTTTGATTTGCTGGCCAAAGTTATTAGTTATATTTCACTGAGTATTTAGAAATTACAGGAAACTATTTGTGTGTGCTTTATTTTCAGTTCAAGTTAGAATATCACACACAAGTACCAGTATGGTATTGGGAACTAAAATTCAGTGCATGGACATTTAAGGGTGCTGCAATTCCACTACTGAAATAGCTTAAAGAAGAAATAGTGGGTTTTTTTTTTGCTTATTTTTCAGAATTTGATGGATAACAATGAGATACAATGTAGTCATTTGATTGAATACTCTAATTATAATGCCTATGAGAATGCATGCCATTAAAGTTTGTATTAGTATGTAGTTATCTGGAAATTCCTTGAATTCTCCCAATCTCTCACTAAAATTCTTAACCCCTAATATGTTATGATTGATATTGCCTTAATGCTTCCCTAAGCTTACTTGTCTTATCTAATCTAATTTTTTTCCATGAAGCTTTTGTATGTAAATTGTTAGAACCTTGAATTTAGGCTAACATTTGAACATCACGCAATGTTCAAATGATATCCATCAATCACCAACAAAATGAAAAGTAGCAGGCAAGAAGAAACAACATTTTTAGCGCAAACTGAGTTTAAAATGTTTAAGCTGTTTTCATCAGAAGCCAATTAAATCAAATCGCAAGTAATATTAAACAAATATACATTCAGTATCCCTTATGGGCTTAATTAACATCAGTCTGCACATATTTCATATTGTTGACTGTCCTGGTCAACTTGAATGTTGGTATCTAAAGGCCTATGCCAAAATGGAAGCTTTAGGAATAGTTTTTCTCATCATTTGTTATGATACTTTCATGGTTGTGGCTTTCACGGGAAATTGCAGGAAAAAGAAAGGGTTTTTTTCTCTCCCTAAAGACCTGAGAGGAATACGCCATAAATGCTGAAGAAACCAAGGTGTTACAGCGTATCTTAGTAAATGCATTCAGACATTTCTGTTAGTTTTCAGATGTACCTTGTGCTTTTCCTTTGTGCATGTGTAACTTGTCTCTTCACCAATTGGTGTTACAGGACCTTAGAAGTGCAACCCAACAGACTAACAGTGGGAGGAATCAGATCCATAGAACCAATTCTTCAAAGGAAAGGACAAGTGGTCACCCATGACTTTGTTGGATGTGTTATGGAATTTGCTGTTAATGGTCGTCCATTGGAACCCAGTCAAGCTTTGGCAAGCCATGGAATTCTGGACAGGTCAGGCAATTGAGAATTTCTTTTAAATGTTCTTTCAAATCAAGTACACTGTGTAAAATGTCTCCTGTGTTCCTATGATGTTCTGCTTTTACTGTTTTAACAACAGCATTAATAGGTTTATATTTCTGTTAAAATAGCAGCAAAGAATGCTATGCTATTGTGTTATGGTCTTTCCCATTAACACCTTCACTAGTAATTGATAGGCTTGTTAATTGTCAATTCGTGAATTTTTTTAAAATTTGAATTTAAATTTGACTTTTCTCATTAAAGTTGGTTTTACATGGAAGATTACAGTTTGTGCTATGTTCTGGTGTCTTTCTTTTAATGAGTACAATTGAAAAATTGAAGTTTAAATGCTGAAGTTTAAATGGTGTAGGGATAATGAAAATAGCAAACTTTAATTCTTATCCTTTTTATCTTTTACCATTCTGGCATTTTAATCCATGTTTCTCACCCTTCTTAAACAAATCTGCCATCAATAATATAAATCATTTTTATAGTCAATGGTGAGAATGTAAGTTTGGTTGGCAAGGTTTCTAATACATAAAGGGGGAGCATAATAAAGCTTTTAATCCAGTTGTGTCTACAGTAAACATTCACGTATTCTTTTTTAATTGATATATTTATCTAGACTTTGATGCTGTATGAGTTTTCCAGTTGTTAAGAGGATTCAGCTCTGTGTCATTCTATTAGAGAAACATAAAGGAATTGAGTAAATGTGTTCATCTACTTCTCACATCACCAACCTGTTCCATGCTGCTGTCGCTAGAATGGCAAGAGGTTTCATAGGGAGGAAAGAGTTTTATTTGAAATGTATTGGGAAAATTTCAGTCATCTAAGGCAATGGTCTGTATAAAATTAATTTGAAGCGTGTTTAACTTTGTTGTTTGCTAGATTAATTTACATGAAATGTTATTTTGTTTCAGGTGTGTCCGAGTAGAAGGTGTTTGCCTAAATAATCCCTGCCAACATGACAGCTCGTGTGTGGATTACTGGTCATGGCAGCAATGTAACTGCAAGCATGGATTTACAGGGAAATATTGTGAAAAATGTAAGGTTTAAAGTTTTAAAAAAATTACAGATCCACAACGTGCAATGTTCTAATAATTTATCTCATAAAACATGAAAAATAGTGTTCAGGGAGAAAAAGGATAAAATTCCTAAATTAGAGCAGAGGACATTCCAACTGCAAGACGCTTTTGCTGAGAGCGCAAGATTTTTTTAATATTGTGAAGGGTAAAATTAACTCTCTTTTCATAAAACACGATGCCCGCTACTGTGATCTGGAGTGCTGGTCTGAATGAGAAATGAAGAAGTTATTCAATGATGTAAAACAATATGTCATCACAAACATCAATGTAACTCCTAATATGTTATCAACCCATATTGATAGATAGAGCCTCAGTTCTGTTACATAAGGAACTGGCGGTCAATCAAGCTGGTCTCAATATCCCAAGAGGCTAGAATATCCCAAGACACAGTGTCTCACTGTGAACTGACAAGTTTATTATCACATGCCTTACATTCAGCTGAACCAAAGAATCGGTACGAATTGACCCAGTAATGCAAAACATTTGAAAATATATGATAGACCACTGTGAGGCCCCACTGTTTCTACTAACTTCATTGGATCGCAATAATGTACTGAAATATTTCATCACCATTGTATATTTTTGTTGAGGGGTTCTAGATCACTCAAAATGAAACCTTCTATTCAGATTCAACAAATAAATGCTGACTGGGTATAATGTAGGAGTCCTTGCAAGAATTATGATCAGGTAAAGTTATTAAGAATAACACTAGTTTACACTCTCATATTCATCATACCAAAAGGAATTTGCTTTTCATTATTTACTTTCTATGCCAGCAATTCAGTCCTGTCATAGTGTAGTGCATCAAGCTGAAAGTGAAGACAAGCAGCCTATTAAGGGGTTCACTAATAAACAATACTGGCTGTCCCTGCAGCATTCTGTTTAATGTTGGCTCTAAGGTTGACAGATAATGAGGTGATTGACATCCAAACAGATGAGTCGAACTTTCAGCTCTAAAACAGGTAGTTGAGCTGCTCATAGCAGTACTAGTACTATTTCCCATTTTGTAGCACCTTTGTTTTTCACTGCCAAGTATTTAATTCCTTTTTAATGTCAATTTTGAGTCAGATTTAATAGCCATTCGCAGTAATGTGTTCCTTAGTTTGGAAACTCTTTGCATAAGCTCTTTATGCAAATGCTTTGCATGTGAACCAGGATAGCTGAGTTGATAGAGCATCAGACTTTTAATCTGAGAGTCCAGAGGTGTAGCCTTTTGGGACAGCATGGTGGCTCAGTGGTTAATACTGTTGCTTTGCAGCACCAGGGACATGAGTTTGATTCTAACCTCGGGTGACTGTCTGGGATTCCTCCCACAGTCGAAAGGTGTGCAGGTTAGGTGGATTGACCATGCTAAATTGCCCTGTAATCAGGGTCCTGGGATGTGCAGGTTAGGTGAGTTTGGTGTGTTAAATGCAGGGATAAGGGTGTGGATCTGGGTGGGATGCTCTTCCAAGGGTCAGTGTGGACTCAATGGGCTTGCTCTCATACCGTCAGGATTATATGAACTATTTTCTTTTAAATGTCTCTTTTGCACTTTTGTAAGTTTATTCCTGTGACCAACTTCATGTTGCCAATTCATTAACTACTAGTAAAGACCTGTCACTATTTATCATTTCAAAGCCTGGAATATCTCTGTTGGCTGCCTCTTTAACTTTCTCTTTACTGCTGAAACTAAAGAAATATTCGCTGTTGCACTGTTGGTTTGGTATATTTAGACAGAATTAACAATGGCATACTCTTGACAATTAACTTACAGTAATTTGAACTTTGAAAGCTCTTTCCAAATATTTCAAAGTCGATGTTCATTGTGGCAAAAATATTATTCTTCTAGTGATCAACGTGGACACTGCATTGTCACTGGATGGTAGAGGACGCCTGGACTATACAATAAATCAAAATCAGAAACGAGACTATTTAGTAAAGCAGGGTATGAAAGGACAGCCTCCAGATCCTGAGAGTGCAAGCAGCCTGGACATAAAGTTCAGAACAAGAAGCAAAAATGGCATTTTAATTCATGTCCAGGAAAACAGCAATTATACTACTGTGAAGGTAAGATTAAAGCTAGTTTCAGATGATTTGATTAGACTGCATGCACTGCTATGGTTTTAATCATTGTTCCCATCACCCATGTCCTTTCTTCATAAAGTATTGGTCACACTGCTGGGAGGTTTTAACTAGTGCTAGGCATTGTGCCAAAAACATCCCTCATCTTAACTCTTGCCAACCACTTCCAGGGTAGATGATTGACTCCCCAGTCTCCAGCTCCATAAGCCAAAATTTCATGCGATGTGATCAGGAATGAGAAAACAATGTATTTTGTGTTTAACATCTATATTCTAGCTAAGCACCATAAACAAACATAACAAACAAAAATTGGGTGTGGTGCTTTCAACAAAAATAATGTTTAGTTGTTAGATATTGAGTAAGTGATTCATTTAACACAGATTAGATTAGATTACCGACAGTGTGGAAACAGGCCCTTCGGCCCAACAAATCCACACCAACCCGCCGAAGCGCAACCCACCCATACACTTACCCCTTCACCTAACCCAACCCCTTTGATGGGCGGCACGGTGGCACAGTGGTTAGCACTGCTGCCTCACAACGCCAGAGACCCGCCCGCCTCAGGCGACTGACTGTGTGGAGTGTGCACGTTCTCCCCGTGTCTGCGTGGGTTTCCTCCGGGTGCTCCGGTTTCCTCCCACCATCCAAAGATGTGCAGGGTCAGGTGAATTGGCCATACTAAATTGCCTGTAGTGTTAGGTAAGGGGTAAATGTAGGGGTATGGGTGGGTTTCGCTTCGGCGGGTCGGTGTGGACTTGTGAGGCCGAAGGGTCTGTTTCCACACTGTAATCTAATCTATTCTAATCTAATCTAAAAAAAATCTAATCTAATCTAACACTACGGGCAATTTAGCATGGCCAATTCACCTGACCTGCACATCTTTGGACTGTGGGAGGAAACCGGAGCACCTGGAGGAAACCCACGCAGACACGGGAAGAATGTGCAAACTCCACACAGTCAGTCGCCTGAGGTGGGAATTGAACCCAGGTCTCTGGTGCTGTGAGGCAGCAGTGCTAACCACTGTGCCACCGTGCTACTCCAAATTAAGATGCCACCTTAATTCAGGGGGTTTCAGCAAAGACGGGTGAATGTTAAAATTCTGAATAAAGTCAGAAAGTGCTGGGAATATACAGGTCAATCAACAGCTGAGAAAGTAGAAAGACAGATTTATGCCTCAGTGGAAATCTGATGAAGGAATATGTATTTTCAACTTTCCTTTTTCTGGAATGGTCTTTTCCAGATATATGTTCAGTAGTAACCTTTAGAATACTTTCTTGACCTTTGCAGTTTTCAAATACTTCACACATACGGCTGAGGATCCTGGGATTGTATTCATTGTAGTTTAGAAGATTAAGGGGAGATCTAATAGAAACTTACAAGATAATACATGGCTTGGAGAGGGTGGACGCTAGTAAATTGTTTCCGTTAGGCGAGGAGACTAGGACCCGTGGACACAGCCTTAAAATTAGAGGGGGTCAATTCAGAACAGAAATGCGGAGACATTTCTTCAACCAGAGAGTGGTGGGCCTGTGGAATTCATTGCCGCAGAGTGCAGTGGAGGCCAGGACACTAAATGTCTTCAAGGCAGAGATTGATAAATTCTTGATGTCACAAGGAATTAAGGGCTACGGGGAGAATGCGGGTAAGTGGAGTTGAAATGCCCATCAGCCATGATTGAATGGCGGAGTGGACTCGATGGGCCGAATGGCCTTACTTCCACTCCTATGTCTTATGGTCTTATCTAATTCCCTTATTGTTGAAGCATTGACCCTAGCATAGTGGATATTGCACAGAGCTCCAGTTACTAATAGTCGAATCAATTACCTTTTATCGGGTATCGGGTTACTTGTAACAATTGTTCTTCTAAAACAAAATAATACAACAGTATAAAGCTTAGAATTAAATAAAATTGTTAATCCTTGAATGAAAAGAATAAAAGTGTCATTGTTGTTTTTGTCCATAAATCTTTCTGAATAAGACAGTTTCATTTTTCAGTGGCAAAGTTCACATTATATGTAATGTACTGCATAGAGTAACTCAAGAAGTCAAATGGCCCATCGGATATATGTAAATGATACAACCAGCCACTCAGAGATGGTTATTAATGAGGACAGGCTGGTGTACAAAAGCAACCTGATATTAGAAAATTTAGGGAGGTTGCATACCATCACTTTATGTCAGGCAAAAACAAATGATGAAATTTGACATATTTGTTTTTCAGTGGAGTGTTCTGACCCAACACTACTGAAAAAACTGCATGTCATAAGCCATATGAAGACTTCTACATAGTTGCCGTAGCATTTTGACTTTCACAGGCATTCAGGGTTTTTAAAATTGAAAATGGCATAAATCCAAATGGTCAAAGCATTTATTTGCTTTTGAAGAATTTAACTGTATTTCATACTGCAGTTGTACAATACATATGGTTCTAATAGTACAGATATTTATTGTATTATGGGAGAATGTTTTAAGAGGATTTGCAATGTGAACAATGATTTCAATGTCAAATTAGCTTGTGAATCTGATATCCTAATGAGCATCAAAGTTATCATTTAAATTCTGTTTTGAGTCTGCCTCTGCCATCACTTCTTTTAATTGAAACAAACTAACAGTGAGGTTGTGTTTTTCATCTTTTCCCTCCAGGTGAAAAATGGGAAAGTACATTATACCTCTGATGCTGGAGTTGGTGGAAAAGTTGAGAGGAATATTCCTGAAATTTCTGTTTCGGATGGCCAGTGGCATACTGTTGTGATTCAGAAAAATGGATCCATTACCACCTTTTCAGTTGATAAGATGTATACGAGAGAAATACTTCATATCACCCAGGATTTTGGAGGATTGAATGTCCTCACGGTTTCCCTTGGAGGCGTACCTCCGGGACTGAATTACCAAAGCACTGATCCAGGTGAGGAGTTGCCCACATGAGTTATTGATCTACGCACAAGAGATGGATGTTCCACACATCCTTTTTTCATACATCAAAAACTCATACCAAGGATGAAAACATGTGACATTATAGAATTATGCTTGGGTACTTAAGAAGATTAGGGTCTCCTTAAGCGAACCTTTCGCCCTAGAAAATGAATGCCAGGCTGTCGGAGAATACTTTGTACATCATTTGAGTTTTAGTCAAATGGATGTTTCTCATTCCTGACTATCATATTGCAGTGTTGATATGTGTTGTTTAGTTTGTTATATTTGCCTTCATTACAACACTTTAAAATTGCCTATCATATTTGGATCTTTTGAGCTCAAGAAGGTGTTATAAAATGCTATTTTTGAATCCTTAATTGTCAGAAGAGGCGTGATGTATTGGAACTATTATCACCAAACCAGAGAAGGTCGAGATGAGATTTTATAGATGCCAAAAAAACCGTTTTGACAGAATGAAGGACACCTTCCTGTCATCGCCCAACCAATGTCAAGGGTTGATTTAATTTTAAATCGTTACTAAGAGATGAAAGAGTGATTAAGATAAATATCTTTATCCAGATGGTTTATGTAATCGGGATTGTTGAGATAAAGATCGTTTAAAAACAGATGTGAAGATGTTTAGGACAGGAATACCACAAGATTGAATTAAGCCAGACAAAAATTTAGGCAAAGGTGGGTACTGCAGATGCTGGAGATTAGAGTCACGATTAGAGAGGTGCTGGAAAAGCACAGCAGGTCAGGCAGCATCCGAGGAGCAGGAACATTGACGTTTCAGGCAAAAGCCCTTCATCAGGAATGAGGCTGGGAGCCTTGGGGGTGGATAGATAAATGGGATGGGTATGTAGCTGTGAGGAAGGTAGCTGTCTGGAGGAAGTGGGAGGATTCAAAGGAGAAATTGTTGAAGTTCAGCCAAACAAACGAGTGTATCAGTGGAAGCTACCTTGCCCCCAGCCCTACCCACCCCCCTCCCATTTATCTCCCCACCCATGAGCCTCCCAGCCTCATTCCTGTTGAAGGGCTTTTGCCCGAAACATCGATTTTCCTGCTCCTCGGATGCTGCCTGACCTGCTATGCCTTTCCAGCACCACTCTAGTCTTGACTCCAGTCAAAAATCTGATTACAAAAGGTGGATTGAAAGGTCAGGTGTACAGAAGAGTAGAGTTGAAGAAATGGAGGTCGAGATTGCAGTTATTGGCAGGAAGGAAACCATAAAATATTCAGAGATGAGGTTAAGAATGTTTAGCTTGAAGAATTGGTTTCCAATCACCCAGAAGCAGGTTAATAAAGACAAGGATGTAAGTGAACAGAACCTGGGGCAGTGTATCTTGAAGGAAGTAGATTTCTTATGATCTTAATGATGGCAGCAGTGTGGATAACAGGAGGGCTGTGGAATAGCAGTTAGTGCTATAGATGTGGGGATTTCACACAGTGCACAGCTAAAACAGACCAGGAATTAAAGCAGGGCCCAATTCCAGTAACTGCCAGCATCTGCCAAAATGATTTATTTTCTAAAAGTGATGACCAATTAGTAAATTAACACCGTAAGATGTAGGAGCAGAAGTAGTCAATTCAGCTCCCGAGCCTGCTCTGCCAAATGACTGATCTGACAACCGGCAGCTCCACTTTCCTGCCTTTTCCCCATAACCCTTGGTTCCCTTCCTGATCAAAAATCTGTCCACCTGACCTTTGAATACACTTAGCCAGTTATCCCCGACATCCTTCTGTTCTAAAGAATCCTGGAGGCTCGCTGCCCTCAGAGAGAAAAGAACCTTCTCATCTCTGTCTTAAATGGTTGACCCCTTATTTTGAGATTACACCATCAAGGGGAAACAGTCTCTCTTTATCTACACTGTCAGGCCCCTTAGAAATCTTATATTCTTCAATAAGGTTGCATCTCAATCTTCTGAATTCCAATGAATACAGGCCCATCTTACTCAACCTCTCTATAAGACAGTCCCTCCATATCAGTATTAGCCTAGGGAACTGCCTCTAACACCAGTATATCTTTCATTAGATAAGGGGGCCAAAACTGTTCACAGAATTCTAGTTGTGGCCTACCCAGTGCCTTGTATTATTTTTAACAAAACCTCCCTACATTTGTCATTAGTTCCCTTTGAAATAAAGGCCCGCATTCCATTTGCCATCTGTATTACCTGTTGAACGTGGTGGCTAGCTTTTTCTTATTTATGCACAAGCACTCCCAAATCTCGCTGTTCTGTAGCTTTCTGCGGTCTTTCTCCATTTAAATAATATTCAGCTCCTCTATTCTTCCTGCCGATGTGTACACCCTCACAGTTTTCAAATGCCAAGCTTTTTGCCCACACATTTAATAGACATGCACAAGCAAATTATATGGAAAATGCAAACTTCTCAGGACTAATGCTCAGCAGCACTGATTATCAGAATAGCGGTTGCATCCTTGACATTTAGACCTGCTAAGGAAATGGTATTCAAACTAAAACATTGCTTTGCTTACTGTATGTTGTGGAGATGCCGGTGTTGTCTGGGGTGGACAGTTAAAAATCACACAATGCCAGGTTATCGTCCAACTGGTTTATTTGCAAGTAAATAAACCAAAAGGAGCAATGCTCCAAAAGCTTGTACTTCCAAATAAACCTGTTGGTTTACAACCTGGTATCTTGTGATTTTTAACTTTGTGAAGTTTAGTCAGTTGTTTTCCAGTTCACTGGATAATGTTGGAGATCAAAAAATAAGTTCACCGATGAGCAAACAAGACCACTGTCCAGCAGGAGCTGTAGCCATTTTCTTTGTCTCATTCATAAATACCGGAGGACACCTGCCACTAATATGAAGGATGGAGTTCTTTCAGCCCACAAGCAGCATGGGCAATGATGATAAATTTCAGAAAATTTGGTGAAAATGGAAAAATCTGATTCTTGACAATGAGAAAACAAATTGCAATTTTCCCCTTATTAGTCAAAGGGGGAGTTCTGAATCTTAATAATAAGCAGCAACTACCTTATTTCTGTACATTTGCATGTCATGATTAGCTAATCCCACCTCTTCTACTTGCAACTAATGATTCTCCCATACACTGCCAAGAACAATTTGAGTGCCAATTCCTAAGACTGAAGCCAGAGCTATTACCTGCTGGATGCAGCCTGCTGTTTGCTTCTCTGCGCCTCCAACTTAGGATTCATTCATCATCATCACATTGCACACTGTACGGACAACGGTCACCACCAACCGTCATCCACAGAAATCATCATTGGCAAAACACCAACCTTACCATCATCATACTTGATATTGGGCTAATTCATAATACAGTTCGGCACTTCAGCAATGCCTCACATGACAGTGCTTTTGGCAAGTCACACTGCACACAGGATTGCACACTCATCTCATACTTCTATACAAGAAGAAGCAATTGTTGCTATTTGGGATCCATCTCAATCTTGGGAGTGAGAGTCCATCCAAGATCCTAACAGATACCCTGCATCAATTTAATGCTAGGAGCAGAGGTATTTTCATTGAGGTGAGATTTGTGCCTCATTCTTGGGAGGAAACCCTATCTTAGAGAATTGCCAGCCAATTGAATCTTTTGGAGCTCTGTAGTCTGAGCAGAGCCACCTGGGAGTTATGGTCACTGCTAGGACGACGGACAGTCATAGAAACATACCCTTTGGTCCAACTCATCAGCTTCAACCAGATAATCTAAACCCCAGTCCCATTTGCCAACATTTGGCTCATATCCCGCTAAACCCTTCCTATTCATATACCCATGAAGATGCCTTTTAAATGTTGTAATTGTACTTGCCTCCACCACCTTCTCTGGCAGCTTGTTCCATACATGCGCCACTCTCTACATTAAAAAAAAATTGCCCCTTAGATCCTTTTTAAATCTTTCTCCTCTCAACTTAAACCTATGCCCTCTAATTTTGGACTCCCCCCATCCTTGGGAAAAGACCATGTCTATTTACCCTATCTATGCCCTTCATGATTTTATAAACCTCTGTGAGGTCAGCCCCTCAGCCTTTGATACTCCAGGGAAAATAGCCCCAGTCTATTCAGCCTCTCCCTGCAGCTCAAACCCTCCAACTCCATCAACAACCTTTTATGAAGCCTGTCAAGTTTAACAACACCTTTCCTACAGCAGGGAGACCGGAACTGAATGCACTACTCCAAATGTGGCCTTACCAATTACCTATACAGTCCTTCTAAGGAGTTATGTCTAAGGTCAGGGATCCCAGGTGTTTGGAAGTGTCATGTTCAAGAGATCAGAAAGCTGATTGAAAGTGAGGGAGAGGCATGCCTCAGGTAGGTAGCAAGATCCTTCAAATGTCACTTTGTCTGGTACCAGCCTGTGCAATTCAAGCTGTCAGGCTGCCCACATTCTGTAGGCCTCCCCCTAGCATGATTAATACACCAGCTTTGGGAAGTGCCTTTGGGCCATTAATTGTTAACTTATGGGCCTCAACAGGACAAATGGGCCACCCAACCCTCCTGGCCCCCTCCCATAAAACTCCACACAGGTTCAGAGTGGGCCGTTATGTGGCAGGAAGGCCCCCCGTTGTATCAGCCCCACCACCCCTGCCTTTAAACCCACCAGCAAGGGAGCATAATAATTCAGCTTATTGTATAAGTAAGAGTTGTTTTACAAAGTGTAAGCTGCATCTTTTTAATGAATGTTGTGTGCAATGGAACGTACTGTTTTTCCCAATCAACTAACAGGTATATTGCATTAGAGGTCATGTAGCTCGGTCTCCCATTTACTTAAAAAAAAAGCAGAAACACCATACTGTCAGATCCTTGCATTCATGTTAAATTCATCATTAAGATATATTTACAAGAGTAAATGCACAAAGTCTGAAGGCAACTTTATATTGAAAGCACAGTGCCTGACTTACCTGATGGATGTTATATGGAAGATGACTCATACGGAGGCCCTCTTAGAACCCTGACTGAGTTGAGGCATTACAAAGCAGTGAACTGAAAACCAGAAAAGGGCCATAAATTATACCAGTTAACCTTTATATAATATAATGGCAGGGTTTATATCGTCTGTTTACTGTTGACACCTGCTGGTCGTTTAAATCACATCTTGTTCAATTCTGGCACATCTGTTAATATTTTTAAACAATATACAACCTGAACTCCTTTTAGAACAAAGTTTCCTTGATGGTTCAGCCATTTAGTATCTGATGTATTCATCTGTATTCTTGCATGATGTAATGCTTGCCAACAATTGAAACCATTCCTATGTCTGACTGGTGGAAGCTGGAGATTGTATACATGATTTTCCTCGTCAGTGGATTTAGCACACTAACAGTTCTTCATGCCTGCTTCCGGGAATTCCAGACATTATTTGCATCTTCTGTAAGCAGTGTGCCTTGTGAGTCATTGATAAGGTGCTGCAGTTGAAGGGGGGCCATTTTGTTTCTATAATATCATTCAAAGCAATAGGCTGGGGTCTTCACAAATTTAACAGGGACTAAATTGAACACCCCTCAAAAATGTGTGCTATAAGACAATATGCATTAATCCAACTTATTGCCTCAGATGCAGACAGCTTGCCAACTTTGTGTTCCCTCATGATTTTTATGCACGGGTACGTGCAGCCAATGCTAAAGGTACTGTTAACTGACTGCAAGCATCACCAATGGAGCCAATTCATGAGAAGCCAATATACTAAGCCTGCCACTAGGGAAGTTCAGACTACTTCCACTAAGATTGCTCATGTCCAAAGTCATTTGCAGGATGTTACAGCAGTCCATTCATCTGTTCTTGGGAATTCTGAGACATTGCGCCCTATGGTCACCATTCTCCCACCCCTACCCTAGGTATTGGCAACTAATCTGGTGCATGAGCCTGCCACCTTCTCTCAGGCTTCCTGAGGGGCTCCATGCAGGAGGGTGTTTCATTGGCTTTTGTGTGGAATTGTGGTTGGGTTGATTTGTAAGTTTAGTTTTGAATGTTTATTCGGTGTTGTCATGATTAATAACAAGGGAAGATAAGGTTGGGAATGTATTTACAGGTATCTCAGTCACATGAAGTGATCACAGACAGACTGAAAACAGCTCTACTTTTCTCTTCTGCATTTCAAACTAGTCACAGTAGAGTTGGTGGCAAGCCCTGGGCAGACTGGCTCCAATTATAACCTGTGCTTTATTGAGTCCTGCCGGGCTGCTCCAAGCAGTCAAAACATAGTTTCAGCACCTGAGTGATCAACGCTATCTGGAAGTATGATTTTCATTGTATGCATGCTTCCAGCCTCTGTATGGGTTGTACACCAGTGCCATGAGCAAACAATAGCCCTTACAAACAGTTCACAGTGTCATTTGCACATGACAAAGTGAACTGCTGCTGTGTAAAGGCATTGTGACTACTGCCATGAAACCATGCATTGGCTTGTAAGATACACTGCATATGGTCACACAGCACACATATTGGACTCACTTTGGTAAAAGTACATCTCAAGAGTTAATATATGCAATCATTGGCATCCAAAACCAAAAGGAAGTGTGCAATCATTGCAGTGTAATGTTCTCATTCTGCCTGCTTCTTAAAGGCAAGTAAGAATGTAATGTGTTCAGCACTCTTGGAATACAGAGTCTCAGTGACCTCCCTTATGTAATAGTGGGTGGCACATTGGGAGATATTGCAGGCATCACCTGCCTCATCTGATAAGGAGCCAGGCTACACACACATTCACAGCCATGGTTCCCTTCTAAACACAATGCCATCCTCACCCTGTTCTGAGATTATAGTTATAGCTGCAGCAGTTGACAAATTTCACTGCAGGCCACCTCAGTGATGCAGAGTTTTGACACACTCTGCCTTGCTGAGACTCATGGAGAAAAAGCAGGATGGTTATGGCCTCTGCTTGAGACTCTTCTCTCCATCCTGGTGCTCCCTCATCTTGTAATTTGTCCTGCTCTGCATGCTCTACATTGAGTTTCCAAGACATGGTGTAATCCATGTCTACGGCTGCATCCATGTCTAGGAGTACACAGTTTGTACAGAAATTGTTGGGACAGCTCAAAGTTCTGAAGAAGGATCATTGGGCCTGAAGTGTTAACTCTGTTTTCCTTCCACAGCCCTAGTGAGGTTTCCCAACAATTTCTGTTTTTGTTTCTTATTTCCAGCTTCCGCTGTTCTTTGGTTTTTTTGGTTTGCACAGAATCCTTGAAGTCAGGACAAAGTTGTTCAGCATATGCCAAACAACTTCCAGTGAATGTTATCAACTTTGAAGATCTGACAAAACCAGAAAACACTTCCACAGTTGCAGCAACTGCCAGTAGAAGTCAATCAGCAAGTGACCTAAAAGGATTTGATGCTCCCTTAACATTGCAGGGAGTGTCCTTCCTGCTACTGAAGGTCCATTCAACTGTGCATGTTTAAGTGATAATAGTAGATGGAGCACTGAACTCCGAAACCACAGCACTGGTTTTGAATTAATGTCTATTTTGCAAACTTGCACTGGGCACTCCCAGCACATGTGTTAATGCTCTCACCAGTATAACATCTGGTATGCCTTGCAGCAGAATTGTCTGCACACTGCAAGTACCATTTTTTGAACGAAATCGTCACTCTTGGCACTGAGAAACCAAGTAATTCAGTGGAAATATCAGTGTCTGTACTGCACCAAAGAATGACCCAAATATTGGGATTCAAGGGAAAGAGTATCATTATTGGCATGAACTGGGGTGAGCTTCAGATATTGAGTGCTATCTCTAGCATTCCCCACACACCCATTTAATACTATTGTTCACAGAACCTTGCAGCTCTAGGAAAGTATCAGGAGACAATGGACTATAATGATTGTGTTTCCGAGCAAGTATCCTTCACACCCCTCACTTTCCTGAAAGTATTCCTTCAGTTCCAGCTGAACGCAAAGGAAAAGTAATGCAACCTGTGTCTAATCCTATCCTATTCCAATATGTAGGTCGTATTCTATTTGATCGGATGCAGTGCCATCAAACTGTTTTCTTAAAGGGAAATGGCCCACAACCAGAAAGAAATAATGCTGCCTCGATTTCTTCCTGCTGCTATACATTAGTCGTGGGGAAGAGCTCAATATCAGCAAGCAACTGAGCTCACTTTGCTGCCAAAAGGGAACCGTAATGGCAAGACTCATTTGGCAGGGGGTTCAAATCTTAATCAGCCCAAGGTCTCCTTTATGAGCTGTATCCACATCTGTCTTACAGCTGGCAATACTGAGTGACTGTTTCATAAGCAAAGCACAGCCTTCTCATCGCTGAAGAGTCAGAGTGAAGGAACTCTTCTTGCATCTGGAGGTGGGGAACTGTGAGTAATGGCAGAAGCGAGAGGCTGTGAAGCCTGTCACCCACTGGCCATTCTCCTGAACCTACCTCCTGTTCCACCTTGAAGCAGGGGAGGTCCAGTTAAGGTTCTTACACTTTCAATACATTGAAGGACTTTGCAAAGCGTTAATGCGATGATAAAATGTATCAAGTAACCTTTTGGTAGAAAAGGGAATTGCAAAAGATGTTTTTTAAAACCTGAAAAATAAATAAAAATCAATGTGGTGAACATGAAGAGTTCCATTTAGGTTGATACAGGTTCCTTATGGCTTCACTGCATGGAAGATAGGAGCACCTCCTTCCCATACCACACTTTTCTGCTGTTGGACAGGGGGAAGTGCAGCGTTAGGATAATTCCAGGCTTTGCAAACCCATCGCAGGGTATAAACTCCATTCTAGGAGGTTCAGAGTTTGACTTAGGGCTGGTGGTGGTTGTGCAGCACAAAGATTACAGCAATACTCCTCAAGTATTTGTCAGCAGACACAGTGAAATAGCCAGTCTTTTTTCATTTTGCAGGCAGTTTTCCATTCAAATATTTAAGGCGCAGGAGATTGAAGTGGTTTGATAGCTTTCTGGATAGTTTTCTTGATTGTTCTTTTGCAGCTTGACTATTCGAATGATCCTATGCACCTCTCACACATTCACCAACTCACTACACTTAACCCAGATGCTTGCATCCTCCCAGATAGTATGCTGCATTTTGAGGCATTCAGTAGAAGTCAGCTTCCATCTTATTCAGAATTGAATAATTGAAGAACTTTGAGGGTAATTTTGGTATGGCAGAATTCTACAGAATAGCAAATTGGCAGACTATTTTGCATTTCTCCTGCTTTTGCAACTACATAACTACAGAGGTGTAAATATCTACTTAATATAATTTTTCTTTCTCCAAATTTCTCCCAACACTAAAGCTCTCCACTCAGCACCTATGGAACAGCTTGCTGGTGAAACTGATAATATTAACATGCTCTGTCGGCACCAACAGCTGCTGGTCTGTTCACCAAACTATTTCCCCTATTTCTCTCATATTTCCAGACACATTTCTCTGAGAAATAGTGATGAGGCACTGGATACTAGCCTCCAGTCACATAAGCAACTTTCTATCACCATCCACTGTCTCCAATTTTGGATCCATCTTGCCAAATTAGCCTGGATTCCATGTGTTTTTATCTTCTGTATCAGTCACCCCTGTGGGACTTTGTCAAATATTTTGCTGAAATCCTGTATAAACTACTCTAATTACACTACCTCAACTGCACCTCTTTTGATCAAATTTGTTCAGCATGGCCTTCCTTTGACAAAGCCATGTTGACAATCCCTGATCAAAACTTGCCTCTCCAGGTAGAGATTAATTCTCTCCAATAGTTTTCCAACCATTGATGTGAGACTCACATATGGATTATAGCGGCTTACCTTTACCTTCCTAAATCCCTGGTTTCTCTTTAACAAATGTGGGCCACGGCCTCTGACTTATCACCCTCCCCTTTCAGGATGTCATGCAGACATTCAGTGACATCCCGGACCGTGGTCCCAGTAGGTCAATATGCCTTCCTGGAGTCACATCTGTGGCTGTAGGAAAGCCAGTCTGCAGCCTTCGCTATAGAGAGTCACCTATCACTACTTCCTTTGGACTCCTGCTCCTCCACACTTGTTGAGTTGGGCCACCCATAACGCTGTGTTCCCCAGTGGGACCTTCACTCTCATCGATTTCCAGCGCAGAAAAATGGTTATCGAATAGGGTGCCCTCTGGGGTTTTCCTGTCTTCCTGCCTCACCCCTTTTCTCTGCCTGGTGGTCACCCATTCCATCTCTGACTGCAACTCGTTAACCTGTAGAGTGAGCTAAATCAGAAAATGTGCTATTCACGTGGCCTTCAGCCTCACCATTATACCTCTGCACCTTCAGCCAATACTCAAGTTCCAAGGTGTTTGAGCTGGTGGCATTTCCTACAGGAAAAGTCACCCAGATTGCCAGAAGCATGCAATAATTCCCACACGCTGCTGACAGTACAACACACTGACTTAGGCTCTCCTGTCAGTATCAATTAAATTTAAAGAACCTTACATTTGGGATTACTGGGAAAAAGTTAAATTATTACCATGATTACCCAAATGCAAAATGCTCAAATAACTGTAAAGGCAGTGTAAATCACAATAGAATGCTATAAGATAGTATTGAGTGGTTGAAAAAACAATAAAGATAGAAAAGAGAAATACCTACCCATCACATACTCGAGATGTCGCACTGGCATGTTGACTCAATGTTGCAGGACTGTAGTGGCTTATATCCAAGTTCCTTTCCCTGTAATGAAGCAAGAGCCTATTTCTACAGGGCAAGGTGAGTGGAAGGACAAATGGAAATGCAAACAAACAAACAGCTTCCACCACTCCCCTAAATTCCCGTTGATCAAACTGCAGCGACTTTTATTCAAGGTGCAGCTGCATTCATTTGCATGAGGTGGTGATGTGAAGTGTTACTTTTCAGCCCATGATGACTAAATCTCCCACTGAAAAAGTTTAAAAAAAAAGAAAGAGGAGACTGCAGTCTAGAAATCTAGAAGCTCAAATAGAAAATGCTAAGATCAACAAATAATAGGTTGATCAGTATTTGAAAAGAGAAACAAATTTTTTGAGAGTTTAACAGCCATAAACCGGTAGTGGGGTTGGCAAGTATGTAGGTTGGATATACCAGTAGGTCTTTTTCTTTCCTTCATAAGATGTTATAAAGGCGAGTCATGAAAATTGCTGAATAATTTACACAGAGAATCTCAGTGGAGCAATGAAAGATATCAGAAAGCCAAAAGGAAGTGAAAATGGCGCCAAAATGAAGTAGAAATTGGAGGGGGGCATGCAGACTGGGAAATGGGGATAACAGTCAAGTTGTCAAAGTCAGTGTTTGTGCCTGAGGGTTGCAGGTTTCCAAAACACACTGGCTTTCAGGAAACCCTTTTTATTCAGTGAGTGATACCCTCTGTTGTCTTTCTTCTATTAAAATGCGCTTTGATCATTCTTGTCGACGTACAAATTACTTTGTTATAAATAAATGAAATACTTCATTCACTAAAACTTTAATGTATTAATAATTTCCATAGCAGCTATTGTATTTTATTGGCATTGTTCCAACAGCTGTTTTTATTTTAAAATGCAACATTTCTTTGTCTTATTGCATGAGCTTACATGGTATATGTTACCAGATATTTAATTTTATTTAATGGTTCTTTTCTCTTTGGGACTATAGTGTAGCCACTGGATTAGGCCTCTGGGAGGTGATTAGGCACTGAATATAATATTAATGTGCTATTTGCAGCATTAACTGTTACATGTAAATATGTTGGTTATCACAAATATGAATCAGACACTCTGTAACTAGATAATGACTGGGTTTTAGCTTGTAGTGCTCTTGGTATGTTGGGCACATTAAAACTGTGTTAGTACTGATCAATATGCAAACTGCATTCAGAGCTCTCATATCAGTTGACTTCTGTCTGAATGTTTAATTTAGGGGCTCAGGAATTTCTACAGGAATTGATGGCTGTCAAACCTGAGCTTTGAGTAATAAAGAAAAATCTCATGATCTCAGGCTAATTGCGATCTTGGTCACGGTCAATGTTAAGCATCTTTCAATGGTGGTTGGTTCTGTGTAATCTAAAAGGACTAGTAGCAAAATGAGGCAAAACCCTCCCCATCCCAGTAGTAAAATGGGAATTAAATAACTCTCAATGTGAATATTTGCAGAGGCACAGCTCCCCATAGCTTTGTCGTCAGTGAAGCCCTCTTCCTATCATAGATATCTGGTGTAAATGAGTTGCTCTTTTAGTACAGAAAACCTATTGCACAACTATTGTAAAGCTCAGTGTCAACAAAACAGGAAATCTAAGAGTGGCAATATTTTTTAGCAACAGAAAAACACAAATATGTTTGTACAAAATTGACTTGGAAAGTTTTGATGACAGATTGTTTTTTTTCTTATTGTTTCCAGATTTTGATGGCTGTATCTCTTACGTGACATACAATGGAGAAACACTGCCCTTCACTGGGCAGCACAAGGATGTTACAATATTGAAAAGTGATCCTTCTGTTAAATCAGGATGTAGAGGTCCTAACGTGTGTGCAAGTGACCCATGCTCAGGGGGACTGATGTGTGTGAACCAATGGTATGCATATGATTGTGTCCCACCCGGAGAATGTGCTTCCAGTCCTTGTCAGAATGGAGGGAGCTGCGAACCGCTTCCACAATCTGGATTTACCTGCACATGCCCTGAACTCTATACCGGTGAAACATGCAAGACAGTGGTGGCGTGTGTCGGTGTTCAGTGTCCCTCAGGAACTATTTGCAGAGCTGGAGTGGATAAAGGCTACACCTGCAGTGCTAAACCGCAAACGGAGGAGCTTTCTTTGCCACTCTGGGCTGTCCCTGCGATAGTTGGCAGCTGTGCCACGTTCCTTGCTCTCGTCGTCCTTGGTCTGATTGTGTTTAACCAGTGTCGAGGCAAAAAGGCAAAAGTTCAAAAGGACGGGAAGTCAAATAAGAAGAAAGAGAAAAAGAAGAAAGGTAGTGAGAATGAAGGCTTCGATGATCCAGATCATCTCCCTCCATATGATGAGGAGCTGACTGTGAGAAAGCAGCCTGAAGGAGTTCCAAAACCTGATATAATTGAAAGGGAAAATCCCTACTTGATCTTCGATGAGACAGACATCCCACACACGACAGATACATTGCCAAGTGGGCAGCCCTGTATAGGCCCTGAAACAGAACTTGAGCATTATGACATTGAAAATGCCAGCAGCATTGCCCCTTCAGATGCAGACATTATCCAACACTATAAGCATTTCCGTAGTCATACCCCTAAATTTTCCATCCAAAGACACAGTCCACTGGGGTTTGCCCGACAATCTCCCCTCCCACTAGGAGCGAGCAGTTTAAGCTATCAACCTTCCTACAGTCAGGGATTGAGAACAGCCACACTGAGTCACAACACATGCCAAAATCCTAACCCGATGTCTCGGCATAGCCCTGCACCATTCTCAAAGCCAGGAACTTTCTACCGTAATAGCCCAGCAAGAGACTTGCACCTAGCAAGAAGGGAAGGAAGCCCTAATGATATACATTCAGATGTTTGCCAGCCTGGTATTTTTAATTATGCTTCACGACTAGGAAGGAGGAGCAAAAGCCCCCAGACCATGACCAGCCATAGTCATGGTTCAAGGCCCGGCAGCCGCCTAAAACAGCCTATTGAGCAGATTCCTCTGGAGACCACACCTCCTGTAGGATTGTCCATTGAGGAGGTTGAAAGACTCAATACCCCTCGCCCTAGAAACCCAAGTATCTGTAGCGCAGATCATGGACGGTCATCCTCAGATGATGACTGTAGAAGACCTCTTTCCAGAATGAGAAACCCAGCTGATGGTACGCCTGCCCCAGAATCATCTTCAGACAGTGACTCCCACGAGTCCTTCACCTGCTCTGAGTTTGAGTACGACAGGGACAAGCCTGCAGTTTACACTTCACGAGTGCCAAAATTGTCTCAAGTCAATGAATCTGACGCAGATGATGAAGACAATTATGGTGGCAAACTGAAGCCACGGAGATATCATGGTCGTAGGGCAGAAGGAAATTCTACAGTCCTACAGGCAAGTCATGAAGACTATAAGACACAACCCAAGCTTGGACCACATGGAGCTGCGGCAGGAGCATTTAATTGGGACAGTCTATTAAATTGGGGTCCTGGGTTTGGGAATTATGTGGATGTTTTCAAAGATCTTGCATCACTTCCAGAAAATGTATCAACAGAGGCAAAAGAAGAAGCATTAAACACTGTTGCACAAAGTGCAGCTACATCTAATGATGCAGAAGCAGAAGAATATGTATAGATATAATTTATATAGACTGTTAACTTTAATACATTAATAGCTGCAATTCACTGTCAGTGAGAAGCTGTGTACTGGAACCCTTTCAAAACCATGTCCTGCTCTCATCAACCTTTGCCAGAAGCTGTAGCTCATAATTTTCTGCTGATGAAGAATTTTGTTCTGAGATGAATATTGTCTTTCAGGGTTCCACTGCATTTACAGCACATGAAGAACAATTGCATTAAAAGCACAGAAGGATCACAGTGATGTTTGTGTTCCGCAGTTGCGGAATATTTTTCCTGACTTTTTCTTTTCAGAACTGAAAACATATGTGTTTGATCTATTTGAGCACAGTGTGTTTATTATTCAGCCACTGGCACTAAAACAGCACACAAGTTGGCTAGCAATTGAAATAGTTGTGCCAATGTTGGGAGAGTGTTTCAGAACTGCCTTGGTATAGATTTCTCTCTCCCTCCCCTCACCTTTCGCTATACATTAGTCTGTCTTCTCAGTGGGTGCAGTTTATTCTGTCATAAAGTAAATGGATCAGCACCCAGTAGAACTATGTGAACTGTTCAGTCTAGCATTGGAGAAAGATTCATTTTGTTATTTTAGCGTTAGGAAACCTTGTTCTCACTTGCTTAAAAAGCAGTGTTCCCCTCCATTGTTTGATATGGGGCCAATATGAGGGAAAACTTCAAAAAATATCTGGCCTAGTTTGGCATAGAGCTAACCTTCAAAATTCTGGTGCAAACTTTAAATTCTTTTCTGTGTCCTACTTTCAGGCATCTTACTTTTATACCATTTTAGTACCCTGTAACGTTTTTTTAAAAAGACAGCTCTGTTTGTTACTGATGATATTTTCTTATGAAGTTTAAAGAAAAATGGTTCATGTTTCTTACTTTCAGGGAAGGTAAGATTGAGTACATTTTGCATTTGTTACTTATGTAACACCAGTTTTTTCATTTTTGATATAAGTGTAACATACTGTATCCTTTGTACACATAAATGCCAAATATAGAAATAAACTATTTATTTTAAAAAAGTTATTATTCTTTTATAAGATGATTAGTTTGCTTTTAGTAAAATGATATTTTGATTTTTAAACACTCTTCTAATGTAATATTTGCCTGAGCTAAATGAAATCTGGAGACCTCATTTATCATATTGCTCATTCACTTTGAGCTTGACTCCTGCAACGATTGAAACTGTGCTCAATGTACGTAACCTAAAGGGAATCAATTTGGCTAATCTCACTTTCTAGACTAAACTGCACTGAATTTGACACTAATTGTCCCTAGGCAAGGACTGTCAATCAGAGGATTCTCAAGAGTGACTAATTAGGAAATGCAAGGATCATATTAGAGCAATAAGGATGGGCAGGGCATAGTGTTGAATCAGAAGGTGCTATAATTTGCACCTAACCTGTGCTTTATCCCACCCACGATGGTTTATCCTGACATTGGTTGAAGTAGGGAAATATAGTTAGATTTTCTGATGCAGCATAAAAGTTCACAAATAATCAATTTACACTTCATGATATATCTTTATTACATGCCATCGCAGGATTTATTTTTCACTGGCCTCAAAGCCAGGCAGAAATAGCTGTGTAACTCAGCCAGTTCAAACTGGTACCTGTGTAACCATGTAAGACTATCAGGTAGATTCTGGATAGCATATAGTTATTGTTTGTAAGAAGTGATGTAAGAGTTTTTATTGCCTCTCTAGTTGCTCCAGTGGGTGTGAACATTATGCTTGAACCACTGAAATCAATGGATAGAATTTTCCCTTCCCTGGCATAGTGTGTGCAATAGCGAGACAGATGAAAAAGTACCAAGGGATTGAAACAAAATCAGAATCTCGATGTTAAGGTAACATTTCTGATTTTCCTCTCCAGTCTTAAATGGCAACTTCAGAATCTCAGCATTGAGCGGTGACTACCTTATTTCCATGCATTTGCAGGAGGAAGCAATGGCCTACTAGTTTTATCCCTGCACTTTAATCCTGAAATTCAATTCATATTCTAGGGACCCAGGTTAAAATTCTGCCAATGGCAGATGGTGGAATTTGAATTCAGTAAAAGAATGTGGAATTAAGAGTCGAATGATGACAATGAAACCATCGTCAATTGTCGGTAAACCCCATGTGGTTCACTAATATCCATCAGGGAAGGAGATCTCTCATCCATTTCTGATTTGGCCTACATGTAACCCCAGACCCAAAGCATTGAGGCTGACTCTTAACTGCCCTCTAAACAATTAGGGATGGGCAATAAATGCTGGCCTAGCCAGAGATGCCCATATCTGTGAGTGAATTTTAAAGAAAGTCTAATTAAGACCAGATTCACTTCATTTTATAAGCTATTTCAAAATCTTTTCTCATTGTCTGAGAAGCTAGACAGTGGAAATTGTTAACAGCGTAATCAAAGTATAATGTAGAGGTGCCGGAGTTGGACTGAGGTGGACAAAGTTAATAATCACACAATACCAGGTTATAGTCCAACAGGTTTATTGGAAGCACTAGCTTTCGGAGCGTTGCTCCATCATCAGGTGATTGTGGACAATAAGATTGTAAGATACAGAATTTATAACAAAAGATTACAGTGTCATACAGTGATATATTGAACAAACCTGGATTATTAAGTCTTCCATCTTTTAGAATGCAGGTTTTGGTTCATTAATATATAAATCCCTCATGTAAATCTGGGCTACAGCCAGAAGTGCTTGGCATTGCCCAGCACATGTCAAGATTCTTGGCACGAATGGCCATTTTTAAAATATGTTGTGCACCCAGTCAAGCACTGGATCTACCCTGTACAGTTTGTGGCATTTGCCCCAGACATAGGAGATTTGGGAAATTGGCAAACATGGATTTGAAGGTCCTGGTGGATATGTTGATGCAGACGAGGGATACCATCTTCCCACAGGACCAGCAGAGGAGGCCACCACACCACATTTTGCCAGCTGGGTCAGTGCAGTCTCAATCTTCTGGAAGAATGCCCAGCAATGCAGCAGAGGGTGATTTCTACCCAGTCTGCCAGATTAAGTGCCTTCATCTGCTGTCTGCTACCTCACCCTCATACTAACTCTGTTGCCACACCCACCTCCACACAAGGGTACACTGTAGCCCTCTCACTGCCATAAATGCCATCATCCCTCATTCACTCTCATTCACCCAATGCTCCTAGACCAGTAACTATGCATGGCCTCTGTGCCCCCTACTCACTCAGTCAGACTACCTTTTCTCTACCTACACCAGCACTAACAGCGGTACCAGCCACTTTCATTTCACTCAGTCTCTCCTTATGTCTCACTCCAGTAGCAAACAGACCAAAATAGGGCAGGAAGAGTACAGCGTTTGGCTCCTCATCTCCAATGATCCTCCCAAGTGGTTGGCTGTACGTACCCACAATCCTGGGTTGATATCAGATGAAGCCTTTGACTGTATGGGAGCCCCTGACTTCATTGAGGACTCTGGCTTTGAGACATGGTCATTTGGTTAAAATACATGCTGTGTACTTAACGCAGGTTGCTAGTGCATGCTGTAAATGTGATATTGAGATAGGATGGTGCATTACAACAAACTCCATCTCCTTGATTGATGACTGCTAAGAATCCTGAAGTTGGTGAAGTAACCCCAGTGAGTACGTAAGATGTGCAGAGGGCAGGATGAGTTAGTTGGTTGCAGGATGTGATGGGTGAGAGCATATTCGGTGGACGTGGTACATGGAATATTGAGAGTTGTAGTCCTTGAGTGTTGCTGAAAAGCATGTGAAGTGAGAGAGTTAGAGGGAGTGGTGACCCTGTGAGTGTGATGGCCCTTTTCCTTGTGGAGGCTAGAAAATCAGTGACCTCCTTGTACTACTGGGCTTCCCACTTCACCCAGAGCACAGCACTGAAGTTGGCAGCCATTCGGGTTCTGGCTTTTCTCTGGTGCTGTGGTCTCCACTGGCAGTTCTTCCTCTCCACCAACACCTCCAACTCCATGTCCCTGTTACTCTGGGTCATGGCTTTAATGATGAGAATGGAGTAACAGAGTTGTTAGGGGTCTTTCCTGGCTTTCAGCATCTAAAGCTGTGTGGAGTCGCCTTTAAGTATATGTAATATATATTATTAAATGTAATAATTCTAATTAAATATGGCAGCAGTGAGATGAATGCCCCTGGATGTCCCACCAGTGACAGGTCTGTTCTGCTACACAGAAAGGTACCAAGAGCTTGGGTTCACACTTAGTAAGGTGAAGAGTGGAAGAATGCATGAGCAAAATTGCTCTGGCCATGACGGACTGAGCAAAGCACTTTATAGAGTCACAGAGATGATGAGCACAGAAACAGATCCTTCAGTCCAACTCGTCCATGCAAACCAGATATCCTAAATTAATCTAGTCCCATTTGCCAGCACCTGGCCCATATCCGTCTAAACCCTTCCTATTCATATACCCATCCAGTTGCCTTTTAAATGCTGTAAGTGTACCAGCCTCCACCACTTCCTCTGGCAGCTCATTCCGTACATGCACCATCCTCTGTGTGAAAAAGTTGCCCCTTCGGTCCCTTTTATATTTTTCCCTCTCACCCTAAACCTATGCCCTGTAGTTCTGGACTTTCCTATCCCAGGGAAAAGACCTTGACCATTCATTCTATCCATGCCCCTCATTATTTTCTATTATTCTATAAGGTCACCCCTCAGCCTCTGATGTTCCAGGGAAAGAAACCCCAGTTTATTCAGCCTGACACTATAGCTCAAACCTTCCAGGCATGGCAACATCCTTGGAAGTCTTTTCTGAACCCTTTCAGCTTTAACAACATCTTTCCTATCGCAGGGAGACCAGAATTGAACTCAGTATTGAAAGTCCTATGCAGCTGCAACATGTCTTCCCAACTCCTGTACACAATGCCTTGACCAATAAAGGAAAGCATACCAAATGCTTTCCTCACTATCTTATATACCTGCAACTCCACTTTCAAGAAAATATGAACCTGCACTCCAAGGTCTCTTTGTTCAGCAGCACTCCCCAGGACTTTACCAGGAAGTGTATAAGTCCTGCCCTGATTTATCTTTGCAAAATGGAGCATCTCATATTTATCTAACTTTAACTGAACATAAAAAATTCTGCCCCCTGTGAATCAGCCCTTAATGACGTATCCATATAGCTTACTTCAATGGGGTAAGATTGTCAGTCACAAAGCCTTGATTACAATGCTCTGCATCAATTAACAGTGAGTTTGCATGTGAAGAATGCAGTACCAGTGGACAGCCAGGTAAGAAATGTTTTTAGAATTCTAATTGTTAAGTTATTTTTGATTCAGTCCTTAATGAGAATCAGAGCAGCCACTTTTGGATAGCTTCATTCATAAACTTTGGGAAGAATCCTTTGAGCCTAAAGGCACAAAGAAAACTGAATTATTCAGGATGGCAGTGTCCCAGAACCCCTCCACCTCCAACCAAATTGAGTTCTTGGCACCAAGACATCATCAGCTCCACCTCCCTGCCCTGCTGCCAATTTGAGGCCCTTAAGTAGTCAATTCATGATCATTTAAGGATCGCTTAAGGGCCAATACCTGCCTGGACTACAATTGTCTTAGTTCCATGTGGGTCTAAAATAGAGCCAGCCGACCCAGCTGATAAACATGTGTGGCCAGGCAGTCAGTTGGTATGGGAAAGGTAGGCCCTCGATCTGTATTAATCTGTTCACAATCGTGGGACTGCACACAGGATGAGAGTCAGCCCCCTTTCTATGTTTGTGACCCTCCTCTTCCCTTGCCCTCCCCATCCCCCAGGGACTGCTGATTGGAGAATATGCACCGGTTTTATTCTAGACTGTCAGCTCAGGTATCTCACTAGCTGTTGAGCATGCGAGTGAGTACCCAAGAAAAATGAAAGATTCCACCCCATTGCAAGAAGGGTATTCTTAAGAAGTAGGAAATGTGAATAGCTTATTAATATCTGTTTCAAATCATGGAGACCCATCATTTGGCAGCAGAGCACCAATCTCCATGATACTCCTGTTGGGCTCAGTGCATTGGGTGTAGACTCTGATAATGGACCCCAGGAGGCAAAATGACCCAGGCACCATGTTGACTGCATTGAGGTGAATTTGTCCCAAGCTGACCCCTGACTCTGGATAAATCCTTGTGTGTGTGTGATTTAAACAAATTGTTTGTAAAGGTTCCCAGTAGAGTGTACATTTTCTGGAGGAGGGTACGCCTTGAAACAAATTGAAATTTTACGAGAAGGAAGAAACCTTTGTGAATCCACAAAGCCAGTGAACGAAACACAAAAATAATTTCTTAATCCATGGAAATCCTGTCAAAGGACTGTGGGAAAAAAAGCAAGTCTAATACATTTTTGAGTGGATTTCTGAACTGTCAAAATAAATAGAAACAATTCAAATAAGAATATACCGATAAACTAAGCTGTCATTGCTATCACAGCGCCAGGGACCCAGGTTCGATTCCAGCCTTGAGTGACTGTGTGGAGTTTGCACATTCTCCCCGCACCTACATGGGTTTCCTCTGGGTGCTCTGGCTTCCTCCCACAGTCCAGAGATGTGCAGGTTAGGTGACTTGGCTCTCCTGAAGAAGGGCTTATGCCCGAAACGTCGATTCTCCTGTTCCCTGGATGCTGCCTGACCTGCTGCGCTTTTCCAGCAACACATTTTCAGCTCTGATCTCCACATCTGCAGACCTCACTTTCTCCTCCATGTTAAATTACCCATAGTGTTCAGGGATGTGTAGGTTAGATGTCATGCACTTGATGAAGGAGCATCGCTCCGAAAGCTAGTGTGCTTCCAATTAAACCTGTTGGACTATATCCTGGTGTTGTGTGATTTTTAACTAGGTTAGATGTATTAGTCAGGGGTGAATTTAGAGAAATAAGGTAAGGGAGTAAGGCTGGGTGGGATACTCTTCGGAGTGTCGGTGTGGACTTGTTGGGCCAAAAGGCCCGTTTCCACACCGTCGAGTTCTAAGTCATAAAGAAGCAAAATTGGCATAGGAAGAGCTTTTTTCACAACTGAGAGATTAGCGGCATCACCACATTATGACTTCAACACTCTAAGGATTTTTTTTAAGAGAGTACAATAACATAACATAGATTATTTGAGTCTAGGAATAATGAATACCAAATATCATACTGTGCATGTAAAGTGGTGACAGTTGACATGAATATAGATGTCAGTCGACAGTGACACAATCAATTTATATTTTACCTTTAAGTAATAAAATCTCCCAAGGCACTTCACAGGAGCATTATTAAACAAAATGTGACAGTGAAACACATAAGGAAACAATAGATGACCAAAATCTCAATCAAAATGGTAGCTTACAAGGGATGCCTTAAAGGGGAAAAATGAGACAGCAAAGAGGTGTATGGAGGTTATTCAAGGACAGGGTCACTGAGAGGGGAGCCATTAAAATTAAAGATGTTCAAGAATATGACATGTCTCAGAGCATTGTGGGATTGAGGAGGCTATAAATGTAGGGAAGTACAGAATTTGGAGCGATTTGAAAATTAGGATGACAATTCTAACATCAAGGTTTTAATTAACTAAGTGTCAATATACGTCACTGAGTACAGTGGGAAATAGATGACCAGAACCTAGATTACGTTAAACCAGAGGAAACAGTGCTTTGGATGTCCCCAGGTTTACAATGGGTAGAATATGGCAGACCAGCCAGGGGTGTATTGGAGCAGTAAGTTTCGAGTTAATATCGAGTGACAGATTCTGTTGGCTCTATTACTGCCTACTTACTGCTGATGCCAATTCGGGGTTTGGTTATCAGTGTGGATTCTTGGTTGTAGGGGGAGTGTGGGTTCAGCACGAGACCTGGTATCAGTGGCGGAGGCGAGGTGGGCCCAGTGGTGAAGAAATGGTGCCTCAAAAGTGGCAAATCCTTCATTGGTGGGTCTGGGACAGGCAGCGGTGGAGATGTAGGTGTTATTGGTGGGTCTGGGACAGGTAGTAGTGAGGGGGTGGAGGTGTCATTGGGTGTGGTGCAGGGAGTAGAGAGGCGATGGAGGTGTCATTGGTGGGTATGGTGCAGGCAGCAGTGAGGCGGTGGAGGTGTCATTGGTAGGTGTGGTGCAGGCAGCGGAGGTATTATTCGGTGGGTCTGGGGCAGGCAGCAGTGAGGCAGTGGAGGTGTCATTGGTGGGTGTGCTGCAGGCAGCAGTGAGGCAGTGGAGGTGTCATTGGTGGGTGTGGTGTGGGCAGCGGTGAGGCGATGGGGGTGTCATTGGTGGGTGTGGTGCAGGCAGCAGTGAGGCAGTGGAGGTGTCATTGGTGGGTGTGGTGTGGGCAGCGGTGAGGCGATGGGGGTGTCATTGGTGGGTGTGGTGCAGGCAGCAGTGAGGCGGTGGAGGTATCATTGGTGGGTGTGGTGCAGGCAGAGGTGAGGCAGCGGAGGTATTATTTGGGTGTGGTGCAGGCAGCGTTGAGGCGATGGAGGAGTCATTGGTGGGTGTGGTGCAGGCAGTGGTGAGGCAGTGGAGGTATTTGGTGGGTGTGGTGCAGGCAGCGGTGAGGCAGTGGAGTTGTAGGTGTTATTGGTGGAGTCAGCTCAATACTCATAGTGGAGACGGCTGAACAAAGATAGACTCTCCCTCAGGTATATCTTTTTCATTCTTGAACTATTTAAAATGGTGCCAGATTGAAGTGACAGTTCAAGCTTTTCACTGCGTCTTACTGTATTGTTCGTTGTAAAATTCAAGTGACAATAAGTCATTTCATTCAATTCAATTAGGTTATAATCTGGCTGAACATTGCTAGTTTTGGTGGTAAACAGGCATGGTTTGTGAACAGACATATGTTTAGAAATAGAAAAAGTTGTTGTTCTTAACTGAATGCATCTTAATGTACTGTATCAAACTTGTTTAGCTTTTGATAAAGTTACATGCCAAGAATGCAAAACCCCCACTGTTTTAACCTTGCATGCCTCACTCTGTGGAGAAAGTAAGGACTGCAGATGCTGGAGATCAGAGTCAAGAGTGTGTTGCTGGAAAAGCACAACAGGTCAGGCAGCATCCAAGGAGCAAGGGAATCGATGTTTCAGGCATAAGCCCTTCATCAGCCTCATTCTGCCTATGATTGGTATGTCCTTGTTTGCTGTGATCTGCCTGTGCTGCTCGCAAAACAAAACTTTTCACTGTGCTTAGGTACATGTGAAAACAGTAAAACAAATCAAATCAAATATTATAGCTTTCCAAAAAAAATGGTGTCTTTATATTCTGAATTTTACAAAATACCAACATCTGCTCAAATATACTTGTTTATTTTAGCCCTTTAACAATGCTGCTCACATTGAGTCTCTCATCGGCAAAGCAGACAAGAGCATTAACGTACAAGTGGTTGAGTCACAAATTAGAATCTGAAACTCAGTTAAGAGTGTGTGCTCCAGATGGGCTGTGGTTGCATAAAGTACACCCTTTGGCAGTGACCCATAAGATACTTTGCCTGTATTAAATCAAACATAAATGATCCCTTAGTTAGATCAGTATGTCAGCACCAACTTATGCCAAGGGCTTTAAAGTTGCACAGAATGCAATATTGCATCCATAATTGCTGATAGTCACAGTAGCAGTATAAAATACTTGTTTACTGAGAATGATACCACAATTCAATAAATTTGTAAAGAGAACATGATTCAAAATAAGTGAATTAAGTGCAGTATACCTAAGAAATCCAGCCAACCCCAACTGGGTATTATTAAATATACATTGGCAGAAAAGGAACCTATAACCTTCAATGAATAGTCAGACTTTCATTGAATTTCTCATAGATTTTAATTTCTAAACAGACCAAGCCTTTGACATATTGGACAAGATGCATCCTTGTCCAATATGTCAACTGAGTACTGCACAATTGTACTTCAGGTCATCGCTATGTCAGAAACCAAAGCTTGAGAGTAAAGGTGAGGTACAACTAATCATCGACAGCAGTGTAACAGATCAGGATGGCATGTCAGTACCCCGAATGGCTAAGATTGTTCGGCTGTAGGAAATTTACTAAACACTCTTTTATAAATCATTTGTTCCTTGATCAAGGATCACATACAAATGACTGTACTGTGGCTTCTTGCCCAGATTTAGTTGGAAGATCTCTGGTTTTGGGTGTTTCGGTTTTGACCAACTTAACACCACTTCTAGCCTCTGTCCTCCACAATTACTGACACAACCTGGTCTACTACTACATCCACATGACCCAATACATGAAGCATTTCCATCCTCAGTTCTTCATTCATCCAGGAAACAAACCTTCCCATAAATCACTTACAACTCCAGCCTCAAACTCCGTTAACCATTGACTACCATTTATTATAACCCCTCCAGAGCAATTGAGTTGGTCATCCACCTTCAATCCTCAGTCAAAACTTCTTTATTAACAACTTCTGTTGTTGCCTCTTAACTTGAGTGAGGATATGCAGAGAATTTTAAGAAAAAGCATACAAACTTGTATGCACCTGATCCGAAGTAATCTCAGTCATTCTTCAGCTGTTATGAAAAAGCAAGAGTATTATGTTTTACTGAACTACTCTGTTCTCTGCCAAAATTGTTCGGTGCTCTGGAACATTTCCAGAGGACACAGGTAACAATTAATTTTAACATTTCTCTTCCAAGCTCTCTGTACCTTATCTCTGACCTAAGTGCCATTTGCTCGTGGGTTATTCTTCCAACTGCCCTTCCATGGAAGCCAATTCTATCGCCCTGACACACTCCCATTAAATCTCTAAATCATTCCCATCCCTTCCCAAAGCACATCTTGGATATTAGACAACCCTGCTCTCTCAACTCCATTTCTATTAAATTCCTGACCAACCAAGTTGTCTTCTTTTTGACATGGCGCCTGACATTATATAATCATGGGACTTTATAAAACAATGGTTTAGCATCAACTGCCGTATTGTGTCCAATCCTGGGCATTAACTTCAAGTCTTTGGAGAAGTGCAGGAAAGATTAACAAGAATAATTCCAGGGATGAGAGACTCCAGTTGTTTGGAAGGATTAGCAAATCTGGGGTTGTTCCTTTTAGAGAATGCAATGTTGAGAGGGGATTTGATGAAGTTTTCAAAATCATGATGGACCTGGGTAGAATATGTAGAGAGAAACTGTTTCCATTTGGATGGGAAAGGGAGAGAAATGAGAACCAGAGCGCATCAATTTAAGGAGATTTGAAAAGGAATCAACAGTGACATTACGCAAAGCCTTGTTTACACAGCAGTTAGGGGAGACAGTGGTGTCGTTGTAATATTACCCAGAGGACACAAGTTTGAATCCCACCATGGTAGATGATGAAATTTCTTTCTCGTCTAATAGTAACCATTGTCATCTGTTGCAAAAAGAACATTCAATTTTGTTCGCTAATGTCTTATAGGGAAGTAAATCTGCCCCTTACTTGGTCTGGCCTAGATGTGACTCCAGGCCCACAGTAATGTGGTTGACTCTTAACCACCCTCTGGGTAATGAAGGATGGGCAATGATGCTAGCCTCGCTAGTGTCACCTACACCCAATGAATGAACAAAATAAAATCTGGAATACACTGTCTTGAAATATGGTAGAGGAAATTTCAAGCATGATTTTCAAAATATAAGTGGGTAGTAGTCTGAAGAGAATGGTATAGCAGGGCTTTTGGGAACGAGCAGGGGATTGGGGCTAGACAAATGACTCTTCCAGGTATTGGCATAGACAAAGTGGGCTCAATTTTCCCAGCTCCTGAATAATGTGGGCAATGGCAATTCAATTTAGAAATTACGGTGAGATCAGAAAAATTAGATTCTGAAGAAAGTCGGATTTCTCAACCGACTTTGAATGGTGAGGTGGCATGAGGCTTATTTGCTTCTTTTGTATGTTGTTTGCTATTTTTGCATGAGGCAAAGAGAAGCTAGACAGTGACCGTACACAACATGAATGTCACAACAGAAACCTGGTGGCTCCAGCTCACCACCGGGACTCCTTCAAGGCTTTATATCAGCCAGCAGGCCCAATACTTCAGGACATGCTCCATGGGAGAGGCCTACAGCCTCTGTCTGCAGCTTGGCATCAGGCATGCTTCAGACTCACCACATATCATTGTCACACTTACAGCATTTAACAGCTGTATATACGAAAAACACACTGGATGTGCTTCAACCAGACAGCCATGTCTCAAAGCCATGTCTAAGTAAATGGGGTTCAGTCATGGGTTACTGCAACAGTAGGTCAAGAGTATCACCTCCTCTCAGTATAAGGGCTGGGATTTGGGACATCAAGGACTGCATCATTACAGTCCCAGGAGTAGGCACAGCCAGAGCAGGATCAGAGCAACCAGTCCAGAGATAGCAGTAAGCCAGTCATGGGACCGCATAGAAATCCGCCAGGGGTATGCAGTTAATCCAGGGATTCCGATTACTGAATGCTGTGATAGGGAAGCTGAATAATTCAATTTTGAGCATTGATGACAGCATACTGAGATACAGAGGGAATAGTAATTGTGAAGAGGAGGAACCCTATATATAAGTAGAGAAAATAAAGCATGTGGTGGTAAGGTATTCTCTGGGAGGGAGAGTCACCACCACCCCTTCCACTCGAGGAGACAACACATAGCTATATTTGACTTAACTAAGCTGTAGGTGTAAGGCTCAAGGAATAAAGTAAACAGTTGAATGTTCGATAAAGGGTTGGATGTGAATATGGGCAAGACTAACCAAGATGGTTGGCTCGATGATCAGTGGTTAACACTGCTGCCCCACAGTACCAGGGACCCGGGTTTAATTCCACCCTCAGGGGATTGTCCGTGTGGAGTTTGTACATTCTCCTCTGGGCTGTGTGGGTTTCCTTTTGGGGTTCTGGTTTCCACCCACAGTCCAAAGATGTGCAGGTTAAGGTGGAATCCATGCTAAATTATCCATAGTGTCCAGGTATGTGCAGGCTAGGTGTGTTAGCCCTGATAAGTGCAGGGCAACAGGGTAAGGTGGATCTGGGTAGGATGCTCTTTGGAGGGTTGGTGTGGACTCAGTGGGCCACATAACCTGCTTCCATACTGTTGGGATTCTATGATTCTATGATGGGGTTGACAGGGAGAATAAGCCAGAGAAGAATATTGAAGGTTTAGGGAAGTATTAGTGAGACTGAGGCTGTGATTCACTCTGAGTAGCATGATCTGTGTTGCCGTTCACCCTCATCCGAATCACAAATATGCCATTGAAATGGGAAATGGATTCCACCACACCTGAATGGGTGGATAAGTGTTTTTCCCTCTGACTAAGCGGTTCCGTTTTTATGCAATGTTGCACCTTTCAAAGGTCAAGACTGTTAAACAGACCCCCACACATTATAAATTAAAACATCAGTTACCATGTAACTCTGTACGTGGGCATCATTCACTGTACACTGTGTGGTTAAAAGTCCTGGCCACAGGCAACCTTGACCATACCATTCAAATGAATCCAACTAATGGCTCAGAACAGATGTAGTTGTGTAAGCTGTAAAAATTCACTTTAGTTGCTGAAGTCACAATCACATTATAAGGCCTTAACGCACACAAAAGGTGCAGAAGCTGCTCATTTCTCATTTTGGACCATTAGATGCCCACACCATTACTGAATGTGCCATGCTGCCTTTATTGAGTAATGTGAGGGCTGGAGTGGGAGAGAGGTTCTTATATTTGCTGCACTACATACAAATCCCTATTGTATACTTGCCAAACAGCTTGAACTGTATATGTCAACACTATGCCAGGTCCATTTTGAGGCGTCCTATTAGCCTTCACGTCCCAGTGTTTCAAGGATGCTATACCATGCTGTGGCTACTGAATGTCACATTTCTGAGGAGCTGCTCTGTTCCTGATATTTCCTACACTGACTCAATGGAACCATCCCCAATGGATCCAGGCACAGAAGCTGCTTTTCTCAATCTCCAACAAACTTGGTGCAACCTCTTACAGTAATGCTTCCAGCCATAGGTGCCCTCAGGATTTGGTGAAAATATAGGACAGCCACTTCTTCTATGGAATGCCGTGCAGGTGAGAGAGAGGCAGCAGCACAATACTCTGTGCAGAGGTGGAGGACAGAAGACCATGCACATCTGCAATGCAACTTCTTCCACTGAAGCCAAGGAGGGCCAGGTATCTCCCCAGCATCAGCTTCCATGTACACCATGTCAGGAAATCCATTCAAGTAGTGCTCAGTCTGGTGATGCTGTTAAATCCATAGATTCTCTGGTCTGAACTCCTGGGGAATGCAAGAACACTATGTGACGGTCAATCTGAATTAATGTGAGCTGCGTCATTGTGCCAAATAAGAACAGATGGAATAGCAGCATCTGCAGAGCAGCAATATCAACTGAAGGATGGAGACAGGATAACTTCCTCAGCGTCTTTCAATGGCATTGAGCTTCATGAAATCAGCTTTCACTGACTGGAAGTGCACTCCTACTTGCAAATATAGGTTAATGCTTTGTTCCTTGTGGTTCATATTGATTAATAAAAGGCTAGGTTACAAATTGATGGAAGCCTTCATAACCTCTGATACTTCCTCATTCAATCCTGACATAATTTCATGCTAGTATGGGCACAATGGAAGGAATTGACACTATTCAGACAGGGTTAGAACATTATCTGGTGCTTAGGATGACTAGGATCTGTATTTCCATTCTTGTAGTTGCAGCTGGAATGATATTTGTTGACACAGTTGACAATGAAAAGTGAACACGTATTTACAAATGTGAAGGTACTTTTACAATGCCATTTCACCTTTTATGCCCTCGGCAGGTTTTCTTTCTCCTTTCTCTCCCACTATGTCTAGGTGCAGCCCTGGGTTCCATAGTTGGGGTGGAAGGGGCCTGTCCTGTTAGTCTTGGAGTTTCTGGCTGGCAGCCCTGGGGCATTTGTGGTGATAGAGCTAACCAAGACCTCCAGGTCCTTGCCAGTAAATGGGAGTGCCAAGTTGTCTCGGTCAACCATTTGTGAAGCCATTCTTTCCACTCTGCAACTGTGAAGGGCAGATCCTGGTTGGGGGAAGGGTGGGGGTGTGTTGGTGTTTGTGGTAGTTGGGAGGGGGGATGTGTTGTATATGTAAGTCTTTCACCGACTAGTACCTACTTGCATGACCCAGTCTCATCATGTGAAAGGGATATCTGGAGTAAAATCAAGGTCTCCTCATCGCCCTATTGCCTTGGAGAAACAGTACTGAGGTATCTGAATGGGCAGGTAGGCAATACAGAGGGTATGCATGGTTAGTAGTCTGGGAGTGACGGTTTGGGATGATTGGAGTGAGGGAGGGACACTGCTGCATACTATTGTGTTACAACATGATGGTAAACCCTTCTACTAATTAAACCAAACACTCAGAAAAGCTCACCTTGCCTTGTGATCTGTTAAAGTATGAGGGACAGAGAACTCCCAAATTCCACTATTTAAAGAAAAAAAAATCAATTTATTCTTTAACTCTAAAAGTGAACTCTGTAAAGTTTAATTCTTTACAACTCGAAGCCTAACTGCTTGTTACCTGCCTCCAACTCTATAACAATATTCTGTTCCAATAACTACCCATTTTAAAATTACATAAACTAAATTTAAAAACCAGATAGCGGTAATCGTCTCTGGTATCCTCCTTCCTCTGGCTGTCGATCTCCTTGGGTCATCTTTGGTCTTTTGCTGCAAACATGTTTCATATGAAAAAGGTATCTTTGGTAGAGAGTGTTTT
This sequence comes from Chiloscyllium plagiosum, assembly GCF_037043375.1. Classification (NCBI taxonomy): domain Eukaryota; kingdom Metazoa; phylum Chordata; class Chondrichthyes; order Orectolobiformes; family Hemiscylliidae; genus Chiloscyllium; species Chiloscyllium plagiosum. The sequence continues at coordinate 36,160,190 of NW_028270174.1, read as the reverse complement.
GCTGGCTGTAACTTGTCAAGGCGGTTGATAGCTCTCTGGCTAACCTTCAAAATATCTGCTTCTTTATACCCCTAACATCAGATTGTTTCATTGTTTCGAGGTTGGGAAAAACAATGCATTCAAATTTGATTAGGTTTTAGTATCCTGGGGCATAATTTAAACTGATTGGTTAAATTCAAATGGTTGTAAAAACAGCAACCAAAAGCCAAGTCTTTGTTTCACTGCCAAATATTATATATTTTAAAGTTTCCAGTACACTCTGAGACTGCTAGTCAGTCACATGACAGGTGCCTGTAAGCCTGAGTCTTCCATATGCCCAGATGACCTCCTTCTGGTAATTCATGTGCAACCCGTAACACTTCCAGTCTGTATACTACCAGCAATACAATCTGATGCACTTTTGGCCCATTTCTCCATTGCATTAAACTGCCTTGGTCTCCATTTTCATCTTAGGATACTATCTTCAAGATAATAAACCTCAGGAATATTCTCTGGCTCCTTGTCTGAGTATGCATCAATATATAGATCTTTTATTGTCTTGTCTTTCTGTTGTAAGTCCATTAGCCTTTCAGGAGTAAATGCTTCTGCCGGACCCTCTGCCTGTTCAGGTTTTTCCTGCACCATTATGTCAATCAGGGTGTTTGCTAACTGACGTCAACTCCTTAATTTTTCTCTTTAATTTTTACTTCGTGCTGTGACTTATGATAGTGGAATTCTATTACTACACAGTCTGGGAAAATTCCAGGATATTTTTCTTTTAACTCCTCAGTTTATTGGTTTTCCTTGGGCTTCTCCACTATAAGTGGTATTACTCCCACCTTGGATCCTGCTAAATCGTTTCCAAGGACAAACTGTATTCCTGGAACTGACCCTCTATCAATCACTCCCACTGTGACTTCCCAGTCTTGAGCTGGGGAACGCTAAATTTTTATCCATCTATCCCACAAATTACCACATTCTTGAGTAACAGATCAGAAAGAGCATATATTCGCTCATCCCTTACTATCAGTGACTGGTTAGACCCTGTATCTTTCAAAATTATAACTTCTTGTCCTTCTCCCTCTGTTCTTTCTGAGTAAACTTTACCCACAGAGGCAAATTCTTTATAGAGATAAGGCATTAACTCCATACCCAGCCCCTGCCGAGGCTGTACACTCTCCTGCAGCTCCTTGACTTTACTTGGGGCCTCCTTTACCACCTTCACTAATGGCACTGGCTTAGCTTTTTTAAAACCACATCATTACCCACAATGCTTTTCTTTAACAGCCAACACTGTGACTTTACATGTCCCACTCTATCACAATGGAAACACCTGAAGACTTTCACCTCCTTTTCACCCTATTGGGCATCTTTTTAAACCTTGGTAAACAATTACTAGTGTTCTCTACTCTTTGTTTTGTAGTGTAGGATCTCCCCTTCTCCCAATTTCTATGCCTCACAGGATGAAATTCTTGCCGGAAGCTGAACTTTGCCTTATGCACCAATGTATATTCAACTGTCATTTCTGCTGCTCTTCTCACTTCTTGAACTTTCTGTTCATCCACATGAATTCTTATCATCACTGGAAGTGAGTTTTCAAACTCCTCCAGCAGAATAATCTCTCTAGATCCTCATAGATCGTGTCTATCTTAAGGCCCACACCCATCTATTAAAATTACTATGTTTAATTCTTTCAAATTCAACACAAGCCTGACCTGGTTCCTTCTTGATGTGTCCATACCACTATCTATATGCTTCTGATACCAATTCATAAGCACTCAAAATAGACCATTTGACATCTGCATAATCTCTTGACCCCCTCATCTGACAATGCTTCAAATACCTCACCACCTCTGCCTACCAGTTTAGTCTGAACTAGCATTACCCACAAGTCCTCTGACCACTCCAACTGCCTAGCCACTTTTTCCAAATGTGGCAATGTTTTCATGTATTTGCATATATCACTACCTTCTCTCTTAATCTCAATCCTGTTAACTTGACTTTGTTGACTAAGTCGCAACTTCTGAAGTTCTCTCCTTTGCTCTTACTTTTCTCTCTCTTTCCCTGTCTCTTTCTCTTACTTCTCTCTCTCTCTCTTTGCTCAGCTAAGAACCTTCTCTCTCTTTTTCTTCTCTCCCTTTCTTTATCCTCTAACTCCATTTTCCTCAATTGTAATTTAGGTTTTTCTACCCTACTGCACTTGTCTGTTTCTCTAACACATCTAAGTGTTTGAGTAATTCCCTTATAATTTCAGCTTTACTTCTGTCCTTGTTAGCGCCAATTCTAACCTATTTGCTAATTCTAAAAGTATGGCCTTCTGCTATCTTTCTAAATTTTCATGGCAAAATTGGAATTATTTTCAAACCTTAGAACCTCTTTAGAAATTTTAAGTGCCATTTTTCTAACTTTTAATTTACCCAACCATAAGTAACCGGACTTTAAAAAATTGTCCCACCTGAATTTTATTTAAAGATCTAGGACACTAATTGGCAAATGTTTAAATCTGCTGGGAAATTTCATCCCCCAAGTCTGTTCAAATCTGTCTAAATCTGTCCAAATCATGGACCCGAGCCCCCAAACTGTTTCGAGATGATGGTGAACCCTTCTGCTAATTAAACCAAACACTCAGAAAAGCTCACCTCACCTTGTAATCTGTTAAAGTATGAGTGACAGAGAACTCCCAAGTTCCACTATTTAAAGAAACAAAATCAATTTATTCTTTAACTCTAAAAGTGAACATTAAACAGCAATTCTTTACAAATCTAAACCTCCTTGCTCCTAACTGCTTGTTATCTGCCTCCAACTCTATAATAATATACTGTTCCAATAACCACCCGTTCTAAAATTACATCAACTTAGTTTCAAAACTAGGCAGCAGCCGCCGTCTTTTCTGGGTCATCTTTGGTCTTTAGCTGCAAACATGTTTCATATGAGAAAGGTATGTTTGACAGAGAGTGCTTTACTGGCAGTTATTCTGGCGATGGTGGTTGGTTACTCTCTGGGTAACTTTCAAAATGTCTGCTTCTTTATACCCCTAACATCAGATTGTCTCATTGATTCGAGGTTGGCAAAAACAATAAATTCTAATTTGATTGGGTTTTAGTATCCTGGGGCATATTTTAAACTGATTGGTTAAATTCAAATGACTGTGAAAACCACAACCAAAGCTCAGGTCTTTGTTTCACTGCCAACTGTTACATATTTTCAAGTTTCCAGTACACTCTGAGACTGCTAGTCAGTCACATGACAGGTGCCTGCAAGCTCTCAGCGCAAAACAGTTTTCACTCTCTCTTAAAGGTACAGTACATGCCTTCAACTTCATAACAATTGTGAGAGTGGTAGACCATGAGTTTTGGTGATAGATATATGTAGCAGCTGAGATAGGCTAAGAGAGATGCAGCAGAGAGAAGATTTACCCTTTGTGGCGACACTATGGTTTCAAGAGATGTATTTTGTTCTTTTTTTTATTCCAAGATTGAGATATAGGTACCAAGCTATCTATTCCAATCTGATACAGTAAACAGCTTATGAGACCTTGGATGTTTTTTAAAAGTTGGACAAAATAAGTGGAATGAATGGGTGGAGTCAAGCTCCCACAGAACCAGGGTTTTAGTTTAGCTTTCAGCAGTTGCTGGAGCCTTGAGCCTGTATGTGGAAGCTATTATTCCTCAGCTGCAGTTCTCTCTACTGCCAGAATTTCACGTGAGACAATCTATTTTACAAGGGTGCGTTTATGGGATGTTACTATATTGAAACAGATGGTATTTCATAGTTAAATAATCTATTATCCAATAAAGTTATGTTATATCAATTCTTCTTTCTTTTGTTTGTATTTTAACTGTAGAATAAGAATAAAGTATGTTTTGCTTAAAGCTGAGTAGAGTAACTATTTGAATTACATCTGGAACACAGCACCTTACACTAGTCTTTAAATAAGAAAAGATACGGTTAAGGCTATCTCCTTGATATATTTGAGGGGGTTTTTGTCTGGTCCATAAGACCTTGAGGAGCACAAAACTTCATTACCTTCTTCCTGCATTGTTGGGCATTGCTCTAAACATGGACCTCTGGGTGGTAACCCCAAAAGTGGAAGGCAGGGTTTAATGCTGTGGTGTCCACTGATGGTTCTGGACAAGAGGACAGGGTTCCATTTCACAACCATATCCACCAGGGCCTCCAGGTCCCTGTCTGTAAACCAGAATCTTGACCTCCTTCTGTCAGTCATGTCTGGGGCAAATCTTTCCATACTGCAAAAGTGAAGGGCAGTTCATTGTTGGCAGTGATTGACCTGTGTATGTTCAGTAAAAAAAAACAGTTCTGAAGAGGAATCACATCCGACTCACAAAATTAATTTGTTTCCCAATGCAAATTCTGCCAGACCTGCTGAGTTTCTCCACTAGTTTTTATTTCAGATTTCCAACATCCACAGTATTTTGTTATCATTTTAGTGTATGTGTTAGCAGATGTTTGACCCCATATCCTGCCTACAACTGCCTCCATTACATCACCTGCCTCCCTTCTTATCTCAACCAATCTCATCCAAGACTTTGTCAGCTTTAGACTCATTTATTCTAATGTTGCTCTTCCCAAACATTCATCCTTTAGAGTGAATATATTTCAACACATTCCACATGAAGTCTCACTCATCCATCATTTCTATCCTTGCTAAAGGCCAGTTTCCTAAAACATCAGATTAAAATGTCTAAATCTAATAGTTCATGTTCTCCTGGGGTTGCACCTCCTATCTCTAGTGCAATTCGATAACCATGGCCTGTTCCCATTCAGAAAATTTTACAATCCTCCAGCTCTAACCTTTTAGGATCAAACCAAAATCACTCCGTGATTGGAAGCTGTGCATTCTGTCACATAGACATCAAGAGTTGGTTTTCCCTCCTTAATTTTGTCTGCTTTCAAAACTCATTGTCTTTCCTTATGACCCTTGTTAAAAGTCATCTCTTTGACTGTGCTATTCATCAGCCACTCTAATGCCTCCTGCGTCAGAATCTCCTTTTTATAATGTTTCTGCAGAGTATCTAAGGACAATTTTCTACGTTCATGGCATTTTACCAGAATATGCAGCTATTGCTGCCTTATATAACGTCACAGAGGATTAGTCCCACCAAAGTTTAACTCTTAAAAGTATCGTTTGTTGTGAAAGATATTTTTGAAAGACAACCTGAGGAACTCTTGGAAAAAGGGATCCTAATATGTGTGCTGTAAGAAAATTGGATAGGGAGTACACAACAACATTTAGGAAAACCCCTGATTTGTTCACGAGGTCACGTTAAAGCAAGATTTGACTCAAAAGTCCTAACGGGCCTTAACCAAGAATTTCAAACAATATCTATATTTTAGAAAACTCCTGTCAGGGAAACTTCTCTGAATGTAAGTCAACTCCAGCTTTGCATTGTGACATGCAGGTATCTCATGCTTCTGCAAGATCACTCACAAGGATCCCAAAGGCATTCTGAGCTATTCAGAGAAATAGATACAAAACAGCCCATGCTCGCTAAACTCTCAGAGAGTTATTCTTTTCATTCTCCCAGTATATCTCTGAGGATTTATGATATGACTAAATTGCACTACAATTTTGGCATTAATTTTAATCAGCACAACCATCTGTGTCAGGAAAGAAAAAACGAAATGGTTAATCCAGAAAGAATGGTTTATATTTTAATCAAGGTGATATATGACTTCCAAAAAGATAGAAGCTCAACCCACTGCAATAGCTGATGCCCAACTAGAGGAATTACTATTTCTCCAATCACTTCATAAAAGTATCTCTAATTTAGAAAATTGCTCTTAAATGGCCTCTGTGTTGTAGAAATCGCACATTTCTCTCTCGCACCATAAGCCCTGATTTTAAAGTAACATGCCCAGGGGAATGGGTAAACTTTGATGGAACACCCTCTTTGCACCCCATTCTAATTTGCTCAGTGTTAAGTTGTATGGAGTATAAGATCAGGTGGGCTGTAAAAGCAGGTCCCTGTTGAGTCTGTCCAATTTCCACTTAGGAAGATTATGTTGATATTGGGACTCGTAATGTCTTTTTCTTGGCACTTTATTCTAGTGCAGAAGGCAGTGTAATTGAAAAGTAAGTCTAGTTATAACTTAGCATTGTTGGCATTTTTGTGAATATTAGAATTCTGTGTTTTGAAATTAAGCAAGTAAAATGAATATATTTTTTTTTTAAAGTTCATGAATTTTAAAACAAGACCCCTGCTAAGATGGCTGGATCAGAATTTTCAGTGTACATATCCCAGAGGATAAAAATCATTCTAGTTTCAGCCTTGCTAATTATGATCATCATTTTATTAACAATATCAAAGTCTATCTTTTCGACTCCTTCCCAAGCTCTTTTCCCATTGTTCAGTATCAGGTTCCCTTTGTGAATTGTCTTTGGATATCTTCCATGTTAACTACAATGTATAAATTTGTATTATTGTAGCTGATTGTTAGGATACAATTGAGCATGATAATCAAAAGCCTTGCTTGCAAACTATGTCAACTAATTCAATTTGTCTCTTCAGGGCATTTTGTTCAGTATTTTACTTGTTTAGAATATATTACCTCCTTAATATCATTACATTAAGACTGATGATTTTTATATATGATTAAACAAGTTAAAGAAGTTCCAAAAACTGAGTGGAGGGTCCTTCTCTCTTTATGATCCTTCCATACAAACTTAGGCATCTGTGGCGTACTTACTCAGAATATAGGAAAATTATAAACACATTGAAATATTGAAGAATTCTTTCAGAATCTCCCTGACTAAGTCTTAGAAACTATGGAGCCTTATTTCTGAACTGACATTATTGCCAGCATGTGCATTGATATAACTAAGTCAAGCTCTGAGCTGTACTTTATCAGGTACGATAGATGAAAGAGTTACCCACTCATCTCCACGCGGGGCTGGAATAGTACAGCAGCCAACAAATGATATCACTTTATTGTATATACAAAATACTTAGATACCTACAATCTTTCTCTTATTCTTCCACTCTGACTAATGAATTCATTCATCTACTTGACAGCAAGAAACCACCCCGGGTGACTCCCTCACAGAAGTCTCTTCATAGCAGTACTTTTGCATCTGACAGCCTCTGATCTAATTACTAATGTTACAAAGCTCGAAGGGAGTTAGTCCAAGAAAAATGTGCTGGAATACAAGGGAATTAGCAGTTAATGTAATTTTATTCCAAAAGCCACAAACTTGCAGAAATAAATTGTAAGATAAGTTGTAAAAAGAAAATACATTGTCAAACATGATAATTCTTCCATGAGTGAACCAGGTACAATGTGTAAGCAGCAGTCCACTGAATTCACCACAATAAATATTCAGTTTATTTGACATTTTTGTAATTCAGCAGATTATGGGACCAAGCACTGGCAGTGAGAGGCACCATGACAGATTGTTCAAACATACAGAATAATAGTTGGACATGCACATTTGCATTTTAAAAACTGACTGTCCACTTTTCTTAGAATTATATTTTTTAATCATGTTACTCTTTCAAACGTTGCTTTCACCCATTGCACTAGTTCTTGCATTGAGCTACACCTGACATCTGTTTATTAGGATGAAGCAGCAGATTAAAGTTAAACTAATCATGCACATACCACATGAGATGTCCGATAAAGGGCCAGACCATTTCTGAGTGAGATTACAGATTACAGATTACAGATTACATTACAGTGTAGAAACAGGCCCTTCGGCCCAACAAGTCCACACCGACCCGCCGAAGCGAAACCCACCCATACCCCTACATTTACCCCTTACCTAACACTACGGGCAATTTAGCATGGCCAATTCACCTGACCCTGCACATCTTTTGGACTGTGGGAGGAAACCGGAGCACCCGGAGGAAACCCACGCAGACACGGGGAGAACGTGCAAACTCCACACAGTCAGTCGTCTGAGGCGGGAATTGAACCCGGGTCTACAGGCGCTGTGAGGCAGCAGTGCTAACCACTGTGCCACCGTGCCGCCCACCTTGCACGACCATAGTTCATATTTGTCTTTAAGTAGTGGAAATGTTGAAGATGAGGCTGCATTATGGACAGTGAGGAAGGTTGTCAGAAATTGCAGCAGGACCTTGATCAGCTGGGGAAGTGGGCCGAGAAATGGCAAATAGAGTTTAATATAGATAAATGTCAGATCTTGCATTTTGGAAAGTTAAATCAATGTAGGAGTTTAATGTTGAATAGTAGGGCCTTAAGGAGTGTAGTGGAACAGAGGAGCCTTGAAGTTCAGTTGCACGGTTCTCTGAAAGTGGAGTCACTGGTAGACAGAGCACACTGGCCTTCATCAGCCAGGGCATTGAGTATAGAAGTTGGGAAGTTACATTGCAGCTGTACAGAACATTGGTGAGGCCACATTTGGAGTATTGTATTCAGTTTTGGTCACCTTGCTACAGGAAGAATATTATTAAATTGTAAGGAGTGCAGAAGAAATTTACAAGAATGTTGCTATGACTCAATGGTCTGAGTCATAGGGAGAGATTGGACAACCTAAGACTTTTTTCACTAGAGTGTAGTAGACTGAGGAGGCATCTTACAGAAGTGTATACGATCATGAGAGGCATGGATAGAGTGAATGCATTCAGTCTTTTTCCCAGTGTTGGGCAATCATGGATTAGACGGCATCAGTTTAAGAGTGGAGGGGAAAGATCAGCTCTGATCTCCAGCATCTGCAGACCTCACTTTCTCCTCAAAGAATAAAGGGGAGCCTGAGGGGCACCTTTTTAACACAGAAGGTGGTATGCGTTTGGAATGAGCTGCCAGCGGAAGTGGTTGAGGTGGATACATTAATAACATTTAAAAGGCATTTGGACAAATATACAGATAGAAAAGGTTTAGAAGGATATGGACCAAAGTGCAGGGAAATGGGGTTAGCATAGGTGGACATTTTGGTCAGCATGGACCAGTTTGAGCCTAAGGACTCTCTCTGTGCTTTTGGATTCTATGACTCTATGAACTTGAGTAAAGATTGTGGTGAAACAAAACTTGCCAAGCAAGATCCAGTTTAGACTTGACAGGGCATTTTAAACTAAATTGAAGAAGGATTTTCACACTTTCAATTGAAAAATGATTTCCTGACATTTTTACCACCTAAAACAGCAAATACTTGAACATCAAGATAAATTTCCGCTACGTTTTCACATTCATCTAGAAGAAGAATAGAAACCCTTAGGAAAGAATATAAATGGTCATATATACAATTTCATCATGGTCTCTACCTAAGATTCACATCCTAGAATCATCAAATTCCCACAGACCATTGGACACAATGAGTCCACACCAACCTTTTGAAGAGCATCCCACACAGAGCCAAACCCCCTACCCTATCTCTTTAACTGTATTTAGCATGGCCAATCCACCTAACCTGCACATCTTTGGATGGTGGGATGAAACCGGAGCACCCTGAGGAAACTGACATACGCACGGGGAGATTATGTAAACTCCACACAGACAGTTGCCCAAGGCTGGAATCGAACATGGGTCCCTGGCGTTTTGAGGCAGCAATGGGAAGTACTGAGCCACTGTGCATCCCCCTTAGGAAATCAGCTTAGGCCCCACATTTATACATGGCTTGGAAAGGGTGGATGCTAGGAAATTGTTTCCGTTAGGTGAGAAGAGTAGGACCCATGGACACAGCCTTAGAATTAGAGGGGGTAAATTCAGAACAGAAATGCGGAGACATTTCTTCAGCCAGAGAGTGGTGGGCCTGTGGAATTCATTGCCGCAGAGTGCAGTGGAGGCCGGGATGCTAAATGTCTTTAAGGCAGAGATTGATAAATTCTTGATGTCACAAGGAATTAAGGGCTACGGGGTGAATGCGGTAAGTGGAGTTGAAATGCCCATCAGCATGATTGAATGGCAGAGTGGACTCGATGGGCCAAATGACCTTACTTCCACTCCTATTCTTATGGTCTTATTTAGATGAAGAATATTCATGTTATATGCTAATTTTTAATTGCTTTTTATCAATGTTGGTCTGCTTAAGTGTTTCTTGTTTTAATGTCAGATTTCCTGTTAGCCTTTTGTGTTTTAGTTCGCAGACTGAATTTTTAAATGTCTGTTGGACAATATGGGCAGATCTTCCAATCTTGCCAATTACTCAATCCCTGAGAAGTAGTGATGTGTCTTCTTCTTGTAACCTTATGGCAATGTTACTTTCTGTGGATAACATGATGCAAGGTGTGCGATGTATATGCATTTTACTATCATTTACTTTAGAGTTTCGATTTTTAACTGGTGCCATCTGGGTTGTGATCTGTGTCAGTATTTCTACAACCTTTTTTTTAAAAACTAGTATGAGGGAAGGAGTCTCTGGAGTGTTAATGGGAATTTTTTGCATACGGAAAGCTTTGAAGTCAACAGTCCAAAAATGTGCAGGTTAGGTGAATTGGCCATGCTAAATTGTCCGTAGTGTTAGCTGAAGGGGTAAATGTAGGGGAATGGGTCTGGGTGGGTTGCTCTTCGGAGGGTCGATGTGGACTTGTTGGGCCAAAGTGCCTGTTTCCACACTGTAAGTAATCTAATCTATTCTAAAATTTGATCTGTCAAGACAAATTTCAATCTGGGATCTAACTTATCCAGTAATAACATCAACTGGGATCCTAACATTGGACATTCTTGAACAGCAAGTCATTACAATTTCAGCTATTAACATGTTAAGTCAGATTAACAATTGCTTGATTAGTAGAATGATTGCAGGATTATTACATTAAAACAGACTAATATAGTGAAAGCTGGCAGTGAAGATGCCATCACTAACAGAATAGTATAATTCAAAAGTAAATGAACAGTTAAACTATTACCATTGCATTACAAATCTCTGGATAGTTCCTTCACTTTTAGCAAGATTCTAGACTATGTTTGTTTTATGGAACTTCACACCTCTTTTGGTGTAGTACATGTGGAGCAGAAGAATATCCTATATGCCAAAAGTATTGACCACAAAATTAAAGACATTGGATTTATTACAGACAGACTGTGATTGAGGTATAAGCTTGTTGGCTGAGACTATTAAATGGTTCACTCAGGAAGCAAGCTGCTATTCCACCTCTCTGAGCCAAATCATCGTAATTATGTGCATGGTGTATTGTTTCAGAAAGATATGGCCTGCCGACTTAACAGAGAACAATTTTAAAATAATTTCTTTTGGAACACTCAAGATTATTTAACTCTGTCTTTTACAGCAAGAAATAAGTCTATACAACAATACACAAAGGTTTGATCTTAGTTAGAAACTTCTGACTTATTAAGGACCTACAAAATGTAGGATTTATTAGATACATCATACTGAAAAGAAAAATTTCTCCATTGTCATATGGCCATATTTAATTGTGGGAGGTATTTTCATGACTGTTGGGTTGATCAATCCTTCAAAGCAGGTTTTTAGTGTCTATGTAAGAAACGTTTACTGACATTGCCTTGTAGTTTCCATGTTGTCCTCTCTTGCACTCTGTTATTCAATATAATCAGTAAGAGACAACATAATGAAAGTCCATTAATTCAAACTAAACTCTGGTGGAGAAGAGGAATAGTAATTCTTTATGGGCAATTTATGTTTGGTCAAAACATTGGAGTTACTGTTCTGTTTCCTGGGTGAAAGGATTATGGTGTATTAACTGGTGCCTTCATGAATTCATTTTCATGTAGCTATATTCCAAGTTGATTTAAAGATCCAGCTTTATTACTGAGGATTGTATATTCATATATTGAGTACACTGAGTTTTCAATTAAAAGATTTTAGAAAACCAAAGAGTACAGTACTGTAGAAGTGAAATATTGTTAAGGATTAGCATGAAGGATATTTCTGTCTGACTCTTGCTATTTCCCCCTAATCAAAATAAAATCATGAAGGCATCCTCATAATAATTCTCATTCATAGATTTAGCTGATGAGTATCTGTCTGTGAACTAAAAGGTCTGGGGACTGCTCTTCCTTTGTGAGTAATTCTTCCAAGTGTGACATAGATCTGGAGAATGAGGCAAACAGATTGCATAATCAATAAAAAAAAACTTGTGCTTTAAAATGCAATACAAATTCTTTCACAATATAAAATTATATTGTCATATTAAATCACATTCTTGTCATTCTGTTGTTGGTTTATATAAAATCCAATCATAAAGAGGCAATAGCCTAGTCGTATTATTGCTTGCCAATTAATCCCGAAATTCAGTTAACGTTCTGGGAACCTGGGTTCAAATCACACCATGGCACATGGTGGAATTTGAATTCAATAAAAATATCTGGAATTAAGAATCTACACTTGGCCATGAAACCATTGTCAGTTGTTGAAAAACCCAACAAGTTCACTAATGTCCTTTAGGGAAGGAAATTTGCCATCTTCACCTGGTCTCTCCTACATGTGACTCCAGACCCACAGTAATGTGGTTGACTCACAACTGCTCTCTGAATTTGCCTAGCAAGCCATTCAGTTGTATCTATTGCTGCAAAGACTTAAAGAAATGAAACCGGACAGATCAGCTGGCATTGACCAGAGACAACAGTAAAAACAGCTGAGTTGAACCTGCAAAACCCTCCTTACTAACATGTGAGGGCTAGTTGTTTTCAAAGCATCATCAGCCTAGGAACTCTCGTTGTTCTCTGCAGTAAGCCATTTTAAGCCTGAACAAACCAACTTATCTTTCTTCAAGTAGTTGCTCCAAGATGTGACATTTGGTCACTAAGTCCTTTGAGCAGTGAGCCAGCCACCGTGTGCCTCTTGGTAGCCAGTGGAAGCATCTAGAAAAGGATGATTCTGATCAGCACAAGAATCAATTTTATGAGCTGCATTGAAGAGAGCTTTCTATTCAACCTATCACAAATCCGATAACAAAGGGAGTAATTCTAGATTTGATCTTAGAGCATGAAGCTGGGAAGGTGAATAATGTAGCAGTCGGTTCATGTTTTGGAGATAGTGATCATAGTGCAATTTAACAAAGCAAAATTATGGAAAGAGATACAGATAAAGCTTGAGTAAACGTTCTAAGTTGAGGAAAGGCAAATTTTACAAAGCTGATACATGGTTTGGCTGAAATGGACTAGAAATTAGTCAGCTACATTCAAAAGTGAGATTGTAGAGGCACAGTGTCGACATGTCCTCATAATGAAAAAGTGGGAAACTGCCAAATCTAAAGCCCTGTTTGTTGCCCAGAAACATACAGAGGAAGACAAAGTATTTAAGTTAAGGCAATCTCAAAAAAAAACTAATTTTGTAGTTTACAGGAGAATAGAAAGTGAATACAAATGTGAAATGAGAATCACAGTTAGGAAAGTAAAGAGAGGTTACAAAACAAAAATTGGCTATTAAACTGAAGGAAAATCCAAAGATGTTTTATCAGCACGTTAAGAGCTGCAGGTCAGCTAAGGAATAAATTAGGTTTATCAGAGATGCAACTTGTGTGTGAATACTGAAGATTTAGTCAGGGTTCTTGATGAGTACTTTGTCTTTACAAAGATGATACAAAGATTCTAGCTAAAAAGGCAGAATAAAAAGTACTGGATAGAAATAAGCATAATCAGAAGTACTGGAAGGGCTGATTCCTTGAAGGCAGATAAATCACCAGGGCTCAATGCATTGTTTCCTTAAAGGAAGTCAGGGAAGAAATAACAAATGCTCCGAGAATCATTTCCAATCCTCATCGGATTCAGGCAAGGTTCCAGAGATCTGTGAATGTTGTACCATTTTCCAAAAAGGGCATGAAGTTTAGGTCAAATATTTTTCGCCAGTCAGTCTGACCTCAATGATGGGCAAATTCCGAGAATCATTATGAGAAATGGGACTAAATGTTACTTAGAAAAGTTTGGATTAGTCAAGGATAGTCAGCACGGCTTTGTTAAGGGAAGGTTGGGCCTTACTAATGTGATTGTTTGTTTTTGGAGTAGTAACAAGGGAATTCTGGTGAGTTGGATCCAAAATTGTCTCGGTGACAGGAAAATAAAGGGTAATTGTCAAGAAAAAGTTTTCCCAATGAAGATTGGGTTCCAATGTTTCCATAGGGCTCAATGCAGATTTCTTTGCTGTTTGTGTCATATGTTAATACTTCCGACTCAAAGGTGATTGGGAAGTTTGGAGATGCTGGAAAAAATGTCTGGGTAGTTGATCCTGAGGAGAATGGCTGTTGACCACAATATGATTTCAGTGGTTTGTAAGTGGCAAATACAACTCAATCTGCAGAAGTATGAAGTTTGCACTTGGGAAGAAAGAAGAGAATACACAACAAATTCAAAGACATTGAGAAGGGTAGACAAAGTGAGAGATGTTGGAGTACGTGACCGCAGGACCCTGAAGAAGGCAGGACAGGTGGACCTGATTGGTAATGGAGGTGAACTAGGAGAAAGTGGGGACTGTAGATGCTGGAGACCAGAGTTGAAAAGCATGGTGCTGGAAAAGCACAGCAGGCCAGGCTGCATCCGAGGAGTAGGAGAATCAACGTTTCGGGCATAAGCCCTTCTTCAGGAATGAGGCTGGTGTGCCAAGCGTTCAGGAATGAGGCTGGTGTGCCAAGCCCTCTTGACCTGCAATCTTCTTCCTGACCTCTCCGCCCCCACCCCGGCCTATCACCCTCACCCTCATCTCCTTCCACCTAATGTATTCCCAGCGCCCCTCCCCCAAATTCCCCCCCGCCCCCCCTACATTTTATCTTAGCCTGCTTGGCACATCAGCCTCATTCCTGAAGAAGGGCTTATGCCCGAAACGTTGATTCTCCTGCTCCTTGGATGCTGCCTGGCCTGCTGCGCTTTTCCAGCACCACACTTTTCAACTCTGGAATGGAGATGGTTTACTTTATTAGATGAGGTATCAAATAGAAAAGCAGAGATAAAATGCTGGAACTATATAAGAGATAGGCCACAATTTAAATTTAGTCCTGTTCTGGTCACAGGAAGGACATAATTGCTCGAGAAGGCGTACAGAGGAGATTTACAAAAATGTCAGTAATGTTCGATCTAAGCTGCATGACCTCAGAGACTCCACATGTGCTGATTGACATGCTGATACATTGAATACTAGATCATGTAGGACACAACTACATACTAACCTTGGAGATCTGAGCAACAGCAGAAGAAAGATGACAGGAAAAGTCAGTTGCCAGGAGCTTGATAATTGCAGCCTCATTGAAAGATTGGATTTGCTGAGGTTGTTTTCCTTTGAACAAAGGAGCCTGAGCGGTCACTTAATTGAGGTGTACAGAATAATGAAGGATTTGGATAGAGTGGACAGGAAAGACCTTTTTCCCCCCAAGCAGAGAGGTGATTCGAAGAAGTATCAGAGGAGACACGCGGAAAAAAGTTTTCCACCCAGACTGGTTGTGTGGTGAAAACTCTCAATTCATTTAAAAGGAACTTTGACCTGCACCTGAAGCATTGTAACCAGTGCTGGGCTAAGTGCTGAGAAGTGGGAATAGAATGAGTCCTCACAGACGCGATGGACTTTGGAGCTTCCTTCCTTGTTAATCCGTGCCATAACTTTTCCTTGGTTTTATGGACTAACAACTCATGAATCACTCCAGAATATGGTGATGTAAATGGGAAAGATTCCTGATCAGCCATACATTGGAGAGTAGTTGGTATATCCACCATTGCTATACAGGGCGCACCAACATGATCCCCTTGGGAGCTGGTTGGCTAAGTTTTCAGGATGGCCAGTGTGGATGGCCAAATTGGTGCCAATGGCACTGAGTTCGATTTCCTGTTTCAGCTGGTGTGGATTCACAACCTGCCTCCTTGCCCTGCCTAAGGATGGGGATTTGGAAATATGGGACAGACATGCTTTCATTCAGAGAAGTGACAAACTGTTGTAATAGCAATTCAGTAAATGGAGTCTCCACTGCTTAGTTATTGCAAACAGCAAGCTCCCCTTTTGTGAGACATACAATACTGAGCATAGAAACTCATTTTGAATATTAAAGGATTTCTGTTTCAAATCATATTCTTTGAAAATCATTTTCTATTCATGAGCCGATATATCCAGTATTGGACCATACACAGAGGATCCAAGTTCAATTCGTGTTGTTTGGGATTTTTATGACAGATTGACTTGAAAAAGAGGGACCATCATGGGTCTCTATAATCTTTCCCCCCACCATGTGGATTAAATCCAAATCAGACTGATGGCATGGACCATCTCTTGACTGCCAATCCAAAGTTACATTTAAACTGCAGCCTCCAATCTGGGATCAATAATCGCAGTTTGAATTTCAGCTTGGTACACAATGCTTGGCTGACAATAGAATTTTGTCACCTCAGACAGATGGTTGAGCATGCATGATTACACCTATTTGGCGTATCTCTCTCTCAGCATTAGTGAGTGCACCCACATTGTCAAAAACTTTCAATGACTTGTACAAAGGCTTTAAAAAAAGCCTGGGCCATTTCATGTTGCACTGCACTTCATTTCAGATCTACCTCTGGGTCAAATGGGAATCCCACACAGTTGTTTTTCCATTATCACGTTGTTTGCTGCATTATACATTCGAATTAAAACTTCAGCATTGATACGGAACTGAAACTGATAACCTCCCTAATATCCAACGAGTCAAATACAAATATAATTTCTGAAGTTGGGAAGGCACCACTCTGGCAGCTGAGTTCCAGATATATCTAACACCATGGTACCAATTCGTGGTGGTTGCTGTCATACAGGGTTTTGTCTGTATATTTTAAAACTACTCCACTTTGTGGTCCTGAGGTAATCCTCAGACAAAAATATAGGCATGCATCTCTGGCTGGTTTTAGTCATTTCTAACTTCATTCAGACATAGCTCCCCTGCTCCCCATGACGTTCCCAGAGCATCGCTGCCCAATTTCTAGCCCTTTCTCCAGGCCGGTAGCCAAACATCCCATTTCTGTAGATCGTTTTGTGGAAAATCCCCACCAGTCACCCACGGCGACTCTGTGCTGACTTTGGCACATCAAATGAGGACAAGTTAAAGAGAGCCCCAGACCCACCAGAGATCCCAATCTCAGGCGACTACAACTGTGTAGGAAAAAGTAGCGCCTGCAGTGGGTAACCAGTATTTTCAGCTCCTTCAAATAGTGACCAAGGGAGGAAAGACCGAAGGTGTTGCTGTTACCTGCAAATGGGTGAAGGACAATGTTAAAAGAGTCTTTGCACAATTAGGGACACTATCACCCAGATTTGCCACCTCCTGCAGGAAGATTTGTATCGACTTGGGAGGCAGTGTTGTGCCTGTGGTGCTGAAGAATCACTACAGGGAGATCATCCTCAGCTCTCAGTGTTCCCTAGCAGTTGTCCTAATGTCAGAGACCTCAGCCCTTCATTCTTCTTTCAGCCTGAGGCCTGTGACATTGATGTAATCACCAGATGGTCCCCTGAACCTGTTCCAGATAGATGGCCCACCATGCCGAATGCCTCTGTGTTGTTGTAGGGTGTGGAGCAACATCTTAATAGTACATCGTCTTAGGGTGCTGACTGTTCCTCCTCAGAGGCAGGGGATGGGAAACAGGTATCTTCTCCTCATGCTTTGAGTGGGATTTGGCTCCAGAGGCTGAATGGAAGAACACTGAGTGTTGTTGGTGTATCCACACAGTGTGCAGCAGGTCATTCAGCCCATCAAGTCCACACTTACCCTCTGAAGACTGTCCTACCCATAACCACCCCCCCCCCCCCCCCCCCCACTTAATCCACTTAATCTACACATCACTGTACACTATGGGCATTTTAACATGGCCAATCCATCTAACTTGCAAGTCATTAGACTGTGGGAGGAAACCAGAGCACCCAGACGAAACCCATACAGACATGGGGAGAATATACAAGCTCTACACAGACAGTCACCCATGAGTGGAATTGAACCCAGGTTCCTACCACTGTGAGGCAGCAGTGTCAACCAGTGAGCTACTGTACTGCACAGAAATTAAACATTACTACAAGGAGTTCAGACATTTTATCTTGCACTCATCAGAACTAAGATATTAAAATCAGTCTTGAGAGAAAAAAATCTCAATTTTATGTGGAATGAGAGCAGCATGGTTGTGTCATAATTGGTATGGAGATGCAGTAAGAATAGTTAACTGTCAATCTTAAATCACGACAAGGCAGGTAGATTCTGATTAATTGCTGGTTTGTCGTGTGGATACAGCAGAGCCTAACTGTCTCCATGACCCTTGTTTTTGAAAAAAAAGTGCGAAGCATGTACAAATTCCTTTTCCCTACACAATGCCGGGTACAGAGGATGTACGTATGTAGCTCCTACCACACAATGAGAGCCTGGCTGACAATTTTGAATTGGTTTCCAGAGTAACTTTAACATAGTCCACTGACAGGATCATGTTATCAAGCCAAAACAAAAAATGTTTTGCCTGTCACACTGTTGAGGAATGTGATAAATGAGTTCCAGTGACAGGCTGTATGTCCCAATGACTGGTGAACCTGCTGAGCCGTTTTAAACAGCACATCCCATCGGCTATTCACAGTGGGCAGTACGCTGCTTATGCCCAAACCGTCTGTATTGACAGGCCTCCTCAGGAAAATAAATCCACCATTAGATGTGCCTCTGCTGCTGGAAATCACTTATTTAAGTAATCTGGACTGTGCACTGAATTTGATGCTGAGTGACATTGGCCCATACTCTGCAGCAGATCATTCATCCCCTTTCAGCGCTGGATCTAAGGTCTCCTATCACCACGGCTGCTCATCTCTGCTACTACCTTATCAACGAGCATGATCCCCTCTTGTCATTGGGAAAGAGAACATGCCTTCTTTCCTGGACAGCCTGCACGAGAACCTAAGGTGTAGAATGACACTCGATCTGGCATAAAGAAGAGAATTTGATTACATTCTCATAAACAACAACCTTTTATTAGCAATTATGCCTGATACATAAGTGGGTAGGAGACATTATTGATGAAATCTCATTGATGCTAGTTCTAAGAATATCTCCTATCAGCTGGCATCACTGATGAGAAGCAGTGTCCTATTCATTAGCCAAACTATGTTTGACCATTATCCTATATCTCCCCCCAAGCTTTTATTCAATATTTAACATGTTTGTTAACATTCAATGATTGACATCTCACTCACTTTCATTCCAGTCCTCAATGTTTCTTTACAACACTGTTTTCAGGCTGTGTTAAGGAAGAATGGGACGTCCATGTTGCTCTTGTCACACAAGCAGAAGTGGTACTGTTACACTAGGAAATTCTATTTATCAGCAAGCAGTACTTTCAACCCTCTCTATGCAATTACGAACAAAGGGTGGTATCACTCACTTTACACAATTTAAGACTGTTGACCATATGTTTTAGCTGTGGATTAACTGCTTGCTAATTGCTCAATTACGGCAAGTCTCATCAGCACAATGTTCTTCACTGTTGTTCACCATACCATGCTTATGATAATCACTTACCCTCCAGGGATTGATTAACTTTGTGGGCTAATTTATTTAAAACAGTTAACTACATTAGAAGTAATATAGCAGTTATTAAACAAGGTAACTGATTTTCATGTGTGCAGTTTGCAGTCCCATTATAGATGAACTGCTGGGTGGAGTAGTGACATTGTATACATAAAGCACATGAAACATGCAAAGGTGTACTCTATAAATGGCAGGCTACACAGGAACAATTTCGGGACATTGTTCATGTATTGGAAGTGGCAGATAAAAGCCAACTGTTTTTGTGGGATGTTGGGTGCAGATTGGGTGCGGGGGGGAAAGGGAACAGTCCTTAAGTAATTGAGCCCCAGTGGGGATGATGGGAGCTGGGTGAATGGTACAGACACTGAAAATGGAGGTGGGCACAATTTAACCGTGATTCCCAGTTTACAGTCTTGTTTATAGTCCCAATTAAATGACAACCACTGTCCTCTCTGAGAACCTGAAATGAATCTCAGTTTAGGGATGATTTCCTCAGTTAATCAACAACCACCTGATGAAGGAGCAGTGCTCCGAAAGCTAGTGCTTCCAAATGTTGGACTATAACCTGGTGTTGTATGATTGTTAACTTTGTACACCCCAGTCCAACACCGGCATCTCCAAATCGTGTTTATAGAAAAATAGTGAAAAAGGTGTTCCTTAGAACACAGCTGCTAATAAAAAAAACAATTTGTCTCAATTTGCAACCTTGTTTTAAACATTTTCAATGTCATTTTGTCTCCATTGGTATCCACTGTATGAACATTCCTCATGCTAATCACACCAGACATAGTGTAGCAAGTGGAAACATGGAAATGGCAAAGTGTAAATAGACAGTTAAGTGAGTGGGCAATGTAGTGATTGGAATGAGGTTGGCGAGGTGGATCTAATTGAGTATGGGTTCCCTGACTGAGGTTGTTAACCTGGTCCAATCATGGAGTCCTAGCTGACAGACATAAACAGGAATCTTCCAGTACGGAGGAGGGAGGGCAGGTCTGAAGACCTCCTCGTGTGTCTGCTCCTGGGCCTGGCCAAACTGGCCATTAACAGGTCCAGGCAGCGGGCCATGGAGGGGGTCGTTAGGGCCGACTGCCTGCCCCTCTTCCGCGGTTACGTTAGAGCCCGGGTGTCTCTGGAGAAGGAGCACGCGGTCTCCACCAACACCTTGGAGTTGTTCAGGGAGAGGTGGGCACCGCAGGGAGTGGAGTGCATTATTTCCCCCTCCAACTCTATTTTGATTTAATCCCTGCCCTCCCCTTCACTGTTTTGATCACACAGCATTACCCTTTGATGTGAAGGGCAGTGCTTGTCACTGGCCACTTGGGTGTTTCCTTTCTTCCTGTGGTGGAAATTGAATAAAGATTCGTGCACATTGTGTCTTTCTCTGTGTCTCACACTTGCACACACACAACATGGGTGCTGGGAAAAAATAAGCACTACCTCAGTTAGGCGGTAGTGTGGGGGTTTTTAACAAAGAAAAAAACCAAAATAAACAGGAATCTTCTGTACTAGTGGGTAATCCCTGACTAGAAAAATGGCTATGTTAATGATTAAACTACAATAGACAAGATTGAGTGACTTGAGCCTTGTCCAAACCCTGTATGCACTAGAGTCTGTGAAACAGTTCAGAGCTTATCATATATGTTGCGTTACAGATGTATGTTGAATGAAGCAGTTAGACAATAGACAATAGACAATAGGTGCAGGAGTAGGCCATTCTGCCCTTCGAGCCTGCACCACCATTCATTATGATCATGGCTGATCATCCTCAATCAGTATCCTGTTCCTGCCTTATCTCCATAACCCTTGATTCCACTATCCTTGAGAGCTCTATCCAACTCTTTCTTAAACGAATCCAGAGACTGGGCCTCCACTGCCTTCTGGGGCAGAGCATTCCACACACCCACCACTCTCTGGGTGAAGAAGTTTCTCCTCATCTCTGTCCTAAATGGCCTACCCCGTATTTTTAAGCTGTGTCCTCTGGTTTGGGACTCACCCATCAGCAGAAACATGTTTCCTGCCTCCAGAGTGTCCAATCCTTTAATAATCTCATACGACTCAATCAGATCCCCTCTCAGTCTCCTAAACTCAAGGGTATACAAGCCCTGTTGTTCCAATCTTTCAACATAAGATAGTCCCACCATTCCAGGAATTGCCCTCGTGAACCTACGTTGCAGTCCCTCAATAGCCGATGCTTTTGTATTAAGCATTTGACAACTTCCGTCAATTGAACAATAAAAGTCATCTTTTGGGATGAAAAAAACCAGGAATCTTGCCCTGGCGACGTATTTTTTTTGCCAGGTGTGTAACATCAACTACGACACGCAGCTCCTGTTCGTCGACCGTGACGGTTTGGAGGTCGCCCTCAAGACGCTGCCTGTCTTTTACCAGGACCTGATCACTGCCTGGAACATGGTCGAATCGCGCCGCGCCTACCCTCCGGCAGAAGTAGCGGCTGTCGTCAGGGAGCCGTTGCTCAGGAATCCGCACCTTCGTACTCGCGGGTTCGAGTGGCTGCCGGAGGGGAGGGCCGTGACGGCGAGGGTGACCAGGGTCGGGAACGTGCTGGGTGCCGGGGGCCTGGGCTGGACACTGCCACAAGACATAGCGAGCAGGGCAGCAGTAGACGTCCAGTACGTGGCCACCGCCATCCAACGCCTTAAAACAGCGGTGTTCAGACCCAACGTAGTGCACCAGTTGGAGGACGCTCAGGTGTGCGGTGGGATCCCGTCTGAGCTCACCCAAGCCCGGACGGAATTTCACATTGACCCCAAGGTCCCGTACTTCCTGCGGGAGCCTGTGCCCCACAACCTGAGCTGCCTCCGGAATTTTAGTTTTGTCCCTTTTAAGGACGTAAAATGGCGGGCCCTGTATCGACTGCTGCTGCACACCATCCACCTCTCGGACACGCCTTGGTGTGCCCATTTGCCACCGGGCAATGGGGATCCCCAGTGGAGGGCTTTCTACACGGAAGACCTCCCCCTTTCTCTCGGGGATCTGGGGTGGAGGGTGCTGCACACAGCAGTCCCCTGCAACCGCAGATTGCGGTGGTTCACGGACTCCCAGCCCAACTGCTTGTTCTGTGGCGCTGTGGAGTCCGTGGACCACGTGTATATTGGGTGTGGGCGTTTGCACTCCCTTTTTGATTTCCTCAAAAACCTCCTCCTCTGCTTTTGGTTGCACTTCAGTCCCACTCTCCTGATCTTTGGGCACCCGGTACAGAGGAGGGAGGGCAGGTCTGAAGACCTCCTCGTGGGTCTGCTCCTGGGCCTGGCCAAACTGTCCATAAACAGGTCCAGGCAGCGGGCCGTGGAGGGGGTCGTTAGGGCCGACTGCCTGCCCCTCTTCCGCGGTTATGTTAGGGCCCGGGTGTCCTTGGAGAAGGAGCATGCGGTCTCCACTAACACCCTGGAGTTGTTCAGGGAGAGGTGGGCACCGCAGGAAGTGGAGTGCATTATTTCCCCCTCCAACTCTATTTTGATTTAATCCCTGCCCTCCCCCTTCACTGTTTGATAACACAGCTTTGCCCTTTGATGTGAAGGGCAGTGCCTGTCACTGGCCACCCGGGTGTTTTCCTCTCTTCCTGGTGGCAGAAAATTGAATAAAGATTCCTGCACCTTGTGTCTCTCACTGTGTCTCACACCTGGACACACACACCATGGGTGCTGGGGAAAAATATAAGCACTACCGCAGTTAGGCAGTAGTGTGGGGGTAAAAAAAGGAAGAAAAGGGAAAAAAAACCCAGTAATCTCAGGGACTCTCCTCATTTTAGGAACTGGCTAACTGGTCACATACTGTGCATGTGTAAATAAAGGGTGACTTGGTGATAGGATACCAGTCTCTGGAGTTATTTCAGGCAAAGATCTGGCAAATGGAGTATAATGTAGTAAATTGTCAATTTTTGGCATGAAGAACAAAAACAAAAATCAGCATATTAACTACATGGTGAAACTTTGCAGTGCTCTGAGATGCAGAAGGATCTAGATTTCTTGCTATTAGCCACATAGGAATTGTTGAGTTGGAGGATGGAGAGAAAGAGACCACCTTTCTGACTGGGCTACTCATGATTGACTAATTCTGGAGTTGTACAAATGAATACAACTCCACTTTAGCTCAATGACAATTCCAAACCTTATCTTTCCCTCATCCTTTCCAACAGTTATTCACAATTAAAAAACCTCACTACAAAATAAAAATATTTATAAGACAGACTGTACCACATACAAAGACAGGTCAACTAATCATACTTAATGCCTGAGTTTTATGTGCCTATGATTGTTCCATTGTTCTTAGGCAGTGCTACTCCAGCGATGACAGAGGCTGCTAATCCTCCACTGGGAAAATGTAGATACAGGTCGTTCTGCTATAACACGCCATAGTGTTAGGTGCAGGGGTAAATGTAGGGGAATGTGTCTGGGTGGGTGTGCTTCGGCGGGTTGATGTGGACTTGTTTGGCCGAAGGGCCTGTTTCCACACTGTAAGTAATCTAAAAACACGCGTTTTGTTAATGCAAATTTGCTGTAATGTGATTGATAAATTAAGGACACTGTTTGTAAAGCACAAACTTTTAAAACGTGTATTGGCTATAATGCGATTACATCGCCAACACTTTAAGCATTGTTTCTAAAGCGCGATTTTTGTATAATGCAGGCTTGCACAAGAATACAACCATCGCGTTATCGAAGAACTATCTGTAATCTTGCAGGATAACCTTTATATATCTCTGACTTTTGAAGATGCAGAATCAAAGCAGACCTTCTTAGCATGAATGTGATTAGTTTGGACTGGCTGATGGGCAACTGCAAAAGCATGGGTAGTATAGCGGCTGGATGAAATCTGTCAGCCTGAGAGAGGACATCAGGCTTGTGCTCCATTGCCATTCACACGACATTCACCTCAGCAATTCTAGCTATGTATTAGAGAATAGATTGCTGGAATGTTGAAGGCCCTGAAGTTCCTTTGAACATTGGTATCAGTACCTATGGTGGCAGCAATCTGAAATTGTATGCCTTCACTCTGAGCTCCCACTGTAGCACTCAGGCCTTGACTGACATCTGCCTCAGACCTCAGTAGAAGCTGAAATATCAGCTGACAGATGTGGTTTATATTGTTGGACCCATTAAGTGTGCTGATAGAGCCTGGCATAACTTTCAAACTGGAAGGGGTTAAGTACTGTGCTACATTGGTGCTGAGCTATTCCAGCCTCCCTGAAATGACTGCAGGCTTTCTGATTGGCCTGTCAATTCACCACGTATTTAATTCACAAATCCATCCTCCTTCTTCTGAATACCACCTCAACAAAGGGATCATATATTTCCCCTATGCAGAATTCCTGTGCGGCTGTCTGACAAGCTGGAATATGTCCTACCCTCACTCACTAATCTGACAGGCGACCACTGTTACCTCGCGCTGTGCACATTTAAGCCAATCTGTAAAGGATCTGAGCTGGTGCCTGCAAGTATGAGCAATAGTCTACCCTCTTGGTCACTATTTTCCTGATTTTCCTTGGCCAGTTGGAGATCTTGAGTACTTGAATGGTGAAAGGTGCAAGTGCAGGTTGTGCTGAGGGGAGAGAGAAACAGAACAGTGTGGGATATACATAAGTGGGATGTGAGGAGGATCAGGGATGAGGACTTGTACTCTTTAGTTGTTCTAATCATGGAAAGCAACGTCTCTTCAAGGTGCAGTTTTATCTGCATGCCCCCCCACCCACTCCCCCAACACTGCCTGTACCATCCACCCTTACAACGCCATCCTGCATCCATCCTGTCCCAGCTGACGAATTAGTTCCCAACGCCTCCTTTTATGTCTTGCCCTTCAGCTGAGAGGAAAATGTGACAGTGAGGTTTACAATATGCCTGGGTCATGTGACTGTGAAGTTGAATCAGTGGAAATGTGCGAGACTTAGTCATAGAGTCATAGAGATGTACAGCATGGAAACAGGCCCTTTGGTCCAACCTGCCCATGCCGACCAGATATCCCAAACAATCTAGTCCCACCTGCCAGCACCCGGCACATATCCCTCCAAACCCTTCCTATTCATATACCCATCCAAATGCCTCTTAATTGTTGCAATTGTACCAGCTTCCACCATTTCCTCTGGCAGCTCATTCCATACACACACCACCCTCTGTGTGAAAAGGTTGGCCTTTAGGTCTCTTTTATATCTTTCCCCTCTCACCCTAAGCCTATGCACTCTACTTCTGGACTCCACCAACGCAGGGAAAAGACTTTGTCTATTTATCCTATCCATGCCCCTCATAATTTTGTAAACCTATATAAGGTCACCCCTCAGCCTCCGGCGCTGCAGGGAAAACAGCCCCAGCCTGTTCAGCCTCTCCCTGTAGCTCAAATCCTCCAACCCTGGCAACATCCTTGTAAATCTTTTCTGAACCCTTTCAAGTTTCACAACATCTTTCCGATTGGAAGGACACCAGAATTGCACACAATATTTCAACAGTGGCCTAACCAATGTCCTATACAGCCGCAACATGACCCCCCAATGCCTGTACTCAGTACTCTGACCAAGAAAGGAAAGCATACCAAATGCCTTCTTCACTATCCTATTTACCTGCGACTCCACTTTCAAGGAGGTATGAACCTGCACTCCAAGATCTCTTTGTTCAGCAACACTCCCTAGGGTCCTACCATTAAGTGTATAAGTCCTGCTAAGATTTGCTTTCCCAAAATGCAGCACCTCACGTTTATCTGAATTAAACTCTATCTGCCATTTCTCAGCCCATTGGCCCATCTAGTAAAGATCCTGTTGTAATCTGAGGTAATCCTCTTCACTATCCACTACACCTCCAATTTTGGTGTAATCTGCAAACTTACTAACTGTACCTCTTATGCTCACATCCAAATCATTTATGTAAATGACAAATAGTAGAGGACCCAGCACTGATCCTTGTGGCACTCCAACACCACCCTCTGTCTTCTACCTTTGAGCCAGTTCTGTATCCAAATGGCTAGTTCTCCCTGTATTCCATGAGATCTAACCTTGCTAATCAGTCTCCCCTGGGGAACCTTGTTGAACGCCTTACTGAAGTCCATATAGATCGCATCTACTGCTCTGCCCTCATCAATCCTCTTTGTTACTTCTTCAAAAAACTCAATCAAGTTTGTGAGACATGATTTCCCACGCACAAAGCCATGTTGATAATCCCTAATCAGTCCTTGCTTTTCCAAATACATGTACATCCTGTCCCTCAGGATTCCCTCCAACAATTTGCACACCACTGACATCAGGCTCACTGGTCTATAGTTCCCTGGCTTGTCCTTACTGCCCTTCTTAAACAGTGGTACCATGTTTGCCACCTTCCGGCACCTCACCTGTGACTATCGATGATACAAATATCTCAGCAAGAGGACCAGCAATCACTTCTCTAGCTTCCCACAGAGTTCTCGGGTACACCTGATCAGGTCCTGGGGATTTATCCACCTTTACATGTTTCAAGACATCCAGTACTTCCTCCTCTGGAATATGGACATTTTGCAAGGTGTCACCATCTATTTCCCTACAGTCTATATCTTCCATATCCTTTTCCACAGTAAATACTGATGCAAAATACTCGTTTAGCATCTCCCCCATTTTCTGCGTCCTATTCTCTCCCTAGTTACCCTTTTGTCCTTAATGTATTTGTAAAAACCCTTTGGATTCTCTTTAATTCTATTTGCCAAAACTATCTCATGTCCCCGTTTTGCCCTCCTGATTTCCCTCTTAAGTATACTCCTATTTCCTTTATACTTTTCCAAGGATTCACTCGATCTATCCTGTCTATACCTGACATATGCTTCCTTCTTTTTCTTAACCAAACCCTCAAATATCTTTAGTCATCCAGCATTCCCTATACCTACCAGCCTTCCCTTTCACCCTGACAGGAAAATATTTCTCTGGATTCTTGTTATCTCATTTCTTAAGGCTTCCCATTTTCCAGCCTTGCAGCAAAGCTAAGTGTAAGAATATAAGGTAAAACTATGCATATTAAGCATGAGTCAAATTGAGCTGTCTACATCGTTTGTTGCTTTGAAGTGGCATTTTGAAAGCTTGAAGAGTCATTGGACTCAAGTCATTAACTCTGCTTTTTCTCCATAGATGCTGCCAGATCTATTGAGTTTTTCCTAGCAATTTAGGTTTTTCTTTCTTTCAGATCTCCAGAATCTGAAGTTCTTTGCTCTAATTTACTGTATCTATCTAGTTCCATTAATTTTGTAGAATTAATCCTGTCCCACTGCAAATATTGGTGTCTTATTGCACAGATCTCAGACAGACATCAATCTTTAAGACAGCTAGAAGGTATGAAAGGTGTCCATCTCACTCTCAGTTAATAGATCAAGCAGGTGGACAGTTCATCAACCAGTCAGTTATGTGTATAATGTAACTGTAACCTAAGTAAGCATAGAAACCAAACTATGTGTACATCACATCAGTGTGTGTAGTAACTTTGGTGATAAACTTCAAGATGTCTGTTTCAGCAAAACAAAATCTTTGTGGTAAATGTTATTTGAGCTAACATAAAGAGAACTGCTCAAATCATATCTTAGTTGCAGTGGTGATTTGCCCAAGGAAAACATATCACACATCTCTTCTCCTCTCCATCTCCTGCACCGTAAAGCCTCCATTGTGGCATCAGAACATCCTGGAGCTTGCTTCCTGTCACTCTTGTGCCAGTTTTGTGTCATTCCCAGGACTAACATACATTAGGAATGCCTTCCAGCATCTCACCTCTCCCTGAAATAGCGCTGACAGGTTTTAGGCTGGTTTCGTCACCATTTTGCAAACCCTGCTCAGGAATGCAGTGACACACAGTGTACTTTGTACTGGCTGCACATTTTAATGATTCAAACAAGCAGGAAATACAACATTATCATCTTCAGTGTGTCAGAAATAATAGGCTCAGTTTAAGAGCATTACAATCCCTATGCTATTTTTTTGGGGGGTGTTATCAGATTTTGAAGCCAACATGTTTACCTTGAATGTATATACTGATATAATTTCCAGATTGGTAATTTCACTGCATTCCAATGTCACGTAAACATGATCCATTTTGACTCAGGATGTATTTGTCTGCCTGGTGATGGTGGACTACAGTTTGTGTTTTAACGTTCATAGCACACAGCAATGGCTTGATGTGACACAGATGCCATTTGCTCACATGTGTATTTCATCAGCTTAGGGCCTGCTCCTGTTATCTGATTTAACGCAGACCCACGTAAACTGTTTGGCGCACAGTAACAAAGTGTTGACTTTACAATGATGTTGGCACATGTATTGCGTGAAAACATAGATAATCAAAGATTGCACAAAATTAAATGTTTGCTGACAGAACCCAGTTAAAATATTCCCGACATATTTGCCAGACAAAAAAAAATGTTTTTTTTTCTATTCATTGAGGTAACATACCTTATTTAATGGAGCATTTTCCCTTTTTTAACTGTGTATCAATTACAGAGTCTCACAGTTTATGTAAAGCTCAAACTGGATTTATAGTCACGCAGTCATAGAAATGTATAGCGTGGAAATGGACCCTTTGGTCCAACTCATCCCAAATTAGTCTCCTCCCATTTACCAGCATTTGGCAATATCCCTCTAAACCCTTCCTATTCAAGTATCCATCCAGATATCTTTTCAATGTTGTAATAGTACCAGCCTCCAGTACTTCCTCTGGCAGCTCATTCCACACACACACCACCCTCTGTCTGACAATCCTGCCCATCAGTCCCTTTTAAATCTCTCCCTTTTCACTTTAAACTCTAGTTTTAAAGTAGTGTTCGCACATACAAATTAAAGTCTCAATCCTTAGGGACAGAGTGGGAAATGCAGGAGATATGAATGAGATCGAATTTGGTGAATGCTGAAGAATTTTAAGTTTGCGTTGTACATTTTGCTTGACTGATTCTGTTGGAAGAACCAGCAGCAGGAGACTGCAACTATGAACTCTTATGGGAGAGCCATATAATCATGAATACCAACAGAACTTGCATTGGGGTGTGTTTGTCACCTCTGAGTGGAGAAAAGCTGATGGAGGAGAGGTTGAAGACTTCCTTGAGGGATGAGGGAAGGTGAAACACTTCTGGCCCACTTTAAGAGGCCTAATTCAGAAAAGATTTACAAGGGTGCTGCCAGGGTTGGAGGATTTGAGCTATAGGGAGAGGTTGAATAGGCTAGGGCTGTTTTCCCTGGAGCATCAGAGGCTGAGGGCTGACCTTACAGAGGTTTATAAAATCATGAGGGGCATGGATAGGATAAAGAGATGAAGTCTTTTCCCTGGGGTGGGAGAATACAGAACTAGAGGGCTTAGGTTTAGGGTGAGGGGGGCAAGATATAAAAGAGAGCTAAGGGGCAACTTTTTCACGCAGATGGTGGTGCGTGTATGGAATGAGTTGCCAGAGGAAGTGATGGTGGCTGGTACAATTGCAACATTTAAAAGGATATTGGATGGATATATGAATAGGAAGGGTTTGGAGGGATATGGGCCGGGTGCTGGTAGGTGGGACTAGATTGAGTTGGGATGTCTGGTCAGCGTGGACGAGTTGGACTGAAGGGTCTGTTTCCGCGCTGTACATCTCTATGACTCTAATATGCATTGAATTTGAAGAGCCACGAGCATCTATTTTGTGAGAGCCCAAGAAGACACAGCCAGCTGCAATTAAATTTACATCAGACTTCCAAATACACTGTGGGATCTTGTTTTGAATATGTTGTTGAGGGTTACTGCTGATGACATGAATCCTGTTACCACTAACAACAACAATGGTCAAGTCGCATAAAAGCAAAAACATGGTGAAAACATGCAGCAGGCCAGACAGCATCAGTGGACAGAAAAACGACATCAGTTTCAAAATTGATCAAGAATGAAATGTGAAAATAAGCTCTGTTTTTTATCTCTCTCTACAGATGTTTCCTGATCAGCCAAATACTTTTATCATTTTCTGTTTGTCTTTTTGATCACTGCCATCTGCAGTATTTTGATTTTGTGTTTATGTGAATGGGTAAGTGCATACTGAGTTGAGGACTGTTCTCCAGAGTTCAGACTCACTTAATGTTTTGCCTGTCCTCACAAGTTCAGGGATTCACGTCAAAGCCGAAGATCTGAATGCTCCATGACCCTATCTCAAGTTCAAATGTTTCTTCACATTACACCACCATAGAGATTTCATTTTTAAATGAAAACTTACTCAGAAGCTAAAACAGATTGAAACATTTTCTTAAACATTACGTGATTTATAATAGAGAATTAGAGCTCCAAGATGTAATTTTTCAATACACAGCTCCAAGCTTCCCTTTCCTTAATAAGTACAGCAGTGAGATATTTCAAAGGGATGGGGGTGTGGGTGTGGGGAGAGGGGGTCCTGAGAGACCACACCTTAGAGCTGAAATGTTGGTTCCGATATTAACTTTACGACATGTTGGGGATTGGTTGGGTAGAGAGTTGGGGTACATAACGCGAAAGGATTTCAATGCATCTGTCACTGCCTTTTTAATGCTGTGTTCTTTTCAAAAATTAGATGTTGGGAGGGGATTCCAAATGCTAAAGGCACAGTAATCAACAGTAAAGCAAGCAACTCTGAGGATGTTCAGGATGCCTGAAATAATAAGCACTGATATCTGGCCAGCATGCCCACTCATCTCATTTCACACACTTCTTCACATCATCCTTTATCCATCTCTTATGACCACCCATTCTCATCCCTGTGCCATTCGATACTTTGCTTTAATAGGCATCCATATCAAATGCGCAATATCCATCGGACTAGCTCACTCCATAATGCCCTCTCATAGGTCAGGCTTTCACTGTTGCAGGAGGAAAGAATACAAATCACCGGGAAAGGGAGAAAGATGGATATAGTCTAGTCTGCACAGATCATGCAGCTCCCTCTTGGAAAAGAGGAGATACTGTAGATCAGTGCTTTCTCATTCTATTCAACAAGGAGAAACAGGGAGCTCCCAGCTACCTGGTGACTTACATGCCCATTCAACACTCAGTCATGTTGACTTAATTTTAGTAATGTACCTTAATAGTGATAAGTTCAATAATGCTACAATGCAGGCAATAATTCTTAGCTGCCAGGGCCAGCAAACATGCGGCATGTTGCCCTTTTCTATTGCTAATTCTCAGCGGAGCTTGTTACTTCTACATGTATATGAATTAGTTGCAGGAGCAATTTGAGCCTGCTCTGCCATTTAATACGTTCAAGATTCATCTGTTTGTTATTGCAAATCTGTATTCTCAACCACCTCTGATAACCTTTCACCCCCTTACTTAACAAGAGTCTATTTGCCTCAGCTTTAAGAATATTAAAAGACTCTGCTTCCAGTAACTTATCAGGAAGAGAGTTCCAAAGGCACATGACTATCTGACAGAAAAAAATGTCTAATCCGTTTTAAATTGACAATGATTTTAAACAGTAAACAATTAAGATTATCTCACAAGTGGAAACATCCTATCCATATTATCCTGTCAAGGATCTTATATCATGGAATTCCTACTGTGCGGAAGCAGGCCATTTGGCCCATCGAGTCCACACCAACCCTCTGAAGAGCACCCCACCCGGATCCCCAACCCTCCCCTATCCCTACAATCCCGCATTTCCAATGGCTAATTCACCTAACCTGCACATCCCTGGACACTATAGGCAATTCAGCATGGCCAATTCACCGAACCTGCACGTTTTTGGACTGTGGAAGGAAACTGGAACACCCAGAGGAAACCCATGCAGACTCGAGGAGAATTTGTAAACTCCACACAGCCACTTGAGGCTGGAATTGAAATTGGGTCCCTGATGCAGTGAGGCACCAGTGCTAACCACTGAGCCACTGTGACTCAACCACGGAATTTAATGTGTAATCAAGTCCCTTCTTCCTCTTCTAAGCTCCAAAATATACAGGCATAACCTATCCAACCTTTCGTCATAGATAAATCACTCATTCAGGTATTAGTCTGAAGATGCATCAACACAGGATGATCTTTACTGTATACCAGTGCACAGATCTCAGTGGGTCTAATTAGGCAGTTAGTTAGTTACTTCTTCTTGTGATTCACACTTTACTAGTGAGCAGGAGCAGATGGTGGTGGGAAGGACAACTACGGAGAGCAATGAAGGGTTAGGTCTTCTAGAGATTCTGCTCAGTTCACCCAAATCTGTAATCAGGGGCCATTTAGGAAAGAAATGATCACCAGACTGACGAGCCTTTCATATATTTATTTGAAGCACCCTGTTCGGATATATTGTGACACACATCCAGGGCAAGTGAAACTTGAATTGCCACTATGTCACAAAAAGCCTTGCCTTTCATGTACATTGACCACAATTGCAAAGAAGATAGAGAATTCATGTCAAACATGAGTGCATTAAATGTTCTGAAGTCAAGAGTCTTCTGAAGAAGTCAGACCAAACTTGAAGTGTTATCTCTGTTTTTCTCCCTCGCATGTGCCTCTAGACCTGCTGAGTTTCTCCAGCATTCTTTGTGGGTATATTTATGTGCAGGATTAAAGTTCCCTAACCTTAATTGAGAAGACAAAATGGCAGCAGATAACGATTTTTATGTAACAAAGTAACATTTCTGAAGTAAGTGATTAACAAAATATTTAACATTAGGCAGCAGTAACAAGCTCTTTAGTCCTTGCTCTTCAAACCTGCCTGGTCACAGATCATCTCACCTTTAGTTCATCCAAATGCCTTTGCTCCAAAGGCTTTCAGGTCCTATTTTTATCGTTTCCTTTGGTCTGCTTATGTGCAGTTGTGCTACATAGGCCTCTTGGCTGCTTTATCCCTTGAATGCACGTGGTTGGCCATCTAACTCCAGACACACTGGCAACCTTCTCTCACCGTTTGCTATCCATGTGACAACGCAGTCCATGTTTGGCTCCAAAATAGCTATCAGGATCAGCTTTCAGGGGAAAGCACCTTTTAGAAATAAATTTAGCCCTTCACTTTTCTGAACAAAAACTGAACAAAAACCAACTGAAGTGTCTCACGGGTCATCTATTTGAGTCCTACCTGATATTCAGCTCCCAAAATATCACTTGAACTGTCTTGTAGTTCATTGTTGCTTAACACAACCTCAGATCAAGGTTGTGTAGCTGAAGCAATGTCCTGTTTATTTGAAAATATATAATACAATTGTTCAGCAGACACATTCACTGTCAAGGTGCAGCAACTATTCTGTGAAAGGAGAGTTGCAACTGCCTCACGACATGCTGCAGACTGATCTCTCTTAATGTCCTCCCCCAATAACCGGAATATTGTGTGTGCCATCTCCCTCAACATGAATTTACTGATCCATTCTCTCCAGACATTCCAGCCATGACAGTGTGAACACAATTAAAGCAATGGCCTCTCTTGCATTTATAAGTCTGTATTTTTGATGATTCCTCTTCCTCCTTATATTCTTGTCCTTCAAATCTGTCTTGTCTGTCCCTGGAATTCCAGACGTTGTAAAATTCCCAGCTGCATTAGCCCACAGTTTCGCATCCATATTGGGTGAGTATTGTAGTTGTGGTTGCATTCAGGTGAACTCCCTCAGGCTTGCATTAATTTTTATGCAGCCTGAAAACATGCCCCTTTCCTGAGAGATCCCAGATGTGCTTTCCCTTCCCAGATGCAGTTGGACTGTTGATGCCCAGAGAGGATTTCTCCAGGTTTTCTGCAGGTCTTTGAGTTAAATGCAGCTGGTAATTTACAACATGCAGAGTACAAAGGATTTGCCAGGCAGGAGAAGTACTTGATGTAGCTTCTTGAACTGACATCAACATTTGATGCTGACATTAAATTTTGTGCAGAAATGGAACAGGAAGCAGCTGAACTCCAGAGGGCAAGTAGGGTAGTCTATGTCAAGCTCTACAACCAACTGATTAAGGAGCAGAGCTCCAAAAGCTAGTCCTTCGAAATAAATCTGTTGGACCATAACCTGGTGTTGCGTGATTTCTAACTATGTCAAATAATGGGTTCTGAAGGATGGTGTGCGGCACTCTTATTCGGGTTAAAGTAAAAGGTCACAAATTGACTGCAACACAAAGAAACAACCACAGTGCTGGCCTGTTCTGACAACAAGAGAACAATTCACCTGAACTTCTACACAAACAGGGCATGTCACCATGGACAAGATTTATATCTCGAGTTTGGGAAATGTGAATCACAGCAATTTCTGAATTTGCCACCCTGAAGCTGTTGCTTCCTCCCATACCTGCCATACTTTTGTCTAATTGAGATTTGTGCAGGTAAGGCTCTGGTCAGGCCCTTCCTCAGGCAGACCCAAGGCAGTGTCAGAGAGCAAATGCCCAGGTGGCCTGCTCAGAAGGCCTGCCTTGTTTCTCAGAGACATCAGTTCAACTTAACTCACTCTCATTTCCTCTCATCCTCATGCCTTATCCATGTCCTTCATACCCCCATGTCCCGTTCAAATTACCCCCATCTCCCATATTCCTCAGACACAATTCATGCTCAAATGATCTCTCATAGCCACATGCCATTACCATGCACTCTCAGAACCCCATGCTTCTTCTAAGCCCTCTCACATTCCCCCATGCTCACCACGCTTCCTCATAATCCCATGCTCCCTTCACGTCACCCTTTTATCTCCCATACCCTATTTACTCAAAATGCACTTTCCATGCTCCCAAATCTGTCAAATCCCCATTCCACTTCTGTACCTGCTGATCCACCCATTCTTCCCCCAGTAAGCTTTATACCCTTCATGCATTTTCTGTGCCCATTATTGCATGTCCTGTACCATTACCCCATCTCTGTGACCCATCAAAGACCTCATAACCTCATACTCATGTCTCATCCATTACTACCTTCGCCCTCATGCATCTATGCCTCTTCCATTCCCTGTGTTAACACCACAGCATTGCTTCCTTTGGTTTGAAATGCAACATTTTTTTTAAAATATGGAAATGCTCCTGCAAGCCTATTAGCATTCTCCCAATGCTGTCAGTGTAATGGCCAACTAGCTATCGCAAAACAAAGTGCAACGATCAATCATTGCAGTAAAGATATATTTAACTTGTGCTACTGCATCTAATGACATTTGAAGTTGTCAAAACATTTGATATTTCCCTGGCAGAATTTTTCCAAAACCTCAGCTGCCTTATTCCAAGTTTTCTTAACTCTATGTAGAGAATTATTCAAAATTTCCTAAACTTGCCTGAGATGATGGAAATACTATAAGACATGAAATACAGAGGAACTGTACAGAGAATCCGATTATCCGAATATTGATTATCTGAATTTCGGATTATCTGAAGAAGATTTCAAAGTCCTGCAAAAATGTTACATCAAAGAGGTAAATGTATTCGATTTACCTGTACTGAAGAGCATATGAAAATACTGGCAAAAGCAAAGAAACACAAGCAGCTCAAGCATCAGCAGCTGGACTTTTTTAAAGTAATGGTTGTTACACAGCCATTTGCAAAAGTAAGTTTTTTACATTACTGTACACGTATTCTCATCACTTTACCAGGCCGTTCATTAAAAAAAGTAAATGGGAAATGTAAACGGGAGATCCAAGATGGCGGCGATCTAGGAGAGCCGTGTTGCAGAGCTCCGCACTGCAGCACAAGTGGGATGAAGTTTTAACCCGTCCTCCCTGACCACTGCGATATCCTGGGATTCTGGAAAGGTCATGGAGTCCCAGGAAACTATTGAAAGTCAACTTACCTGGGTTTTTGCTGTCCAGGGATGCCGAAGAAGAAAGGAGGAACATCTGCGGCTGGGCCTGCAGGATCCTCAAACTCAATTACCTGCCAGACCCTGGTGAAGGAGCTCGCAAAGTCTCACGAGATGTTGGGTAAACAGGAGAAGCTGGCCCTGATCTCTATCATGCTGCAGAAGCATGAACAGCAGCTGGGAGACCTGGACGGATGAGGTTGAACACAGAGTCACAGTGATACCAATTCCTCCAAGGATAGGATCCAAGCCCTGGAGATGCAGGTCCGTAATTTGCATGACCAAGTTGATGATCTTGAGAACAGGGGCAGGAGAAAAAATATTTAGATCGTCGGTCTACTGGAGGGTAAGGAAGGTGAGCGGCCGGCCGAATTTATTGAGGACTGGTTGCTGAAATTCCTTAACTTGGAGGCTGGAATGAGTGGCTCAAATGTTTAGAGGGCTCACCGGGTCACGGCGCGGAGTTCAGGTCTGGGTCAATGTCCACGTCCTCCCTTGGTGCGGTTTCATCATTATAGAGATAAGGAGAGCATTGTGGAAGCTTCCAGAATCCAGGGGAAGGATCCGAAGGCCCTAGTTTACGAGGGCTCTAAGATCATGTTCTTCCAGGACTTCTCAGCGGCGATAATCCAGAAAAGAAAATCCTACAACGATGTCAAGAGAAGACTGAGGGTACTCAGGATCTAGTACTCCCTGAAGTATCTGGTAGTGCTTCGGTACACCTTAAGTGGATCTGTACATCACTTTGGCACGTCAAAGAAGGCAAGTGACGTTGTGGATAAACTAATTTAATCTGAACAATTTAGTCTGTACAAATAGTAATGTTGTTTGCGTATGTGTTTGTTTTTTCTTTAAAAAAACAGAGGAAGCCCAGTTGGAGCTTTATTTTCCTATGGTTTTATTGGTAATAATCTGGTTTCACCTATGCTTGGCAGCAATTGAGATGTGTGCTTAGGTGAATAGGTACACCTTAGGTGGATCTGTACATCGCTTTGGCACATCAGAGAAGGCAAATGACTTTGTGGACAAACTAACTTAATCTGGCAGATTAGGAAATAACTAAACCCCGGTATAGGCTTTGGCAGTCTCCCGAAGGATGGATGGACTACTAACCGAACCTGAATTAATGCCTAGGAACGCCCAAAATTCCCTCAAGAAGTACTCCACAAACTTATTACCCTTAAGGATAAAGAGATCTATTCGCCAGTGCCTCGGGCCCACTGTAACTTCCTTAATCTTAACCAACAGGTACACTGGAGCGTGATCAGAGCAACGTCTCCTCGAAACATGGTTGAAGGCAGCCGAGAAGGCTTACTTTGACAGGCCCTCGTTGGTCATACTATAGAGGATTATGGCATGGAATTCCGTGCTCACACAGACAGTAAAGAAGGAGCTTACTTTTGCAAAGTAAAGGTTATAGGAGCATGATGACAGGCCAGGCAAGTACCTAGCATATCTCGCCAGGAAAGGGAGTGTCCCCTCAAGCCATTACAGCGATTAGGGAAGGGTTTGGGAACCTAACATGTGACTCCAAAAAGATTACTGTGGCATTCCAGAGATTTTACTCTAAGTTATACCAATCTGAGGGTTGTGAGGAGGGGCGGGCCAAAACGGAGTCATTTTTCAAGGATCTGGAGCTCCCAGGCATGATCCCTGAACAAAAGTCTTTTCTCAATGTCCCTTATCAGAGCAAGAGGTGCGGGAGACTGTGGAGCAGCTTCAGAGTGGAAAGGCACCCGGTCCTGATGGATGTCCCAGTGAATTCTATTCGGAAATTTATAAACATATTGTCAGGCCCGATGCTCAACATGTTCATTGACTCATTCAGCTATGATTGTCTCCTGCCATCTCGGAGAGAGGCCAATATTCCGCTTATTCTTAAAAAAGGAAGGTCCCAGAGGACTGTGGTTCGTACAGGCCCATTTCACTCTTAAATATGGACCTTAAAATCCTCTCTAAGACTCTTGCGATAAGGTTGGAGACTGTGTTAGCTTCTATTGTTAAAGAGGACCAGATGGGCTTCATAAAGGGTTGCAGATCCTCCAATAATGTTAGGAAGCTGCTTAATGTACTTCAAGCATGTCAACAACAATAAATACAGGGATTAGTGATTTTTCTAGATACAGAGAAGACATTTGACCGAGTTGAGTGGCCAAACCTTTTCTATACTCTGGAGCGGTTTGGCTTGGGCGAGATCTTTATAAGATGGGTAAAGGTTCTCTACAGTGATCCTCTTGCTGTGGTCAGCACCACTGTGCTCTATACAATTGCAACAGGCAACGAGGCAGTGTTATAGTGGCTGAGCAGCTAGGGTAACAGAAGCAGTTTCTGGAGGAGAAGGATGAGGGTATTGAACTGGAGGAAGCACATGACAGAAGTCAGCTGCATTGGGCATGACAGGCCAAAAGGATCTGATATCCGATTTGGATGGATTCAGACTCTCGTGCAGCAATGCTGCTGTGTGCCTGCATGACTTTGTGGGTACTGGGCCATGACATTGCCCAGTGACATGCAAAACTAAAACTGCAAATGCTTGCCTGTGAACACAGTGGCCTTTTAAAGATAGCACAGGTGCAAGGGATACCGGTCATCTCACAGATATCCAGTGTTGTTCCAGGATCCTATACGTTAATATAGGAATAAAATCAGATGTGAGAGATACCATAAGGGTGGGGTAGGTAGTTAATGAGTTGAGTTTGTTAAGAAACAGAGAGTGATCTCATTCGGCCTCACAATGAGAAACCTTCCGAGAAAACTCATGATTTGCACTCACCCAAAAAAAAATGTAAGATTCAGCCCCTTGTGTGAGGTCAATTCAGACAGTCCAAAGTTGTGCAGGTTTGGTGAATTGGCCATGAAAAATTGTTCATAGTGTTCAGAGATGTGTAGGCTAGGTGCATTAGTCAGGGGGAATGTAGAGTAATAGGATAGAGGAATGGATCTGTGTGGGATACTCTTCAGAGCCTCGGTGTGGACTTGTTGGGCCAAATTGTCTGTTTCTACACTTCCTATGAAAACAGCATCTAGTCCTTCCTTTCCTTTGATCCTTCGCTTGTCACACCAGGAATGAAGTTTCAAATCCTTAAATCCCATGTAGAACACCCCCTACATCTGAAGAAAAAATACACAGCCTTTTAGGTTTTCATAGATTCAGAACAATGTTGTGTGGCCTGTTTCAGTTCTTCAGCAACAGTAGTTACTCTAACCAGACAACTTGGTGAATATGTGAATGTGGGCATATATTACAATTGTCATCTTCTGTTGACGATCGTTCACTGAAATAAATGTCAGCTGCTAAAGTTATTGCTTGAATAAAATAAATACAATAAAAGCAGTTGTCACCTGAATCTATATGTATGACAGACCACACCGTCTTTGGATAAATAGTCAGTCAATTGAGTCTGAAAATATAATACAGCTGTATGTAAGCTCTACTTGAGGGCATGTGAATGTACACAGATATTTTCCTTTGTGTATTTGTACTGGGTTTAAATGAGTTGATTTGTCACACAGCTGCTAAAGGGAGGAACTGTGGAGGGCATATTTTACTAAGTGGAATGACTGTATGTCTAAGTCATGTTGATGCCCTTGGGAAATGTATAAGTAAAACTCAATGGATATAGAGGGTCCACAGTTCTCAGTCATCATTTTCATGTGGAATTTGACTGAGTTTGAACTCTAGAGTGTGACGGAGATACCTTGACATAAATTAGTATGGACTGAAACTTGTATAAACCATCCAAGATGTGAAGTGTCCGAAACAAAGTTTGTAACATGGAAGTGCATTCAAAAATGAGGCCAAAGAGATACTGGGACAATCAGCTGGGGAGCCCACAGATCCTCTAACTGAATGAGTGTAAAAATCATGTCCATTTTGGAATTCTAGACAAACTGAATGCTGAGACTATTTCTCATGAAAGCAAAATGCTATTTTGTAGCATTCAGAAGCTATTTTTCTGCTCTTACAGTTTCTCTCAGTCCACTTTTGCTTATGTTCAGGGCAAAAGGCCAGTTTCTATAAGATGACTGAATCTTTTAAGATCCAAAAATTGGAAACCCTCTGCTTACTATGACTGATGTTAGATCACAGAAGACAAACTCTTTAATATGGCATACAGGTCAAATGGCTACAGTATTGTCATATCTATTTCCAAATGTTAAAAAAGTACATTATTAAACTTAATCATGAGATTTATTTACAAAACAAAATGAAACAATGATACCAAATAATGAAGGTAGATACTTAAAAAAAGCTATAGACTGAAACAATCTAGAAGAGACAAAATATATATTTCTAGAAGTGAATGACTAACCCAATTTATTAAATGATAAAGTTTTGCAATGAAACTGTCTTCTGCAAAACTCCAAAGTCACAATTTGATCATGAATGATGATTTGTAGGCTCACTTATGAAGCTCAAAAACTTTTCCAAGTCTCCAAAGACCAAGATTACAGATATTAAACGGCTCATTTTATGAGTTGGTGCTGTTGGCAGAGAGCCTCGTATATTCATTGTGCATTTCAGGAATTGTCGGCACGGTGCCCTTTTTTTCTGACCATGGGTGGGAAGTCGAGTACATCACGCTTATGATTTTGCAATCTGTTCATCAAGGTTCCTACTGAAATTTTGAAATCAGCAAGTTGGCTTTCTATTTATGATACTTATGCAAGATATGCTAGTACTCAATTTGATACATATCATCTGAGTCCCACGTCAGCATTATCCTTAAAAACGGCACTTTTTCAACTTCTCCCACACCAGCTTTGTTGAAGCCTCCATTTGTGGAGTTTAGGAAAGAACATCTGCACAAATAAAAATTGGAGATATTAGAAATCTGAAATAAAACCAGAAAAAGCTGGAGATACTCAGGTCACACAGTATCTATGATTAGTGAACATAGTTAATGTTGGAGTTCACAAGGAAAGGTTCTCATGAAAGACCATTAGCCTAAGCATTAGTTGCATTTCTCTGTCTACAGATGCTCTCCGTCTGCTTAGCACTTGCAGCTTTTTCTTGCTTCAGTTTAATATCTCCTCATTTCAAAACAATCAGGGTAGATTTTTCACAGTTGTGCTTTACAACTAGAACACTTATGCAGCCATCCGTTAAGGATGCATTGAAATAGTGTGGTTATTGCAACTAAAAATGTTGCTCATTACCTTTATAAGGTAGCCCATCCTGAATAGCTAGATTCGAGTTGGAATTCCTAATACATGTATTTAGAGTAAATATATCATAAAATTCTGTTTCTCACACATAGATTGTATGTAAAAGTTTCAATATATTAAACATAAATGAAATTTATAATATAAATAAGCCTTTGCATAATCTATGATAATCACCCTTATGAAGCAACTATAGACTTTACTACATGAAATGTCCTTTGGATCTTTTAAGATCCAAAAACAAGAAACCCTTGACTTACTATGACTGATGTAAGATCACAGAAGATGGAATACAGGGCAATTGGCTGAAGTATTGTCATATCTATTTCTAAATGTTAAAAAATAGTATGTTGTTAAACTTAATCATGAGATTTATTTACAAAAAAGATATGAAACAAAGATACCAAATGATGAAGATAGATACTTAAAAAAAAACTATAGACGGAGGCAATCTAGAAGAGTCAAAATATACATTTCTCGAAGTGAGTGGTTAACCCAACTTATTAAATGATAAAAAGTTTGCAATGAAACGTCTACTGCAAAACTCCAAAGTCACAGTTTGATCACGGACGATGATTTGTGGACTCTCTCAAGAAGCCCAAAAACTTTTCCAAGTTCCAAAAGTGAAAAAGGTTGCATTGATCAGTCAAACAGAAAATTCCGCAATGAGCCACCACACACTGCAGCACAGAGGAACTATGAAGAGCAGCAGAAAATCATCGATACAGTGCATTCAAAAAGAATGGGTACCCAAAGAACACAGTCCACTGACTTCTCAGCAGCAAACCGCAACAAACAGACAAAACATGTCCAGAAACCCTCGCCACCCTCCCCTACATCAAAGACATCTCGAAAATGACTGCCAGACTACTCAGACCTCTTGGCATCTTGGTAGCCCACCAACACACTAAAACAGCAGCTAATGAACTTGAAAGACCCTATACAGACAACAGGCAAAACTAATGTCATTTACAAAATACCGTGCAAGAACTGTAACAAAACTATATTGGACAAACAAGCAGAAAACTAGCCACCAGAATACATGAACATCAATTAGCCACAAAAAGACATGACCCACTCTCACTAGTATCTTTACATACAGATGATGAAGAACACCACTTCGACTGGGACAACACATTCATCCTAGGACAAGCCAAACAGAGACACACACAAGAATTCCGAGAAGCATGGCATTCCAACTGAAATTCTATCAACAAGCACATTAACTTGAATCCCATTTACCACCCCTGAGAAAAAGAACAGGAAGTGACATCACCACCGGAAATGATGTCACCACAGGAAATGATATCACTAACCCAAGGAAACCTAAACACATAAATAGAAAGCGGGCCATATCACCAGTACTTTATCTGAAGGCTCACTGATAATGTTATGTAGTAGATTGATGAAACATCAGAAAATGAACCTTTCAGCTCAGTGAGAAAACCTGCATTCAAAAAAATCTGTACATCGTACAGGATTAATAGAGAGTTGACAAATTTATATAATGTGGCATTTCCCAGCTCTGGTAAGCAGTGTTCTTGCTTCTTTGGAAATTCTGCCTCAATGCACTATAAAACATAAAAGCAAACTACTGCAGATGCTGGATATTTGGAATAAATACAGAAAGTGCTTGAGAAACACATCTGTGGAGAGAAAAATGAAGTTAATATTTTGAGTCTATTGTCATATTGGATATAAAACATTAACTCCATTGCTCTCTCCACAGATGTCACAAACCTGCTGAGTTTCTCCAGCACTTTCTGATTTTATTACTGTAAAATATAAACGCCTCTCTTTATGGACACATGATGAAAGCTCCACTCGGTCATAGCCACAGCCAAAAGTGTGAGTTGATGAATATCTCCATAAGTGAGGCTAACCAGATAGCTGAAGAGCAGCAATTATGGTCAGTTTCACATCTGGAAATATTTACAATAAAACATTTCTGATCATGTCATACTCTATTCATACAAACTGCAGTTTGCTTTCAATTTAGAAATATCAATTTAAACTAGTATTTCTGAGTAGCTTTTCCAGTGCATGGGAAGTAATAAGAACCATGTCGTGATGGTAATTACAATTTCAGTACGATACCAGAACAAAGATTGGAAAAGTGACTTGACAAAAGACAGTGAGATACATCAGTGCTCAGCCTTGTGGACCAACCCGGTTCAGACATAAACAATGCTAAGTACTGAAGAAGTCCAAATCAAGTGAGAAAGAAGAATGCAGCCAAATTCAGGAAAAGCTTTGAGACATCACAAGGGAAGTCCATTTCTGCCGCATCTCACCATAATGCGCCAAACTTCATCTTGCCAGGAAGCGAATTCAGGTGCTTAAAGCCTTGGTGTCAGGACAGAAAAACAACATGATCGCACCCAACTTCGGGCATATGCCTGAAACATCGGCTCTCCTGCTCCTCGGGTACAGCCTGACCTGCTGTGCTTTTCCAGCCCCACACTTTTCAACTCTGGACTCTCCAGCATCTGCAGTCATCACTTCTTCGAACTTTTGGGTTTAACCCAGGCAAGTTTTCAAACAAGTGGGAAGCCCCTATGGAGCAGGTGAGTAAATTATTTCAGCATATACATCCCAATTAACTCATGACAAAATCCAGCATTCTGCCTTTAGTAGCCAGCATTGAGATTTCCTCAAGCAGTGTAGAACTAGCTCGAGTCTAGAAGGCAAGGAAACAGTGAAGCATGAAATTAACAGCTGGGAAGCCTTTAGAGAGTGAAATTTCAAAGCTTGTGAAAAATCTGCAGGTTTTGCTCTGAGGCCCTGATCCCATTGCTTTGAAGCATATTCCCAAACTTGGAGTATCCACACTTTCCTTTCAGTTTCCTTGATGTCAGCCTGCACTGCATGGGAACAATTTATGTGGTAGTAGACTGGATCTCTGATGACGACCTGTAGGGATTATCACAACAAGAGCTACAGCACCAAGAGCAGACACAACGTCAACTTCTCTACAGTCATGTGCCACACCAAGTGATAGAGGGATTGAACAGAGAGCTATAGCTCCAAGGAGGCGATACCTGCAGTCCAGATTATACAGACATTGGGTGAGACTCCTGAACACGATGACACAAATGTGGTTCAAACCTTTGCAGCAGGTTGTTACTAACGGCCAGAGCATTCCGGAATAAAACCTTTTTTCCTCGAAGACCACTTTTCCACATATAGTCAGTGACTATCAGTAGGTTAAAATCTTCGAGGAGAAAGTGAGGGCTGCAGATGCTGGAGATCAGAGCTGAAAATGTGTTGCTGGAAAAGCGCAGCAGGTCAGGCAGCATCCAAGGAACAGGAGAATCGACGTTTTGGGCAGAAGCCCTTCTTCAGGAATGAGGAAAGTGTGTCCAGCAGGCTAAGATAAAAGGTAGGGAGGAGGGACTTGGGGGAGGGGCTTTGGAAATGCGACAGGTGGAGGGAGGTCAAGGTGAGAGTGATAGGCCAGAGTGGGGTGGGGGCAGAGAGGTCAGGAAGAAGATTGCAGGTTAGGAAGGCGGTGCTGAATTCGAGGGATTTGACTGAGACAAGGTTGGGGGAGGGGAAATGAGGAAACTGGAGAAATCTAAGTTCATCCCTTGTGGTTGGAGGGTTCCCAGGCAGAAGATGAGGCGCTCTTCCTCCAACCGTCGTGTTGCCATGGTCTGGCAATGGAGGAGTCAAAGGACCTGCATGTCCTTGGTGGAGTG
This sequence comes from Chiloscyllium plagiosum, assembly GCF_037043375.1. Lineage (NCBI taxonomy): Eukaryota > Metazoa > Chordata > Chondrichthyes > Orectolobiformes > Hemiscylliidae > Chiloscyllium > Chiloscyllium plagiosum. The sequence continues at coordinate 36,115,285 of NW_028270174.1, read as the reverse complement.
GGAGGGGGAGTTAAAGTGTTGGGCTACGGGGTGGTTGGGTTGGTTGGTCCGGGTGTCCCAGAGGTGTTCTCTGAAACGTTCCGCAAGTAGGCGGCCTGTCTCCCAAATATAGAGGAGGCCACATCGGGTGCAGCGGACGCAATAGATGATGTGTGTGGAGGTGCAGGTGAATTTGTGGCGGATATGGAAGTGTCCCTTGGGCCTTGGAGGGAAGTAAGGGGGGAGGTGTGGGCGCAAGTTTTGCATTTCTTGCGGTTGCAGGGGAAGGTGCCGGGAGTGGAGGTTGGGTTGGTGGGGGTGTGGACTATCAGGTCAACACAAGCCTGAATTCCTTCGCTTGTAGCTCCTACCAATTGGTGACATTTCAACAATCTCTCAAACAAGTGCATCACCCAGTTCACCAATGCCATTTTTGAAAGACTGCCACTTGAACAAGTGTAAGACCAATCAAACACAGAAGATCTCAGGTTTGTTTGAGTTCATTGATTCCTGATGGGTGCAGGGATCATTGACTGCATTCAACATTCATTCAACTGTTAGCAATCCAACCATCATAGTCACATCCATTCTGTCTCATAGAAGCTGATTATACAATTAACTGAAGTCTATTATCAAGAGTGAATGAAGGTTTCAATACTGACAAGGAGAATAATGAATTCAAATTAAGGGCTTTATTGATGGAAATGGATATTTTCACAATGCCATTAACATTGTTATACCTACCTGTGTTAGTCTCATTGTCTAACTAGGAAGTCTCTCTCATCTGCTTCTTGTTATTTCTAGTGTTGTTGCTTCTGTAGCTTCAGCAGAGCTGGATATAGGCCATTCATTTCCCATCACAGCCAGATAAGCTTCCCATGGCAGATGTTCTTTAGGTTTTAGATCCTGTGATGGCCTTGCTGATGAATGGCTCTCCCATAGCAGTGCAGGAGCAGATATGGGAAAAAAATAGGATCAGGAGCAAAAGTTATAGCTCCTTGGAGACTGCTTTGCCAGTCAATGTGATCATGGCTGATCTTCTGTCTCAATTCCCCTTTTCTGTCTCCTCCCATACCCCTTGATTTTCTCTATCTCAGTTATAAATATATTCAATGATGGAGCATCCACAATCCTCTGTGGTAGACAATTCCAAAGATTCACATTTATTTGATTGAAGATTTTTCTCTTCATCTGATTACTAAATGATCAACCTCTTGTCCTGGCACTGTACACAGGTTTTAGATCCACTTGACAGGGGACAACCTGTCTACATTTAATCTGTCAAGCTCCTTCAGAATCTTGCACATTTCAATTAGATCGCCTCTCATTCTTCTAAACTCTAGAGAGGAGACCCAATTTATTTAGTTTCTCATCATAGAATACAGGAACCAAGCTCATGAGGTTTCACTGTACTGCCTGATGGATGTTGTGTCCAGGCCTCTTAACAGTCGTCAGGATGTGGGAAGAAAATAAATCAGGAGTTGGAAAAGGAGCATAAGAAAGGCATTATTACAATAATCATGGGGGACTTCAACATGTGGGTGGACTGGAAAATCTTATTGGTAGCAGATCTTAAGTAAAGATATTCACAAAATGTCTACAAGGTGGTTTTTGGAGCAGCTTGTAGTAGACTCCATGAGGAAACAGGCACTTTTGGATTTGGTGATGCGTGACGAGGCAAATCATTAATATAGATTGTAGCAATTGCAATCTCAACACTGATCTTTGCAGCACTCCAGCTGCTACAGGCCTGTCAATTTGAGAATGCTCTATGCATACCTTCTCTTTGCTTCATGTAATTATCCAACACTTTAATCGTGCTAATATATCGCCTTCAATGCAATGAACTCTTGCACCCTCCATTTACTCCTCATGCGTAGCACTATATCAAATGCCTGTAAGAAATCCAGATATGATTCCATTTTTATTTGTTAAAAATCACACAACACCAGATTATAGTCCAACAGCTTTAATTGGAAGCACACTAGTTTTCGGAGTGTCGCTCCTTCATCAGGTGATAGACTCTATCAGACTCTATCACCTGATGAAGGAGCGTCGCTCCGAAAGCTAATGTGCTTCCAATTAAACCTGTTGGACTATAACCTGGTGTTGTGTGATTTTTAACTTTGTACACCCCAGTCCAACACCGGCATCTCCAAATCATTTTTATTTGTTGATGTCATCTTCCTCTCAGAAGGTTGACTGCCATGGATCTCCAGCTTTCTCTGTTTTGTGCTGTCTTTGCACGTTCCACAAAGGTCAATTGCATCCAGTTTACATCCAATTGCATCCACCCATTTTATCCTCTGCCCACTTCCCTTACATCTTCCGTAGATTTCTCCCTTCAATAACTGTCTTTTCTACTATCTGTTGTAACGTTGTGACCAAAATATTTTACCTTTATTATGAATTAGACCAGAGCCCCTCCCCCCAAACAAAGGATTGTAAAGAGATAACTTAGACCCTAACTTTTATATATTTATTTAGATACAAGAGTAAGGTGCTGTGTACCAGATGTGATTCAACTGACCCACCATTAGGCTTTAATGAAAACATACTTTATTCTCACAATGCAGTTAAAATAAAAAATAATTGGATAACAACTCTATTGAAATACCTAACAAGATAATGAATTATTTAAACACTAATCATCAATTATTCCAATATAGGCAGCATCCCACAAGCACACACTTTGACAAAAATGCAATTCAGCCAAACAGTTATGAATCTCACATGCTGTCTCTCTTTCTCTCTCTCTAGTCCAGAAGAAAAAAAAAATCTGTCCCTTTTGGTTTTTAGGAGGAAGCTTTGCTGACTAAGAGTTCACTCTATCAGCCGGCAAAACTCTCCACCTGACTGAGAACAAACTAAAAGCCTGGTCCCTGTGAGACCTGACCCCACCTGCTATGATTCTTTTGTCTCATTTTAAAAAAAACACAGCCAAAGAGAACTGCAAACCTGTTTACCAACGGTCTGTCTGAATGAGATATTTCAGCATCACTGTGACAACACCCTTCTGCAAGAAAATCTCTCTTAAAGGCGCAGTCTCATCACATCTTTCTTTCTTTGATGTTATGCACTAATTTCTTCTTTACTCCAGCTGGTTCTAGTACTTCCTCATTATCCCTACTGCCTGGATAGCACATGTGGAATATCTTCCTTTATGTTCATATGTCTAATGCATTCAACTTATTAATAGTCACTTTCTCTGTTGCTATGTCTCTAAGGCTTATAATTTAAATAATGAAATGTAACACCTCAACATTCCCTTGCTAAGATCCAGGTTTTGTTTCCATAACGTTAACAGATCCTTCATTTTGAATAGGCAACCTTAGCTATCTCAATTCTTTTTGAGATCTCACACTTACATAATCTGCCCAAGGTGCATTAACCTGTTTCAGGACTTGTCCAGCTGTTTCAATTTTGACTTCCAGAGTTAGATTTCTGTTTGTCACCACTGGCTTGGTCTTCTTCACATTTCTTCTTAATTCATGATCTTCACTTCTTGGTCTCACATTATTTGTAATTTTTGTGTACATTTTTTTTCTGATACTACAATCAGTCATCTGTATGCCTTAAACTGTTGGAATTCAACACTTCGCATTCCCCTTGCAACCTGGTAAATCCATTCAAACAGTTAATCCTTAACAAAACTTAACCGCTACTTCAGAAATAACGTTTATTTTTCAGGTAAGCAAAGTTCATGTAACAATTCTAAACAACTTTTTTTCTCTTTCCAAACTGTTTTTCACTGTATAAATTTCTATTTAATAACTATATAACTAAACTTCCTGATTTATCAAACTACTTCCTGATATAATTTCCTGGCAAGAAGCATAACTACTGTATTATTTATAATCATAACAAAAAATCAGTAAAGAAAGGAGAAAAATCACAGTTAATTCTTTCAGTCTGAACTTTCAAACAACCTAAAATCTCAATATCAACTGCAAAAAAGTCATGTTGCAGAGAGGTCAGCATGGGAGAGGCAATGGCCTAGTGGTATTATTGCTGGACTGTTAATCCAGAGACAAGAGACCCTGGTAAGGTTCATGGACATACGTTTGAATCCTGCCACAGCAAATGGTGGAATTTGAATTCAATAACATATCTGGGATTAAGAGTCTAATGATGACCATAAATCCATTGTTGATTATTGTAAAAACCCATCTGGTTCACAAATGTCCTTTTGGGAAGGAAACTGCCATCCTTACCTGGTCTGGCCTATATGTGACTCCAGACTCACGGTAATGTGGTTGACTCTCAACTGCCCTCTGGACAATTAAGGATGGGCAATAAATGCTGGCCTCGACAGCAATGCTCTCATACTGTGAATGAATTAACAAAAATGCATTGAGTATTTCTCTCTATAAACTTATGATGTATGATAATTTCATTGCAGTCTTTATAGAGAATGGGTTGTGACTAACTCTGAATGAACCACTAGATAGGAAAAGAGTTAAACTGAAAATAATTTAAATGTTGAAGGTTTATTTTCATAATGTAACAAAACTGGAGCATTTTCTACATACTATGCTCACTTTAAGGGAGGAATTTTCAAATGCAAAGATCACACAACACCAGGTTATAGTCCAACAGATTTATTTGAAACTAAAGCTTTCGAAGCACCCGCTCCTTCCTCAGGCAGCTAGTAAAAGAGAATACATCTCACACAGAATTTATAAGTAAAAGATCAGAGCATATATTGACAAACCTAGATGGCTATTAAGTCTTCAATCAGCACTACCCACCATGTGCATGGCAAGTACTCATGTGACTCGGTCAACTCATTGTCTATCTCATACACTACAGGCAAGAATGCCCCGAGGCATGGTATACTGGTGAGAGCAAGCAGAAGCTATAACAACGGATGAATGGACACCACGCAACAATCGCCAGACAGGGATGTTCCCTCCCAGTCGAGAACACTTCAGCGATTAGGGACATTTGGCCTCAGACCTTTGGGTAAACGTCCTCCAAGGCAGACTTCAGGACATGCAACAATGTAGGGTCACAGAGCAGAGGCTGATAGCCATGTTCAGTACTCCTGGGGATGGCATCAACCGGGATCGTGGGCTCATATCACACTACAGGTGACCCCACTACACTATACATGCTCACATACACACTCAGTCACATGGACACATGCACACACACTCTCTCACACAATACACATGCACATTCACACACACAAGCACTTGCACTCATATTCTCTCACAGGCATATACTCCCTCACACTCACATACACTCTCTATCTCAAGCACACACGCTGTTGCACACACTCATATGCATGCTCTCACACACATATATTCCCTCACAGTCACACACACTCCCTCCCAAGCACACACACACAAACTCTCTCTCAAAATACTCGCACAGACACCCACACACCCACACTTTCTCCCTTTCTCTCCCTTACATACACATGCACATACCGTCTCACACAAACACATTCTCTCTCTCTCTCTCTCCCGCATACACACACACCAACACATGTATAGGGTGAATTTGCATTTGCAAATTCTATTTTGTTCAACAAGCACATGATCCATAGACATCTAAATTCCTACTTTGATAATAAAATCAGGCTGACAGATTGGGTGGCACGGTGGCACAATGGTTAGCACTGCTGCCTCACAGTACCAAGGACCTGCGTTTGATTCCAGCCTTGGGTGACTGTCTGTGTGGAGTTAACACATTCTCCCTGTGTCTGCGTGGGTTTCCTCCCACAGTCCAAAGATGTGCAGCTCAGGTGAATTGGCCATGCTAAATTGCCCATAGTGTTAGGTGCATTAGTCAGAAGTAAATATAGGGTAAAGAAATGGGTCTGGGTGGGTTACTCTTCAGAGGGTCGGTGTGGACTTGTTGGGCCAAAGGGCCTGTTTCCACACTGTAGGGAATCTAATCTAAATACAAACAAACTTGAAACCTGGCCTCACACCTAATACACATTGCCACTTTATTCTGGTAAAACTTGAAGTTATCTTGGGGCAGTGACTTAAAAGAAAGATTTAAGTATTAGTGAATCGAAACCTGCACCTCCATTGTAACTGATTAAAGACTTAATAGCATCTAGGTTTGTTCAATACATGCACATAAGTTGTACGACCTTTTGATCTTTGACGATAAATTCGATGTCTGATGTATTAACTCTCACTAACTGCCTGAGGAAGGAGTGGGGCTCTGAAAGCTTGCAGTTTCAATTAAACCTGTTGGACTATAACCTTGTCTCGTGAGAGTTTTGACTTTGTCCATCACGGTCCAATGCCGGCACGACCACATCAATATTTAAGTTGAAGGAACATAGAAATTTGTTATGCTCATTCTTCTGGAATAGACACACAGAGTAATACATAAGCACTGATATCTAATGGGGAGGAGAGACAATAAGGAAAAACATATTAATCTAACAAGAAAAGTCAAACTTGTGGTCCAGAGTAGTGATTTGGGCAAAATCAAGCAGGTTGTGTCAGGAAGAGATAGAAATTATCTCTTAATTACAGTGAAGGCAGGGCTTGGGTAAAGGGTAGGATATGAAATAAAGGGGGTGATAAAGCCAATATATGGAAAATATCTTAGATGAGAAAATCAGGATGTAGAATCACTTTGGATGGAGTCGATGCAAAGAAAAGGCAGAAAGTATTGGCGAAAGTGTTTTGTCAACTCATTAACGGTGATATAATGTTGTATGGTGTATAAATTAGAAAACTAAAGGAGCACATAATAAAGGCAACTAAAGATTCAATGGAATGTTTTTATTTTTCACATGGATTTAGCAAACCAAATTGCAAGAGTAGCTTGGAACTAAATTCATGCAAAGTATTTGAGACAGACTTCTCAAGCAATATGTTTAGAAACCAAGAACGGATCTGAATATTTTAATATTATGTTGAGACAGGGTTTATTATGAATCTTATAGAGTCATTGAGATTTACAGCATGGAAACAGACCCTTCGGTCCAACCCGCCCATGCCGACCAGATATCCCAACCCAATCTAGTCCCACCTGCCAGCACCCGGCCCATATCCTTCCAAACCCTTCCTGTTCATATACCCATCCAAATGCCTCTTAAATGCTGCAATTGTACCAGCCTTCACTACTTCCTCTGGCAGCTCACTCCATACACATACCACTCCCTGTGTGAAAAAGTTGCCCCTTAGCTCTCTTTTATATCTTTCCCCTCTCACCCTAAACCTACACCCACTAGTTCTGGACTCCCCCCACTCCAGGGAAAAGATTTTGCCTATTTACCCTATCCATGCCCCTCATAATTTTGTAAACCTCTATAGTAAAGAATTTTCTGGGAAGAATGATCATAGTATGAGGAAATTTTATTTTAAAGTTAGATGATATTTGGCTCCACAAGATCCAGGCTATTAAATTTAAACAGAGACAATTTTAGGGCATGAAGGTAAGTTGGTTGAGTAGTTTGGGAAATTAGATTGAACAGTATTATGACACATATGTATTGGCAAATACAAAATAATTCTCAGTGAATAGACATAACCTTGAGAAATAAAATCTTCACTGCCAAAGAAATTCTAACTTGAGAAGTTCGTGGTCATGTTGGATTAAAAATAATGGCATGCTTAATATTTGGGAGAGCTTTAAAAATAAAACATAATCAACAAATTCATACAAATTGAGAAAATAGGAAATGAAAGCAAACCAGCAATAAGTATACCTCAGGTGTCAAAAGTATGCAAAAAGGAACATATCAATGAAGACAAGTTTATATGCCTTGGAGTCAGAGGTGAGAAGTTATAATGGTGAATCAAGAAATGACAGTGATGTACAGCAAATATTTTATGTCTACCCACATAGCAAAGGCACATAAAATCATATTGTCAAGAATTGGCTTGACAGGCACTAATGGGCAAGGTAACCAAAAGGTAAACAACTGAAAGGGGGAGAAAGTGGGGGGATGGAGAAGGCATTCAGTATGACTGCTCAAATCTTCAGGGAGCAAATCTTTGATCGCAACTCTGCCAAAGAAGAGTATCAGTGATGTCTGAATTTACCAAGGAAGTGCTCTCTAAAACCTGCCAATTGTTACAGACAGAATTGTAGCCTCATTGCAGAGGGAGCTCAGGCTGTGAAGGTGACTGTGGTAATGAATTTTTATACATTGGGCTCCTTCCAGACTGGTGCAGACAGTATTTGCAACATTCCCAGGCTGCAGTCCACAGTTGTGGAAGCCATTGAGGATTTGCCTGCAATAAGAACTCCAATCGTTCATTCTATCTTGCCAGAAGAAGCTGGCCAAATGAGCACATGGCTGCATTGACAAGGATAACAGGCACGCTGCACACTGTTAAATTGTCAATGCCAATGACCTCCAAGCTCTTTAAGCAGAATTCAGTGAAACTCAGGATCTACCCTGAAGAAAATATGGGATCAACAGCTTATTTTTAGTGCTAAATACATAAAAATTAAATTACATTTAATTAGTCAGTTTGTTCTCTTCTCACTGAGTCTCACTACGACAACCAATGACTGCACATTATCTGCCAGTACATTGAAGTCTGGGTTGCAGTTTGAGATGCAAGCCATATACAGTCCGTCAATGGGCATCTGTGAAGAAGGAATGCGATACTTGAAATTGATTATCAGGATGATAAAAGCTGGTGGTTTCCTCTGTTCACCTGTCCTCATGTCCCCTGATCTGACTTTCAACTCAGTATCATTTTGATTAATTATTATCTCCACATCAACTCCACTGCTTTGTAAATCAAACACCCGATGGTAGCCAGCCCACTCATGGTTACTTGAAGGAATGGATTTGAGAGAAACATGGCTATTTGTTCTATCATATCCAATTCCTGAAATAGTTTGTTGAATTCCTCTGCTAACTTCTTCAGGTGGGTAAAATGTTTTCTTGGCACACCTATTTTACTTTGTCTTTGATATTTTTCTGGTATTTTGTCCAAACTAGGGAGGATTGGTTTGTTTAATTTGTTAATTGTGAGGACCACTAACCCAGTTTCCAGGCACTCACAGCATTGATCATTTGTGCTAAGTCTCTATCCTTTCCCTAAAGTTTACTGTTAGCTTATTCAGTTTCAACATTAAGTCTTTAAAGGAACTCTAAATTGAGCAACCAGGCATTGTCTGACAGTTCACTGCACACATCATTCCTTGATTTAAGTAAATGTGACAACTTCAGACATCAGACTTAAAAATCTTTGCAGGACTTTCCCTCAACTTAACCACCTCACATCAGCATGAAAGATTAGATCACCATAGGCAGCATCAAGTTCACCAAGTAAGGATTTAAACATTTGGGGCTGGAGTGTTCTTGCTCAATTCAAGTATACAACAACTTTCATAACAGGAGAAAGATTCATAACTTTTCACACTAATGCTTACTGCTAGATTATACAGTTGATGCTAGATCATCAACTCCACACTCACAGGAATCCGATTCACGAGAGAGGAAGAAAAGGACAACCAACTCCCATTCCTAGACGTGATAGTACAGAGAACACCAAATGGAGAATTCACCACTAAGTTACACAGGAAAGCCACACACACAGACCAAGTCCTGAACTATGAAAGCAACCACCCCAATACACACAAACGAAGTTGCATCAAGACACTATTCAAAAGGGCCACAACACACTGCAGCACACCAGAACTGAAAAAAGAGGAAGAGGAACCTATACAAGGTATTCGCCAAAAATGGATATTCTCGCAATTTCATCAACAAATGCCTAAGAGAAAGACAATGGAACGAGGACATGCCACAATCCAAAGGACTAGCCACACTACCATACATCAAGAACATCTCTGAAATGACAGCCAGACTACTGCAACCACTAGGACTTATAACAGCACACAAACCAACAGCCACACTCAGACAACAACTCACCAGAACGAAGGACCCGATACCCAACATGAGCAAAACTAATGTAGTGTACAAAATCCCATGCAAGGACTGCACAAAACACTACATAGGTCAAACAGGAACACAGCTAACGATCTGCATCCACGAACACCAACTAGCCACGAAACGACACGACCAGCTATCCCTAGTAGCCACACACGCAGACGACAAGCAACATGAATTTGACTGGGACAACATTACCCATTATAGGGCAAGCCAAACAAAGAACAGCCAGGGAATTCCTAGAAGCATGGCACTCATCCACAAACTCCATCAACAAACACATCGACCTGGACCCAATATACCGGCCACTACAGCGGACAGCTGAAACTGACAACTGGAAGCGGCAGGGACAGGCCACTATAAATGCCGGAGGAAACACCACAGAAGCGCTTCACAGGAGTCTCCCAAGCACTGAGGATGTCACCTAGGCAGGGGACGAAACATTTGCAACAAAAACTTCCAGCTCGGTGAACACAACCACAGCAATGAGCATCCGAGCTACAAATCTTCTCACAAACTTTAAAATGATATTAGTGGATGTGCAGCTAAAACTTTGATGGATGTGGAAGGCTCCTTTAGGGCCTTGGATGGAGGTGAGGGAGGAGGTGTGGGTGCAGGTTTTACAGTTCCTGCGGTGGCAGGGGAAGGTGTCAGGATGGGAGGGTGGGTTGTAGAGGGGCATGGACCTGACCATGTAGTCACGGAGGGAACGGTCTTTGCGGAAGGCGGAAAGGGGTGGGGAGGGAAATATATCCCTGGTGGTGGGGTCTTTTTGGAGGTGGCGGAAATGTCGGCGGATGATTTGGTTTATGTGAAGGTTGGTAGGGTGGAAGGTGAGCACCAGGGGCATTCTGTCCTTGTTACGGTTGGAGGGGTGGGGTCTGAGGGCAAAGGTGCGGGATGTGGACGAGATGCGTTGGAGGGCATCTTTAACCACGTGGGAAGGGAAATTGCGATCTCTAAAGAAGGAGTCCATCTGGTGTGTTCTGTGGTGGAACTGGTCCTCCTGGAAGCAGATACGGCGGAGGCGGAGGAATTGGGAATACGGGATGGCATTTTTGCAAGAGGTAGGGTGGGAAGAGGTGTAATCCAGGTAGCTGTGGGAGTCGGTGGGTTTGTAAAAAATGTCAGTGTCAAGTCGGTTGTCATTAATGGAGATGGAGAGGTCCAGGAAGGGGAGGGAGGTGACAGAGATGGTCCAGGTAAATTTAAGGTCAGGGTGGAATGTGTTGGTGAAGTTGATGAATTGCTCAACCTCCTCGCAGGAGCACAAGGTGGCGCCAATGCAGTCATCAATGTAGCGGAGGAAGAGGTGGGGAGTGGTGCAGGTGTAATTATGGAAGGTCGACTGCTCTACACAGCCAACAAAGACACAGGCATAGCTGGGGCCCATACGTATGCCCATGGCTACCCCTTTGGTCTGGAGGAAGTGGGAGGATTCGAAGGAAAAATTGTTAAGGGTGAGGACTAGTTTGGCCAAATGAATGAGAGTGTCGGTGGAAGGGTACTTTTGGGGACATCGGGAGAGGAAAAAACGGAGGGGTTGGAGCCCCTGGTCATGGCGGATGGAGGGGTAGAGGGATTGGATATCCATGGTGAAGATGAGGTGTTGGGGGCCGGTGAAACAGAAGAACAGAAGTCTTGGAGGAGGTGGAGAGCGTGGGTGGTGTCTCGAACGTATGTGGGGAGTTCCTGGACTAGGGGGATAGGACAGTGTCGAGGTAGGTAGTGATGAGTTCAGTGGGGCAGGAGCATGCTGAGACAATGGGTCGGCCAGGGTGGTCAGGCTTGTGGATCTTGGGAAGGAGGTAGAACCGGGCAATGCAGGGTTCCCGGACTATGAGGTTGGAAGCTGTGGGTGGGAGATCTTCCTGTATGGTCTGGAAGATGATGGTTTGGTGATGGGGAGTGGGGTCATGGTCGAGGGAGCGGTAGGAAGAGGTGTCCTTGAGTTGGCGTTTGCCTTCAGCGGTGTAGAGGTCAGTGCGCCAGACTACCACTGCGCCCCCTTTATCTGCTGGCTTGATGGTAAGGTTGGGATTGGAGCAGAGTGATTGGAGGGCTGCGCATTGTGAGGGTGAGAGGTTGGAGTGGAGGAGGGGGGTAGACAGGTTGAGGCGGATAATGTCCCGGCGGCAGTTGGAAATGAAGAGGTCGAGGGCAGGTAATAGGTCAGCGCGGCGTGTCCAGGTGGATGCAGCGTGTTGGAGGTGGGCGAAGGGGTCCTCGGAAGGTGGGCAGGAGTCCTGATTGTGAAAGTAAGCTCGGAGGCAGAGGCGACGGAAGAAGTGTTCGACGTCACGGCGTGTATTAAATTCATTGATGCGTGGACGGAGGGGGATGAAGGTGAGTCCTTTGCTGAGGACTGATCGTTCGTCCTCAATGAGGGGAAGGTCTGGAGGGATGGTGAAAACTCTGCAGGACTGGGAGCTGGCATCTGGTGTGGGTGTGGAGCTGGGAGTGGAGGCGGAGCCAGTAACCGGAGTGGGTGCGATGGTGGGGGGAATGGGGGTGGAGTCATGAGCAGGGGTGGTGTTCCCCTCAGGGTTCTGGGGGCCGGGAATGGTGACAGTGGGATCTGTGGGGGGCGTGTCAGCAGAATGCAGGTGAGTGGCGTTGGTGGGGGTGGAAGTGGTGGCAGACACGGCAGTAGGGGTGGCGGAAGTCACTGAGCGTGTGACATCAGCGATGATGTGAGGGGCGGAAATGATGTCACGTGTGATGCATGAGGAATTGTGAGGGGCCATGATAGGGGAGCAGAAGTGACATCATCAAACAGCGTGGGGGTGGCAGCTGCACCAGCCGCATGGCTAATGGTGTCCAAGCAGTTCTGGAGGCCGGGGGCATCTTCTGGAATGTTTGAGGCACGCTGGTTATGGAGGTGGGTAGATAAAAGTTTGGTGTACTTACAGTTTTTGATGTTTGAGATGGAGTTGAAATATTGTTTGTTGAGAGTATGAATTCTCCTGGGGATGTAGTACAGAGTGGGTCCTTTGCAATTCTGAGAGAGTGTGGCCCTCAGCTGAGGCAGGGCTGACTGTAGAGAGGTTAGGTGCTGGTGCATTGCTGCAAACGTGGAGTGGAGGATCTTGAAGGAGAACTGTTGCTGGTGTTTTTGAATCTATAGTCTGTACTGTTTGTCCTGTTCGGGTCCGAACTCTGCTGGTTTAAAGGTGGTCCGGAGTCTGTGTGGGATGAGTTGGTTATGGAGGCAGGCACTGAGGAATCAAATGTGGCTGTGGTAGCGAGTTTGTTTCAGGATATGGTTGAAGAGCTTCAGGGCAGAGGAAATGACCTGGGAATTGCAGTGAGAGAGGTAGCAGATGAAAGAGATTGCTAGTTTACAGAGGACAGGTAGAAGAGTGAGACCATGTTGGCTGCTGTTTCTGAGAGTCTGTGTGAACATGATGGGCTGAATAGCTTCCTGTGTTTCCACTACTATAATGTACTGGCTTCACACATCAGTTCCTAGTGTATTTCTTATTCGTTTGATTGCATTGTCAAAATGCAGGTAATCTTGATGAAACTGAAACTCGATACATTAAGTTGGCATAAGCTGCTAAAAGAGCATGCACTTTTCTTTAGCCTTCTGGAAGTGGAATTCATGCAGCGACATGATGATCAATGTGTGTCTGCGGTCAGGGATTGTGGGTGGTTGACAAGATTGACTGTCAGAGATGCATGCAGTGAGTGGGGGGTGTGCAGTGCGGGGTGTGCAGTGAGATCAATCTCAGAGAGTCTACAGTCACTTGCGATCTTTGTGTTGAAGATCTAGTATGATATCATGGCAGTTTGAGGCGTGGAGATGAATTGCAGCCAGAATGGATTTCACTTCCTCAGTGTTCGGCTGGTGAGCAGTCAGCTTAGCATCCTGAGGGCTGGTCAACAAGGCACTTATACCATCTACAAATGGTAAATCAGGGGAGATTATAGAACAAGGACAAAGTGGTGTGTGAAGAGAAAGCAGAAGCATGGCCACTAGCCACAAGTGCTGAGTCTTCCATTGGATGAAAGACATGTGTCTGTGCCCTGACCCCTCTGCCTATGGTTATATGTGCTATCTTATTCAGTGAAGTGAGTGTTGGTGCAACTTTGAGTGATCGGTCTGACATGGTTAAACAGCTTGAAATATGTGAAAATTGTAAGATGGGTTGTGAACGTTACACTCGTGAAGGGCGTATGAAACTATGAATGTAAATGTAAACCATCGTCTTTAGAGATTATTGAAAGGCGAAAAAATATCTTATAATGATAATAATGAGGAAGAAGCACAACATTTGAGTATTGCCTCTACTTAAAGGAAGAGGTGTCTGTTAATCATCTTCTCAAAGGCCTGTCTATGTCCCCTTCGATTAAATTAGATTACATTAGGTTAGATTAGATTATGTTCCTTTGGACCAGCTAAATGAATGAGCAAGGGGGTGGCAGTTGGAAAATGATGTAGTAAAATTTGAAATTACTCAGTTTGATAGGAAGAATGAAAAAGCAGAATATTTCTTAAACGTTGAGAGACTAGCATTAAATGTTGTTATTCAAGGGCCATTGAACATGACTAAGAAAGTGATTAGTATGACAAATTACCTGTTAGTCATTGCAAGAGGGTTGGAGTATAATGTAAGAAAGTTTTGCTGTAGTGAATTAAGGAGTCTATGAATCCATGCTTAGTGTACTGAATACAGTTTTGGTCAGGATATACTTAGCCTCGTGGAGTGTAATAAGAGTTTGTTATTGGTTTTTGGGATGAGAGGATTGTTCTATGAGGACATATCAAATTGAATAGGACTTGACGCTCTAGGGTAGAGAAAAATGAGATGTTCTTCATTGAAGTGTACAATATTGTGAAGTGGACTGACAGAAAAGATGCTGAAAGACTGTTTCACCAGTTAGAAAGACTCGAGTTAAAATTCATGATCTCAGTATAACAGATCAGTCATTGTTGATTGAAGTAGGGCGAAGTTTTCTTACTCGATAGGTTTGTGCATCTTTTGAATTCTCTAAACCAAAGGCTGTGGATGTGCAGTTGATGAGTATTTTAAGGCTGAAATTCTTAGATCTTAGAGATGTAAAGAATTAAGGGAAATGGAGGTACTGCAGGAAAGTTGAATTGATGTTGAAGCTCAGTCACGATCACATGAAATGGCAAAATTATATTCGAGGAACTGTACAGCTGACCTAGCTCATAACTTCTATTATCTTATATCCTTATGAAATAAAACTTTTATTGTGTCATTGGATGCTGATCAGGTCGCAAAAAGGAAAGATAACATGGTAAATTGACAGCTTGCTTGGCTTCCAGGTGGGAAAGTGTCCATCAGGAGGCCTCATCCAGAGATCTGTATGGGCACCCTGGAAACTGGAAGAAGAGAGATTTGGCACTTGAGATTTGAAGAGGTTGTTGGCATGGCATGTCAATAGTGATCAATAATTGTGGCATAGAGAAATTAGTTTCCATGAGTTGGTGAGAGGTCAGCTGCAGAGACATCATGATTGATTGGGGCAGGGATGGGCACTACCCTTCCAAAACTGGCATAGCAATTGTGAAATTGACATTGAGCTCCTAGTTTCACAGTGGAGGCCAGATTTTAAAATGTTAATGAAGTGTTAAACCTTCCTACAGAAGGACATTTTGATTCCTTGAAAATTGCCACCAAAAAAAATTAGCAATGAGCAAGTGTTAAGTACTGTAGGGTTTGCATTTCACTTTTAAGCTCCTGAAACCTCTTCTGTCATTATGGTTATCACTATCAAGGTGAATTTGTCTCCTTTGCCAGAAAGATAACTAATTATAAGGAAAACATTAGAAGTCAAAGACTAATAAAAGTTGTTTTTGAAGATCTGCTGTGAACATAGTCATCAAGACTTTTAATGAAGAATACATGGTCTGGGGTAGATAGAATCTATGAATTCTTTCACACTTAGCAAGGTGCACTGAATTTGCCACCAGTGACAAAGGCTACAATATGCAATGTTTTATGTTAGGTTTCCCGGAGACCTTCCCTGATGTGTGTGCATATATCTCTTGCAAATGGAGCGAAGAAAGGAGAAAGAGAACAAAATGAACAGCCACTGAGACTGAAAAAGTTACCAATATCCAAGACAAAGCTAGTCCCTCGATGTGATGTGTAAGCATTATGTGGAAATATTGGCAATTTTAGCCCTGTACAACCACTGAGGAGCATCTCAAAACATAAATAATACACATTTGAAAAATGACAGCAGGAAGAGTTTGGAGACACTGTGGAAGATGGTGCATTGCTTCAATTAAAACAAAAAAAAAGAAAGCAAAGGATAAGATAACAAAGAAAATGTAGGAAAACCTTGGAGAGAAATAGAATCCGCTCTTTCAGTAGATCCATCAAGATCGAAAGACAAAGTGTGAAGGGAAAAATCAATGCAATGGGAGAAAAGGAAGACAGTACAGAGCAAAAGGACATTAGTAAATTTGGACCTTGCTTATGGATAGACAGTAAGGTTTGAATCAAGAGGAGGAACAGGTAAGATGCTCCATTAATAGTGGCTTTCAGAGACTATTGTGAAAAATATTTGCTTGACCTCTGCTCATTTCCCAATGTGAGTTGCAACAAGTTGCTGTAGCTCAGCCAACTAACAAGCCTAAAACCATGCAGAGTGCAAGATTCATAAATAGGAAATCTCAACTCACTCTGCATATATTGACATTCTTTGGAGTGAGATTTTAACTTCGTAAAATTTATTCACTTGCTCAGAATTAAAATCAGGCTCAAATATATTAATGATTTGTTCCTGAAGTGTCATTTCTAAAATAAAGATTTATGGAGACTGTCCACTTTTACATCATAGTGAATTTGAGCAAGAGATCAGATATTGCTTGCTTATGGCTGTGTAGACGAGATGTCGCATTTATAACAGAGGACCAAAATTTCATGTTAAAATGGACCTATCAATTGAAGCAATCTTGGATAATTAATGGTTTGCTGCTTTCCTAATATACAGCTGCATCAATGGTGTTACCAACAAGATAACCAAAAGCATCCCCTGGGATTAATGTTATGCATAGACATCAAATCAGAATATTAAAATAAAGCCCAAGAATTAAAGTCTTTCCAGGCCTAAATGGATGAACTTGATGTTGATCCAAACACAAGTTTTAAACAGTTTTGAAATGAAAACTGTGGTGATCATACTGTACGAACAACTTCAAAACAAGAGAGTTAAAAGTATGCCCATGGTCTTGTTTGGAACTGTTGGTGTTCAATGCTGAATACCTTTTTTTCAGTACATTGAAGTGGCTGGTAGGAACTAGTGTGATTTAACCTTGAAGTGAAATTAGATTACTTTCTCTTGGTATGCCACAAGTCAGAGAGAACCAGAGCTGTGTCTGTTTGTTTAGTCAGGTTATCCGAAGTGACCTCTGGTTATATAGAACATCATAATTGTACACTTACAAAGCATCGCAAAAATATTTTCCACATGTACGCTTGTAAGGAAAACAGTTCAAAGTTGCGTAAAGTGTGCAATATCATTTATCAAATAACCATTTGCAAAACAATGCGTGTCTTTGTAAACACTGGTTAGCCAGCTACATTTGAATGGAGTAAGTGTATGGCACATAGAATGCAAGGGGTAAATGCACATTATAAACATTTTTATTCCTGAAAAAAATTATCATCAATGTATCATAAAATGTATGAGGATTTAATTTGAGTGACTGATGTAAACAGGCATGAGAGAGACACAAAGCATTTACACTGGACTATGCTCCATTAACAGCTATTGGGTTGGAGACACTTTGATCTTCTCGTTGGAGGGCAGCTGAAAGGACTCTAAACACGAAGAACAAAAAAAACCTAATCAACATTTCACATGCTCACTATTATTAGACTGTTAATAGAGGAATCATTAAAGCAAATTGCTTCCATGTAAAGTTTTTTTGTGTGCGCGCATACCTAGATTACATGGTTACGTGTAGATCTGTACGATTTAGTTTCTGCATTAATTACACTTGATCGTATTAAAACATAGCCTTGTGTATACAGTCCAGTTAAACTTTGAGCACTTCCTGTTTAACCAATTTCAGTATAATCTATGATCTAATAATTAGGTGAATTTTTAAGGATCCTTCTCCATTCCATTTATGTGTCGCAGAAACATCTGTTTTGCATTACAAAGAAAGTACCACACTCAGAAAACACTTCATCTCCTCTAAAAATCGATTTAGGTTGGCTGAATTCTAATGCTTGTAGCATTACAGCACTGTACATTACTTATTGCAGCTGCTAGCTTTAGAATTTCATTGTCATTTTTTATAGTTTAGAGACAGGGAAAGGAATGACATCCCTCTGTGATTGCTAACACAGAGCTTCCTTTAAAAATCGGGTTTGATTATTTCCTCCTCGTGTCCTTAGTTTAACCTCAACATCCGCACATTTGGACTTTATTTTTTTTTAAAAGCGCTGTTGCAGAACATTGCCCTGCATTTGACTGAATGTTGATAGTTTCTTGTTCATGGAACATAGGCATCACTGGCGAGGCCAGCATTTGTAACCATTTCTAATTGCTCTGGAGAAAGCGGTAGTGAACTGTGTTCTTGAACTACTGCAGGCCTTGGGATGTCAGAACACACACAATGCTGTTTGGGAGGGTGTCCCAAGATTTTGACCCAGTGACAATTGGAACTATTTATTAATTGGTGGAGGTCACTTGAGGAAGGTGCCCACCATTGTTGTGAATCACATGCAAAGATGATGCATGAAACAGCGTTATCTTTGTTGAAAGACCAAAGGCAGCTGCCATTCATGGGTTATGTCTTGTTCAACAGAGGAAGCAGAAAAAAAAAGCAGGGAAAAACAGAAAGGGCAGAACACAAAATAAATACGTAGCTGGTTGTGGATGACAAACTTGCTAAAAAAAAGTGATTTTTTTTCCTATTTTGTATAACTATTAAGTGGGAAGCTTACAATTCCTTAATGTCCGGAGACGGTTAGAAGGAGATTTTCAAGATTTCTGATTGTGAATACTTTGATGGGATATGACAGCTGTCTTTGTATACTCTGTAACAAAACCCTGGGTAGTACAATACAGACACTGCTCATGATCTGCTGTATAACTTGCATAACTTAGTATCATAGTTGATTTTTGTCAATCTTCATGGTAGAATCATACAATGGTTACAAAATGGAGGAGGATGTTCATTCCATTGTATTTTATTGTGCAAGAACTCAGTGAGTCCCACTAACCCATCTTCCTCCATAACCCTGTAAGCTTTCTTACTTCCTCTGTATTGACTTGTATTTGAAGATGTATAACTGTTGTGAAAAAGCTTTACAAAAGGTATGATCTTTGTCCTTTCAAACCGATTAGTTTATTTTGCAAAAAAAAAGTTTGACTGTAATTTCTTGCAATTCAACAGCATATGGCCTATTTAGCAATGTCTAGACACTGTCACTCATCTGATAAGCCATAGTGGTGTTAAGGCTATGGCCACAGCTCCCACAAGTGCGGGCTCCCAACAAAACTAATCAAGAACATGATCACCTCAGTAGCCCTGAGCTTGCTGTAACACTTCAGCTATGAAAAGAAACCCTCTGGTGTATTGTGCAAGGGAACTGAATTCAAGTGGTAAAACTAAAAACTGAAGGGGAGTCCTTCAATTGAAGCAATGTACTTGTATTGCTAGTAAAGTACACAAGGGAATTCTTTATTGCTACTAGGTCACAGCTAACAGACTTGGAACAATTCATTCCTTTAAGGCAAGATGTTCCCCTGCACACGAAAGAGCTGGTGAACTTTCAGTACCAATAGTGGGATATGCTATTGCCGGTGATTAACAGGCAAGTGGCAGATGGATTAATAAAAACTGCACACTTTTGTTTTAGATTCCCTTCAGTATGGAAACAGGCCCTTCAGCCCAGCATGTCCACACCAATTCCCGTACCCTATATTTACCCCTGACTAATGCACCTAACACTATGGGCAATTTAGCATGGCCACTTGTTGGAACATATCTGGTTTTGGTCTCTATCCTCAAAGTAACAATTAGAAGGGATAAATATTTTGTGAATTCTGGTAAAGATAGTGGGGAGAGACTTCTAAAAATTGGTGGGTAGGGATATAAATTGGAAAAGGTGCAGAAATAGGCCATGTTTTCTTTCGAGCAACAGAACTGAGGCAGAGTATAATCCCAAATCTACATTCCTGCTTCCTCTACTTTATATGTCTGCTTCCACCAGCTTTCCTTGAAGGGAATCATGACCCTCTGAAAGAAAGGTTGTCATGTCATTTGTGTTTTAAATTGGTGACCCTTTATTTTTAAGCAGTGACCCCTCATTTTTGGTTCTCATCTAAGATGAGTGAAGAAGGTCTTTATTCATCAGTGCATTGAGTTTAGGAATTGGGAGGTCATGTTGCGGCTGTACAGGACATTGGTTAGACCACGACAGAGGAACCTTGATTATCTAAAGGACACGGGCAGGCAATATTTCATTTGCTTAGTCGAATTCTGGATAATTGAATACCTGATAACATGTTAAGCTGAACATTGAGACCTCGCGATCTTGCTGGATAATCTAATATTCGGATAATTGAATGCCGAATAATTAAGGTTCCACTGTATTGGAATACTGCATGCAGTTCTGGTCTCCCTGCTATAGGACAGATGTGAAACTTGAAAGGGTTCAGAAAAGATTTACAATGATGTTGTCAGGTACAAGGATTTGAGTATAGGGAGAGGTTGAAGAGACTTGGGCTATCTTCCCTGGAACATCGGAGGCTAAGGGGTGACCTTACAGAAGTTAATAAAATCATGAAGGGCATGGACAGAGTAAATAGACAAAGTATTTTCCCCAGAGTGGGAGAGTCCAGAACTAGAGGGCGTAGGTTTAATGTGAGAGGGGAAAGATTAAAAAAAAACTTAAGGGCAACTTTTTCATGCAGAGGTTGGTGCGTTTTTGGAATGAGCTGCCAGATGAACTGATGGAGGTTGGTACAATTACAACATTTAAAAGGCATCTGGATGGGTATACGCATAGGAAGGGTTGAGAGGGATATGGACCAAATGCTGGCAAATGGAACTAGATTTATTTGGGATATTTGGTTGGCATGAACAATTTGGATCAAAGGGTTCTTTTCTTTACTGTATATCTCTATATCTCTGCGACTCAATGAAATACCCATCCAGTTGTCAAGAGCCTCAGACTCTTATATATTTCAATCAGGTATTTTTAATAAAAAACATTAATGGCCTGGATCTTATAGCCAATGGTGAAGGGGAGAGGTTCTCAGATGTTCCTGTGAAAATGAAGCCTTTATCTTCCTCACATACGGCAGCATCTGTTTGATTTCCTGGCATGATGATACTCTGGCTTAAAGACATGTATTTTGTCCTTTTTTTTTGAAGACAGGTTTTAAGACAGAGGTAATGAGCTGTCTATTTGAATTCAATAAACGGCTTGTGAGTCCTTAGAAATTTTTTGAAATTGGAACAATAGAAGCAGCCTCGATGGGTGGGATCAAGTACCCACGGAGCCAGGATTTTTAATTTTCGTTTTTCAGTAGCAGTTATGGTCTTGAAGCTGGGTTTAGAAACTACAATACATCTCTCTTTGCTCTTCTCTCTCTCTCTCTCTCTTTTTTTTTCCTGGACTGGAGAATTGCCTGTGAGATAATCTATTTTACTAAATTTGCCTTTGCCAAGGGTGTGTTTATAGGCTGTTACTATATTAAAACAGTTACTGTTCAAGTCGGTAAGTAACCTATTACTCTGTTCAATTTTACAATCAAGTTAAGTTATTCCAATTTCATTTGTTGTATTTAACTATTGTGTATGCATTAAGTGTGCTTTCCTTCAAGTCTACTAGTTTGACCATTCAAAATGCATCTGGAATGTAATGCCTGGACTTGCCTTTGACCTAGAAAATGTTAGGGTCTCAACTATCTTTTTGATATATTTGAGAGGGGTTGGTCTGGTCCATGAATTGGCAATAGCATGTATCCAGCAGTGTGACACTTTATCTAAATTAAACTCTATCTGCCACTTCTCAGACCATTGGCCCATCTGATCAAGATACCATTGCAATCTTAGATAACCTTCTTTGCTGTCCACTACACCTCAAATTTTGGAGTTGTCTGCAAACTTACTAACTATACCTCTTATGCTCACATCCAAATCATTTATATAAATGATGATTGGGATTGTGTTATAGACTCCCTAATAGTCAGAGGGAAATTGAGAAACAAATTTGTAAGGAGATCTCAGTTATCTGTAAGAATAATAGGGTGGTTATGGTAGGGGATTTTAACTTTCCAAACATAGACTGAGACTATCATAGTGTGCAATTTTGGTCTCCTTCCTATCAGAAAGATGTTGTGAAACTTGAAAGGGTTCAGAACAGATTTACAAGGATGCTGCCAGGGTTGGAGGATTTGAGCTGTAGGGAGAGTTTGAATGGGCTGATGCAGTTTTCCCTGGGGCGTCGGAGGCTGAGGTTAAACCTTATAGAGGTTTACGCAATCATGAGCGACATGGCTAGGATAAATAGACAAAGTCTTTTCCCTGGGGTGGCAGAGTCCAGAACTAGAGAGCATAGGTTTAGGGTGAGAGGGGATAGATATAAAAGAGATCTAAGGGTCAACTTTTTCATGCAGAAAGTGGTACGTGTATGGAATGAGCTGCCAGAGAAGTGATGAAGGCTGGTACAATTGCAACATTTAAAAGGCATCTGGATGGGTATATGAATAGGAAGAGTTTAGAGGGATATGGACCAGGTGCTGGCAGGTGGGACTAGATTGGGTTGGGATATCTGGTCGGCATGGACAAGTTGGACTGAAGGGTCTATTTCCGTGCTGTACATCTCTATGACTCTATCAGAGAACCTATGCCTCTTTTGAAGTCACAAACTGGAGACACTCATTCCTTGAAGTTTATCTTCAGCTTATTGACACTTCAATGGTCCTTAATGATTCTCAATTTTGTAGCTCTTGCCAAAGTAGCCATGTTTAGTGGGTGAAGCCAATGATGTGCTGGAGGTCATGACAGGGATTCAGACAGTGCTGACAAGAGTTCTAGGCAGGGTGGGGTGGAAAGGAGCTGGGGTGCAGGAGAAACAGGTGTTTTCACATTCCTATCAATTTTAAAGTCTGCGATCCTGAGCTGGCTCCACCTCTACAAGGTGCATCTCCAAAATTAAGTCAATGTAAAGAACTTGAATAAATACTGGGCAGTTACAAAGTTTTCCTGTTGACAAGTCCTGGTGGAATCCATCAACATGAAGTTTTCAGTAGCCTATTCAGGCTGACTGTAACATATGGAAATCAGCGAAGTGGATTCCCTGGAAGTGGTAATACAGGACAGCCCTCGATAACTTCAGGGTTGTCACTGGCTCCTTCGTGTGCTCACCTGTGTTTGTGAATCATCACCTAACTTGTTAACCACAGCCACTAAAGCGTGCAGTTGTTTGATCAGATGTCCCTTAAAGTGCATCCTCAGGAGACATGAGGTCCTCTGAAAGCACCTGCCTGTTTGTCCTATGACACTTTTGTCTGAGTAAAAGCACTAGAAGACAAATAAAAAGAATGTTATTAAGATTTACAAGTGCCCTAAATGACAGACTTCATTAAGGCATATTCTCGTTGCAATGTTTTTCAATATCCATCTAAGAGGTGTGCCTCCTAACTCCTCTAGGAAGTCTGCCTATGATTTGACCCTTGTTACCCAGGCAACTAATCTTGAGCATCTTAGCAGCTTCTTGTCCCAGGACGTGGAAGTGATTGAGAAATGTTGCATACTTCTCACAGTTTATTTACCTTTAGGATCCATGCTAATTAGATCATCAGTCTGCCATTGCACATCACCTCAAGGAATAAAAGTCTCATACTCCATCTTACTTCACATCCTGCTTTTGGCATAAACTAATAGCTTAACAGTAACCCAGACGCTTATCTGCTTGAAAAATGCAATATTTCTGTAGACTGGATTTTCAATACCAAGATATCCATGCCAAGTTTCTGTTACATGAGATAACATAAGCATTGTTGTTTCAGGTAAGCCTACTCTTTGTATGCCAACTCGCACCAACAATTATACATAAACCCAATTAAAGATCACAATTACTACTTTGCAGTTGAGCAATCAATTGATTAACGGCAAATTGCCTATCTACCTTTTGTGGCAAACAGTCAAGGAATAGGAATCACCCTAGACGGTGACTCATATGTCACAATCACTTGAAAAAGTTTACAGGAAGGACCTAAACATGAAGAAATATTGAAGGTAGGTTTGCTCGCTGAGCTGGAAGGTTTGTTTTCAAATGTTTCATCACCATCCTAGGTAACATCACCCCTGATGAAGGACTTTTGCCCGAAACGTCGATTTTGCTGCTCCTTGGATGCTGCCTGAACTGCTGTGCTCTTCCAGCAACACTAATCCAGAACATCACCAGTGAGCCTCCTCTTATTATTTGGAGCATTATCAGGCATCAGCTGATGATCCAGTTTATACACAAACTTTGTACTGCTATTTCTGCACTTGTGTACTCTTCAGCAGAATAGTACACCCCTGTATGGACACAGAGCACTCAAAGAAATTAATTGCACACTGCCCTTGACATAATAATGTGGACAATCAATGGTACAATGAAATCAACACTTATACTAAACTTCCTAGTGCTCTCTAAAATCCTACCCCGTGATATGCATTGCAGAATCAGTTTGATTACTTTGAAGTGAATACTCAACTATGATTCCAAAAAGTCCTTGAAAACCTACCAAAGATTCAAAACAAATCATACCAACTTTTCTGGGGGTTCGTGAATGTTTTGAGTGATTCAGGTTTTGGCAGAAGGGGCAAGTGGCATAAACCTTGGGTTGTCACTAATGTTGTCAACTAAGATCTGTGTGAAGGATTGAATGTTAGAGCCTCCAGGGTCAACGTTTCTCAAAAATAATGGCCTACACACAACATATATACCCTCCATGTGAGGATATCATATCTTCTGTTCCACAGAATGGAAAGACAATGAGAGCCCAGCGTGAGACTGTGGTCACTCAGATCAGGTTGTTCATCACATTATGGGCAAAGGTATTTAACTCAGCAAAGTGTGTGGATAGCACATGAAAGGTTTGGATCTTCAAAAAAAATCATCACAATCCTGCAGTTGTTTCATGATGATGTGACTGCAAACATCTCAAGGCAGTGATCTGAAAGAGACACCTTCAAAATCTAAACTTGAGGTCAAGCAAACTGGTTTGACAGCTCCCATGTAGTTTATATTTTACCTGACAATGGCTGTGCACCTCATCAAAGATCAACTTCCCTCTGATGTGAGTGTGCCACCAAAGTGGGAAACACTTTAGCCCCTGTGCCAAAGTTAAACTGAGCAATATGGATGTAGATCTGTCACTCTTCATCATTACATATGAGAAACTCAGCCACTTATTTAGAGAGGGCAGCAGTTAATACTAATGTCACTGCGCTAGTAAATCATACATTGTGAAAGCAGATCTTTCAGCCCATCGAGTTTACACCGACCCTTTGAAGAGCATCCCATCCACTCCCACCCACCAATCGCTGTAACCCTGGATTTCCCATAACTAATCCACCTATCCTACATCTCTGGACAATTTAGCATGACCAATCAACCCAGCCTGCACATCTTTGGACTGTGTGAGGAACCCAGAGCACCCGGAGGAAACCCACACAGACCTGGGGAGAACATGCAAACACCACACAGACAGTCACTTCAGGGTGGAAATGAACCTGGTGCTGGGAGGTGGCAACTCTAACCATTGAGCCACCATGCCGCCTGTAAATAGGACCTCAGTCTAATGTTCTAGGGAATGATGTTCAAATCCCACTTTGGCAGATGTTGAAGTTAGAATTAATAAAAACCCGGAATAAAAATCTAGCCGAATGATGACCATATAACTTGTCAATTGTTGTAAACACCCATCTGGTTCACACAATCCCCTTTAACGAAGGACATCTCTGTCCTTACCTGTTCTAGCAGACTCACAGCAACATGGTTGACTCATAACTGCCTTGGCAATGAGGGATGAGCAATAAATGATTGCCTAACTAGCAATACCCATTTCACATGAATGAATTGTTGTGAAAAGCATAAGTTGGAATGTTGACCAGGTCTTGATGCGTGCAGGCACTAGTTACTTAATTATCTGAGGTGTTACAATCATCAATGAGTATCTGGTTACATGATGAAAGGAAAATTGTTGATGAAGCAGCTCAGGATGATTAGGCGTGGAACCCAGTCCTGTGGAATTCCTACTGAGACAGCTGAGGTTGAAATGCTTGGCTTCCAACAATCACAACTAGCTTTCTTTGTCCTAAGTATAAAACCAGCCGTGGAGAGTTCTCCCCAGTCTCCAATTGAATTCAGTTTTACTGGGGGCTCCTTAATGTTATAATTAAATGCTGCCTTCCTGTGAAGGGCAGTCAGTCTCACTTGAGCTTTGGAATTTAGTTCTCCTGACCATGTTTGAACCAGGCTATAATGAAGCCTGAGGTTGACTGGTGCTGGTGGAATCTGTTGCTGAAATTCAGTTAGCATTTGTAAACTAGCACAGATTGAAGGCTGTTGACTTTTGCCAGGATTTTGGCTATTGACCTGCATGATTCTCTACTTATGGTTAGAAACCAAATGGACATTGAGATATTCATTTGGTTGCAGGGTGGAAAGAGTAATTGAGAACTGTCTGAGCAATGGAACCACATGTCAGTGGGAGCTGCTGCTTTCAGAAGTGGTGGGATAATTGGATGAAAGTCAGAGAGAAAGAAAATACACACAGAAAATGAAATGTGATATGGATATCTACAAATAATTAGATTATATATGAGTCCATTGCTTTCTTTCATCTTCATCCCAATTAGTTTTGATTCAAGGTTTAGTTAATAATTGTTGTGGTAATCAGATAAATTCAATGATCTCATCTTCCAAGTATTCAGCACTCCTATTGACTCATACTTCTCCTGGGCATTGGGAAGGCTGGATCATTGAATTTATCTCAATAATTTATTTTAATGCATTAATAAATCATGCCTAGCATTGTAAGTTAGCCTCTATTTCCTTCAGGTTTGTGTTCTGTAATGCAAGTTCAATGCAGATTCAAGTGCTGATTGTGTGCTTGACAAGAAATGGGGAGGAGCGTATAATCTCATTGTTTTGATTTTAACCACATTGCTGGTGTTTTATTTTGGAATGTGAATTGAGATGAAATTTTGCAAAGATTCTGTACAGATGTAAGACTTTGTCAGATTTTTTTTCCCCTTTAATGAAAACAATGTCAGTTTTGTAAAATTCCAGAAAACATTTGAGATAATTTAAGGAAAAGAAATTAGCTGTCGGCTTTATTTATAAAACAGCCAACGATCAGGTTTCAGCTAATCTTTGAAAGCTCCAGGTCTGTTCTTGTACAGGAACCAGGACTTTGAATGAGGGATCCATCGACTGACTAATTTGCAGGGGAATCTGATTAAAGTTGCTACATCTGTCACATTCAAAAGGAAAAGTTTATGGCTATGCACAAACCTCAGTCATCTCCAGTTATGGCATCATGGGTTTGGATAGTGAGAGATTGAACTAATAAACCATTGTTATTGGTTTCATAGCCAGTCTGATGGTCAAGGTTCTATAATTAACTTTGGATCCCTGATATGGGGAGCAACAAATGAACAAAGTTTATTCCTACTGATAGTGATCCAACAAACTTTTGAGATGAGTCATGTGCTTTGGAAAAACCTTGTAAATTCTGCTTTTGTGATATCCCCGTTAAGATCAAAGGATATTCTGACAGGGGTTACTTGGTGTCTTCATTTCAAGAAATGCCCATATAACCTGAAACTGCAAGGGGAGATGAAATTTGTACCAAAACATGAAAGGCAGATTAATTGTAGTGGTGTCCTGTTCCAGCCTGTCTTGTGCTGGGCAGTTCAGAAAACTGCATTCTGGCAAAGACAGAGCTCTCTACCAAGAATCTAGTTTTCTGTTTGGTATGAAGAAGAAAATACAAACCAGATGCTCTTGCGAAGGCAACATATGAACATGTTGAGGGGTTTTTTTTATCAGAAAAGTGGATCATTATGTTGTTGCGTTGGTTGATTGGTTAAGTTGAAATTCTGGTCAGTTCAGTATCAGGACGACTGCAACTCACATGACAGCAGGCTGTCGACATACACCTTGTTCATGTTAACTGAGCACGTAATCTTTGGGATGGAATATAATCACTGGTGAATATGACTTGAAGGCTGAAATAGATGAGTGGAATTGAGATATCCTACATTGTATGGAACAAATAGCACAGACTCTGAGATCATGTGGGAGCATTTGTGATACCACATTTGTGCAGAAATTCATGAGTATTTGTAACTAATCGAGATATATCTTTGTTGTGTTCTCTATTTACAATATCTTGTTAGTCAAAACAATCCCTTGTCAGTTAGTTAATGATTAACTTATGTTGATGTTTGTTGGTTTATTATATTAAATGTTTTAAAAACATTGTCCATCGGTTTTCTTTACATTGACGTTGTGGGATTACCTTAAAAAAATTGGTTTCCACAGGGGTTGTAATCCACTTCTGCAAATGCAGTTTCTTGATTGAGGACAGCATTGGGTGAATCTGACAGTATTCATTGATGACAGTCATATTGGAATAATGGTCTTCAGCAGAATATTTAAGGTAGTCGGCAAAGAAGAGAACAAAAGTTATACTTGAATCTCAACTAGCTGGGAATTTTGCAAGCTACACACAGGGATTGTTTAATCTTTCTATGAGTCCTTAACCTGTTGCATGATGAGTTATAAGAAAGAAATGTCTCGATGTTGGAGATTCACAGATGTGGAACCATTACTAAGTCCTGAAGCCAGTGATGTTGGCCTCCATCCACCTGCATGGTCTGCTCAAAGTCAGCCAATTCAAGGCACCTTGCATTCACTTGAAGAGAGTGTGGGTTAGAGGAGGCACAGGATGGGTATTGGTGCTGTGTGGCATCTGAGAAGGAGAGGATCCCCCTGAACGCTTCAGCAATTTTAAGAACAGGAGAGCCTGCAGCTTCAGGATGGGGGATTTGAAGGAATTGTTAATGGTGCACCACCCAACTCCTGACAGATCCACCTCAGAAACCAGCTGGGCTTTGGTTTAGCACGAGGGTACCCATACAAATGATCCTGGCAGGGCCCCAATCTAGCCGCAAGTTATAGAGTCATAGACAGAGTCATAGAGATGTACAACACAGAAACAGACCCTTCGGTCCAACCCGTCCATGCCGACCAGATATCCCAAACCAATCTAGTCCCACCTGCCAGCACCCCATCCATATCCCTCTAAACCCTTCCTATTCATATACCCAGATGCCTTTGAAATGTTGCATTTGTACCAGCCTCTACCACTTCCTCTGGCAGCTCATTCCATACACATACCACCCTCTGCGTGAAAAAGTTGACCCTTAGGTCTCCTTTATATCTTTCCCCTATCATCTTAAATCTATGCCCTTTAGTTCTGGACTCCCCCAACCCAAAGAGACTTTGTCTATTTATCCTATCCATGCCCCTCATGATTTTATAAACCTCTATAAGGTCACCCCTCAGCTTCCGACACTCCAGGGAAAACAGCATCAGCCTATTCAACCTCTCCCTATAGCTCAAATCCTCCAAACTTGGCAACATCCTTGTAAATCTTTTCTGAACTCTTTCAAGTTTCACAACATCTTTCCGATAGAAGACCAGAATTTCGTGCAATATTCCAAAAGTGGCTGAGCCAATGTCCTGTATAGCCACAACATGACCTCCCAACTCCTGTACTCAATACTCTGACCAATAAAGGAGAGCATAACAAATGACTTCTTCACTATCTTACCTACCCATGATTCAACTTTCAAGGAGCTATGAACCTGCACTCCAAGGTCTCTTTGTTCAGCAACACTCCCTCGCACCTTACCATTAAGTGTATAAGTCCTGCTAAGATTTGCTTTCCTAAAATTCAGCACTTCACATTTATCTAAATTAAACTCCATCTGCCACTTCTCAGCCCATTGGCCCATCTAATCAAGATCCCATTGTAATCTGAGGTAACCCTCTTCGCTGTCCACTACACCTCCAATTTTGGTGTCATCTGCAAACTTACTAACTATACCTCTTATGCTCGGATCCAAATCATTTTTATAAATGTCAAGAAGTAATGGTCCCAGCAGCGATCTTTGTGACACTCCACTCGCCACAGGCCTCCAGTCTAAAAAACAACCCACCACCACCACCCTCTGTCTTCTACCTTTGAGCCAGTTCTGTATCCAAATGACTATTCTCCCTGTATTCCTTGAGATCTAACTTTGCTAACCAGTCTCCCATGGGAACCTTATCGAATGTCTTCCTGAGATACATATAGATCACGTGCACCACTCTGCCCTCATCAATCCTCTTTGTTTCTTTTTCAAAAAAACTCATTCAAGTTTGTGAGACATGATTTCCCATGCACAAAGTCATGTTGACTATCCCTAATCAGTCCTTGCCTCTCCAAATACTTGTACATCCTGTCCCTCAGGATTCCCTCCAACAACTTGGTCACCACTGACCTCAGGCTCACTGGTCTATATTCCCTGGCTTGTCCTTACCCTCCTTCTCAAATAGTGGTACCACATTAGCCAACCTCCAGTCTTCTGGCACTTCACCTGTGACTATCGATGATACAAATATCTCAGCAAGGGGCCCAGCAATCACTTTCTCAGCTTCCCACAGAGTTCTAGGGTGCACCTGATCAGGTCCTGGGGATTTATCCATTTTTATATGTTTCAAGACATCCAACACTTCCTTCTCTGTAATATGGACATTTTTCAAGATGTTGCCATCTATTTCATAACATTCCATATCTTCCATGTCCTTTTCCACAGTGAACACTGATACTTGTTTAGTATCTCCCTCATCTCCTGCACCTCCACACAAAGGCCACCTTAATACTTACTCATTACCATTTGGTCAGCTCCAAAGAATGCTAAGATTCCACCCGTATAATCAGTTTGCAATTAATCTAGGCAAACCAAGTGACAAGAAATGAACATATATCAATAATATAATGTGTAATTACTTGCTTAATAAAATATGTGACCTACCTAGCATTCAAAGTTTGGAATTTATTCAGTATGGAGTCTTTGAAATGAATCATACATGGGCCTCAGCAAGGATGGCGAGATTTGTGACCAAATCGGTTGAGTTAGTCATGATCCCACCTCAATATTCTATATCTTTGGACTGTGATTTGACTCTTATGTATTCACCTGCAAAAGTCTGAAGGAAAATGTTTAATCCCTCCCATTCCCATCAGGACTATTAATCATGAAAAACTCATGCTTACAAAGCCTTAGATCTGTTCAGCTTCCTGAACTTTCCATTCTGACAATTTTAGTTAAATTTTAGTCATTACCTAGAATTCATGCAAGAATGATTCTAAGTGGTCTCCCATCTATTGCCCCACACATTAAAGAGCAATTAATAATTAGAAAATTAAATTCATAAGGAGTGGGTACATGGGAAGACCAAGAACTGACTTTCAATCCAGCCTACAAAAATGTAGGGAATTACTGTATAAAATAATTAGGGATGACAGTTCACTGGACCTGGGTGCTTGTCCAGGCTGCTCACTTGCTCTCTTAGTGCTTACTCACTTAGTACTAACATGCATAGTCACAGCATCCCTACCTTGTCTTTTCTTGCCATGCAATGTAGCACACTAATAGAAACAAGGAGCTTTACCTGCGCTCAGCATTCCTCAGTTGAGGAGTTGTCCATCTTGTTGTACAGCACTCTGCTACGTCAGTCTTACACCTAGTCTACGTACCGGCTACTTTAGCAAATACAGTACTCGGCACGTGCAGCAAGCAAGCAACAATGTCTCAAAGGCCTTGGGTAATAAGTCTCACAGATGTTCATAGAAGCAGAGAGACCTGACAGAGAACCTCCCATTCCAGTCGTGGGAATTGGCCATGGTCAGGCTTTTGGTTAGGGTGTTTGCAGTCAAGGTATCTTTGCCTCTGCAGCCCAGGGTATAGTCACATTGGCACTGTAGAGGTCAGTCTGGGTGGTCAGTGAGATGTATGGGCATCAAACAGGGGTTTGGGCCCATCCACTGAATCAGTCCATGGAAAGTCATGGAGAAGAGGAGAGAGATTGGTGGAAGTGCAGCTGTTGCCGTGGCACTGAAACTTGGTAGTTTGGTTATTGGGACTAGAGGCTATAGACACTGGGTAAAAGTGCAGTACAACTGCGGAGGTGGTGGCAGCAGGATTTGCAAGAAGGGGATAAGCTAAAGCATTACTGGGGATGGGATAATGTGGGAAGAGATCTTTGTCCACTGTCAGCAGCACCCCATCTTCAAGTGCAGGGGAGCAGTGAATGGTCACATCTCATGGGTCACCTCATATGCAAGGGGCTAGGTGGGAAAGGTAGTCAGGAATGAGGCACATGTCAATAGGTTGGGTGGGGAATTTGGAAAATATGAATCTTATGCGGTTAACAGGATGGGCTACTAGGTAGGGGATGTCGATGTTAGGGGTCTCCTTGGCATATTCAGGCTTAGGCTGGGATCCGCTGTTGGCCCTGGAGGTTTGATGTTGTGATCCTGATGACACTTGTGTTCAGACAGGCCAGACGTGCTGAGGATCTTCATGCCAGGGTCAAGTTGACACTCCTCAGTGTGAACCTCTGCGGGTTGGAATGGGCTCAGTGGTGTAGAGGGCTTTTCCATATCTGCAGTGATATGACCGTAAATGGCAGAGGGCCAAGTGTATGGTTCCACCTGTGGCTGGCTCTCTTCAGGTCACCACCTGATCTCCTTGGAAAGAGGGGCACCGAGGTTCACTGTCCCCCCCAACCCCAGTGGACCTCAGGACCAATGGCTGGGTCATAGCTTTCAGGAGTCTGCAGTGTGTAGACGAACAGTCAAATGTTTTGCTTTACTGATGCAACTTCTGGGCAATGAGAGCCAGGTGTCCCATATGCCTGTCTGCTGCTGTTACTCCTCTCTGTTCATCTTGATGAGGTCCCTGATTGCTGACACTACAGGTTCCCCTCCTGGCTGAGTGTGAGCAATTGCCCGGTCTCCTCCCATTGCCAGTGGTCTGGGCCTTTTCTCCCTTAGTCAGCTGTGGAACCGTCAGTGTGAGGTAAAGTGGCACGGTGGCTCAATGGTTAGCAATGCTGCCTCACAGCGCCAGGGACTCAGGTTTGATCCCACCCTTGGGTAACTGTCTCCCCGTGTCTGTGTGGGTTTTTGCTGGATGCTTCAGCTTTCTCGTACAGTCCAAAGCTAAGCAGGTTCGGTGGATTGGTCATGCTAAATTGCTCTGTAGTTTACAAGGATGCTCAGGCTAGGTGGGTTTAGCCATGGGGAATACAGGGTTATGGAGACGGGAAGATGAGAGTGGGCTGCTGGTTTTGGTGAGATGCTGTGTGGAGGGTTGGAATGGACTCAATGGACAGAATAGCTTTTTTCCACACTGTAAGGATCCTATGCTTCCAGATTATGTATCCATATTCTATATGTCTATGGATCCCTCTCCATATGAGGATTCTGTACTGGATTTGGTGAGAGTGCAGCAGCCAGCTTTACTAGCACTTCCTCTGAGGTCTCAGTCATCTCATCTTCAGGGATAAGAATGGTACTTCTGTGCAATTCTGGGCAGTCTAGCAAAGACAACAAGACAAAGAGAAAGAGAGAGAGGGAATCACAACCAATTGATAGAAATAGTGTGCAATGAGTGAGAGTGACAGCAGGATTAATATGAGCATTCTTGAGGAACAAGGGCTGGTAATTACTCATCTGGAAGCATGTAGATGTCCTGCAGCCCCACAGTAGGAGTCCCTGTCTTCTTCTGCCAGGACCCGGATTCTATACTCTGCCCATAACGGCTCCTGTTATGGGCTGCCCTCTCCTCTTGTGAACAAATGGAGGTTACTAAGTGACATCATAGTAGTTGGTTCTGGTGCATATAGGCAAAGTGTGGTAATGTGTGCCAAAGGACCAAGGAGAGAGTGTGGAGGGCACGATTAGTGCTGTGGAATGTTGGGTGGACAGTTGGGAATGAATGCTTGTGAAGGAAAGTGTTGTCTGCAATAGTGAGAATGGCAAAGCATGAACCTTGGGTGCAATTGCATACTGAGCTGATTCTTGTGAAACAGAGAAGGTCATTGACCTTCCTTCTGTATTGATGCTCCTCCCTCTGCACCTTGGGGACCACACTTATCAAGGTGGCAATATCAGACCAGTCTGGTAGTGTCTAGTGACACAACCTCTTCTACCAGCCTTCTCTGGACGAACTTGTCCACCACGACCTCCAAGTCCCTATGGAAGAATCATGGTGCCATCTTACCCTCTCTGCTATGCTCCAACTCCATCCTCAATTGAACAGATTAGCTTCAGAATGCCACTGTTTGACTGGCTTTTAAAAATGGTATCGGCACATGGTGTTTGGGTAGATATTTGCTGAGTGGCGAAAGCAAATTATTGTTTGAATGGCACATAGTAAGATGAGCCAGAAATGAGAGACTCACAGAGCAGCAGTAAATAATTAATGAGGCAAGTTGGTAGGTTAGAATGAGACAACTTACTAGGAATCACGGCAACAAACTCTCCAAACTAAAATTGATGCTGGTCAGATTTGGCCAAAAAAAGTATGAGGTTCAGCCCTTTGAAATTTTATTTTATTTTAATAATGGCCAATGTGCCACAATGATGGCTTCAAAAAGATCAGATGACCTATCTTATGTATTTAGAAACTAGCTCTGCACTGAATGGGGAAGAAAGGACACATACCAAATCTGTAAGCTACACAATATCTGAAAACCATCGCAAGATTTTATCAAATAGAGGGTCTTTTTTGAAATGAGGGAGATGATTGTCTTGAATCCTTCAGGATAAATGTCTTAAAACAATAAACAAAAGTGTGGCTTATCAGTCTAAGACCACCACTATCTTTGGAAAAGGAACCATGATGATTCACACAGTAGGGCAGTCATGTTTGTCTCCTTTCAATTTTTAAATGCTACACCCATAAACAGAGGTGTGTAGAAAGGTTAATAACATCTGTGCCTTGAGGACCAAAGGCTAGAATTTCATAAAGTTTGGAAACCTATCTCATTAGTATTAATCACAACAGCAACCTTATCTCCTCTTGCTAAGACTACAATCACCTAACTTGTGATCTCTTTCAGAGAATCCTGAAAATGAATTTGAAACATGACTTTGGCTGCTGAATTCATCCAAACTATATTTCAGAAGTGATTGTTCCTTTTTATTGCATGATTACTAGAACAAGAAAATCACATTAATAATGAACTGTTCTTTTAGTTTATAACTTAGAAAAGTCTATTTTTTTTCAACTGTGCTTTTCAGGAGTCTATTTGTGGGTGGATGGCATAGTATCAGATTCAGAATGAGTGTTAAAATAAACAGCCATCTTTCTTTATTAAACTCACAAAAAGCTTGCTGCTGATTTTCAAATTTTCTAATCAAGTGCAGATTGGATAACACACCACCCCCCTCCCAACACATACACACACACGCACACACATCTTTCTGTGAAAACTTACTAATTATGGATAGTTGGGAAGGGAACAAAGATTTCAGTAGTTCTATCTCATCCTGTATTTAATGGTAAGTTTGAAAGATAGTGACTAGATGAGTTGGCATTTATTCTGCAAGAACAAGCCAGTTTGAGTCAATTAGAGATTGAAAGTCTGAAAGATCAGTTTATCGCCTACAGCTCCCTCAGGTCTGGTTTCACTGAGGTAGAAGCCACTGCAAGAAGATGGATTAAAACTTAACTGGACCTTGTTGCTGTAGCATATTCAAATGTTATGAGCACATGCAGTCGACAATGATGTCATTAAACAGGTGAACTTCCATCTGGGTGCCTGTCTTTTTCAAGTACTTCTTTATTTTTAAATACATTTTTATTAAAAAATGGATTTTTGATACTACAACAAATACAAAGCAATATAATTCAAAACAGTGCAAAAAAACCAAGAAATAATAAAACCAAACTGCCCTCATGTACAAATGTATTAATCGATACATAAAAAAACTAAATATAAATAAATAATAACTAATAAATAACAATAATAATAATATGGCTCAGCAAAACAAAATATTGGCTCTCAGCCATCCAGAGCATTCATTTACACATATTTGTAAATTTGCAATTCCCCCTCTCTGCATGTTAGACTCATAAAACCCAATCCTTACAGCTATATAAGAGCTCTAATTAATGTGGCTAACAGATCTGTGTCCAGGTCGTCCAAAGAAGAGGCACCATGTCTGATAACAATTCTCAGTTTTATGATGCACCATACGTGTAAGAAAATCCAAAGGCATATGCTCCATAACTATCTGATGCCAACCCAACAAACTTGGAGGATTTTCAGACACCCAACCTAATAGAATATTCTTTCTTGTGCAAAAAATAAGGATGTTGAGAAGTTTGTTCTTATGCGCATCTACAGGGAATACACTGGGCAGGCCAAGAAGAAGAGAAATCGCGCCCATCTCCAACCTTGGCGCCAAGATCCTCTCTATTGCACCTACCACAGTGCTCCAGTATGTTCAGAGCCTGCAGCAGGACCAGAGGGAGCTCCTCTTCTCATTTTGCACTAGGGACAAAATTTTAATGGGTTTAAATTTTGATAAACGATCTCGAGCCAAGTGGACCCTGTGGAGAAACTTCAACTCTAAAGCATGGGTCCTATTGCAAATAGAGATCTTTCTCGCACTTTCACAAATACCCTCCCATGTTTCTGAGGAGATCGCAATGCCGAACTCTCTCTCCCATACCCTGCAAAGCTGTTCAGTTTCGTCTGAAGGGATGCCCCCAAACAGGTGATAAAGAGAGCTGACAGAAAGCGTGTTCTCGTCACTGAGCACCCTCTTCTCCATGTCAGATCTGTAGGGATCAATTAAAAGTTTAATACTTTTTAAAATGAAATCCCTAATTTGAAAAAGATGCTTGAGATCCCTGCTAGATAGCTCGTATTTCCAAGCTAACTGGTCAAATGACATCATTGTATCCCCCTCAAATAAATCACCCATACAAGACACACCCCTAGCTGCACAAAGTTTAAACCCCGAGTCCACCATTCCCGGTTGAAAACCCAGCATACCCACTATAGGTATAAAGAAAGATGTTTTGGTAATATTGCTTTCCCTCTGCCAAATTTCCCTCCATGTTTAACAGTATTGATACAACGATTGGGTTACAACAATATTCCTTAACTGTCCCCATTTTGTCCAGGAACAGTAAGCTAGTAAGGGAGCACCTTGCATGAGATGTTTCAATATCGAACCATATTGAAAGAGAGTCCCCAGAAGCCCAGTCATGCACATAAAGTTAAAAGCGAGCTTAGTTGATAGTTTTTAAGGTCCGGGAGATCAACGTCCCCCAGTCTGTGAGCCAATTGCAACTTAACTAACTTAATAAGGGGCTGATTACAATGCCAGATAAAAGAGCCGACCGTTTGCCTACGGAAAATCAAGGGGAGCATTCGCATAGGGTACAATAGATGGGGGAGAATGTTCATTTTAATGAGGGCTAGCTGACCTAACTAAGAAACCGGAAGTGCCTCCCATTTTCGAAGGTCTTGTTTGATTTTGTCGTATAAATGAACAAAATTAGCTTTAAATAGCCGATCGAAAACTGGGGTAATGAAAATACCCAAATAAAGAACTCCCCCTGTGACCATTCACAGGGTTTGCCCTGCAAACCTAGTATTTTTGTAAGACCACCCATAGCCATAGCCTCTGATTTTTGCAAAGGTGAAAATGTGAAAAGGTGCCAAACGAATTGATACATTGTATCAGGTGAAACACTGAAACTGCTGGGTTTGACAAAAAGATGAGGACATCGTCCGTGTCTAATGAAATCTTATGTGATTTTGACCCCACTCTGGAGCCAGTATACTAGGATCCCTATGAAAGGCCTCCGCCAGCAGCTCAATCACCATTGTAAAAAGCAATGGTGAAAGGGAACAGCCCTGTTGGTTGCTCCGAAAGATATTAAAATTGCTTGATCTCACACCATTGGCGAGAACCACAGTGAGAGGGTCACTGTAGGGAACCTTTACCTATCTTATAAAGGCTTTGCCCAAGCCAAACTGCTCTACAGTATAGAAAAGGTATGGCCACTTGATCCAGTCAAATGCCTTCTCTGCATCTAGAGAGATCACCAATCCCTGTACAGACTGGTGTTGACGCGCTTGAGTTACATTAAGCAACCTCTTAAATTATTGGAAGATTTGCTGCCCTTTATAAAGCCTGTCTGGTCCTCTTTAATGGATTCCTGAAGAAGGGCTCATGCCCGAAACGTCGATTCTCCTGCTCCTTGGATGCTGCCTGACCTGCTGCGCTTTTCCAGCAATACATTTTCAGCTCTGGTCCATTTAATAATCAACTACTTTTAATATGTAACTGATCACTTCTTAAAGTATGAAAATATTGGTAGCAAAATTCAGTTTACTGCAGATAATAGAATCAATTGGTTTCTGGTTGACCCATCTGCTTGCCAGCAGATCAAATACATTGTGCTGACTCTCACCGTTCCTAACGTTGTCAGGCCACATTTTGGGAAATTGGTGATGTAGAGTCCTAACAACTATCCTATTCACCAATTGACTGGAGTGGCTTTTCAATGACTCACAAGATTGACTTTGCCTCTGTATCAGTGTCATGGACAGATATTGGGGAGTAAAGATTACTGTGTCATTGCTACATTAGAGCTGGAAAATATTCATGCAATATGTTAAAGGCAAAACCAATGATAGAATTCAATATCTATTCAGTCCATACATTGAAAGAATGGACTTATTTGTCAGAGTTAATAATTATGTAGAACCCAATGGTAAAAGCATAGGTTCAGCCCAAGAATAACGTAATACTTAAGCACAAGAAAGCAATTTTGTAAATGGAGTTTGACCCAGAAATGTATGACACTAACAAAATTCCATACTCCCAGCAAGGCAAAAAATTTACTATTCAAAATAATTATCACCAAATTGGAGAAACATTTAAAATCTAAGCCCTTAGTGTTGCAATCTCCTTTGAGATAGATACTTGTTTCAAAACAGATTTGAATTCCCAGTGAGCAAGTTAAAGTAATTGAACAACAGGATTTCAAGTTTTATGAGTGTCACTATAAGAAACAAGCAAAAATCAGCTTCAATTAAACAATATTTTGTAATCAACTAATATTCAAGACTATAGAAAGGATAACTCTTATTAAGACTTAACACAGCCAATGATCCTGTGCCACATGTATACTTTACACAGAATTGCAATCATTTCAGTCAAGACGCTGAGTACCCCCAGCGTCTCACTGGTCCACCTCTTTCCATTTCACTGAGTTGTAACATCCAGCAACTACTGAAGGTCCTCTCTGTTAATCCTCTGTGAATATTCAATCTGACTTTGACCCACTCTGGTGATTCTCCATCGAGTTTTTCAAAGAAAAATTTTCACCTGTACTTAAAACACATGGGATCCTTTCCTTTAATATGTAAAGTAGGTTTCCATCACATACTACCTGGTAGCTGAGAGAGTAAACAACCTTCTTCTGCTAAAGAACAAAGTTGTTTTTCTCCATCTTTTTTCTTTGCTCTCTCTGGACCGAATCTTACTAGAATTTGACTAAATGTAATTTTTGTTGAATTTGATCGAGAGTTTCTCTATTCAAGGTCTAGCAAGTTTTCTCAAAACTTTGTCCAAAACTCACCTCATTAACTAAATGCCACGCCCCTGTAGCACCTTCCTTGTCTGATGCCATCCTGATTCAGTAACCTACCTTAGGTTGAAGTGCTTACCATTCCTGGGATCCCTGATGGTGTCTCCATCTTTGAATGTTCAAGCATTGCAGTCCAGCATTGCCCTTCACAATGCATGCGGTGACACAGAATCCACAAATCAATAATTCCCAGGGCCCATGGCTGACACTTCCTTGCTCATATATATTCATATTCTTACACATATACACAAGCCTAACCCATTTTACATCCCTCTTGTAGCCTCTGCTATCTCTCCCTAGTGCCCAGTGTAACCCAGCATCGTATTATTGTTCAATCTGGGACCATGACATAGAGGAAAACCTCCAACTTATATTCACCAACAGAAAAAGCCAACGGAGAACAAACTGAAATTGAATTTTGTCTCAGAACACAAACAGATTCTGCATTTTGAACAACAACAGATATACAATTGATGAGTATCCATTTCATATAGTTCACATATACTAGAAATGTGGGTCAATTAAGTCCTGTCTGGCTTGTTGTATCTGACACTGCTATGCTCTGTAATTATTATCATCCTGCTCAGTGTCCTCATCTTCCTCCTCACAAGACTGCCCTCACTGTTCTTGCTCACCAGTCTCCACCATGTCTCCTCTTTGCCTGCTCCAGTTGTGCAGAGCACACCATTAACAGGATTATGCAGCACACTCTATCTGGAGTGTACTCTAATTCCTCCCATGACCAATCCAAACAGCAGATCTCATCTTCACAAGATCTATCATAGCCTTCTTTCAAGAATGGGCTGTATTAAATTTTTACTACTCCTCAGCCAGCAGGTTGCATAACAGATTGTCTCCACTTACCATCCTTACAAGGCATCTGCCCCCTCAAACATAGCATGACAGAACCTAGCAAGAACAGTTCTCAAAAGCACCATGACAGCTCTTCAGCTTCCTGGCACAACCTTCCAGAATGTGGCACCATATATTCGCAGATTTTACTTTGATGGAATGGAACCATTTTCTATTAGTGAAGTCTGCTGCATTACTATATGGCCCTTTCAACACGGCATATGCGTAGTCTAATATGCTCTTCACCTGGGTAAAGTCAGCCACATTGAGT
Organism: Chiloscyllium plagiosum; assembly: GCF_037043375.1. Lineage (NCBI taxonomy): Eukaryota > Metazoa > Chordata > Chondrichthyes > Orectolobiformes > Hemiscylliidae > Chiloscyllium > Chiloscyllium plagiosum. Next base: position 36,074,554 of record NW_028270174.1, on the reverse strand, counting down.
GGGACCTCTGTTACAGTCCGGACAGTATGCATCACATCATCCTGGCACAGTTTGCTTTGTACAATTGGAGCAGACAATGAGATATGTGCTGGGTGCTGAGGAACTGGGGATTGCCAGCAGTCTTACAAGAAGAGCAAGGAATTTAGGGAGGAGGAAGCTGTCCTTATCCATGACAGTTCAACTGTACTGAGTGCCACAAGCATGACAGGTCCTGAATGACACCCTGTTACAATGGGTGAGAGGTGGGGAAAGCAGACTGCCTTGGACTGTAAATTAGGCATTGTTCATGATGTCAGAACTTGGTTTGCATTGTGAGACAAACTTCAGCCTCTATTGGCAAGCTGGAAGGATAATACCTCATTTTTCCACTCTCAGCCTTCTGGACACAATATTGAGTTCAATAATTTTAGGGCTTGAGCTCTCCTATGTCTGAGGCTCCTACCTCACACACTAGGCCTTGTTATCACATTGTCTACCATTACACACTATCTATGGTTTATAACTGTACGTCTTATGCTCACATCCAAATCATTTATATAAATGACACTAACAGTCTCCATTCAAAGCTATTCATCCACCTGGCCAGATTATTATCCACTCCTTTGTCTTTCCAACTGTCCTTCTCTCTCTTTGGCCTCTATCCTGACCTATTGTTTACTCCTTACCTCCTCCCTCCTCCCTATTTGCTGCATACAAATTGACATTTTCCTCATTACAATCGGTTCCGAGGAAGGGTCACCAGACCTGAAATGTTAACTCTGACTTCTCTTCACAGATTCTGCCAGACCTGCTGAGCTTTTCCAGCAACTTCTGTTTTTGTTTCTGACTTACAGCATCCTCCATTCTTCCAGTTTTTCTTCAGCTTCTACTGTTTGTGCTCACTTCTACTGGCTGTAAGTAAAAGCTCAGGTTTGGAACTGTCCAATTGCTTGTCTCTATCTGATGTCCCTCTACTAGACAATGACAAGCTGTAGGTCTTCTGTGATTGTGACTCAGAGGGTGCTCAGACAGGATATAGCTAAGGTCAGGTAAAGTGTGTGGTATTGTGGTGAAACAGTGAATGGGTTTAGAGAATTATGTCATATATGTGAGGGAGTGTCAGCCATTTAGCTTTGTACCGTGAGCAGCCTGTGTTTTTGCTGTGGTGATTGTTGTGTCATTATGCTAAAGTGAGGAACAGCACTGCTTTAGCAAGGTTTGTCCAGGTGCTCAGTGGATTTTTAAAGATGACAAGGTAGGTACAAGTCTGTTGGCAGATGTCTGGTGAGTGGCAAGTTATTTTGGGAACATTGTGTCACGGATATGGATAAAATCAGACAGTGGAATGCTGTAGAGGTGGGATAAGTGTTAATGAGGTGGGTTTAGTAAGATATAACAAGAAATTTCATCGAGCCTCACAGTGCAAATTCCTCCAATAAACTCAATCAAGTTCACGCTTAGCCAAAGAACTGTTTGATTCAAACCATCATTCTTTTATTTTATTGCATTGGGGAATCTGTGCAGTGGAATAATGAACCATGGGGGAAAAGTTTTATCTCTATTTACAATGAACCATCCTTTTACTGTTCCTGAATTTGAAACATATGAAAGGTACTTGATTGCTAAGGTTATAATATACGTCAGAGACTACGTTGTGTAAATGATGCATTAGCTAAACATGCTGCGAGTGATAGTCTTTTCTATCAGTGAAGTGATGAAGATTATCAGTCAAGGGACACATTTTCACATATGTACCGTCAACTGTACAAACAACATGGGAAATGCTGGGGCTCTCCAGAAACTCATGTCATATTTATTCAGGTGCATCTGATCTGATTCAAGCTCGCTAATTTGGACAGCTGTGGTAGTTTGTGCAATGGAGACTTGTATTATGTTTGTACGAATTGCAAACCGATGTATGTGCCAGAGTTACTATTCGATTTTGGAAAGAGTACGTTGCAAAACATAAACCATTGCGCACTTCTATGACCTTTTGTAATTGTAAACATGGGGCTGGATTTTCTTGTTTCTGGCAGAGTCTCAGAGATGTACAGCATGGAAACAGACCCTTCAGTCCAACTTGTTCATGCTGACCAGGTAGCCCAACCCAATCTAGTCCCACCTGCCAGCACCTGGTTCATATCCCTCCAAAACCTTCCTATTCATATACCCATTCAAATGCCTTTTAAATGTTACAATTGTACCAGCATCCACCACTTCTTCTGGCAGCTCATCCATACACGTACCACTCTCTGTGTAAAAACGTTGCCCCTTAGGTCTCTTTTATATCTTTCCCTGCTCACCCTAAACCTATGCCCTCTAGTTCTGGACTCCCCCACCCCAGGGAAAAGACTTTGTCTATTTATCCTATCATGCCCCTCATGATTTTATAAACCTCTATAAGGACACCCGTCAACCTCCGATCCTCCAGGGAAAACAGCCCCAGCCTGTTCAGCCTCTCCCTATAGCTCAAACCCTCCAACCCTGGCAAATTCCTTGTAAATCTTTTCTGAACCCTTTCAAGTTTCACAACATCCTTTCAATAGGAAGGAGACTAGAATTGCACGCAATAATCAAAAAAATGGCCCAACCAATGTCCTGCACAGCCACAACATGACCTCCCAACCCCTGTAATCAGTATTCTGACCGATAAAGGAAAGCATACCAAATGCCTTCTTCACTATCCTATCTACCTGCGAATCCACTATCAAGGAGCTATGAACCTGCACTCCAAGGTCTCTTTGTTCAGCAACGCTCCCTCGGACCTTACCATTTAGTAAGAGTTGCTTTCCCAAAATGCAACACCTTGCATTTACGTAAATTGAACTCCATCTGACACTCCTCAGCCCATTGGCCCATCTGATCAAGATCCCATTGTAATCTGAGGTAACCTTCTTCGCTGTTCACTACACTTCCAATTTTAATGTCATCTGCAAACTTACTAACTATACCTCCTATACTCACATCCAAAACATTTTTATAAATGATGAAAAGTAGTGGACCCAGCACCAATCCTTGTGGCACTCCACTGTGAGGGAGGCTGAATGGGAATTGGGCAGTAGACACTCTCCACCACTGTATGGTGAACCAAGTGTTTGCTGGTTAAGTAGCAGGGCTGATAATGTGTTGCTGGAAAAGCGCAGCAGGTCAGGCAGCATCCAAGGAGCAGGAGAATCGACATTTCGGGCATGAGCCCTTCTTCAGGAATGAGGGAAGTGTGTCCAGCAGGCTAAGATAAAAGGTAGGGAGGAGGGACTTGGGGTAGGGGCATTGGAAATGCTATAGGTGGAAGGAGGTTAAGGTGAGGGTGATAGGCCAGAGTGGGGGTGGGGGCGGAGAGTTCAGGAAGAAGATTGCAGGTTAGGAAGGCGGTGCTGAGTTCGAGGGATTTGACTGAGAGCCTTCCTAACCTGCAATCTTCTTCCTGACCTCTCCGCCCCCACACCCCACTCCGGCCTGTTACCCTCACCTTGACCTCCTTCCACCTATCGCATTTCCAACGCCCCTCCCCCAAGTCCCTCCTCCCTACCTTTTATCTTAGCCTGCTTGGCAAACTTTCCTCATTCCTGAAGAAGGGCTCATGCCCGAAACGTCCATTCTCCTGCTCCTTGGATGTTGCCTGACCTGCTGCGCTTTTCCAGCAACACATTATCAGCTCTGATCTACAGCATCTGCAGTCCTCACTTTCTCCTCTGGTTAAGTACCAGGGGACCGTCAACCTAATAGCACTAGGAAGAAGGCCTATGTGCCAAAGCTGGCATTTTGGAAGGAGTGTTGGCGGGAGAGGGTTAGTTTGTGAACTAATGCCACTCAGCAGTCCATTTCTAGGTATGCTGACATCAGACTGGTGGCAGTTGATGAGAAACTCATCTTCAGCAACAGTATTCTTTGGAGAAGTCAGCATCCATGCCTGACACAGAAGGATTGGAGCTAAATCAGGTCTTTTCCATTCTTTGGACTATTACGCCAACAGTGGCCTTACCAGAGAAGAAATGACATCCAAACTCATCTACACCATTCCCCTCTGAACAATCAGGATTCATATAATATTGTGTTAACACTGTTCAGCCCTCCATAGAGACTGAAAGACCACAGGACCATCTGATTATTCCCTACATTTTCTGCATTGAATCTTCATCAGTTGTTGGAGCTGCCAGACTCCAACTATGACTACCATTATGGTTAACGATATCATCAGAGAAGGACGTGATACCAGACCATATCTTGGGACCAGGCTGGTATGGTCTGCTATTATGCCCTCCTCTGGTCTTGAGAGAAGAAGATAACCTGCCTCTGCACCATTCCATCCTGTAGGATAACCCAGTCACCGTCACAGAGCAGGGAGGTAACTTTCCCTTGTCTTCTATATGCAGGCAGATGTCAGGAATTGTGCAGGGCAGCTCTGGACTGGTTGTGCCTGTATAGATGCACAACAACCTTTTAAAGATGTCACCAGTACCAGGGATGCTGGTCAATTCTGGGATATCCTAGCAGCAGGAATTTATTCTGGGGACAGTGCATGGTAAAATGGTGCTAGAATTGAGCAAAAGGAATACCATGGGGTATAGCTAGACAATTAATGAGGCCGGTTTGGCAAGATGTACTAAGAAACCTCATTTGGCCCTATGGCAAGAAACACTTCAGAAATTCAACACAACTGGCTGTTAGCCAAAAAAAGTAAGTCCCATCCCAAGTTTGTAAATAATAATTATATCATGAACTTTCATATCAATGCATTAGTATGGATTAAAACAGCTGATCTGTTAAGGGCCAATGTTATTTGATTAAACTTATTGAGTTCATTGCTGAAGTAAGATATAGGGCTAAGAACGAACAGGACGAGATACATATATATGAACTGCCACAAAGCATGTGATGAAGTGTTACACATTTCATTGACCTGAAAAATGGAAGTTCCTGGAATTGAAGGAATGATGGTAAGTTGGGTTCAACAATAGCTATTGATAAGGAGGCAGAGAATGATTGGATATTGTTCTGATTGGAAGGAATTACAGAGAGGAAACTCATGAGATCAGTCTTACTTTGCTTGTTTTGCATATAAATTGTCTGAATATAGGTATGCAGAACACAGTTACTGAGTTTACCTTTTAGGTAAACAGCTCCAGGTTGGGGAGTGTGTAGGGAACCATTCTGAAGAAGGGTCAGTAGAGCTGAAATGCTAACCCTGCTTTCTCTCAACAGACGCTGCCAGACCTGATGAGCCTTTCCAGCAATGTGTATTTTGTTAAGGAATGTGGCAGCAAAGGTGCTGTTAGCTTAATAGTCTCCAAAGCAGTTTTGGTGGAATCGAAGTTCTGAGTGGCTTTGAAGTGAGTAAGAGAAAAGCTTCAGAATCAGAACACACAGAGTTCGTAGAGGAAGACAAACTACAGGGCTGTTGAATCGTTGAATTTAAGGAACATATTTTAAGGTGTATTTGAGTTGTGTTAGAAATCCGATTGAAGAGACATTAAATAAAAAAGTTATCATGAACATCATGTCCATTAGGGAACAGTGAGCTCTGCAGATGCTGGAGATCACAGTTCAGAGTGTGTTGCTGGAAAAGCACAGCAGGTCAGGCAGCATCTGAGGAGCAGGAAAGTTGACGTTTCAGGCCGGAGCCCTTCATCAGGATGAAGGGCTCTGATTTTCCTGCTCCTCGGATGCTGTCTGACCTGCTGTGCTTTTCCAGCAACACACTCTCAAATCTAAACATGTCCATTGCACAAGGAGCTTTAATGTGTTGATAAGGGGATGCTCCATTGAGGTCTGACTATGTCTAATGTCCTTATTGAGGGTAAATGTGTTGAATCCTTAATTCTGGTTGTTTTAATAAAATTGTTTTAAATAGTTCTTATGTATTGTAAAATGAGTTGTTTTTCTTTGTGCATTTAAAAATATTTATGTTCTTTTATTAAAAGTACATTGGCAACCTCATGAACATATGCACTGACTGACCTCCATGATAAATAAATTGCAAAATATTAAGGTTTATTAAGTCAGGTTCCTCGCTAGAATATGCAAATGGCTTCTCTATGTGAGAATTAATTTTGTGCTTGGCAATATTTCTTGCCATTGAACTGAAAACCCATAATTAACAGTTTACATATTTTCTTCTTTTTTGAATAGATATAGTATTTGTCATTTTCTTTGGTGAGTGTGAAATGAATGAATTCAGTAGATGTGTGGTCCATGTTTGAGATATATGTGTGAAACCAATAGGAACCGGACAGTTTGATGTACAATTACACTAATTGCGCTGCTCCTAGTGCATGCACAGCCTCCTGTAGAAATGCCTTTCTCAGGATGGGTTTCCATACAGGCCATACCAGAATGATATCCCATGCAGAAGGTCTCAGACTTCTGTAGCACTGAGTCCAGGGGAAGGCACAGGGTCAGAAATCACAGGTCCAGGTGTTGCTTCTGACCTAGGCCCTTAGCCTTGCCCCCAGTTCCCAACTTGAGAACTGTGGCCTGGCCACCAACCCAAACACAGCAGGCTCCCTAGAGGTCCTGGCCTTGGGCCAGGCCTGGGTATTGGGCCCTGATGTACCTTCCTGTAGTACAATGTAGCTGAATTTTTCAGCTCTTGACTACAAATTCTTTCTAGGTCACATTCGCATTGTGCAAAAGGCTGTTAATTGATGAAGCATTTTAACTCAAAAATTACCAAATCAAAGAGTAGAACATTTGAAAATGTAAGCTGAAAAATACAAGCTTGGAAACCTTCGAATCAGGTCTATATTTTACTCAGGCATTGGCTCAGATTTCAGATTTGTTTCAATGATAGGTCAATTGAAATATTTGTATGAGAAATGCCAAAGAGTGATGAAAGCCACAATTAGTGCAATAGTGAAAATGGAATACCTGAGAGTGATTATGGGAAAGTAATCTGACTCAGTGGGGTCTGATCCTAAACTGTGGAAACAGAGCTCAAATGATTTTGACTTCCTTGTGAACTCAGAGCTGAAAATATAATCCTGAAATCACTCCAGGCTATCAGTTTGTTTTTGGCCTATGTCGAGACTAATAGCTAATGTACGCTGAGTGACTTACATAAGCTGTCCCACATAGCACATAATTGATCATTCTGATGCAACAGACAATATATTTATCTGATTATTGGGAGTGATGCATCTTATAAAACAGCAAGTAACAACTGGTGTTTAAATTGTAGCTTTCTTATAGCAACAATGTTCCAAAGACTTTCAAAGTTGTGGATCAGATGCAAAGTGGGGTGATGGGGTTGGATTGTGATTGTAGGGAGTGAGATTGGGGTGTTAGGAAAATGGCTAGAATGTGGTACAGAATGATGCCAGCAGTCTGGATGCATTCCCTTACAGGTCATGGTGACTGCAGTAAAAGATATTGGTTCTGAAAGAGATCATATTGAAGCTGCAATAAGCTCTGTCTAATCTAATGATTTCCCACAGTCTTTAGATGGAGAAGAGCAGTCTAGGACGATGTCTCAACGGGGACAGCTATGTCATCACCAGTTCTTTATAGTCTTTGTAGTTATTCCTAACTGGTAAACATAACTTGTACCAATTGCTACTGTTCCATAAATAATATCTTGCCGTGTGAAACAAGTGTTTCTTCTTGTTAAGACTCGATAGCTTTTCAATCTCCATCACTTCTAATTAGATAGTCCAGAGACTCAACATTGAAAAATGCATTAAGGCCTTCTTTTAAGGCTACCAAATAATATCATTACAATGGAGTGGGCAGTAAACAAAGAAAAAAAAACTAATGCCTGTAAAAATGGTACCGCAATTATCATGGGAGATTTTAGTCTACATGACGATTGATTGAACCAGCTCGGTCAGAGTAGCCTTGAGGAGGAGCTCGTTGAGTGTATCCGCAATAGCTTTCTTGAACAGTATGTAATGGAGGGAGCAAGCTATTCTAGATCTGGCCCTGTGTAATGAGGCAGGAATAATTAATCACCTCATAGTTAGGGATCCTCTTGGAAGGAGCGATCACAGTATGGTTGAATTTAGAATACAGATGGAGAGTGCAACGATAAAATCCAATACCAGCGTCCTGTGCTCAAACAAGGGAGACTACAACAGGATGAGGGAGGAGTTGGCTAAAGTAAATTGGAAACAAAGATTTTGTGGTGGGACAGTTGACGAGCAGTGGAGGACTTTCAAAGCTTTTTTTCTGAGTGCTCAGCAAAAGTATATTTCAGTGAAAAGGAAGGACTGTAAGAAAAGGGGTAATCTGCCATGGGGTCTGAGGAAATAAGGGTGGCTGTAAAATTGAAAGAGAAAACATACAAAGTGGCGAAGGTCAGCGAAACTAGAAGATTGGGAAAACTTTAAAAGTCAACAGAAAGCCTCAAAAAGCAAGATGAGAAAATAAAGACAGATAACAAAAGCTCCTATAAGTATATAAAACAAAAAAAAGAGTGGCTAAAGTAAACATTAGGCCTTTATAAGACGAGAAGGGGCATTTAGTAATGGGATATAATGAAATGGCTGAGTCATTGAATGGGTATTTTGTATCAGTTTTTGCAACAGAGGACAACAATAACGTGCCAGTAATTGACAAAGAAACAAAGGTAGGTGAGGACCTGGAAACAATCATTATTATGGAAGAGGTAGTGTTGGGCAAGCTAATGGAGCTAAGGACAGACAAGTCTCCTGGCCCTGATGGAATGCATCCCAGGATACTAAAAGATATGGTTGGAGAAATAACAAGTAGACTACTGGTAATTTTCCAAACTTCACTGGACTCTTGGGCAGTCCCAACAGATTGGAAAACAGCAAATGAGACACCACTGTTTAAAAAGCGAGGTGGACAAAAGATGGGGAATTATAGATCAGTTAAGCTTAACTTCTAGAGTGGGAAAGATGCTTGAGTCTACTGTCAAGGAAGAAACAGCAAGGCATCTAGATAGAAATTTAGTAGGTAAAAACAATGACTGCAGATGCTGGAAACCAGATTCTGGATTAGAGTGGCACTGGAAAAGCACAGCAGTTCAGGCAGCATCCGAGGAGCAGGAAAATCGATGTTTCGGGCAAAAGCCCTTCATCAGGAATAGAAGCAGAGTGCCTGCAGGGTGGAGTAATAAATGAGAGGAGGGTGGTGAGAAAGTAGCATAGAGTACAATAGGTGAATGGGGGTGAGGATGAAGATGATAGGTCAGGGAGGAGGGTGGAGTGGATAGGTGGAAAGGAAGATAGGCAGGTAGGGCAAGTCATGGGGACGGTGCTGAGCTGGAAGGCTGGAACTGGGGTGAGGTGGGTGAAGGGGAAATGAGGAAACTGGTGAAGTCCACATTGATGCCCTGGGGTTGAAGTGTTCTAGATAGAAATTGTCTTGTTGGGCAGACACAGCATGGGTTCATGAATGGCAGGTCATGCTTAACTAATCTTTTGGAATTTTATGAAGACATTATGAGCAAGGTAGACAATGGGGACCCAGTAGATGTGGTGTAGCTCGATTTCCAAAAGGCTTTTGACAAGGTGGCACACAAGAGTCATACAGTCATAGAGTCATAGAGATGTACAGCATGGAAACAGACCCTTCGGTCCATCCCGTCCATGCCGACTGGATATCCCAACCTAATCTAGTCCCACCTGCCAGCATCTGGCACATATCCCTTCAAAGGAGAAAGTGAGGGCTGCAGATGCTGGAGATCAGAGCTGAAAATGTGTTGCTGGAAAAGCGCAGCAGGTCAGGCAGCATCCAAGGAACAGGAGAATCGACGTTTCGGGCATAAGCCCTTCTTCAGGAATCAGGTTTCTGAAGAAGGGCTTATGCCCTAAGTGTCGATTCTCCTGTTCCTTGGATGCTGCCTGACCTGCTGCGCTTTTCCAGCAACACATTTTCAGCACATATCCCTTCAAAGCCTTCCTATTCATATACCCATCCAAATGCCTCTTAAATGTCGCAATTGTACCAGCCTCCACGGTATCCTCTGACAGCTCATTCCATACACGTACCATCTTCTGCGTGAAAAATTGCCCCTTAGGTCTCTTTTATATCTTTCCCCTCTCACCCTAAACCTATGCCCTCTAGTTCTGGACTCCCCAACCCCGTGGAAAAGACTTTGTCTATTTATCCTATCCATGCCCCTCATAATTTTGTAAACCTTGATAAGGTCACCCCTCAGTCTCCAGCGCTCCAGGGAAAACAGCCCCAGCCTGTTCAGCCTCTCCCTATAGCTGAGATCCTCCAACCCTGACAACATCCTTGTAAATCTTTTTTGAACTCTTTCAAGTTTCACAACATCTTTCCAATAGGAAGGAAACCAGAACTGCATGCAATATTTCAACAGTGGACTGTACATCCACAACATGACCTCCCAAATCCTGTATTCAATACTCTGACCAATAAAGGAAAGCAAACCAAACACCTTCTTCACTATCCTATCTACCTGTGACTCCACTTTCAAGGAGCTATGAACCTGCATTCCAAGATCTCTTTGTTCAGCAACTCCCTAGGACCTTACCATTTAGTGTATAAGTCCTGTTAAGATTTGCTTTTCCAAAATTCAGCACCTCGCACTTATCTGAATTAAACTCCATCTGCAGCCCATTGGCCCTTCTCAGCCCATTGGCCCATCTGGTCTAGATCCTGTTGTAATCTGAGGTGATCCTCTTCACTGTCCACGACACCTCCAATTTTGGTGTCATCTGCAAACTTACTAACTGTACCTTTTATGCTCACATCCAAATCATTTATGTAAATGACAAAAAGTAGAGGGCCCAGCACCAATCCTTGTGGCACTCCACTGGTCACAGGTCTCCAGTCTGAAAAACAACCCTCCACCACCACCCTCTGTCTTCTACCTTTGAGCCAATTCTGTATCCAAATGGCTAGTTCTCCCTGTATTCCATGAGATCTAACCTTGCTAATCAGTCTCCCATGGGGAACCTTGTCGAACGCCTTACTGAAGTCCATATAGATCACATCTACCACTCTGCCCTCATCAATCTTCTTTGTTACTTTTTCAAAAAACTCAATCAAGTTTGTGAGACATGATTTCCCATGAACAAAGCCATGTTGATTATTCCTAATCAGTCCTTGCCTTTACAAGTACATCTACATCCTGTCCCTCAGGATTCCCTCCAACAACTTGCCCACCACCGAGGTCAGGCTCACCGGTCTATAGTTCCCTGGCTTGTCTTTACCGCCTTTCTTAAACGTTTGTCAACCTCCAGTCTTCCGGCACCTCACCTGTGACTATCGATGATACAAATATCTCAGCAAGAGGCCCAACAATCACTTCTCTAGCTTTCCACAGAGTTCTCGGGTACACCTGATCTGGTCCTGGGGATTTATCCACCTTTAACCGTTTCAAGACATCCAATACTTCCTCCTCTGTAATCTGGACATTTTGCAAGATGAAACCATCTATTTCTCTACACTCTATATTTTCCATATCCTTTTCCACAGTAAAAACTGATGCAAAATATTCATTTAGTATCTCCCCCATTTTCTGTGGCTCCACACAAAGGCCGCCTTGCTGATCTTTGAGGGGCCCTATTCTCTCCCTAGTTACCCTTTTGTCCTTAACATATTTGAAAAACCCTTCGGATTCTCCTTAATTCTATTTGCCAAAGCTATCTCATGTCCCCTTTTTGCCCTCCTGATTTCCCTCTTGGTGGGCGGCACGGTGGCACAGTGGTTAGCACTGCTGCCTCACAGCGCCAGAGACCCGGGTTCAATTCCCGACTCAGGCGACTGACTGTGTGGAGTTTGCACGTTCTCCCCGTGTCTGCGTGGGTTTCCTCCGGGTGCTCCGGTTTCCTCCCACAATCCAAAAAAATGTGCGGGTCAGGTGAATTGGCCATGCTAAATTGCCCGTAGTGTTAGGTAAGGGGTAAATGTAGGGGTATGGGTGGGTTGCGCTTCGGCGGGTCGGTGTGGACTTGTTGGGCCGAAGGGCCTGTTTCCACACTGTAAGTAATCTAATCTAATCTAATCTATACCCCTACTTTCTTTATACTCTTCTAAGGATTCACTCGATCTATCCTATCTATACCTAACATATACTTCCTTCCTTTTCTTAACCAAACCCTCAATTTCTTTTGTCATCCAGCATTCTATATACCTACCAGCCTTCCCTTTCACCCTGACAGGAATATATTTTCTCTGGATTCTTGTTATCTCATTTCTGAAGCTTCCCATTTTCCAGCCGTCCCTTTACCTGCGAACGTTTCAAAAGTTCTTTCCTAGTACCATCAAAATTTGCCTTTCTCCAATTTAGAACTTCAACTTTTAGATCTGGTCTATCCTTTTCCATCACTATTTTAAAATGACTAGAATTATGGTTGCTGGCCCCAAAGTGCTCCCTCACTAACACCTCAGTCACCTGCCCTGCCTTATTTCCCAAGAGTAAGTCAAGTTTTGCACCTTCTATAGTAGGTACATCCACATAATGAATCAGAAAATTGTCTTGTACACACTTGAGAAATTCCTCTCCATCTAAACCATTAACACTATGGCAGTCCCAGTCGATGTTTGGAAAGTTAAAGTCCCTTGGGCGGCACGGTGGCACAGTGGTTAGCACTGCTGCCTCACAGCGCCTGAGACCCGGGTTCAATTCCCGCCTCAGGCGACTGATGTGTGGAGTTTGCACGTTCTCCCCGTGTCTGCGTGGGTTTCCTCCGGGTGCTCCGGTTTCCTCCCACAGTCCAAAGATGTGCAGGGTCAGGTGAATTGGCCATACTAAATTGCCCGTAGTGTTAGGTAAGGGGTAAATGTAGGGGTATGGGTGGGTTTCGCTTCGGCGGGTCGGTGTGGACTTGTTGGGCCGAAGGGCCTGTTTCCAGACTGTAATCTAATCTAATCTAATCTAATCTACCATAACTACTCTATTATTCTTACAGATAGCGGAGAACTCCTTACAAGTTTGTTTCTCAATTTCCCTCGGACTATTGGGGGGTCTATAATACAATCCCAATAACGTGATCATCCCTTTCTTATTTCTCAGTTCCACCCAAATAACTTCCCTGGATGTATTTCCAGGAATCTCCTCCCTCAGCACAGCTGTAATGCTAGCCCTTATCAAGAATGACACTCCCCCTCCTCTCTTGCCTCCCTTTCTATCCTTCCTGTAGCATTTATATCCTGGAACATTCAGCTGCCAGTCCTGCCCATCCCTGAGCCATGTTTCTGTAATTGCCAAGATATCCCAGTCCCATGTTCCTAACCATGCCCTGAGATCATCTGCCTTCCCTGTTAGGCCCCTTGCATTGAAATAAATGCAGTTTAATTTATTAGTCCTACCTTGTCCCTGCCTGCCCTGACTGTTTGACTCACTTCTGTTCTCAGCTGTACCAGTCTCAGATTGATCCCTTTACTCACTATATCCCTGGGTCGTCCCCCCCCCCCCCCCCCCCCCCGACCTTACTAGTTTAAATCCTCCCAAGCAGTTCTAGCAAATTTCCCTGCCAGTATATTAGTCCCCTTCCAATTTAGGTGCAATCCGTCCTTCTTGTATAGGTCACTTCTACCCTAAAAGAGATTCCAATGATCCAAAAATATGAATCCTTCTCCCACACATCAGCTCCTCAACCATGCATTCATCTGCTCTATCCTCCTATTCCTGCCCTCACTAGCTCGTAGCACTGGGAGTAATCCAGATATTACTACTCTCGAGCACCTCCTTTTTAAATTTCTGCCTAACTCTCTGTAATCTCCCTTCAGAATCTCAACCTTTCCCCTTCCAATGTCTTTGGTTTCAATGTGGACAATGACCTCCTGCTGACCCCTCTCCCCCGTGAGAACATTCTGCACCCTCTCTGAGACATCCTTGATCCTGGCACCAGGGAAACAACACACCGTTCTGCTTTTTCTCTACTGGCCACAGAAACGTCTGTCTGTACCTCGGACTACAGAATCCCCTAACACAATTGATCTCTTGGAAGCCGACATACCCCTTGTTGCATTAGAGCCAGTCTCAATACCAGAAACTTGGCTGTCCGTGCTACGTTCCCCAGAGAATCTATCACCCCCTACATTTTCCAAAGCAGCATATCTGTTTGAAATAGGTATATCCACAAAAGACTCCTGCCCTAGGTGCCTACCTCTCTTACCCTTCCTGGAGTTAACCCATCTATGTGATTGTATCTGAGACTTTCCCCCCTTCCTATAACTGCCATCCAATACATACTATTGTTGTTGCAAATTCCTCATTGCTTCTATCTGTCTCTCCAACTGATCCACTCGATCTGATAAGATTTGCATTCAACAGCATTTATGGCAGATATAATCTGCAGTAAATAAACCAACCGACTCCTACAGCTACCTAGACTACACCTCCTCCCACCCTGCCCCCTGGAAAAACACCATCCTATATTCCCAATTCCTTCGTCTCCGCCGCATCTGCTCCCAGGAGGACCAGTTCCAATACTGTACAATCCAGATGTCCTCCTTTTTCAAAGACCACAATTTCTCCCCAGACCTGATCGACGATGCTCTCCACCACATCTCCTCCACTTCCCGCTTCTCTGCCCTTGAGCCCCGCCCCTCCAATCGCCACCAGGATAGAACCCCACTGGTCCTCACCTCCCCACCAACCTCCATATACATTGTATCATCCGCCGTCATTTCCGCCACCTCCAAACGGACCCCAACACCAAGGATATATTTCCCTCCCCTCCCCTATCAGCATTCCGAAAAGACCACTCCCTCCGTGACTCCCTCGTCAGGTCCACACCCCCCACCAACCCAACCTCCACTCCCGGCACCTTCCCCTGCAACCGCAAGAAATGTAAAACTTGTGCCCACACCTCCCCCCTTACTTCCCTCCAAGGCCCCAAGGGATCCTTCCATATCTGCCACAAATTCACCTGCACCTCCACACACATCATTTACTGCATCCGCTGCACCCGATGTGGCCTCCTCTATATTGGGGAGACAGGCCACCTACTTGCGGAAAATTTCAGAGAACACCTCTGGGATGCCTGGACCAACCAACCCAACCACCTCGTGGCTCAATACTTCAACTTCCCCTCCCACTCCACCAAGGACATGCAGGTCCTTGGACTCCTCCATCGCCAGACCATTGCACACCATGGCTGGAGGAAGAGCGCCTCATCTTCTGCCTAGGAACCCTCCAACCACAAGGGATGAAGTCAGATTTCTCCAGTTTCCTCATTTCTCCTCCCCCTACCTTGTCTCAGTCCCAACCCTCGAACTCAGCACCACCTTCCTAACCTGCAATCTTCTTCCCGACTTCTCCGTCCCCACCCCCACTCCGGCCTATCACCCTCACCTTATCACCCTCACCTTAACCTCCTTCCACCTATCGCATTTCCAATGCCCCTCCCCCAAGTCCCTCCTCCCTACCTTTTATCTTGGCCTGCTTGGTACACTTTCCTCATTCCTGAAGAAGGGCTCATGCCCGAAACGTCAATTCTCCTGCTCCTTGGATGCTGCCTGACCTGCTGCGTTTTTCCAGCAACACATTTTCAGCTTACCTCACTTACCCTTCCTGGAGTTAACCCATCTATGTGACTGTATCTGAAACTTGCCCCCCTTCCTATAACTGCCATCCATCACATACTGTTGCTGTTGCAAATTCCTCAGCGCTTCTAACTGTCTCTCCAACTGATCTACTTGATCTGATAAGATTCGCATCCAACAACATTTATGGCAGATATAATCCGCAGTAACCCTTAAACTCTCTTTAAACTCCCACATCCGACAAGAAGTGCATATCACTGCAAAGGCCATTTTTGCTCCTTCACAATCTACAGACCCAGAAAATAACACCGTCTTATTCCTCTACAAACACTGCCCCAGGTTAAATTAACAGCTATGGCTTATATTTTAAGTTTAATGAAGAGACTTATCTCCAAAAAACATATAATCAAGAAAGAATCCACTATACTCACTACTGCAGCATTTCTCTTGGACAGACTTAAAACAACAATTAACTTATCTTATTCTGTGCTGTGAACTTCGCCCAACAGTTCCTCCAAGATTACTTGTGAATTTCACTGTTTGTTAATTTCCCCAGATGCACTCCGATGTCCAGCGATACACAAATTCAAACAGCAAAGGCAGTAACTGTGCAGGTTCTCTCTCTCTCTCTCTCTCTCTCCTGCACTGTCCTCACCATGTGCTTCCTTTGTCTGCCCTTCTCCCTTTTAAACTGCTGTTGTTGTGACTTTTTTCCCCCAAAGTTCCAAAACAATGCAACAGCATATAAAACAGTAATTGCTGCTCTTGGAATTCGAGGAAATCACCTCCAACACCTAAAACACCTCAAAAGAAGGAGCAGCTCTTACAGCCAGAAATTTTTCCCGTCTTCCATCCAAGAGGCTGTTGCTGAAGATAAAGATGAATGGCATTAAGAGTAAAGTTACGAGTGGCTTGGATAGAGGATTTGTTGAAAAATGGGAAGTAAAGAGTCGGGATAAATGAGTGCTATTCTGGTTGGCAATCAGTAACTAGTGGTGTGCCTCAGGGATCAGCATTGGGGTTGCAATTATTCACAAGTTATATTGATGATTTGGAATTGGGGACCACGTATAGTGTCAAGGTTTTCAGATGACACTAAGGTGAGTGGCAAAGTGTGCAGAGGGCTATGAAACTTTGCAGAGGAACATAGATATTTCAAGTGAGTGGGCAAAGGTCTGGCAGGTGGAATACAATATTAATAAATGTGAAGTCATCAATTTTGGTAGGAGTGACAATAAAAAGGATAATTACTTGAATGGTAAAAAGCTGCAGCATGCTGCTAGGGTGTCCTGATCATGAATCACAGAGGGTTAGTCTGCAGGAACAGTAAATAATTAGGAAGGCAAATGGAATTTTGTCCTTCATTGTTAAAGTGGTTGAGTTTAAAAGCAGGGTGGTTATGTTGCAGCTGTACAGGTGCTGGTGAGGCCACACCTGGAGTATTGCATGCAGTTTTGGTCTCCCTACTTGAGAAAGGATGTACTGCCACTGGAGGGGTGCAGAGGCTGTTCACTAGATTGATTCTGAAGTTGAGGGGTTGGTTTATGAGGAGAGACTGATTGGACTGGGATTATACTCATTGGAGTTTAAAAGAATAAGGGGGGATCTTGTGGAAACATATAAAATTATGAAGGGAATAGATAAGATAGAAGTAGAGAGGATGTTTCCACTGGCAGGTGAAACTGGGACAAATGGGCACAGCCTCAAAATTGGGGGGAATAGATTTAGGACTGAATTGAGAAGGAAATTCTTCACCAGAGGGTTGTAAATCTATGGAATTCCCTGCCCAGAGGAATTGTTGACACTATTTCAGTAAACATTTTTAAAACTAAGATAGGTTTTTTTTTGAACAATAAAGGAATTAAGGGATATGGTGAGAGGGCAGGTAAGTGGAGCTGAGTCCATGAAATGATCAGCTATGATTTTATTGAGTGGCGGAGCAGGCTTGAGGGGCCAAAGGCCTACTCCTACTCCTAGTTCTTACGTTCTTATGTTTTTTTGCTGCAGTGGTAATGCCCCTGCCTCAAGGTCAAAAGATCTGAGTTTGAATCCCAAATGCCACCTTGATGTGTCATGGCATGTTTGACGTTTGGTTAAAAGAGCTTCTTTCTGGAAAAGTGCATTAATGTCAGCTCTCCACCCTAACCACAAGCTTCCATTGGTTGGGATGCAACATATAGCGAGGCAATTAGCACTGGAGATAGTTGCATAAATTTCTCAGCTGAAACCATCATAAGCAGACAAACAGTCAGCAGTGCTCATAGAAACATCAACAGAACCACGGCAGTGTGGAAACCTGGTAATGCATGTAAGACACACAGTGTGTGCCCTCAAGGGACTGGAAACTAGTCACACTGGAAAATTATGGAGTCGTTAAAAAGGAAGATTCTGTGAGACCAGTTTAGAGCTTCATGAGTAAAGTTTAAAATTCTGATGGTTAGGAGCCTACATAGAGTCATAGAGATGTACAGCATGGAAACAGTCCCTCTGGTCCAACCCGTCCATGCCGACCAGATATCCCAACCCAATCTAGTCCCACCTGCCAGCACCCGGCCCATATCCCTCCAAACCCTTCCTATTCATATACCCATCCAAATGCCTCCTAAATGCTGCAAATGTACCAGCCTCCACCACTTCCTCTGGCATCTTTAAAATAACATCATAATAGACCATGCTACAAAGATCAGAGTGAAAAACAGAGCTCAACATACAAAATGACATCATTGCCATCATGAGCAGGGTCCAAGTCATGTGGCTACGGTTGCACGCTGCAGTTATACAGGGTCTTGATGAGGCCACACCTTGAGCATTGTGTGCAGTTTTGGTCTCCTAGTCTGAGGAAGGACACATTTACTATTGAGGGAGTCCAGCAAAGGTTCACCAGAAAGATTCCTGAGATGACAGAACCGACATACAAAGAAAAACTGGATCGACTGGTTTTGTACTCACTGGAATTTATAAGAATGAGAAGGAATCTCATAGAAACATATAACATCCTAATGGGATTGGACTGGCTGGATATGGGAAGAATGTTCCTGATGTTGGGGAAGTCCAGAAGTA
This sequence comes from Chiloscyllium plagiosum, assembly GCF_037043375.1. Taxonomy (NCBI): domain Eukaryota; kingdom Metazoa; phylum Chordata; class Chondrichthyes; order Orectolobiformes; family Hemiscylliidae; genus Chiloscyllium; species Chiloscyllium plagiosum. The sequence goes on along the minus strand of NW_028270174.1, from coordinate 36,056,092 downwards.
GTGGTCGCAGTCTAAAGATAAGATGTAAGCCATTTAGGACTGCTATGAGGAAGAATTTCTTCACACAGAGAGTTATGAATCTGCGGAATTCTCTGCCACAGAAAGCTGTTGGGTCAGTTCATTAGATATATTTAAGAGGGAGCTAGATGTGGACCCTTACAGCTAAGGGGATCAAGGGATATCAAGAAAAAGCAGGAATGGAATACTGAGATTACATGATCAGCCATGATCATATTGAATGGCGGTGCAGAATCGAAGGGTTGAATGGTCTATGCCTGCACCTATTTTCAGTGTTTCTATGTTTCTATTTCAACAGAGCAAGTGCCAGAACATAATCTTGTACTGAGGCTGCAATATTGGAAAGCCTGCAGAAGACATTTAAGGCAATAAAAAAGCAATCTAAAACAAAAGTTAAGCTCAGAGACTAATGGAAGAAAATGTTTCAAAGAATTTTAATATTGTAATACGATCAGAACATTAATGGTTTAAGCCACCATTTCAGTGCAAAGAGTTATTAAACTGCAACCACTGATTTTTTTTAAAGTGTGTGTATTGTCATTATCACCAGGAAAGGTAAGATGTTCATTTTGTTCATGAAGAAATGGGAAAACTCCATCTTAACGTTTTTGCAGCTAAAGGAGGGAAGCTCCAGAAGGTGAGAACCTACCTATTTTTTAGGAAAGTATTGGGAAAATTCCCAATAATCAGTATCGCAGATACAGAATAGGAATTTAGAAGAATTTGAAGCTTAAAAGTAGTAAAACACCGCAGGATTGTTATAATAAACATTGTAATGGTTTATTGGAAGAATGCCAGTGGCATTTATTGATTGCAGAATCATTAAATCTTTCAGGGGAAAAAAGAATAGAACAGCACTGACATGCTACAGATGTAAAACAGCTTTAAAAGATTATGCATGAATAACCACATTAGGAAGAAATGGCAGGAGAAATAACATTACCATCAAACTTTAATGCCAGAGACGGGGCAAACAAATACATGGGATTGGATATCTTACTTAAATAATTTCTTAAGATTGATTCAAAATTAAATATCATATATTAAGTTGAACAAGGAAAAATACTATTGCATTCAATGGTACCTATGACAGATGATGTTATAAATCTCCAAAATCTCACAGAAGGCACAGATAGTCTTGAAGAATAGCAAGCCGCTTTTGATAACTACTTCAATCTGACAACAAACATGGATCAACATTCTTGGATAAAACAAGATTGAACAGAATAATTCACATCCAGGAGATAATTTCTTCAATGAACTCTATTGATTAGTGGAGAACTGTGGATCATTGAAAAAGAATTCATGAGATACAGCATTGTTGTTGGTATTATTAATGAGTGTCCATTTTATTGCTGTCAAGGAAGATTTGGCTTTGGAGAAAGGTATTCGAATTGTGGTAGAAGAAGAAACTGGGAAGGTTCAAAGTCAAATCTTGAGAGGAGAAAAGGCAAACTTATCACTGTAAACAACTTAAACAATTCACTTTATCAAGTATAAACACTCTTCAGGCATACGGGACAAGCCAGCGTGCATTATGGGCCAAACAGCAGGTATAATGACAGACAACATCTCCATTGTGACAAGGAATCCCAAGTCCTGTCCCAAAACATGATATTTCTCATTTTTGCAGGTCTGGCTGTAATTTGTGCAAGTCTGGCTCTTGTAGCCAGTTAGCCAGTTAAATGGCCAGCTGCTTCTACTGAAATCAAATTCCAGAGGCAATGCTGTCTGGAATCTGAAGTGGGGAAGGTAGACCTGGTAAAAACAGTATGTTCTTGGTGCATTTCCTTTTGGAAAGCAAGAGTACCTCTTGAACAGCTGAGGTACTCTGTACGTATGGTCCCAGGAGACCTTGGGTTTGGAGATCTGGGAACTTTGAGGGTGGGGCGTTAGGTATCCTTTGGATGGAGAGCTCAGCTGTTCTTTGGGACTCTCAACTCAGAAAAGGTTGTGTTAAAGGTGTATAAAAAACATTAGGGCTGTCCAAAGTTTCAAGAGATGTCAATAAGTGTCAACATGTCAAGAAATAATTAGAGTGTCATATGCTTCAATAACTTTCAAAATGAATATTTATGATTAAAGATGCCTTTCCCTTGAGTGCTGTTCACAATATAGAAATGGAACTATATGTTTTCTTCTATGTGCATGAATAACTGTGGACATTCAATGAGCTGACACCCAGATGAAGGGCGATAGGGTGGTGGGTAAGTGCTAACTTGACACTTGAGGGGGCATGAGAATCGGTAGAGGACATTGGGTAACATAAGTTATCATGGGAGTGTGTAGGCTTGAGGGGGAGTGAGGGCCATATGAGTGGCAAGAAATGGAGGAATGTTTTAGATTTCTCCACATTTGGAGAGGTGAGATACCCCTGTGTATTTAGTCCCACAACAAACTTAGTGAAGGCAAGAAACCGTTACAGAAAAATAAGGGAACCTTTGGGATTGTGAAAAGGCATGTTCGTGTCTTAAACTTGGCAAAGTTGTCAAGAAACTATGTTGTCATTCATGTTCCAAAATTTGCTAGATTCTGGAAAATTTCTATTGGACTGGAAAGTAACAATTGTAACTCTTCTATTCAAGAAGGAAGGGAGATAGGTAACAGGTGACTGTGAGACAGTTAGCTTGATGTCAGTCACAAAGAAGGTGTTAGTTTTCATCATTAAGTAGATTATAGCTGGACTCTTAGAAAAAAGTCCAGATTATGGCAAGCAGTTGACATAACTTTGTGAAGGGGAAGAGACATTTGACCAAAGTTTTTGAAGCAGTAGCATGCATTGTAGATAGATGCATTGTACTTGGATTTCCAGAACACATTTATCAAGGTGCCACATAACAGATTCTTGTGCAAAGTAGGAGCTCATCCTATTGGGGTTAACATATAAACATGGTTAGAAGGTTGGCTGACTAACAGAAAATAAGGACTATGCATTAATGGGTCTGTCTGATTGGCAGGATGTGATGAATGGGCTTGCCTGGGGTATGTGCTGGAGTCTCAGCTTTTTACAATTTAAACCAATTACTTAGATGAGGGATGTGAAAGTAGTTATCTTTTCAAATGACACAAATCTATGCAAGAAAGCATGTTATGAAAAAGACTTGATAGTGCTGCAGCTGAAAATGTGTTGCTGGAAAAGCGCAGCAGGTCAGGCAGCATCCAAGGAACAGGAGAATCGATGTTTTGGGCATGAGCCCTTCTTCAGGAATGAGGAAAGTGTGTCCAGCAGGCTAAGATAAAAGATAGGGTGCAAAATTTGGACCCACACCTCCCCCCTTACTTCCCTCCAAGGCCCTAAGTGTTCCTTCCATATCCATCACAAATTCACGTACACCTCCACACACATCATTTACTGCATCCGCTGCACCCGATGTGGCCTCCTCTATATTGGGGAGACAGGCCGCCTACTTGCGGAATGTTTCAGAGAACACCTCTGGGACACCCGGACCAACCAACCCAACTGCCCCGTGGCTCAACACTTCAACTCCCCCTCCCACTCCACCAAGGACATGCAGGTCCTTGGACTCCTCCATCGCCAGACCATAGCAACACGACGGCTGGAGGAAGAGCGCCTCATCTTCCGCCTAGGAACCCTCCAACCACAAGAGAGGAACTCAGATTTCTCCAGTTTCCTCATGTCCCCTCCCCCCACCTTGTCTCAGCTCCAACCCTCGAACTCAGCACCACCTTCCTAACCTGCAATCTTCTTCCTGACCTCTCCGCCCCCACCCCCCACTCTGGCCTATCACCCTCACCTTAACCTCCTTCCACCTATTGCATTTCCAACGCCCCTCCCCCAAGTCCCTCCTCCCTACCTTTTATCTTAGCCTGCTGGACACACTTTCCTCATTCCTGAAGAAGGGCTCATGCCCGAAACGTTAATTCTCCTGCTCCTTGGATGCTGCCTGACCTGTTGCGCTTTTCCAGCAACACATTTTCAGCTGTGATCTCCAGCATCTGCAGTCCTCACTTTCTCCTCCTTAATAATGCTGCCGACAGGATATATGTAGGTTGAGTGGATGGGCAAAAACCTGGCACTTGGAGGAAAATGGTGCATGAGTCACATATTATTAGTATGTAGGTACGGCATGTAATTAACAGACTAATTGAATATAATCCTTTAATATCAGACCAATTGAACATAAATGCAATAACGTTATGGTTCAGTTATGTAATGCATTATTGAACTCACATCCTGAATGCTTTGTACAGTATTGATTTAGAGTCATAGAGTCATAGAGATGTACAGCATGGAGACAGACTATTAGGCCCAGCCCGTCTATGCCAACCAGATATCCCAACCCAATCTAGTCCCACCTGCCAGCACCCGGCCCATGTCCCTCCATACGCCTCCTAATCATATACCCGTCCAAATGCCTTTTAAATGTTGCAATTGTACCAGCCTCCACCACATCCTCTGGTAGCTCATTCCATACACGCACCACCCTCTGCATGAAAAGGTTGCCCCTTAGGTCTCTTTTATATCTTTCCTCTCTCACCTTAAACCTATGCCCTCTAGTTCTGGACTCCCCAACCACAGGGAAAAGACTTTGTCTATTTATCCTATCCATGCCCCTCATAATTTTGTAAACCTCTATAAGGTCACTCCTCAGTCTCCAGTGCTCCAGGGAAAACAGCCCCAGTCTGTTCAGCCTATCCCTATAGCTCAAATCCTCCAACCCTGGCAACATCCATGTAAATTTTTTCTGAACCATTTCAAGTTTCACAACATCTTTCCGATAGGAAGGAGACCAGAATTGCATGCAATATTCCAACAGTGGCCTAACCAATGTCCTGTACAGCCGCAACATGACCTCCTAACTCCTGTACTCAATACTCTGACCAATAAAGGAAAGCATACCAAATGCCTTCTTCACTATCCTATCTACCTGTGATTCCACTTTCAAGGAGCTATGAACCTGCACTCCAAGGTCTCTTTGTTCAGCAACACTCCCTCGGACCTACCATTAAGTATATAATTCCTGCTAAGATTTGCTTTCCCAAAATGCAGCACCTCACATTTATTTGAATTAAACTCCATCTGCCACTTCTCAGCCCATTGGCCCATCTGGTCAAGAGCCTGTTGTAATCTGAGGTAACCGTCTTCGCAGTCCACTACACTTCCAATTTTGGTGTCATCTGTAAATTTACTAACTGTACCTTTTATGCTCGCATCCAAATCATTTATGTAAAAGACAAAAAGTAGTGGACCCAGCACCAATCCATGTGGCACTCCACTGGTCACAGCCCTCCAGTCCGAAAAACAACCCTCCACCACCACCCTCTGTCTTCTACCTTTGAGCCAGTTCTATATCCAAATGGTTAGTGCTCCCTGTTTTCCATGAGATCTAACCTTACTAATCAGTCTCCCATGGGGAACCTTGTCGAACACCTTACTGAAGTCCATATAGATAACATCTACCGCTCTGCCCTCATCAATCCTCTTTGTTACTTCTTCAAAAAAGCTCAATCAAGTTAGTGAGACATGATTTCCCACGCACAAAGCCATGTTAACTATTCCTAATCAGTTCTTGCCTTTTCAAATGCATGTACATCCTGTCCTTCAGGATTCCCTCCAACAACTTGCCCATCACCGACATCAGGCTCACTGGTCTATCTTCCTTGGCATGTCCTTACCACCCTTCTTAAACAGGGTTTAAAATTTGACTTGATTTGATTTACTATTGTCACATGTACCTAGGTCTAGTGAAAAGTGTTGTTTTGCGTGTAGTATAGGCAAATCATACCATACAAAGTGTATAAGGGTAATAGAACAGGAATACAATGTTACAGCTGCAGAGAAGATGCATGAAGAGCGAGGTGAACATTAAATTTGAAATTTAAGAAGTCTATTCAGAAGTCTAATAACAGCGGGGAAGAAGCTGTTCTTAAATCTTCTGGTCTTTGTTTTACATCTTTTGTATCTTCTGCCTGACAGAAGAGGTTTGAAGAGATTATAACCAGGGCAGGAGCGATCTATGGTTTGGAGATGCCAATGTTGGACTGGGGTGTACAAAGTTAAAAATCACACAACACCAGGTTATAGTCCAACAGCTTTAATTGGAAGCACACTAGCTTTCGGAGCAACGCTCCGATAGCTAGTGTGCTTTAAATTAAACCTGTTGGACTATAACCTGGTGTTGTGTGATTTTTAACTATGATTTTGTTGGCTGCCTTTCTGAAATGTTTTGATCTCCTTCTTTAAGGAAAGATGTAATTCAGACCAAATTCACTAGATTGATACTTAGAATGAGTGGCTTGTCTTATGAGAATAAATTGGATAGACTGGGTTTTTTTCCCATTAGAGTTTAGAAGAGTGAGAGGTGACTTGATTGAAGTATAAACGATCATGAATAGTCTTGGCAAGGGGGACATGGAAAGGATGTTTCCTCTTAAGAGTGAGTCCAGAACTAGTTCGCACTGTTTTAAAATTTGGGGTAACCATGTTGGGAAAGAAATTAGGATTTTTTTTAACCTCAGATGGTTGTCTGACTTTGGAAGTCTCTGCCTCAAAATCAAAAATCACATGACACCAGGTTATAGTCCAACAGGTTTATTTGAAACTGCAGGCAGTTTGTTCACCCCAGTCCGACACTGGCACATTCACATCTGCCTCAAAAGGCGGCAGGGGCAGGGTTATGGAATATTTTTTAAGGCAGTGTTAGAGGGACTCTTGATAAGCAAGAGAATCATAGTTCATCGGGGAGATGGGAATGTGGAAGCACAAACACATCAACATGGTCTTATTAAATGCTGCAACAGGGTGGAATGCCATTCGAAAGAAACATTGTTAGCCACTTCAGAGTGACTACTTACTTAAAAGGATTTGTGATGCATGATTGATTGCCCAAAATATCATTTTTATAATGGGATGCCTATTGATGAACACATCCAGCTGCCTATTGAATGGAAATATTTATTGATATAAAGGATTATAAAAGTAAAGTTATCATAATCATAGAGTCATGATTTGGAGATACCGGTGTTGGACTGGGGTGTACAAAGTTAAAAATCACACAGCACCAGGTTATAGTCCAACAGGTTGTGGGCACAACCACCTGATGAAGGAGCGGCGCTCCGAAAGCTAGTGCTTCCAATTAAACCTGTTGGACTATAATCTGGTGTTGTGTGATATTTTACATAATCATAGAGGACCATGCTCTCTTTATAGACAGATAATGGGTGGTGAGTTTAACCAAACGGTGACCGCACCTCAAGTGAGAGGTGAGGTTGAGAAGGTGGGGCCTTCATGGTGACCTCAGCCAGAACATGAATTAAACCCAAACTGAGAACTTACTCTGCATCACAAACCAGCCATTGGAGCTATCTGATCTCCACAAATGATGATACACTAAATTAAAACAATAGTTTTCATATAGGGTTATTTGAAGCAATTCCAATGCTTTGGATTTCTTTGTCACAACTGGAGTGACATCAATTGATTGATAATTTGTTTCCTGTCCGGATGACTGCTGAGTAAGGGCCATGCTGGATAACAGGTGAATTCTCTTGGAATAGACCATACAGCACGGAAATAGACCCTTCAGTCCAACTCATCCATGCTGAACAAGCTTCCCAAACTAAATTCGACCCTCTTGCCTGTGTTTGGCCCATATCCCTCTAAACCTTTCCTATTCATGTACCTATTCAAATGTCTTTTAAATGTTGCAACAGTACTTGCATCGCCCTCTTCCTCTGGCAATTATTCCACATATGAACCATCTTCTGTGTGAAAAGAAATTGCCCCTCATGTCACTTTTAAATCTTCCTCCTCTCACTTTAAAAATATCTCCTCTTGTTTTGAACTCCTTGACTCTTGGGAAAAGACCTTTGCTTATCTATGCCCCTTATGATTTTATAAACCTCCATAAGGTCACCTCTCAATCTCCTATGCTCCATTGAAAAAAATCCCAGCCTATCTAACCTATACTTATAACTCAAACCCTTCAGTCCCAGTAACAGGATGATGGGTGGAGGATATGGAGTTGATCCTGAGTTGGAATAGGGAATAAACAAACCCATGAGATTGATTGACAGCATATGGAATATGAAGGATCATGGGAGATGGGTGGATTACCATGGATGTTTTCTGGGATCATGGAGGATATGTAGATGGGCATAAGGTGGCAAGGAGGTGTGAGGGGCCATGGGGATAGGCCTAGAGACATAGGTTACAATGAATGGGGCATGGAGCATGAAGGGAATGAGAGGAGAAAATAGGATGTTTTATAATTTATCTCTATTTTAAAACTTTGAACACAATACTGGAGCCCTGAGGCAGGTGCTCCACTCAATCTACCTCAGGAACTGACAGCTTCTTCAGCTATTCCTGGGCTGTTCATCCCAACTCCCAAATTTAGCCTGACAGGCCAAAAATTAGAACTGGGAGTGGCCATTTCTAATGATCAGGTAAGCTGAGCTAGAAGTTTGCCTGATTTTGTGCACCCAACTTGGGAACAAACCACAGAGTTAGCTGTGGAACAAAAAGTCTCATGGTTTGAAAAAGAAAGTCTCAAGAGCAGTGCCTGCTGTTAAAAAAAAGAATCCGACATTTGTAAAAGCATATGTCACTTTCAGACAATGTGCGGAAGTAGAACACAGTTTCAGAACAGCAAAAAGCCAAATACTTACTCATACAATTAGGTTAATGTAGAACACCCTCCAGCAGAAGAGATGTCCAAGGCACTCCTAGGAGTTGTTGGTGAACAGACCAACTCAAATTTGGCAGACCTTGTATATGTTAATGAACATTCCCCTATTTTAACCCTGATACAGGCACGGGTGTCAGTGTCCCAATCAGATTAAAATTCCATGGTTGAAGAAAGAGATGACAGAAATTACATGGTGCAGGTGGAACAACTCTTAATAGTAAGAGGATGCTACAAGTTAAACTGCAACATGGAGTGTAAGACAATTGAAAATATGTGTGCGGTTTACAGCCAACATGTCTCACTTTTGTGCATTCAGACATGCCTTGACTTCAATGTCCTTAAGATAGCTTAAATTCATGAAGTTCCAAGAAAACAGCTGGTTAAAAGACAGGCCAATGTCAGCTACCTGTCAAGTAGCAACTGGTGCCGGATTTCACTGGGCTTCCCAGCTCATGGGGAATCTAAAATGGAAGAGGAATCTTTTGTGATTGCCCATGTTAGCATAAGAGAATTGTTTCCAACTGTCAACAGGACAGAAGCTGCAGAAGTTGTGGAAATGTTTTTTATTCCTGTCATCACTGAAGAAAATTTGGAAGACAAAAATCAGTAAAGTTTGAAGATGCAGAGATCAAGAATGAGTTGCACAAGCCATTAGAGTTCATTAAGGAAATTCTGTCAGAAGTTGCCACATAGCAACACTCAACAAATTGGTCCAGCTGATTTGACTTTATTGCCAGATAATGAACTAATACAAGTTCAAGAGCAGAGCTTCAAACGTTTGACTTTTAAAGTAACTGTTATGCAGATAATGCCAAGTAAACAGCAATCTTCCAGTAACATAATTGCAGATATAAAATTGTCTAGTTCACCAGAAAGGCATCCAAAGAGAATGAATGAAGACATTCAAGCTCTTTTCCAGTTGAAGTAAATAGCTTACATACTTCAAAACAGATATATCAGCAGATTGAGAAAAAGGACTTGTTGAACAAAGTAGAGATAAGGCGCATGTGGCTTCATGGAAGTCAGACCAGAATCCATAGACTGAAGTCAAAGGCAGACCAATTATTAAGTCCGAAGATAATGTGTTCTATAAGAAATGGTGAAATCTCCAGATCACCTGAATTTGTGAAGTCAGGGATGTAGGGAGAGATGGGGCTTGATAATACTTGAATGTAAATATTATGGATGGGGACATTGTCTGTGGGGGAGATGTTAAGTAAGCTAATGGGAGTTCTGAACGTGTTAATATTGAAGCTGTATTAAGCTCCACCTTCCTGTCTCAGGCAACTGTCTGTGTGGAGTTTGCACATTCTCCCCGTGTCTGTGTGGGTTTCCTCCGGGTGGTCCGGTTTCCTCCCACAGTCCAAAAATGTGCAGGTTAGGTGAATTGGCCATGCTAAATTGCCTGTAGCGTTAGGTGAAGTGGTAAATGTAGGGGAATGGGTCTGGGTGGGTTGCTCTTCTGAGGGTCGGTGTGGACTTGTTGGGCTGAAGGGCCTGTTTCCACACTGTAAGTAATCTAATCTAACCTGATGATGTCATACAGTTATTGGATGGAAAAAGTGGTTGAATACAAGGGCTTCATCAACACTGAAGAGTCATCACTAATGCCTGATAGATTTATAATTAAGCCTAAACAGTCAATGGAATTTATACCATTTTACACAACAAGACATTGTCTTGTTGTGTAAAAGAAGTGCTTCTTCTTGTTAAGATTCAATAGTGACTTATTTTCTAACATTGCTATTATATAGACCCTTAGATTTAGCATAGAAAGACAGTTTAGTGGTTGCTGTCTACACTAAACAGAAGCTGTCAGTGGTATCACAAAATATGATAGCAGTCATATATAATAGCAAGCCCTGATTTCTTGTCTTGTCCAAAGCCTGATGTGGCAGTATGGCCCCATACACACTCCCAAACAAGTTACATAGCCACTTACCTTGCTCCAATATAGAGATAGAGATGCCTGTGATCCCTTAGGGATAATGGCTAATCATGTATCCTATCCAATTAACAAATAGATAAATCACTGTCCATGCATTCATAATTTTCAAGTTTAAATTCCCTGTGAACATCATCCCTGGGGAAAATATTAAATAACAGACCTTGTTGAAAAAAAAGCTACACAAATTGATCATTATCAACTTGATCAGAAGTCACATGACACCAGGTTATAGTACAACAGGTTTACTTGAAATCACAAATGCTCAGAGCACTGCTCCTTCATCACATGCGCTCTGAAAATATCTGTTTTCAAATAAACCTGTTGAACTATGACCTGTTGTCATGTGACTTCTGACATTGTCCACCCCAGTCCAACACCAGCACCTCCACATCATGATTATTAACTAGGACTACATTATGCAATGACACAAATTATTAAAATTAACACAATTTCAGGAAAATCAGCTAATGATTTTCCACTCTTTAAAAAACTTAGTCAATGAAAACCATGAGCACCTCGTCCCCAATGTTGCAATAAACTCTTGCACCCTGAGAAGTTTGAATATTTAGCACTGAAGATGAAAGTTTGTGCTCTGCTTGCATTAACCCACTAAGCAGCACAACAATTCAAAGCCCTTGTTACAGACTGTCTGCTTCATTGCATTAGCTCACAGAACTCTCACCTCCCTAAAAGCATAAGAAGCATCCACTGGATAACTGTCTATGCTACAACAGTGAGCATACAATAACTTAATAACACGCTTCACATAATTTCTCACTATTTCCTCACAAGAACTGGTGATTCATTCACGCACAAATGCACTGAAGGTTCAAGAGTGTTGGAGACCAGAAAGCTGCTCAGTCTTAGGCTGCAGTTAGAATACTGAATGGACTCACAAACGCTTAACATTCGCTTGTACCTATGTTTTTGTTTTTGCCACTGTTTACCTATTATTTACTTATCTATGCTACTTAACTCTGTGATCTGCCTGTTTGCTCACAAGACAAAGCTTTTCACTGTGCCTCAGTACACATGACAATATATTCAATTCAATTCATTTCAATTCAGAGGACCCTGTGGTGCTGACAATTAACAACTTCCTACTACTGCACAAGCAGACACAGAAGTAGCACAGCTTTGTCAGAGGCACTAGGCAAATGTTGAAGCAATCTACTGGTGTTGTTTGTACTATGCTGCCTCTGGTATGCAAACATCTACCTGCTTCCATGGACAGACTGAGCCCCCACAGTGTATATTGGATATACACTCAGATCTACACTCGGTTGCTTTAACCATTGGTACACACCACCAGTAACAATGAGACGGGGGAAGAGGTACCTTGACTTCACTCCAAATGCCCCTTCCTCACAAGGAGACAAGGTGGTGCCAGTAGGTGGCCAGCCGGAGGAAGAACAGGCCCTCTGCCAAAGATTCAATCAGAATACTTCAGAGAGGTGCAAGGCCTTCTACCTACACCCTGTCTGTTATTGTCAACTCTGCTGGAGTTAAAGCCAAGGAGACTGCACCTGATGCTGGCGGGACACACACATAGAAAGTCGGGGTCCACTAGCAACAAATTCCACTGGCAGCACTTAGACAGAACTCTTAGGCTAACAAGTGCCACAGTATTGCAGATTTCCTCCACTCCAGCTGCAGGACTTGGGACTGCACCTAGACCTAGCGAGAAGTAAAGGTAGAAGAGGACTTCATAGGCACATATAAGCAACATGGGTGACATTTCATTGGAAATACATTCTCATATTTGTAAAGATATGCCCACTTTTCACCATCAGCTGTGTGAGTTAATGTCAATTTGGCTGCAACTACAAGAATTAAGCTGCCACAGCTAGCCATCCTAATGCTCCTTCATGTCGAATCCTGTCTGAACAATACTTATCTTGTCCATAGTACCCATATCAGTATTATATCGAATCATGTAAAGGCTTCCAAATATTTGTAACCTTAAGGTTATTAAACTGGATGAACTGTAGAGAAAGATCAGCTGAATTTGCAGTTCAAATTACAAAAGGAATGTTGTTCCCATCTTGACATATCACACCCTATGTGAGCTGCTTTCTCTTTCCCTGGAAGGAGACAAAGGGAGAGATTGAGTGGGGTGAAAGTGGCTGGCACAGCTATTAGTGCTGATGCAGGTAGAGGAAAGTTAATAGCCTGGGGTGTTGTGGTGGGTTACAGCAAATATAGCAAGATGCTGCATGATAGATGCAACTGGGAGGTGGTGCAGTTGCAGAGATAGAATGAGTATGGGTTAACAGAGAGAAAGTGATGGTATGTACTTTCACAGAGTGGCGAAGGTGATTGTTCTTCTTGCAATATTGCTGGGTGTTTCTCTAGAACATTGACTGGAGTGTAGGAGGTTGAGAGGTGACCTTATAGACGTTTATAAAATCATGAGGGTAGAGATAAGGTGAATGGCAGATGTCTTTTCCCTAGGGGGAGAGATTTCAAGACTGGGGGCTATATTTTACAGTAAACAGAGAAAGATTTAAAAATGACAGGAGGGGCAATTTCTTTTCACAGAGGGTTGTTTGTGTCTGGAATGAACTTCCAGAGGAAGTGATGGTTGCAGGTGCAATTACAATATTTAAAAGATATTTAGACAAGTAGTTGAATAAGAATTGCTTGGAAGGATGTGGGCCAAGTGCAGGCAGGTGGGACTAGTTTTGTTTGGTATTATGTTTGGCATGGACTGGTTGGATTGAAGGATCTATTTCCGTGATGTCTGGCTCTATGACTCTATAACTCTGCGCTGACCTGTTGGTAAATTTGGGCCATTCTGGCAGGATCTGGCATCCTCTGATAATCCTGAGGAAGGATAGGATGAGAGAGGCATAGTGCATATGTAATGGGAGGGGTTTCAGAAGGTAGTATGAGAAAACCCCTTAGGGCTCCCAGAGCAAATGTCTCCATGAAACTCAGTAGAAATGACACTTAACTGATTTCTGGTTAAATCGTTTCCAGAAGAAGATATAAAAAGGCTTGTGTTAAGATATATTTTTTAAGCTGTTGCTGTTTGGTTGTGTTAGGAATATTTCTATTAATCTAATATTTCACAACCTCATCAATAACAACACAATGAGTTTTCCTGTAGCATTTCATCTTTCATTGTGTACTATATTGTTTAAAGGAAGAAGAGGAAGTAGACAGGTATACATCCTGTCACTGGTGTCTCGGTGCGCTCAGTTCAATCTATGCCAATTTGCAAGGGAGGCCACTGCATAGTTCTGTAACAAACTTCAATGTGACTGCAAACTGTCTCCTTTGTAGGGAGGTCAGTGCCACTGGCTGTCAAGGTAACATCTGTTCTTAACTTCCATGCTTCAAGATTTTTCCAGGCTACCACTGCAGACATCAGCAACATAAGGTAATCAGTTGTTCAAAGATGCATTGTTAGCTTGAGGGAGAGATTTTACAAGCAAAATGCGAGGTTGATGTAATTTTACAGCGAAGATGGATTTCTGTAGGTCAAGGGAATGATCGATTGCATCTGTTTGGTGCTTCATGCTCCGTTGCATAATGATATTACCATCATAAATTGGAAGGAATTCCATTATGTATAAATAAAAAGACATGTTTATATAGCACATTTCACAACCTTGCATGGTCCTCTGATTTTGGACATCCCTACAAGTGAAAATATTTTCTCTACACCTAACCCATTCATTTTTTAAACACGAGGTCAGTTTTCGAGGGAAAACAACCTCAACCCATTTAGCTTTTCCTGATTAGTATACCCTCTCAATTAGTTATTTGGTCAGAATTTGAGTATTGTCAAGTAAAGAAATTTTTTCACACTTTTTATCTTTCACTCATCAGGACAATTCATAATAAATGTCAAAGTTAAAAAAGAAACAATATTTATGCCATATGAAAGAAGTGTGTTGATTGTCAGGCAAGTGTGTGCTATGATGATGACTAACTGCAAGTACAATGTGGTATTTGAATTTTAGTGTCAGAGTGATGCCAGGTATGTAGGCTATATGTACTAAAGAATAATCTTACAGGTTGTTCTGTTATAATAGGCATTTCATTAATGTGAATTCGCTATAACACGATTGATGAATTGAAGTCACTGTTTCTAAAGTGCAAACGTTTAAAGTGTGTATTGATTATAACGTGATTCAGGCCCCATTAGTTTCAATGGTGCTGCTATTACACGATTTTCTTATAACATGGGATTGCATGAGAATGGAACTATTGCATTATAGTAGAACCATCTGTATGTGTCAAACATGCTAGGTGTTTGCAACAAGCAAGCAACTGACTGTACCTAACCAGCGATGATCATGAAACTTAAAACACAGTGTCCACCATTCAATATAATTCTGCATTTGGACATATTTGCTGAATACACCTCAGTATGCAAAGAATTACACTGACAATCAAGTTAGGATTATCAGTCAGGCTTGTATTTTGAACACTTTTATATACTCGATGTTATATCTATGAATACATAGGGCACTGCTGTTTGTTGTCAGAAAGAATGTGTCACACTGCACCTGTTTCAACTTAACAAAATAGGTGACAACTGTTTATTTGTTAATTTCTCAAGGCAATGTCCTGACCAATTAGGATCAACCTGCCTGGGTTAGAATTTAAATGACGCAGAGCAGTTAACTGCCAATCATCATTAATTGGTACATTCTTCATGGAAACCCCTTTACCCATCAGTCCGTCAGCACCCTCCTGTCATACATGATCGCTGTGATGAGCCGCAATGTAGACAGCACTTTTTGCAACAATGCAGATCCTGGGGAAAAGGAATGTCATCTGTTGCCAACAAAAATTGTATGTTTGACAACATGCTTTCATGTTCTCGTTATTGAAATGAAGAAGTTCAAGCTACAGTCTGCCTAGGAGTCAGCATGAAGGATGGAATGGCATTTGATGTGAAGAGTGTTTTGGGTAAATGAACAGAAGGTTGTGAGTGAAAGGTTTGGGGTTAAACAAGTACCTACTGACTGTCAAGTGTTTGTGTAAGTGTAGCAGATTCATAATGTGCATCTAAGCATGAGCACAGAATTGTAAGTTTATAAATTTCAAGCCATCTATTAATGCAATGATTTATTCCCTTACCTTGGTTGACATGGTCACTGAAGTGTGACATTGATCCTCAATGCATGAAATGTTGTAATGACTGGTCACCCCCTGCTCCTGAAGTGGCCATTATTGAAGAAAGCCGCCTTCCTGTGCCTGACTTGCTACACAAGAAGAAGAATTATCTATCTTCTTATGATCCTCATAGATACTTTGTTACCAAATGACATGCTGTTTCCATAATGGGAGCTCTCACTGTGACTCTTCATGTTGCTATTGTCATCTAAATCCTAGACAATGTCCTTTCTGAAATCCTTCATGAGCTCTAACTTATAAAGATTCTCAGTGCCAGGTACATTATGATGATGTCACTGTTCCTCAGGAGACATGGTTAGCAAATGTAAGGTCTGACAAATGTTTTCGACATGCCATTGGCTGCATTTTCCCTCTTCCTGGAGGTGTCAAGAAGAGATGCTCCTTCCTACCCACTGTTTAACCAACTGAATGCAGGGTATGAAGATCCATGAGGGACTTCCTTGACTCAACAAAAATTAAGGTTCTCAAGTGGTCAATTAACAGCCAGTTAAGGGCCTTGACTCACCACCGTTTCAATGGCTGGTTTCCCATTTGCTGATTGGCTAGCAACTTCAGGATAGGTGGGACTGTACACTCAAGGCCTGTAACTTACTGCTAAGCCAACTGTCAGCTTGTAACAAACTGATGAATTCACGACTTGATGGTGAGGTTTTCAATTGTCATCATTGAGCATGCTCAGACCCACAGTTGGACTAAAAACCAAAAAACTGCAGACCATGTTACTTCCCCAGATGACAAAACCTGAGAATAAGCGGTTACACATTTAAGACACAGATGAAGGGATAAATTTCTACTCTCAGAGAGATGTAAGTCTATGGAATTCTATACTCCAGAGGGCTGTCGAGGCTGAGTCATTAAGCATACCCAAAGTTGAGATAGACAATTGTTTAAACAGTAAGGGAATCAAGAATTATAAGGAAAAGATAGGTCAGTGGAGTTCAGGATTATCATGATCGAATTGAATGACAGAGCAGATTCAAAGGGCTGAATGGTCTAGTGGTGCTCCTAAACCTTATTCGAAAGGTGTGGCACTGGAAAAGTACAGCAGGTCAGGCAGCATCAGAGGAACATGAGAATTGATGTTGACTCTGATCTCCAGCAGCTGTAGTTCTCACTTTCTCCTATATCTTATAGTCTTGCCTAATACCAAGAACCAGCTGAGGGTATAAAGAATATTTTATTTCATAAGTCTAACCTCGATCAACATGACAAACACTCCACACCAATTATGTTTAAATTACAGCTCAATGATAATGCATATTCATTACCAAGAGGTGTAACGCTTGGAACAGGATTTCTGAAAACTACAAAGCCCATATTCTAAAGTTGATTAGATGTTAATTTAGAATTTGCAAAGCACACAGAAAACGTCTAATGATAACATACTTTACACACTATACTGAATTGCATTCTAAAGTGTTTGGCTCTGGACAAAACTACGCTGTGCACTGAAAGCCAATTTATAAAATGGATAATCACAGGGATTATTATTTTGGCCGGTTAAGGGCTTTGTATTAAAGTGTTATGCTTGGATCAGGAATTTTACACAATGGGAGTAAATGGGAAGTGGTTTATTCCATTGGAATTCTACACAATTAGGAATCACAGTGACTGTTTTAGTTGACTGCTGTAAAACATATTTCATCTGAAGCTCCTTATTCATTTTGTCTCCTCATTCAGAGCATTGGGCTGAAATCTCTTTGGCTCCAATTCACTTCCATGTGTGCAATGGTGCAGAATCCATGGCCTCTGCAAGTAAAGACTGCCAATTTTGTCCTAAATTACAGTGATACCATAGTTGGTGCAGTCCTGCATGGTAGATCATTGCCTCCCACTGGAACTGAAACCTTACATATTGGAGTCTGCCATAATAATGTTGGGATGACCAAATGAAAACAAAATGGATTCATGTTTGAACCTCATAAGAGAATATTCGAGCATTGCTACAAGGTGATAGGTCCCCTCTATAATCAATTAGCTGCTCCTAAATGTGCTCGAGAGGTCTGATGGTGCATCGAGTAGTAGCCCTGTTTTTGAGCTAGAAACTACAGATTCGAGTTCCAGACTCATGAAGGCCAAAGAAGGCTCATTGTTAACCAGACCACACAGGTTGAGTACCAACCTGCAAATCAAGAAAGGGTAAAATCACCACACTCTTACTAGACCACAGTTCTCGACTCTGATTAAAGAGGGACAACTTGTGGCAATTTAACCTGAAAAAGTCACCATGCCACAGACAACATGAGAGGTTGAGAAGCAGAGTCCTTGCTGGTAACCACAGCCAGTGCAAGAATTGAACCCACACCGTTCGCATCACTTTGCATTGCAAACCGGTCATCTAGCCAATTGAACTAACCAATCCCATTCAAACCAATGTATGTCAATGGCAGGCACAAGAAAGATTGTGCTTCCTGGTCAGCTAGACGACGGAATGAATTTTGGCCATGCAACAATAATTGTCTGTAGCTCTGGATGAGAACTTGCATGTAAATATTGTTATGGACTAGGCTAGGCCACTTAAAATATTCTTAAGCAGGCAGCTCTGACCATAACTTTGCATTTTGTTCATTAAGTGTACAGTGAAAATGACCTGGATTACACTAGTGAGGTTGACTAATAGATTTTAAAACAGACAAAAATGTATTCACAAATTACACAATGTAACACAAAGAACAGAATAAAGAACCCCCCCAGAACTCAACCTATCCAAATAGACTTAATTATACTGTTCTGAATATACACAACAGTCCCAATAAGCAAACTCTCTTTAAAACCCAATATAAATGGAATACATGCTTACAAGTTGAAGTTGAAGGGCAGAAAGAGACAGACAGAGTTTCCACACAGCTCCCTGTTGAACATCCAACCAGTTCAATCAGAACTCAAATTGCTCAGCTCAGCGAGAGAGCTGACCACTCCCTTTTCCATTTTACAGGTCACTTCTAAAACATGACCACTTTGGCCTGAAGTCTCATCTGTTTACATATAAATAAAAGGTCTCTCAAAATCCTTTTCATCTCTGTACTAAACCAGACTGATCGGAGCCCAGCCCGGTTTATTACCCCTCTGAATAAAAATCAAGGACAGAGTCTCCTTGAGCTAAGGAACAGCTTTTAGAAAAAGAAGGGACTAGCTTTGTGGGAATATACACATTCTCACAGAAACATAGATCCCCTAAGTGAATTCCAGCACCTAGCACATGCTAGTGCCTTTCCTATATGCCAATAGCAGGATGAGTACCTTGTTTTGAAAATCTTGGTGTATTTTTCAGAAGGTGTTTTGAATGGATTTACCCTTAATATTTGTTAGGGCTTGCAATTGCCTCTCCATTGAAATTTGCCTTTTTCTACATCAGGAGGTTTCCCAATTCAACTTGGATTCCATCCAAACTTCCATTTCATCCATTGCTTCTAGGATAAATATTCAAATATTACGGGCGGCACGGTGGCACAGTGGTTAGCACTGCAGCCTCACAGCGCCAGAGACCCGGGTTCAATTCCCGCCTCAGGCGACTCTCTGTGTGGAGTTTGCACATTCTCCCTGTGTCTGCGTGGGTTTTCTCTGGGTGCTCCGGTTTCCTCCCACAATCCAAAAAAATGTGCAGGTTAGGTGAATTGGCCATGCTAAATTGCCTGTAGTGTTACGTGAAGGGGTAAATGTGGGGGGGTGGGTTGCGCTTCGGCGGGTCGGTGTGGACTTGTTGGGCCGAAGGGTCTGTTTCCACACTGTAATCTAATCTAATCAAAGTATACCCTACACGTTGGGGAGGGGTTTTAGCCCCAATGTCACATAAGCAAATGTTGAGGCATATGACAATATTTTAATATTATTTCCACAATCTAAAAAACATTGCAAACTGTTACAGCTTAGTGAGCTGGATTTTCCATCGGATGGTCATTAACACTAGCTAATGATATTAAACCCATTTAGTCATCACTACTTGCTAAATTAGCAATATTCTTCCATATTTCAGTGCCAGTAGTGTGGTGCATATTAATGGTATGAACAAGTGGTAAATTTAGTCAGTATGGACTGGTTTGAAAAAAAGAATTACCATACCCTGCAGGCAAGTACTGCTGAATGTCATTCAAATGCAAGGCTGGAGTTCTGGCTGGATTGCAGTGAGAGGGAAACTGGAAGGAAAACAACTATTCCATCGACTCACTTCTGATTAGTCTATTGCCCTTTCATTCACAATAACCTATCGCTATCAGGAGTTAAGATGGTTTTGTCTTGCAGCTGCTATTAATGCCAAGTAAAACTTTTAAAACAATTGAGTGGGACGTTTGGGTCTAGGCCAAACCATGTAAGCTGGAGTTGTACATCCTTGTTCGTATTTCTCAATGATGATGTAAACTCAGGGAATCTTCATTTAAAAAAGGTTTGCCTCTGAGACGTTAATTTTACTTTTCCATGCTAAAAGCGTAAAATAAGGAATAGTTGAGCATCTTGGGCAAAGCAATTAAGACCTTACTTCAGCAACTTGTAGCCGTAAATCCTGAGCCAAGAATTATGTTGATTAAGATCATTATTTATTTTGCCAACATCTTAATTATATCCAAAACTAATCTCAACTCAACATATGTTGTAGACATCCCCAACAGGTACTGTTTATCTGGCCAAGCTGTATGTAACATCATCCCTTTTCAAATTTAATTTGAGGGTTACAACATGTTGCAGCATATAAAATGCTTAATATCAGGAACATGCTTTCTTCAGCAAATGACCTCCCTCTACAGAGACAATTATAAACAAACTCAAGCAGTCATTAAATCAAGTCAGATTTTCCAACAAACTCCATGTCCTTGTATAAAAGTTGTTCTGATTAGTGTTCCTACTTTTTCTTTACATTATTGCATATCTCCCCTTTGCAAACAACCTATTACAAAAAGATTATTGGCCTTCAGTATTCCATTTTTAACTGAAGAAATGTGACTTGAGGATCCCTAGCAGAACCGAATCTGAACACACTATTATTCCAGCCTTTCTCTCCATGATGCCTTGCGTATCTAGTGATGTTGTACATGTTTTGCTAGCAGCCAAATTAATAACAAATGTTTGAGAAAGTTGCAAAGCCTCAGGATTCTCTCAGCTCTGCCTCCGTCCAGAGGGTACAGGCAGAACTGCATGCCAGTGCTTGAGATAGAGTGAAAATGCAAGAACTGTTCAAGAAAGAGAGACAAAAAAAAAATTGGTATGGAGGAAAACCCCACAGCTCTCATCTTGACTAATTACTTGATAATTAAACTCGCTTAAGTTAAATGTGTTGCTCTTCTGGGGATCACAAGCAGGAAATGTTCACCCCTTTACACAGCAACGTCTTTGTAGCCTTTCTGTGGCCTCTCCTCACCCTGGCAGCCAGGGTGCCTCTAGCAATGTGTTTTGTTTTGTAAAGAGAATAAGATTTCACTGTTAGCATCACATGAATTTAACAAGCAAAGAGTGCCAGGATTGTATTGGACTGAAATCTCACTCTGCCTTGCTGCTCTCTGTGTTGCTATACACTACATGTAAGGCATTCTGTGTTATCTGCAATCCTTGCACATGGCGTGCTTTTCTCTTGTGGTCTAGTTAAGCATTTTTGGATCGATGGAATTCTGTGGGCTTTAAAAGCATCTGACTTCTTTTTAAGTCACTATTTTCTGCAGAGTTTTTGGATAATTGATAAGTTATATTTACAGTTGATTACACGTTGGCTGATGGCATTTGGTGGTGGGCTTTCCAGAAAGTATGAAAGAGAAACATCCTGCAGAATCTCCAGATGTTTTATTGACTGGTTGGACATGCACTGTTTTCAGACTGCTGTACAACAATTGCGTGTGGAGGGATTTAAAGGAAAACTGAGAGTTTCAACCTCACATCATCTAAACCTTGCTGATTCCCAGCAGTTGACCAATGTGTTCAGTCTCTGTTACTGGCATCTTCAGATCCTCGCTAAAACAACAATGGGCAACAGTCAGTCAGCAGCATTCAGTTCTGTTTTTCACAACAACTGTTCTTTTCTGAATGGAATACAACTACTGACAAACAGAATGAAAGGACCTCAATTGTTTCAAAGTCCATGCATTGTGATGTAAGTGCTCATCCATCAAAATTTAGGTAAATCTTATGAACTATTAATGTCCAATTAACATCTGTATGCACGGCATTCACACTAATTCGAAAATATGCAGGGGCTGGATTTCATCTGCCCACTAGCAGCTCTGATGACAAGAGGGCACATAAAATCCAATAGGTAGCTTTATGCCTGACCCAGACTGGACCGGACAGGCATCAGGTGGACCACCCACCGTCCAATTGAGACCCTCAAGTGGGCAATTAATGAATATTTAGGAGAGTCATCCTGCTGTCAGTTGTATTTTACCTGCAGTAGGTCAAGGTCCATGCCAGGCATCAGCTTTCATGGGGCTGGGCTGGATTTGGGTGAGGGAGATCCTCTCCTGTGTACCCAGTGGATTCATTAGACGTCAACCCATTTTTGAGATCATTACATACTTCATGCTTCCCTTTGACCTTTTGATCGCAGAGCTTCACCTCTTTTCCTAATCCTTTGCCAGGACTCCTGATCTTGGACTCACTTGGGTCTTCCATTGTTAGTGACCACTATTGGACTTAGAAGTGGGCCCCTCACCATCTCAGGACTTTTTAGTTTGGGGTGGTGGGGGACCTGCGGAACTCTACACAAACCAGCCCAAAGTATTTATGTTTACTGAGCTAACAGATGAGTTTGAATTAAATGTGGAGGAAGGGACTAGCTCTTTGGGATTGAGTTCTGAATGGGTAGGATTTCCGTCTCTCTTCCCACATCCATTCCTAACTTATCATTACGTGTGCTTGGAAACATCCTGATTAGATTCCTGCCATCAATAGCGAGCCAACAGTAATAGTGGGTAATCTCAGTGGAGTTACAATGGTAACATCAGAAGAGGTGGTGAGCAGCTTCAAAGAGGGAAGAATTGTCTCAACATGACAGAAATACTCCCAAAGAAGGCCTTCCATAAGACTTGGAAGGAGAGCAGTCTCCGTCTATGAATCAACCTCAAATGTTTTATTGCTGGTTACAGGGGACCCTTGTAATCTTCCATATGACAGATGCAGGAAGTGCTATTAATTCAAACAAACCAGATTATTTGTATCTGATGGGTAAGGAAATAGCAGCAAGTGGTGGTCCCAATGGAAGAACATCTCAATCAACATGGTGAGCCAGTGATTGGTCTCATTTTCAATCATGCTCCCCTATGATCCCAACAATTTTTTTCTCAAGAAGCATTCCTCCCAACATATTGGCATTTGTGTGGGATGATCATATCTTTGGCATAAAATCCTTTAAAAATGATATCAATGCTGTTACACAATTTTTCTGGAGTTTTTGCAGTCCCTCCACTGATGTTATTGATGACAAATTTCAGAACACTCATATAACTTAAACCAGTCTATTCCTGCAACATTTTTCTGTGAATGTTTTTGTCAGTTGAACAGTTTATTGAGGTTATTGGCTAAAACATCAGCTCATATCAAATCTCCAATACAAGCACAGGAATGTTTAAAGGGATTCTTCCTGACACCATCCCTTGAAATCTTTACCACCACTGATAAAGTATGATACTATGGTTTCTTTAATAAGTTGTATGGTGAGTCTTTGAAGTAGGTGGACGTCTAAAGTAGAGGATGCAAGTATTAGATCACTTTAATGTTCTTACAACAACACTTGTGGCTAGCCCCTCAAAGAAGTATGGTTGTACTTACACAGCTTCATTTGTCAACCAGTTATCATCAAAAGTGATTTTGCTACATTTGTTGATGTATCCACCTTCCTCTGAAAGACAAGTGGTGTTTGAGTCAAGGTAAATAAATGTGAACAAGCTGGACGACAGGTGGACAAATGGCTCTTCCTAGAATTAGGAAGGCATTAACAACTACAACATGCATTAAACTATCAGGAATGGTGTCTTGCCCATTATTACACACAGTTTTAATTTGAATACACTACAAACAAGTATTTGATATGTTTATCTCCAGCTGCACCATCTTACCATACCACCAGAGCACAAGTACTCATTTGGAATTTGAAAATGAGATGCAGATGTCTAGACTTCACAGGAGAAATATGACAACGCAGTTCTAGAAAGGTCTGCAAATACTTAGCCAATTGTTGCATTTGAACAACATCACAACACTATGTGGTATTCATAACCAGCCTGTCAGGATGCAACAGTGATTTAAAATAGTTTACAACATATTTTTCAAAATTACCCTGATGTGTGGGTAAAATTTAATGTTTCAATTCATATATTCCAAATAAAAGAAATTTGGTTTTGTTCATGTAAGTCTAATGTAAACATTTGCTGATTTTTCTGGTGTAGGGTTTGCCACTGACGTGGTTTAATGTTATGATAATTCCCTCACTTCTCTGTTTAATTTGATGCACTATACTAATTATAGCTGCATCATTGCTAAAACAGGAGGATGGGGCCAACAAAATTAACCTACATTCTACATTTTCCATTCCACTTATGGTATTATTTGTTTTAATTCTATTAGGTGTAGAATGACTAATATGGAGCTAAAATTCTGACTAATCATTATTTCCCCATTGGGAGACATAACTTCATTAATGTTGCCCTGTTAGAGATAATAAAAAGACAACTACTTGAATGGTTCTGCCTGGAGATGAAAAGCCATACGCATGTTTGGGCAGAAATCTTCCAGCCTCTGAATGATGTGAGCCTTGGTAAAAAACGAATTGGGAAAATAGATCAAGATGGTCATGGGACCATAAAAAGATAAAACAGAAGAACAGAAGCAGGCCATTCAGCCAATTGAGTCTACACTGCCATTCAATGAGATAATGTCTCATCTGATAATCATGAATTGCACTTTCCTCCCCTTCCCTATAACCCCTAATTCCCTTGATGATTAAAGATCTGTCTGTCTCAGTTTGAATATACTTAACAAGCCAACCTCTATGGCACTCTGCAGTAATGAATTCCACAGATTCACCGATGACATTCTCAAAAAAGAATTTCCTCCACATCTCTACCTTAGATGGGATGACCCTCTATTCTGAGGTTATGCCCTTAGGTCTGAAATTTTCCCACAAGGGAAAACAACCTTCCCAAATCTACTCTGTCAAGTCCCTAAGAATTTTGAATAATTCAATTCATTTTCCTCACATTGTTCTAAGTTCCAATGAGTACACATTTAATCTACTCAACCTGTCCTCATGAGATAATCCTTTCATACCTGACATCAGCAGAGTGAATCTTCTCTCGGTTGCATCCAATGGCAGGATATCTTGTCTTACATAAGGGGTGTAAAACTGTTCATGGTATTCCAGCTGTGTGCTGATCAGTTCATTATATAATTTAAGCAAAATCTCTTTACTTTTATACTTTATTCTCTTTGAAATAAATCCTAATGTGACATTTGCCTTCCCTATTACTTGCTGAACTCAGATGCCACCTTTTTACAATCCACGGACAAGGATTCTGAATCCCTCTGTTCTGTACCTTTCTGAGGTAAAAACAATGACTGCAGATGCTGGAAACCAGATTCTGGATCAGTGGTGCTGGAAGAGCACAGCAATTCAGGCAGCATCCGAGGTCCTCTGTACCTTTCTGCTGACTTTCTCCATTTAAATAATACTCAGTTCCTCTGATCTTTCTACCAAAGGACACTTTCCTACATTATGTTTTATTGTTAAGTTTTTGCCCACTTGCTTAACCTGTCTGTATCCTACTGCAGACTCTTTGTGCCATCCTCACCACTTGCTGTCTCACCTATTTTGTATAATTTGAATAAAATCCATTCACTTTCCTCATCCAAGTCACTAAATATATTATAAGTAATTGTGGCCCCAGCACTAATCCCTGTGACACCCCACTAATTACAGTTTGCCATCCTAAAAATGCCTGCCTTATCCCAATTCTCTATCTTCTATTAGTTGCCAATCCTCAATCCATGTTAATATCCTACATCCAACACCATTGGCTTTTATTAAATAGCCTAATGTGTGGCACCTTATCAAATGCCTGCTAAAACCCCAAATATATCATATCCATCGCTTCCCCTTTATCAATCTTGCTTGTTACCACTTCAAAGAATTCTAGGAAATTAGTTAAACTGAATTTTCCCTTCATGAAATAATGCTGACACTGCTTGATCATGTTATGCATTTCAAAATGCTCTGCTATTCCTTTATAATAAACTTTAATATTTCCCCAATAACAAATGATAAGTTAATTGGGATAGTGTTGCCTATCTATTTTTGTCTCTTTCCCTTTATAATTAAAGAAGTTATGTTGGCAGTTTTCCGTTCCTCTGGGATTTTTCCAAAATCTAAGGATTCATGGAGGATTACTGCCAGTGCATCCAAAATCTCTGTAGCTACTTCCTTTCATATCTTACAAGGCATTCCATCAGAGGGCATATTGGTCTTTAGACCTATTTGATTCCTTACCACTTTTTCACAAGTGTTGGTTTTGTATTTATTTCTTCTCCTGTCTTCTCTGCCCTTTGATTATTTAATAATTTTGGAATGTTATTAATGTCTTTGACTGTGAAGATAGACGCAAATTATTCTTTCAAGTCCTCTTCCATTTCCTGTTTTCCCATGATTATTACCCCAACCTCTTTCTCTAAGGACAATATGTTCTCTTTAGATTCTCTCTTCCTTTTCCTATATTTAAAGAAGCTCATGCTGTCAGACTTGATATTGCTTACAGGTTTAACTTTAAAGTTTACTTTCTCCCTCTTCATTATTCTTCTGGTTGTATGAGATCCTGTTCAATGTCAAGATCAAAACGTTTCATTTTCTAAACAAGTTGGATAGAGAAATTCTAGTTAATGAGCTGCAAGAGATTTTACTAACATGAATTGTCACCTATTATTACCCTCATTATTACTACACTCAGTGATATGGAGGCTGTTATGCTACCACACAATGAATAGAAACCAAAGCTGAAAATTCTTGATCTGAACATCTGAGCAGTTACCCGGTGACAGCAACTTGCCATGTTCTCACACAAACTGTCATCATGAGCCGAGAACCAACATCTCAGGGCATATTCAGTGGACAGCAAGCAATGCACTCCTCATCCATGGACTTTGGGGTTCAAGTACCAGCCTCTCTGCGTCACTGTGGCACATTTCTGGTCCACTTACAACTATGCTTCTGCACTTCAGTGCTGCACTTTGGATGGCACCTGCTTCATCCTTTGCATTTAAGCTACAGTGAGACTGAGAGAGCTCTATCATAACATAACTGAGTTCATCGATCAAAAAAGATTCAATTCAATAAATGTACAGGTGATCTGTGACCATCAGTACCACTCACAGGATGTCTGTACTATGTAGTCTTGGAGCTGTCATGATTCCTATATCCTTAAGGACTCTTACGTTCTGTGGTGTTTGAAGAGATAGATGCCTTACAAGAATATTATTGAGACAATTGTTGATGCTTCTGCTACACAACCCCTGGCTAAGACAGAATGTAGATGCAATACAGCCCATTCTTCAAACAGGGCTGTGATGGAGCAGGCACTCAGCCTGCTAAAGATGAGATTCTGCTCCTTGGGTTGGCCTGGAGAGCCTTGCTGTACAGTTTGGACAGGGTGTGCTGCACAATCCCAGTATACTGTGCTCTGCACAACTGGAGCAGGTAAAGTGGGGATATTTTGTGGGTTGACAGAATGGGAGTACAGGGGCAGTTTTCTGTGGTGGAAGATAGAGATATTGAACAGGAGGAAGACTACCTTCAGCATAATAGAGCACAGCAACATTGAGTGCTACAAGACAGACAGGACAGTAGATGAAAGCTGGTGCAGTGATCATTCATTGACTGTAAATATTTTATTGCTGGAAATGTAATTTCTGACAGATCATTGCTTTTCTGAGAGGGAAAATGCAACTTCTTTTTTTATTCACTTTTCCAGTTGGTGATTAAACATAACTGATTTGGAGGGTTTGAAGGCTTTCCTGTATCTGATGGCCCCATGTAAGTTGCTAGTGAAAGAATAGCAGTGGCGAAGACAGATTTGTACAGTGGGATGTGGCTAAAGGCAGGTAAGTTGTGTGGCTTGGTACAGTCACAGATATAGGAATGTGGAAGGAAGTGTTAGCCATGCCATCGATGTGCCATGAGTAACATTGGTTCATGACTGTATTGTTACCAATTTGACAATGAAGGCCAACTTTAGATTGCTAATGTTTGACTGGTTGCATGACTGGGTGTTATAGATAATGCTTGTGCCAGACAATTCTGGCATATAGTGGCAAACTCAAATACTTTGCTTACGGCAAGTGAGAGAATTGGTTTTACATCAGACAAGAGAGATGTCATAGGTTTGTGATACATAGTTAATGAAATGAGTTTGAGAGATGGCAAGAAGGCTTGCTAAGCCTCCTGGAGAGAAACGCTCCATGAAACTTGACAAAAATGAAATGTAGCTGATTTCTGGTTAAATTCAGTTTTTAGTATTAGTGTTGGTACTTGTAAGTTGCTGATGAAGAACCAGGGTACAATCATTGGGAATGAGTTGTAACCTATCTCTCAATATTTCTTTAGTCATTATCCACAATATCTCATGGGATACTTGAAATTTAAATGGTACTGGCAAGAGATTTTATATGACAGTTTGACTCAAATTTTGTTCAAGTTTTTTTATAGCTTAACAGTAAATTATAATTATAGTTTAGCATTTCCTTGCCGAGATATCTTACACTAATGTCAATCCATCTCGATACATAATTTACTCAGTATGGATGAACAAATAATTCCATTTCCCTCATGTAACTTGGTTGACTGCATTTAAATTTTTTTCATGCACGCATGTTGGATACAGAATGCTTTACAAAATGAAAATAACCTGAACTAAACATCAGGCATTAACTAGAACGATATATCTCATTCAGATTAATAAACGTTTTTCACTGGGTAAATAGTAGAAGATTGAGCCCATTGATTGTCTTGTCAGTAACAGAGAGATATGGACTCAGGATTGTTGGAAGAATAAAGGGAACATATTTTCTGAGAGATTTGTAAGAAAGTGGAATGCTTTACCACAAGTGTCTCATGTAAAATGAAAAATCAGATAAGTGTTTGAAAAGGAAAATGTATGAAAGGATATATGGGAAGAGCAAGGCTACAAGATTAGAATAGATAACTTGAGTTAAAAAGTTTATATTGGCTTAGGTTTGATGAGCTGAGTAGACTTCTTCTACTTGAATATTTATGATCTTATGCAGAGAGCCTCCAGCTAGAAAATATTGATGCCTCAGCTCATCAAATTTCCAATGATATCCTTTGAATTATTTCATCCCCTTGCATGGCAGAGTGAAGACTAAGTGGTTGTTTTAAATGTGAACGTGCACGCATATATGACTTTGCATGG
Organism: Chiloscyllium plagiosum; assembly: GCF_037043375.1. Classification (NCBI taxonomy): domain Eukaryota; kingdom Metazoa; phylum Chordata; class Chondrichthyes; order Orectolobiformes; family Hemiscylliidae; genus Chiloscyllium; species Chiloscyllium plagiosum. The sequence continues at coordinate 36,026,930 of NW_028270174.1, read as the reverse complement.
ATGCACAGCAATTGAGCAGCTGGAACTAATATTCCAGTCTCTTAAATATTATTCTAGCGTAAAAAGAATTGCGTCCACACAGGACCTTTCACAACCTCAGGACGGTTCAATCAGCTTTTCACTCGACATGGCTTTTTCAAAGTGCAGTACCAAGGCTGAGTTTGCACTGTTGGACTCTTGTCTCACCGCTCTGCAGGTCACAAATTAAATTTAAATGGTTTATCCAATTACCAATTTGGTCAATTTATAAACATTATCATTATTAGGTTTAAAATATCAGCCAAGTTTCTTTAATGAACAATAAATTATTGATATAATATGAAGCAAGAACTTATTGACAACGTTGGAAAGCTCATTAACACATTGTTTGAAATTAAATAAAACTCTCTGAAATCTTACTGTTCCCCATGACACGAATGAAAGAGGGAGAAAACTTTCCCTGCAGAGAATAATTTTGAAATAAGCACTTCCACTAATAATTGTTTAATTTTCAAAGAAATAAGGAAAAAGGACAGTGTTCAAAATGACTTTCAGTTGATATCCTGGCACACATTGCCAAGTGTCGCTGGGCACAGGCAATTGTCTCTAGGACCTTTGCAGCTGCAGTTCATTCAGGAATCACCAAGAATTCATAAACTTTTCAGAAAATCAGCTGGAACATGGGAAGAATCTTCCTCGGTTTTGAGCATTGTGGGCAATGGCGAGAAATCTAAGAAAATATGATGGGAATCAAAGAATATGATTGTCAACATCAGACAACCATCTGATTTCCCCATTGTTTCAAGGTTGAAATTTGAATCTTGCTGACAACCAGCAACTAAGTTATTTCAATGCATTTTTATCTCTTTTTTAATTCATTCACAGGATAAGGGCGTTGCTGGCTAGGCAGCATTTATTGCCCACCACTAATTACCCAGAGGGCAGTTAAGAGTCAACCACATTGCTGTGGGTCTGGAGTCACATTTGTCCAGACCAAGTAAAGATGGCAGTTTCCTTCCCTAAAGGGCATTAGTGAACCAGTTTTTTATCCTGACAATCGACTCATAGTCATCATTAGATTTTTAATTCCAGATTTTTATTGAATTCAAATTACACCATCTGCTATAGTGCGATTCAAACCCAGGTCTCCAGAACATTATCTGGGTCTCTGGATTAACAGTCCAGTGATAATACCAGTAGGCTCTCGCCTTCCCATTCATTAAACCTCCAACTCTGCTTATCTACACATGGCTGCAACTCTCCTACGAAACTAGATGGTAACAATTCCCAACCTGAAAGTCAGAGAAATTACCTGATGGATGCAGCTCAGTACTGGCCTCTATTTAATATGCCTTCACCAGTGTGTCATAAATACTCCATGGACAGCATGTAGCTCCACCCTAGGCCCACCAAAGTTGGCATTGGCAACTTATGAACAACAAATTCAGCTGAAAAAAGTAGTCTGCCATGGAATTGTTTGTCTCACTGGAGTGTGCTTTGATACTGAAAACATTGGAGGGACACACAGCCATTCTAAGCATCCACACATCTTATGAATCTCAGTTTCAATTCTTAGCACTGACTCACTTTACACTTACTTGGAGGCATCCAGCCTCAGTGGACTGTGTAGTATTTTAGCCAGAGGACAAAAAGGATTATTGGTTGCGGAGAATGAGATGGGTGAGAGATATCGTATAAGATTCGTATGCAATAGTTGATAGTTCATGAGGATTAGTGATATGTTTGTGTGGGAACAGAATTGGACTGAGTGAGTTAATAGAGGAAGATGGTGCCATTCAACCTGTGGAGTGCTAAAGATCACTGAGCCTCCCCTACACTGCTGTGCATTCTTTCGGAACCCAGAGACAACACCAAACTTTGTTGCTATCTGAAATAAGAAAAGATATTGCTGAAGAAACTCAGCACATCTGTGCAGAGAAAGTAGAGCTAACTGGTCCAGTGTTTCAGATTTCCAACATCCGCAGTTCTTGGTTTTATTATTGGGCTGCTATCTGTGCTGAAGCGGGCTGTCATTGGTACCTTGACCTTCTCTGGTGGCCCACCAGGTAGAGGATGATTCTCCACTTGACCATCCCATCCACCAGAACCTTCAGAAGCTTGTCTGGAAATCAGGAAGTCTGAAACATTCCAGTTTCTTACAAGGATAGTGTGCAAGGCAGTGCTTAGCTTACAATATGAGTTTTAAATATAGCACCAGCAGCTTGTGTGCTGAAGGTCCCCGTAGCACATGATCTTTCCTGCCACATGATTGCAAGGGGCCAGTTGTATAAATTAACGGACTGAGAAGCAGAGGATAGGGTGAGAAAACCATTACTGTGAGCCCAAGACATGATGGCACTCATATTGAAACTTCCCAAGTATGACGCTTAGCCTAAAAATGGAAAAAGAAGCTAGCTCAATGTTTCAGCTATCACACTGAAGTCGCAAAGGGTGTGTATCAGAAAGGTTGATTCCCTCAGGAGACTGTAACCTAAGTGAACCCCGAGCAATATCCAAACATATCTATAACCCCAAGGCATGTACAGAACAATACACAAGTCCAAGCACTTAGTTTAAGCCATATGACATCCAAGCAGTGTAGGTAAAAAAAATTATTGATTTCTCTTAAAATAAATAGTCGAGGTATTTCAACAGTTTTCTTCCCAATTTAACCATTGTCTACAATCCTTTAAATACGAATTCTCAAAATATATTAATAATGAAGCATCTTTATTACTAATGTAATATTGCAAACACAGCAGCTAATTTGCAAATAGCTCCTATCTGTTGCTAGATAATCTGTCTGTTGGATCGATGTCCAATAGTAAATTGACCTGGATGAACTCTCCTTTGAAATATTGCCATAGGCTTGCTTATGTTCAACTGACAAGGCAAATGGGATGTGCTTATAACATTTTAACCTCCAACATGACAGGTGTTAGCTGAGGTATTGTGTTCAGTTTTCTGAAGCAGATCTTAATGCTCCAAGTATTCTGTCGAATGGCAACAAGACTACGAACTGAACCATAACTAGTACCATAAGCAATATAGGAACAGGTTCACACATACAATCTCACAAGACTGTTCATCTATTCAGTTAGGTTATGGACGATGAGTGGCTCTATCCAACTGATCTACTTTTGTTCCATATATCTTGATATCCTCAAACAAGAAAAAACCTATCAATGTTAGTCAGTTAAACAAACAGGCTCACAGCATTTTAATGAGCCTGTTCCATGTTTCCTATATTTATGTTCGAAAAGCCTTCTTCAATTTGCTCCCAAATGCATTGTTTACGTTTTAAGTACATGTGATCAATGTCTATTTTCTTCTATGTGAGGAAATTGTTCCTTTACTGTTTTGCTTTATCATTATAAACTCTTCAAGTAGACAATCTCACAAGCTTCTAAACTCAAAGGAATATGCTATCTGTAGTCATAACATCATCTTTTAAGACCTAGTAATATTCTGGTGAATTGTGCTGTACTTCCTCCAAAGGCAATGCACACCTTCCAAAATTGATGCCTAAAACTGAATAGATGCACGGCCATGCAGAAATCTGACATTCTCTACACAGACTACTGTGTACTCCCCAGTTTGAGAATAGATTCCAGTTTTGAGTATGTTTGCAAGTTGACTCATATGCAACTTGGAATACAATATGGGACAGTATGAAATAGACATTTGTAAGTACAAGGAAGCATTCATATATTGGATCTCTAAAATAAATATTAATACAACCCTGAATGTAGATTGTTTGTAATTACTCGAGTGTTTGGAAGTCAGACATTCATAAATTGGGGACCACCTGTATATGTAAGTGAACACTTTTAAATCAGCAGGTGGTTAAGCCTGCAAGAAAGCTTCCAAAGAGTTTTCAATTTAAATACATTTCAACAAACGAGGGAATGTTACTGACAAGTCTCTGTGCATTTGTGGCATCAATTCCTCACATTTGAATTCTAATGCTTTTACAATATAGGCCAACATTCCATTAGGCTTTTTGATTACTTGTTTTTCCCTGTGTACTAGTTTTCAGTGATTTATGTACTTAGACTGGTAAATCCCTGTCCTCCTCCACAGTACCTAGTCTCTCAGCATTAAGAAAATATTTCAATTTGTCTTCCTGGATCCCTAAATTGAATTCCTTTTGCCTTAGCTTTGTTTGCTCACTTTTGTAATTTCCTGCCCCCATTCACACAACTTACACCACCTCCCAACTCAGTGACATGTGCAGACTTGGATACACAATTCTCTATTCCTTTAACAAGGTCTGGTATCTATAGAGACATGTTGAGTTCCCAGTAGATTCATTGGGAACAATAAAAACTAAACCACTCATCCCTACTCTTTGACTTCTGCCCTCAAAGCAATAATTGACAATTATTAAGTCTTATTGTAGGAATTCCTTTATTATGATATTATGATACTAGTGAGTTTCAAATTAAATATTGACTGGCTAATCAGATATTTACAGAGTGACCTCACCATGGTCATCAGGACACGGAAATGCAAATATATGTTTCTCCAGGCACTTGCTTATTCACATTGGTCACTTTCTTGCAACAGCTTTACCTATATCTAAAGCGAAGTGACTTGAAGTGATAGAATGCAGTTTCTTAAAAAGAGCCTCTATTAAATTGGACACCTAGTGAACATTTCCCAGGATACAGAGGGGGAGAGCACGCAGTGAACCAGTTTCCACAGAACATAGAATCCCTACAGTGTGGCAACTTGCCATTTGGCCCAACGAATCCACACCGATCTTCCAAAGAGTATCCCACCCAGACCATTCCCCTTTTATTCTACATTTCACTTGACTAATGCACTTAGCCTATCCATCCCTGAACACTCTGTGGACAATTTAGCATGGCCAATTCACCTGACCTGCACATCTTTAGACTATGGGAGGAAACCAGAGCACCCGGAGGAAACCCACACAGACACGGGGAGAATGTGCAAAACTCCACTCACACACGGTTATCAAAGCTGAAATTGAACCAGGGTCTCTGGCGCTGTGAGGCAGTAGTGCTAACCACTGAGCCACTGTGCTGCCCTGATCTTTAATTGCAAACCAGAGAATAGCAGCCACAAATAAATATGAACAGACTCTTTTTATGTATGCTTTGGGATCAGGGAAGATTTAATGTTAGGGCTATAAAATTGTAAAAGAGTGAAGAAAGTTATCTCAGAGTCTGACGGGATCTTGATCAGATGGGTCGATGCAGCAGTGACACTGAGAAGTGACAGATGGAGTTTAATTTAGACAAATATGAGATTCTACATTTTGGAAAGGCAAATTAGGGCAGGACTTATATGCTTAATGATCAGGTCCTTGAAAATGTTGCTGAACGAGGGACCTTGGAGTGCAGGTTCATAGTCCCTTGAAAATGGAGTCACAGTTAGATAGGATAGTGAAGAAGGCATTTGGTATGCTTTCCTTTATTGGTCAGTGCATTGAGTATAAGAGTTGGGATCTTATGTTGTGGCTATATAGGCCTTTGGTTCAACCACTTTTGGAATACTACGTTCAATTTTGGTCTTCTTGCTATAAGTAAGATGTTGTTAAACTTCAAAGGGTCAGAAATGATTTACAAAACTGTTGCCAGGTTTGGAGGGTTTGAGCTATAGGGAAAGTCTGAATATGCTGGGGCTGCTTTCCCTGGAGTGTCAGAGGCTGAGGGATGACTGTATAGAGGTTTATAAAATCATGATGGATATAGACAGGGTGAATAGTTAAGGTCTTTTCTCCAGGATAGGGGATTCAGAACTAGAGGGCATAGTTTGAGGCGAGAGGCAAAAGATTTAAAAGGGACCTAAGGGGCAATTTATTTCATGCAGAGAGGAGTGGATGTATGGAATGCGCTGCCAGAGGAAGTGGTGATGGTTGGTACAATAATAACATCTAAAAGGCATCTGGATGGGCATATGAATAGGATGGGTTTAGAGGGATATGGGTCAAATGCTGGCTTGGTTAATTTAGGTCGGCATGGATGAGTTGGATCGAGGGGTTTGTTGCCATACTGCACATCTGTATGACTTTGTGACTTTACATAAGGAGAAATTTGTCATTTTTAAAGAAGCTGCTTTTGGTCCCAGTTCTCTCTCAAGAAGGTGATGATCCATAGCAATATGTAGTTCAGAAAGTACTAGAAATGTGTAAGTATCTCAAGCATAAATATTCCTCATTGATGAGTTTTAACATTAAATGGATTCAGGGTCATTCTAGTCTATAAAGATACATGTTATAGAAAAGGTCATTGAGCAGCAGTTAGGAGCAGGAATCCAAGCTAGTTTTTGCTTTCCACTTCTGACTCAACAACTACATACAAGAACAACAAAAACAATAGACTTTTTTGGTTACAGTCAGCAATTGAGCACATGTCAAGCATCCGATGTAGGAATTTCCTAGTTAGTGGTGCGGATCACCAACCTCTGTACAGAGCATTTACCCACTAAAGCTCAAGGGAAAACTCATGTGTAATCTGCTGATCAATCTTCACAGCCTGGTGCTGCAGCCATGATGATTTTTTTCATGTTCTGGTGTTACCAATGCCGAACTCGAGCGCACTGTACTGCAGGACCACTTTGTAATGCTGAAACTGAGATTTCTCCAAAGATTTTGGTTTGTTTTAATTTAACCACATTTTCAGCACATGCTATGAAACAGCTGTTAGTTGTCCCAGTGTGGGATAGAGCAGCAAATCTCGTAAAGTATAATGAAGGGATACCATCACTTGGCTTCTCATGAAATGAACAGTGACGTGTTCCACATTGCACAGGAAGGGAATATCATCTATTCTCTAGCACCTCAGTACTTTGGAAGTAGAATTAGTTGTGGTTAGATTCCAAGTTATATGGCATTTTATTCGTCAAGTGCTTGTCAATTTGTAATAAAGTCATTCGAAGAAATATATCTGTTTTAACTCGATTGAAATCTTGTCTCATTATCCTCATGTTTTAAATGCTAATTCCTTGACTTACAGGCTGCTTAAATGCACAGCTAACTTGTACACTGGGCAAACACAACCTCAGTTATTTACTTTCCCCGTCAAATGTCAGCATATTAGTGCAATAACTGCAATGGGAAAAGTTAAAATCCACACACTCTGATTTTCTGTTTCAAATCCCTAGTATGTCTGCAGTTACATTTATAGGAACATGTTCCCAGTTCTCTAGCTGTTTGAAATGCAGAGATATACTCACAATCTCAATTTCAAATCCATCATTCATCTCGGGGAGTTTGCTCCAGCACTGCCAGCTGGAAGGCAATGCATTTGTTTCCATCTCAGTAATTGTGAGTTCTTAACTTGAACTATTTCACTGACAAGTATGAGCCTGCTGGAGGCTACATCTCATGAAAAACCCGGCGGGATTCCATGACAAATGTCGTTTGTTTTCACAATAGGGATGTATTCACCCATGAATTTTGATATGAATCCTAGGCTGGCATTTCAACAAAGAACTTACACAGGCTGTGTATCTGAATTGCCCTGGAGCATTTTACTGCAATAATGATGCCATATAGATGCAAGTAATGGTTGTTATTATTGAATACAGTCCCTGCGGGAATCTGAAATTGTTTGGGCAATTGCACAAAACTGGCTGATGCATTCATTTATTACCATTAAAAGACTGATTACTTTTTTTCACTAAGTTTGTTCTCTTATTCTCTTGCAGGTGCAGATTTATTCTGCGGTTGACAACTTTTCATACTTAGGACAGCAAGGGAGTGAAACTTTGCGATTTCTCTGTCTGCTGTCACAATCCAAGCATGAGGGAACCAAATGGCTCCATCCATCAGATTTCTTAAGTACCAGGAAATTTGCATGAGTGCTCATATGAGTAATGTTACCAGACAGAGTGACAACATGGGGCTGGTGCACTTATCACTTGCATGTGGGGAAGGTTTTTCGATCCAGCTGTGAACAGCTGAAAAGATTTGAAGTTATCCACCTTGATAAAGGGCAATTTTCATCAGAATCAAAACCTGAAACTCGAGACTGTGCCAGGTCATGAACCCAGGTGGGAACATTCTTGTTGGCCAGCAAATGTACTATGTTCCTGCGTCTTCTGAATATCCTGTCTGTTACAGCTCATGAGCTAGGATCAGTGGGATTTCTGATGAATGATGCTGAACTATTCCTTTCCAACTGTCAGCCTGAAACGGAGCAGACGCAACCATCAGCTGCCTACGCCTCAGAGGGATTCCGTGTGGTTTGTAAATGCAAGGAAAGACTTGATGTTACTGGATCTCACCTCATTTCGACACTTCACCTGTCCTCAACCATTGCAATCTGTCACCAGTCTACTACAGGCGCAGAGAAATTCAGGAACCAGAATATTGTTAGTGTGTTTTACCATTGATGAGGTAATACTGCTATCTTTATATCAGAAGGTTAGTGCCTTAGAGTCATAGAGATGTACAGCACAGACACAGACCCTTTGATCCAACTCATCCATGCCGATCCTAAATTAATCTAATCCCATTTGCCAGCATTTGGCCCATATCCCTCTAAACTCTTCCCATTCATATACCCATCCAGATGCCTTTAAAATGTTGTAATTGTACCAGCCTCCACTACTTCCCCTGGTAGCTGCATCACCCTCTGCGTGAAAAGTTGCCCCTTATGTCCCTTTTAAATCTTTCTCCTTTCACCTTAAACCGATGACCTCTCACTCCCCTACCCTGGAGAAAAGAACTTGTCTATACACCCTACTTTGTCCCTCGTGATTTTATAAACCTCAGTAAAATCACCCCTCAACCTCAGGTAGTGGATACAAGGTGTTACGAGTGCATGAGGAAGGGTGACTTCCTTCCTCATGCACTCGTAACAGGAAGTTCAACAGGAAGAGAATATCTGGTACAGACAGAACAAATAAAGGCAATGCAGTTTAAAGAAACTTTACAGCTTTGGGGTATTAGAATTTTAATCTGAGACTACAATTTTTAAAAAAATTGTATGAGATGCAGGTGTCATTGGCAAAGTGAGCATTTGTAGCTCACCTGTAGTTGCCCTTGAATTGTTTGGCTCTCTATATCATTTCAGTAGGAAGTTAAAAGTCAGCCATATTGTGTGGGTATAGTTAGACAAGATAAGGATGACAGGATAGCATGAGAAAACTCCCAGAGAGAAACTCTCCATGCAAACTCAATGATAAAAACACTTTTAACCTCTTCTAGTGTGTCTGGGCTCCTATCCTGTACTTCACTCTTATTTCATGTTACAGCAACTGTATTTGATTGGATAAGACTTGAGAAGTAATTCTGGTCTTTGCATCTTGCAATGGTCAACTCTGTGTTTAACTCATTGGTATGCCTTAGGTGGTCTCTACTATTGTGTCTATTTAGGGATGCGTTTCCTTTGTTTTGGAAATGACTTTTTCCCTCACCTGTTCCCCTTTTCCTGGAACGTTCCTGCCATTGCATTTGTGCTCAGCTCTTGCACTAAGTGATGGTTCATGTTCACTTTATCCTGTGCAGTTTGAGAATAACATTGGTGTCCTTATAATTTTTACCACATTTGTTAATCAGATCTCTGGCTCTGTCCGAACATCTTTTATCATATTCCCTAGCCCTTTCTTGTGTTCTTTTATGGTTATTGGCATAACTCCTTTATGTTTGACCCTAACTCTTTTTGTTACGTTGACCTATGCTTGGCCTTATTTAATTGAAGTGATCCAAATCTTATCGATTGTTTCATCTCCTCTAAGACATCTGACCATCTCTTGGTTCCCATTGTTTCAGGTTTTTTTAAAATTAATTTTTAGGATGTGGACATCGCTAGCTGGCCAGTATTTATTGCCCATCCCTAATTGCCCTTAAGATGTTGAGGGGAGAGCTGCCTTCGTGAATCACTGTCGTCCACTTGCTGTGGGTTGACCTACAATGACATTAGGGAAGGAATTCCAGGGTTTTGACTCAGCAACATTGAAAGAATGGCAAAATATTTTCAAGTCAGAATGGTGAGTGTCCTGGAGGAAAACGTGCAGAAGCTGGTGTTTCCATGTATCTGCTGCCTTTGTCCTTCTAGGTAGAAGTGGTTGTGGGTTTGGAAGGTGCTGTTTAAGGATCTGTGGTGAAGTTCTGCAGCACATCTTGTAAATAGTACATACTGCTGTAATTCAGTATTGATGGTGGAGGGAGTGGATGCTAATGGATGTAGTGACAATCAAATGGGTATCTTTGTCCTGGATGGTGTTAAGCTTCTTGAGTGTTTGGAGCTGCACTCATCCAGAAAAGTGGGGAGTGTCCCATCACACTCCTGACTTGTGCCTTGTAGATGATGGACAAGTTTTGGGGAGTCAGGACCTATGTTATTTTCCACAGTATGCTCACCCCTGACCTGTTCTTGTTGTGTTTATGTGGTGAGTTTCCAATCAATGGATAGTGGGAGTTTCAGTGATGGCAATTCCCTTGCATGTCAAGGGGGGGTTGGTTAGATTGTCTTGTATTGCTGATGGTCATAGCCTGGCATTTGTGTGATGTGAATGATGCTTGTCACTTGTCAGCTCAGGCCTGGATATTGTCCAGATCTTTGTTACGTTTGAACATGGACTGCTTCAGTGTCTGAGGAGTCACAAATGGTGCTGAACACTTGGCAATCAGTGGCAAACATCTCCACTTCTGACCTTATGATGGAGGGAAGGTCATTGATGAAGCACCTGAAGGTGGTTCGGCCTAGGACACTACGCTGAGGAACTCCTGCAGAGATGCCCTAGAGCTGAAATGACTGATCTCTAACAACCACAGCCATCTTCCTATGTGCCTGGTGTGCTTCCAAACACCAGAGACTTTGACCCCGAACCCAGTGAATTCCAGTTTTGCTCGGGCTCTTTGATGCCACATTTGGCCAAATGCAGCCTTGATGCCAAGAGTTGTCATCTCATTTCTGTAAAGACCTCTTTTGTCCATGTTTGAACCAAGGCTATAATAAGGTCAGGAGCTGAGTGGCCCTAGTGGAACCAAAGCTGGTCTCCAGTGAGCAGTTTGAACGAGTCACTCCAAGCCTCATGGATTTATTGGAGGAAAGCCTTTTACCTCCCAATATTTGAAACTACCACAACTGTGTGAATTAGTAGGAGATATTAAGTTCTGGTTTCTGAGTTTTAATCTCTTCGGATAAAATCTTAATTTGCATGGGTTGCAATCTGTGGCCAGGTCACCATGACACCCATTTTAGGTTAGTATATGTCATGTTTTTAAAAAAAAAACACTTCAGTGAAAGAAAGGGCATAGAGATTTGGAACTCTCTTCCACAAATGGCCATTAATGCTCCAACAGTTGTTAGTTTTATATAGAATGTTTTACTACATAATTTTTTACATATAATTTTATATATAATTTTTTGGCAAAGCTCTTAAGGAGTATGGGCCAAAGGTAGGTAGACAGAGTTAGGCCACAGATTGGCCATCACCTCATTGAATTGCAGAATAGGATTGAGAGGCTGAATGGTGACTTCTGTACCAATGTTTAATGTATAATGAACAGATATTGGAGATTAAATGTGGCAATCTATGTTTAATACTGTTGCATCAAAAGACTGCTTAGGACTAGAATCTAGGATTTTGACTGGCACATCTGTGCATCATAGCGGCAGTTATGCATTGGCCCTTGGGTGAAGCATCAAACCCAGGCACTGTTAAAGAGTTCAGTAGTTCATATGATCAATAACATTTTCATGGACAGAAACAGAAGTCACTGGAGCAACTAGCAGGTCTGTTAGTATCTGTGAAGAGAAAATGGTGTTAATTTTTCAAGTCCCGTGACCCTTCCTCAAGAAAAGCAGGACCTATGGTCCTGCTTGATATTTTCCCTTCCACAAAAATATAGTTTAATTGTTGTGATTGTGGGATTTTGCTTCCCGCATACAGTATGGTTGCTTGTGTATCTGAATTCTTGAGCATTTTATTGGTAAGTAATTGCATTGTTTTTTATTTGTTCATAGAATGCAGATGTTACTTGCTTGGTTAGCATTTATTGACCATCCCTAATTGCCAGTGCAATGTTCTGAGTCAGTTACATTACTGTGGGTTTGGAGTTACTTGTAGACTAGACTAGGTAAGGATGGCAGAGTTCCTTCAGTACAGGACGTTAGCGAAACTTGTGGGTTTTTTTTACAATAATTGACCATTTATTCCAGACATTTAATGAACTCAAATTTCATCATCTGCCATAATGGGATTTAAGTCCATGTTTTTTGAACATTAGCTGGGGCCTCAGGATTACTAAAAAAAATGCTGCTTGGTCCCCTGATGCATGTTAAGATCTTTATTCTCAGTATGAAGGTAAAAGAACTAAGTGCTTGAATCAGACACCATAAATTGACATAAATGGCACCATATCCCACTGAGTCACTGGTGTTTAAATTTAACATGATTACACCATTTTATAAGCTGAACAATAATCAATTTACAAGTTCATGGGCTCATGCCCAATCTGCACAGTATTTCAAAACAACTGAAGTGGATTTTTTTTTTAGAATCTGCTAACATTGAAACAAAGCTCTCGTAAACATTTCAGACCCAAATTCTTGAATTCACTTTGATTTGTCAGAGATTGCCCACTCATATCTTCTGTGATTTTTACATTCTATATTGCCAGGTCTTAAGCTCCCTTAGCCACAGTCATGAAATAAACTGTTGGTGACTGTTCTAAATTAAAGCCCAAAGGTTTGTGATTTTTTTTCAATGTTAGTAAAAATCAGGCTCTCTCTGTTATCTGGCTATGGTGGTGAAGTTGGGAAACCTTTGGTGAACTTTTGAAAAGCACATCTGTTATTAATTGACCTACATCACATGACCACTCCCTGACTGATATTATGCATGTCACATGCTGAATTTAGAGAGATCCAAAGTCACACACATCAGGGGAATGAGCACTTTTGAAGCTATAGGCAGCTGAAAGGTACCTCAAAAGAGGCACAGAAAGATTGGAAATTGTTAACATTTGTATATTTGCAAAGAGCCTGAGGTCTCCTCTGGACTTCATAAAACAACCGTAGGCAGCTCTCGGCCTTGTCTCGTTCCATTCATGCCTACCTCCCCCAACAGCCTAGATTCCTAAATATGGGCGTATGTGGGAGACAAACTTGAGAAGGCACTGACAACAAGCTATACAAGTGAGGGTTTAGATCAGAGTGGTGCTGGAAAAGCACAGCAGGTCATGCAGCATCCGAGGAGCAGGAAAATTGACGTTTTGGGCAAAAGCTCTTCATCAGGAATTCAGGCAGGAAGCCTCCAGGGTGGAGGAATAAATGGGGAGGTGGAGCTGGGAAGAAGGTATCAAAGAGTACAATAGGTGAATGGGGGTGGGGATGGAGGTGATAGGTCAGAGGGGAGGGTGGAGTGGATAGGTAGGAAGGGAGATTGGCAGGTAGGACAGGTCATGGGGACGGTGCTGAGCTGGAAGGTTGAAACTGAGGTAAGGTGGGGAGAGGGGAAATGAGGGAACTGGTGAAGTCCACATTGATGCCCTGGGGTTGAAGTGTTCCGAGGCGGAAGATGAGGCGTTCTTCCTCTAGGCGTCGGGTGGTAAGGGAGCGGCGGTGAAGGAGGCCCAGGACCTGCATGTCCTCGGCAGAGTGGGAGGGGGAGCTGAAATGTTGGGCCACGGGGCGGTGGGGTTGATTGGTATGGGTGTCCCGGAGATGTTCCCTGAAGCGTTCTGCGATGAGGCGTCCAGTCTCCCCAGTGTAGAGGAGCCCACATCGGGAGCAATGGATACAATAAGTGACCTAATTAATGCCTGCTACTTGTAGGAATTAAGCCTGGATTGGACTATCTGATGGTCTATTTTTCCATTTCCTTTCACTTGTTGTACATTAGACCTGATGTTGCCTGATAGGTGGTGCCATCACTGAGGTAAATGTTGTTCTGATCACATTGTTACATTGGTCAGCACTGCAATGACCTTTCAAAAACAAAACATTGGGCTGACTTCAAAATAAGAAAAGAGCATGACATTTTTCAGATACCCTGCAGGCAGATAGTGTTGGAAAATAGAATCTGAGGAGAAAAATGGATGCAGAAAAGAGTAGGAGATTTTATAATGGTATTTTAGGGTCAATTGCGGGTTTGCAACTCAAATCGAAGGGACAAATTGTTTGATACATTGCTTTGGTTCTCTGCTCTGTAATCTAAGAATATTCATATTATTTTCCATTAAAACAGCAAAGCTGATCCTTCATGGTATTTTCGTCCAGATGTTTCATTTTTTCACTGATTGTTATCTTACCTTCATGAAAAGCAATGAAACACTGATGGAAATAAGTTCAGAACAGTTCACCTTGAACAAAAATATTGCTAGTTCTGTGAAAGAAACTGGAGACAGAGATCAAGGTGAACACATCATACATCCTCAATCAATCTTTGTGCAAGGTTTCAATAATTAATCAGGAAAAGTACGTTGCAAAATTTCCTAACATGTTTAGTACCATTGGTAACATAAATGATGGATTACTGGCTTTTAAAGCTCCCAAATGATACAAAGTTACATGGAATGATTGGGTCAGCAGACATATTTAATGGTCTTTTCAGGTGTAAAAGCAAGGAGAGCATCTCTCTTTTTATTTCCTTCCGCATTCGCTCCCAAACTCTTGAAAAAGGGGCTGTGTTTTCCTCCTTTTAGTTTACTCATAAAGCTAGTAAACAGTTCACCTCCAATGCCTACCCTGTGCTACATTTTATTAAGAGTGGACTATGGAACGGATTAACGTCATCTTAAAATGTTGAGATGACTTGCTCCTGATAAACGACTCACAAAGCACATTGGGAGAAGTCCGACTGTTCCCTGTCTGCCCCAAGAGTGCGAACTAAGATGGAAAGCTTTCCCATTTTAAGAAATGGTTTGAGGGAGAAAATATGGAAGAGAGTTGTGCTAAAAGGAGGATGGTTCTGTTCATCCAATAAACCTTTAGAAAGCTAGATGTTAATAGGCAGACATTGCTATCAGGAATCATTGTGCAAGAGCTCTAGGCATTTGTAATGTCATTATCTCTCTTCTCATGCACCAGGTATGAAAGGGAAATTCATTCTCTCTTGTTAATGTCCCAATAATCAGTCACAACAAATATTTTAAAATTCTTTTTAATACCCAGCAATCATACTTTAATATAATTTGCTAGAAAATGATGGAATTAATGAGCAATTTTTCTTCAAGTTTTCTTGAATGAAATTAAGGAGCTTGATTCCCCATTAACCTCAGGAAAAAAAAGGTTTAAAGAAAAGGCATCAAACAGGTACACACAAACCTGGGAAATACATTTTTAATCCAGAAAGTGGTGATACAGATTGGCAGAATAAAGATTATACAATTTAAAATGTCCTTAGAGTCCTTGAAATGTCGTAACTTGAGATAATAGTCATTATAATTGTTGGCTGTTATCAAGTGAAATGGTAAAGTTTGTAGAAATCTCTGAGATTTTGGTGAATTATTATGTCCCCAGCTTGTTTTTGTCATTCAGGTAATGTTTTCCAAAATGATGAGAGAAACAGGGAGAGAAATATAGTGTCTCCCAGTTTTTGCTTACAAATCCCTTTTCCCTTTTTGTTGACCTGCTGTTCAAAAGCCACTGTTGAAATCTAGTTCAGTCTATATTCCAGAGTCTGACTCCATTATTCCTTCAAGCTGGCTGACTGGCAGGTGGCTTTTGCCCGAAACGTTGGTTTTCCTGTTCCTTAGATGCTGCCTGACCTGCTGTGCTATCCCAGCACCACTCGAATGTAGACTCTGATTTCCAGCATCTGCAGTACCCATTTCTGCCTGCCTGACTGGCAGGTGAACCTTTCATCTTCCAATCTGCAAAGTTATCATACATGTGTGAATTAAAGAGAAGTTGTGAATTTCTTAACATTGACTTAATTAACTGATTTCATATCTTGAGATAAACTAACAATTTCTCTGCAGATAGCTTCATTTGTTCACATTTGTCTCACAAAGACTGCCTTGAACTGAATTGTAACCAAATTGCAGCCATTTCAGGTCCATAGATCTTCTTTTTCAAGATAAAATTCAATCTATCAATCAGGTCCAGCGATCATATATTGCCGATTAAATTTCAATAATCCATGTTTAACACTACTTAATGATAGTTAAGCTAACCTGTGCCCGCTTGTGATCCATCATATTTTCTGAATGAGGTACAACTCACTACTGCCATTGGAAAGACAATGTTGAGTGCTAAAGTTTGTTAGATTGTGTTTATGACCAAATTTCTCAATAGGGATTTGAGAGCTTAACATTTCAAATAAAAAAAATCTTTCAATGTTAACCTCAGCATGGATTGCCCCAGTGGGGGAATCAGAGCCTGCAGATCCAGTTAAGCTATCATTTATGCAAAAGGAGATTATGATTCCCTGCTGCCTTTGAGTTATGGGTCTTTTGTATATGAAAGGACCACCAAAATTATCATGACTGCTGAAGCATCATTTGTGTGTTCCTGCAATTACACAGTTTCTCAACACTGAAGTGCTTTGTTTATTTTATGTCAGGTATTTCCATCTTGGCTTCTGTTAACTCTGAAACTATAACCTCCTGCAGCTTGCATCCATCTGCTATAACCTACATCTTCCAAAGACTTTTTCAGCTGCTGCAGATTCTTTCAGAATAGAGACTGTGATGTGTCATTCACTTGACAACAGCTCCTGTCCTTCTTTCCTTCTTTAATGATATATTGATGACTCCACCAGAACTGAAAACTGCATTCAGCAATCAACGTCACTTCCCAAGGTCCTGTAACATTATCTATTTTTATAACACCTGGCTACATCAGTGTTAGAAGCAGAATATTAAATAATTCTTAAATCACTGGCTCGGGATCAGCATTATTTTATGTGCACTGAAGCTTCTGATTTTCTTTCAAATTAGTTTTGAGCAAAGAGACAGCTGTGAAATACAATTGACAAGAACAATTGTGTAGTCTTCTGGTATTTTGACAGCTGGGACCAAATTTATACTTTTCTGAATTTTTTTTTGGCAAGATGTTTCCAATCAGGGTTAAAGGATTAACTCTGAGCATGATGTCCAAATGTCCACATTTAACAATAACAAAATAGGTTGGTAAAATGTGGAGCTGGAAAAAGCACAGCAGGTCAAGTAGCATCAGAAGAGAAGGGGAGTCAACATTTATTTTATCAGGACTCCTGAAGAAAGGTTCTGACCTGAAACATCGAGTCCTTCTCACCTCTGATGCTGCTTGACCTGTTGTGCTTTTTCCAGCTCCACACTTTATCCACACTGACTCTCCAGCATCTGCAGTCATTATTATCTTCTAATAACAAAATAGACAGAGCAAAATTTCTATTCAGTGTGGCCACGTTATGGCAATGGGGCTAGCCTGGTGCTTTTTGACTTTTTATACACAGTTTTGTGTAGGTGACCTTGGCAAAGCCACATTAATCATCTATTTTTTGTCCCCTTTTAAAGGTTTGATGAGCTTTTATCGTATTATACCTTGAAAGTTATTCACGTAGGACCATTTAGACTATCAGGCAAGGCAGTCATGCTTAGTTCTATATTCTGATTTTATTGTCGGCAGCTTATTCCAAAATACCGTTCACCTCTATTTTAAAATTAAACCTAGAATCCATTTCTGCCACCTTTCATTTCCAATCTCTCTGAGTAGAGTCTGAGTGAAAAATTCTCCTAATCTCCACTTGATTTACCAATTATTTGCCAATTATTTTGAATTTATAACCTCAATGTGTGGATCTGCTCACCTCAGGGAATAAGCGTTCTCTATCTACTCTTCAAAACCTCTGAACCGGTTATTAAAGTCATGAGTGTGAAGACACTGTATAGATATAGAGAAAGAGAGAGAGAGATACTGTTTCCATTGTCAGAAGGATCAAGAATCAGATGACTGTGATATAATGCAATGATAAAAATAACATGAGGCAAGATCTTTCATGCAGTAAGAGATCAGGATCTAGAATCCATCAGCTGAGACTGTGGAGGGATATGCAATTTGGGCGTTCAAAAAAAATTGTATAAGCACCTAAAGAGGAAAAGAAATGCATAGATAGAGCAGGAGACTAGGAAAAAGAATTGTTTTTCAAGAGACCCAACACAAACTCAATAAGTTGAACTTTGTTTTGTGCTGTAATCATTGTATTGGTTGTATGGCAAAGCTCGCAAGATGTTTCCGTTCTTGCCTTTTTTGTTAGTGGAAGCCTAGAGCTTGAACATTTTGATTAAATATCATTAGACAGTGGCTATAACATTGTAGTGAATACTGTAAGTACAGTATAAAGTATCTATCATGTACAGTGGTGGGGGAGATAGATATTGAGAAAAGGAGGACTTTTCACAACTTCTCAAAGCCTTACTGGGTTAAAAGATTGTGTGGCAGAAGAGTATTGCTGGGAATGGAGGGTTTGAGTTATAAGGGGAGGCTGGGTAGGCTGAGACTTGTTTTCCTGATTGTAAGAGGTTGAGGGGTGACCTTATCGAGGATTACAAAATCATGCAGGGCATGGATAAAGTGAATAGCAAAGGTCATTTCCCAAAGGTAGGGGAGTTCAAAACTAGGACATAATTTTAAGGTGAAAGGAGAAAGATTGAAAAGGGACCTGAGGGGCAACTTTTTCACATACAGAGTGGTTTGTATGTGGAATGAAATGCCAGAGGAAATGGTAGATGCAGGTAAAATTGAAACATTAAAAGACATTTGGATAGGTACATGAATAGAAAAGGTTTAGGGGGATATGGGTCAAATGCAAGCAAATAGGACTAGTTTAGTTTGCGATACTTGGTCATCATGGAGATGTTGAACTGAAGGTTTCAATTTCATGCTGTATGACTCAATAATCGCACAACCAGTCTGGTGAGGACTATACAGATGTCAGAAGCCTTCCACTGCATTTTTTACACATTTGCCGAGCGGCAAGAAGAATTTCTTTCGAAGTAGAAAATGTGTGAAACAAGCTAAATGTTGGAAATTCTCAAGATAGAAGTCAGAGCAGGTACTTGGTGACTTGGCTGCTTGCTCAAAGCACCTCCATGTTGGACAGACACCAACGTCTCAGGTTATGGTCATGGGTACTAGTTTCACATACACCCAACTCTCATAGACATTGGCATCCCATATGTGCCAGTCTATAAGAACCCCCATGTCAGCTTTCCAATTAATTTATCAGAAGCTTTTGCAGTTCAATGCTGCCCCTCAGATTGCATTAGCTACAATCATTGTAATGTTGCTGTAAAGATACTTTTCCACTCAGGAATATGCACCAAACTCAAGGAACAGATCAGGCTACATCTCTGGCCTGTTCACTTGCTCTCATAGCAATCAGTAACTCTGGGCCTAACTGGATGCTCACAGCATTCCTACCTTTTTGCAGTTTGCCCTCTCAGTCAGAGCCAGGCTCACAGTTCTGCTTCATTTCCAAGTCATTTAGCACATTACAAAAGGAAGGAAGTTTGTCATGGTTGTCAGCAGTCGAGCCAAGTGAGAAAGCCTTTGGTTGGGGGTCCTGGCATGACAAGCCAAGGGGGCTTCTAATACCAATCCAGGAACTGGAAAACCATTAGACAGCCGTTCTGGAAGGTCGGAGTCAGTATGCTCTTCACATGAGGTAAGATGGCAGAAGAGTAAGCTTCTAAGCCTGAGCTCCTCTGATGCGAGCCATTTTTCTTATTTTATGTTACTTTTCCTTTATTATCTTCTCTCTACCTACCTCCATTCCTTGGATGGCATCTGTGGTGGGTTTAGCCAGCATGGACTCCCAGCCTTGATGAAGCCTGGCATAGATTGCTGGCCGCCTCAAGGAAGTCCAGTGCAGACTCCTGGCCTTGAGGTGGACCCACCATCGACTCACTGCTTTAGAATAGCTGTAATATTGAACTTTTACCTATACTTATTTACTTTTCTAATTTATACCTAAGATTTTGTACCTAGATAATGACTTTGTACACTTTTCGCTGCACTCATGTCTCTCTGTACTTGAGTATATGTGACAACAAAACCTAATTCTAGTTCTAACATCAGGTGCAAGGAGCCAAATTTCTTTCAAGATTAGTGGTGTTGGGGGTTGTGTAGGTGAGAATAATTGAAGGAAACTGCTGCAAACAAGAGTGACAGTGGTAAAGGGTGAGCCATGATGGGAGGTGGGTACAATAATGGAGATAGGACAAGGTTTCAAAGATAGCATAGTGCCAGTTAGGCTAGTGGAATGAAGATAGTAATTGAGTTTGTTCCTACATTGTTGGGCATTCCTTCAGATGCTGAGATTATACTGAGGTGGGTGACATCCTTGGACCAAGGTATGGCCTGGTGTCATGGCCTACACAACTGCATTCTGTTGGAAGGGAAAATGCCATGTATGCACCACCTTGTCCAACCAGACCTTCAGGCTCTTGCATCAAATTTCCCTTGTCTGCCATGTTCTCAATGGCTCCAAATGGACAGTACTTGCTCGGGTGCATTACTGCCTTTTAAAAAGGTGGTCAGGACCAGCGGTTGCCAGGTAATTCTGAGTTGTCCCAACAGGTCTGAGTTGTTCCAGGAATGGAGTGTGTACGGTGGGGCCAGGACCAGAGGGATGCCATTGGGGCAGGATAAGTGATTAACAAGGCATGCATGTTTAGAAAAGTACAGCAAGGAAAATTGTATGCCTTGCAGTGAAAAATCCTCCTCAATACTCAATGGAACCGTTGCTTCACAAATAAATCATAAGGTTCCGGCCAGGGGCACTAATCAAGAAGTTGCCATTCTCCTGCCTAATCCTGCATCCCATGAACCTTGCATGTCCTCTTGTTCAATAGCTTGGTAAACAAGTCACTAACATGTACCAATACAAGCGCATTAGTATCTGGACTAACTTTAAGCCATTCGATTATAAAGAGTGACATGCTTCCAACAGCATGTCATGCTTCAAGCACCCCAAGTTAAGATGGCATTTATATTCTCAAGTCACATGCTATGACACAAGGGTAATAATATGAGCATGCCTCTTAAAGGGATACTGACATACTGTTCTGAAGAAGCATCATACAGGACTTGAAATGTTCACTCAGTTTCTCTCTCCACGGATGCTGACAGACCTCACACTCTATCACTCTCATTTTTGCCTACAATATCTTCCCCTAGTCGTTCTCACACACACACATCCATTGACACTACTAACCCTGCCTGACAATGCCTTCGGTGAAGAGCACCCTGACTCTGACTTCCCTGAATGGTTGAGTTTCTACAGCGTTCTCTGTGTTTGTTTCAGATTTCCAACATCCACAGCATTTTGTGTTTTACTTTACTCACTTGTGAACTGTGAGGCATAACTTATCGGGAAGAGATGCAGCCACAGAAATAATTCGGCACTTATTAAAATTTTAAACTTGTGACATTGCTAGACTGGAGGCTAATGCAGGTCAGCAATCACAAAGATGTAGAACAAAATGGACAGCTGAAAGTTACAAAACATGCAGCTGAGATTTACACCACTGATTTGAATATTTTCATTGCAAATCATACAAGAAAAGTAATGGGAAATAAGCGGAATCGGTATTAATTAACAATATGGACAAATTTTTTTTAGATTAGATTCCCTACAGTGGGGAAACAGGCCCTTTGGCCCAACAGGTCCACACTGACCCTCCGAAGGGTAACCCACCCAGATCCATTCCCCCTAACTAATGCACCTAACTCTATGGGCAATTTAGCGTGACCAATTCACCTAACCTGCACATCCTTTTGGACTGTGGGAGGAAATTGGAGGAAACCCACGCAGACACGGGGAGAATGTGCAAACTCCACATAGACAGTTGCCGGTTGAAAATTATCTGTCTCCGTTGCTTTAAGATATAAACTCACACTTACACTATGGAAGACTTGCATTTATGTAGCAGAATTCACAATTTCATCATATTCTAAAACATTTTGAAGCTAATGAAAGTACTTCTTAAAGTGTTGTTATGGTCCTAAATGAGAAACACTACAGCTGCATTGTGACACATCAAGATTCCTCAATCATTTGAAAGACAACACCTCGATATAGTGTGGCGTTTCCTTAGCACTGCATTGACAGCCTAAAGTTCAGTACTCTAGACCCTTGGGGCACATCTTAAACCCATAACCCTCTGCACTAGAGCTGGAAGTGCCACCATTTGAGCCACAGCTAACACCAAAGTCTTTTACAGATTTCTGTTTCTCATATTGAAATGTGAAAGTTCAGCCTCCAAAAGTAAATAAGTCTTAACTAAATTTCCTGTTCGTATAATTTAAAAAAAAATTAATTAGCTATTTACAGGATTGAAATCCCTACTCCTATGTTTCTCTTTGATGCACTGTTTTTCTTTGAAAGCAATGGATTAAAATCAAATTCCGGTGAAATCTCAGATGTCATAAATAGAATGGCTGCTTGTGCATTTGTATTTGTTTTATAAATTGATGATTAAGACCAATGAAGAAGAGAAAACAGCGACATAGCAAGCTCAAGCAACAGTTCTGGACCACGACGTCTCAGTAAGTGAAACCAAAGAAATTACTTCATCTCTTTCCTGTACTTTGTTCCTGATGAATGCACATTTATCCCAGTAAGATCATATACCAATGTTCTTTCACGCAGGCAGCACGTAATCAAAGCATACAATATCTTCACAAAATACAGCATACATACTCTTGAATTTAAAAGCTACCTTATATTTGAATTTGATTATCTCGAATATTGTCTTTTTTCCAAGCTAAATCAAAATGGGCACCAATCCACATTTTGAAAATACTGCTCAGTTGCTATCAGCATCATCTTTTTATTTGGAATGTGCAGGTGAACTGTTTAAGTTTGACATTTTCTTTTGCAGAACCATGTACATGTTAACTTAAAGGGGTTGACTTGTGAATGTCCTGCACAGGACTGTTGAGTTTGTGCTCAGTGTTTGAGCTTTTAATCAGCCATGGGTCCGATAGTAACATCCATGTGGCAGGTAACCAGGCACCTTTACCATTCTGAAACGTTTGGGCAGCTTCTAAACCTCCGAGTGAATGAGTATGAAGAGTGTCTGAATTCAAATTTAGATCCGAATGATGGAATAAATTCCAAAAAGCTTTTCTATGGTTGAAATTAGAACTGAAACCCAGTGGTGTGAAATTGTTTCCACCAATACAGGCAATTATCCACAAATAGATTAAACTTAACATTCTCCTCAATTCTTTGGATAATTCTTTATAAAAAGAAGGTTAACCCTGAGAAATATTTCTTTTCAGTGTCATTGTACACCTGAAGTACAGTGTCAAATGACATGGTTGTGTTGTGCAGACTTTCTCCTGGTTACTGTGTGATCCAGAGAGCTGGGTGTTCCTCCGCTTTCCCGCCAGAAAGCCTTTCCTTTTCCCAGAAGCACTGGCATTGATGTTGGGAGGTTATCTTTCCACATATATGGAAACTGCATGGCCTCCCAGACCAGTTTCCCCTTGCCTAATCCTCTTCGAGCTGCTGCTCCACAAGACTATCTATTGGAAGATGGTAGTTGGTGCAGGATAAAGAAGGGTGATGCTGGCTACGAAGTACATAGATTTGGGGTGGTAGTCGTGTGGAGTGGATTGCAAACATTGTCTTTCTTTCTCAGTCTGTCTCTCCTAAGGCTTGCAACACACTTCTAGCCTTATTACAAGATTTTCTGAACTCCTGGGACCCCTTCGTTCCCATCCGACCAGAAAGGGATGCCTTTTGACAGGGGAAACATAATTAGGATATAGCCCCATGTAGCATGGAAGCATGCTCAAGAAATGGGTTGAATTTGTAGAAGGTTTGAAAATGATCTGTTGGAAAAATATCCAGTCCATAGTGTCATGCCAATTTGATTGGCTTGCAGTGATAATTCTAATTTGTGAGGTTCAAAGGTCTTGCATGTGTCGATTGAATAATATTTGATTGATTGCTATTTGTTCGATTTTGGTAAGTTAATTTGATATATAATTTTATTGCATGCATTATTTGGATTTCATTCAACATGGATGTTATTATCATTATCATTTGCTTGTGGATGTGTTTGGGTGACAATCCTAATATTTTGACTGTCCAGACAGGTCCCTTTTGACAGCTTGATAATTCTTTGACAGCTTTGTCAGTCTTAATAAGCTTAGACAATTTTTATGTGCAAACATGTGCACTTTGAACCATCCCAAAAGGCACCTAACCTTTCCCAAAGAGCACATTACCTCCCACTTTGTGTTGCAGTACTAGATTCAAAGAGGTACCATACCTTCTGAAAAGATTACCCTGGCTACCTAAATGAGTCTACAAGGTTCAGTTCTTCTCTTGAAGCAAATTAGATTAGATTCTCCACATTGTGGAAACAGGCCCTTCAGCCCAAACCAACCCTCTGAAGACTAACCCACACAGGCCCATTCCCTCTAACTAATGCACCTAACACTGTAGGCAATTTAGCGTGGCCAATGTACCTGACCTACACATCTTTGGACTGTGGGAGGAAACCCACACAGACACAGGGAGAATGTGCAAACTCCCGACAGAGAGTCGCCTGAGGCTGGAATTGAAGCTGGGTCCCTGGCACTGTGAGGCAGCAATGCTAACCACAGGGCCACCGTGCACTGCAGATGTCAGAATTTGTCCTGAAAACAAAACAAAAAAATTGCTGGAAATCAAAGTGGATCAGACATCTTCCATGAAGAGAGAGCAAGCTAGCATTTCACATCTAGCTGGCCCTTTGTCAGTTCTTCTCTAACCTGGTATCATCAGTTTCAGGCACTTATCTCAAGTAAAAACCACAAAGGAATGGAGATAGCTGTTGATTCCAGCTGCCTCCTTAAACAGCACGTGCATGAAACCTGAGCCAATATCATTTAGATATTGTAAAAATGGGCAATGTTGTATTCAGATGAGACATACGATTTCCGCACTAGAAGCAAAAGCCTCATTGATGTAACAAAAGTCTGGGTCAAAGATTTACAATGACACTAAAATTTAACTCTCGATAGTATTGCTTAAAGTAACCGTTTGTACTATCAATAAATGTAACCACAGATAAGGTTGTATAATCTATTGTCAAAAAGTGCCAAGTAACTGTATTACAAATCCAGTAATGCTCTTTCCATTCAGTGAGATGCAGTCATCCTCCCATCCAATGTAAGTGGCAGTTACCTTTAATTAGCTCAGCCAAGTGACTATTGTTAATAGCAATGAATTGACCACTTTAGCGACCATCTCAGTCAAAATCAATCATAATCTTTACGATTGTATATGCTTTCTAACGGAGTGTCACTGAATATCAGTGTGCATGCTGGTAGATTGCTCTCTGTTCCAAACATAAAACAACCAATTGAAATGCTCTCCAGAAAATTTGGCCCTGATCCATTGGCTAACATATCATGGAGTGGGAACCAAGCTCTGTCATTTTATGTTTGCCAGGAACAAATAATTTGCATGATGTTGGAGCATAATTTCTGATTCTGAAATTGCATGGAGTGAATCTTCCCATGTTTTGACTGTATCATTTTTGTTTTGTTTCATGGAGGGTTTCTCTCCATGAGGCCTGCAATGTGATAAGTACTCCTACCTACCACACCCCTACTGTGTTCCCTCATCCATTCCGAGCCCAATTCTGCAGTGTTTCAACTTCAGTGCATGGGAGTCTGTGTTGTTTATTGCCTTATAGCGCGGCCTCCCAGTCATTCCTGTCCTCTATCACGGAGGTCTTAGACGACAGAACACGGGAGAGGCTGGACCAGCCGCTATCTCTGGACGAGCTGACCAAGGCCCTCGAGTCCTTCGAAAAGAATAAAACTCCCGGAAGCGACGGCTTACCGGTCGAGCTCTATTCCGCTCTGTGGGACTTGATTGGCCAGGACCTGCTGGAGGTGTATGTCAGTATGCTTCGGGCAGGTACCATGAGTGAATCCATGAGGAAAGGCATCATCACCCTCATCTACAAGCGGAAGGGGGAGAGGAAGGAACTCAAAAATTGGAGACCAATCTCACTGTTGAATGCAGATTCCAAAATTCTGTCAAAGGTAATCGCCAACCAGAGCAGGTCTGCTCTAGGGTCGGTGATTCACCCTGACCAAACCTGTGCTGTGCCGGGCAGGAAGATCGCTGAGAGTCTCGCACTCCTCAGGGATACGATCGCCTACGTGCAGGACAGAGGGTTGGACACCTGCCTGATCAGCCTGGACCAGGAGAAAGCCTTTGACAGGATATCACACACGTATATGAGAGATGTTCTCTCCAAAATGGGCTTTGGGGAGGGAATCTGCAATTGGATCAGACTGGTCTACACCAACATTGTCAGTGCAGTCTCAATCAACGGGTGGGAATCAGATAGCTTCCCAGTCAGATCTGGAGTCAGGCAGGGCTGCCCCCTCTCTCCTGCCTTGTTTGTGTGCTGCATAGAGCCATTTGCCAAGTCCATCAGGAAGGATGCGAGTCTGAGAGGGGTGACTATTCCTGGCAGCGGGGGCCTGCAGGTTAAGGCCTCCCTGTACATGGATGACGTCGCCGTTTTCTGCTCGGATCGGCTGTCCGTGCGCAGACTCATGTGCATTTGTGACCAGTTTGAACGGGCCTCGGGGGCCAAGGTAAACCGAGGCAAGAGCGAGGCCATGCTCTTCGGGAACTGGGCCGACCATTTCGCGATCCCCTTCACCGTCAGGACCGACCACCTGAAGGTGCTGGGTATTTGGTTCGGAGGGGCTGGGGCGTGCGCCAAGTCTTGGGAGGAGCGTATCAGCAAAGTGAGGCAGAAACTGGACAGATGGAAGCTACGGTCGCTCTCCATCGCGGGAAAAAACCTGGTCATCAGGTGTGAGGCACTGTCATTGCTATTATATGTGGCACAGGTCTGGCCTATTCCCAGAACCTGTGCCGCTGCAGTCACCCGGGCCATCTTCCAGTTTATATGAAGGTCAAAGATGGACCGGGTCCGAATGGACTCACTGTATAAAGATCTGGGCAATGGGGGGAAAAAATACACCCAATGTCACCCTCACCCTGATGGCCACCTTTGTGTGTGGCTGCATCAAGCTGTGCGTGGATACCCGGTACGCAAACACCAAGTGTCACTACGTACTGAGGTTCTACCTGTCCCCGGTGTTGCGAAGGATGGGCCTGGCCTCGCTGCCGCGGAACGCTCCGAGTAGTTGGACCGTTCCGTATCACCTGTCCTTCGTGGAGAAGTTTATGAAGAAAAACACCTTTGACCACAGGTCCATCAGGAAGTGGTCAGCACGTAGTGTCTTTGAGACCCTTCGGAAAAAGGAGAGGGCGGATCCTATCGAGCGGTTCCCTGAGCAGACTGTCAATGCCATTTGGCAGAATGCCTCATCGCCAGAACTTTCCAACAAGCACCAAGACATGGCTTGGCTGGTGGTGAGAAGGGCTCTGCCTGTGAGATCCTTTATGCACGCCCGGACTCTCAACCGCACCACACACTGCCCTCGAAGCGGCTGCAGGGGGGACAAGACTGTCACACACCTCCTTCTGGAATGTGCCTATGCAGAGGAAGTCTG
Source organism: Chiloscyllium plagiosum (assembly GCF_037043375.1). Lineage (NCBI taxonomy): Eukaryota > Metazoa > Chordata > Chondrichthyes > Orectolobiformes > Hemiscylliidae > Chiloscyllium > Chiloscyllium plagiosum. The sequence goes on along the minus strand of NW_028270174.1, from coordinate 35,999,493 downwards.
GAGAGGAATGCAGTGGTGTTTGTCGAGGTTCGTCCCGAGCTGCGCCATGACGCGGGACTCCGTGTTCTACGGTCTGTTCCCCGGGACGCACACCAAGACGAACATCAACTGTGCCTGGAGGATCATCAACTCGGTGAAGGACGCTCTCTGGGTGGTCCGAAACCTGCTGATCTTCCAGCTGAAGGAGTTGACCCCGACTGAGTGTTGCAGACTGGCACATTCCATGGTCCAGGACTACGTGTTGAGGGACGCGCTGAAGCTTGGGGCAGCTGCGGGGAAAGTCGCGGTGGGGAAAGACCACTGTGTAAAGTCTGCCTGCCTAACGAAGAACAGGGGGCCCATGCAGTCATTTGGGCTCTGCTGACGCCTCAGCTAATTATATGGGCATATGATTGAAAAATGTACAGACCTGTATAAAAATGATAAATTCTGATCTCTGTATGTACATGACCAACTGTACATACTATCAAATTATTTTATGAATAAAGTATATTTTTGAAATAAAAAAAAAATTTCATCACTCAGCCTTCAAGCTCCCACCCTCACAAAATGAAACATTTGCCATGCCCACTCTGGGTGTGGACTCAATCATTTTCATCTTCCATGTGCATCTGTTCTTTACAGCATGATGGAAGGTGACAGTGGTCACTCCTTGAACAGTGAATCTCAGGCACAACATTTCCATCTAGGTGAACTCCCCAAATGTAAACATCATTCCTAATGAAGGGCTTTTGCCCGAAACATCGATTTTACTGCTCCTCGGATGCTGCCTGAACTGCTGTGCTCTTCCAACACCACTAATCCAGAATCTCCTTCCCAGCAGCCCACTCTGTCAACCCCATAGCATTTACACTTCGCCAAACTCTCACCCAACCCATTGATCGAAATGTTCATCAGTCTACCTTTATCAGATGCTAATTTTGACTTACGTTGCTTGACACACTGAGGGCTGTCTCTCTGGACTTGACTGAGGATTGCAGCCCTTAGACTTTGAGACATTGGATTGATTCCCTGCGGTGTGTTTGGTGCATACACACAAACACTGGCACAAGTTGAGATCGACGTAGGGCTGTGGCATTGAGCGAAGTGTCTAAACCCTTGACTGAAGACAGCTGACAAGCTGTCTGGCTCTGTTTTGTGCGTACGTGTACTAAACTGCAAGGCAAGTCAGAATTACTGTGATCCTTTAAGGAGCAGTTGTGGAAGCAAAATGATAAAATGCAACGAAAAGCATATCATAACTCGGCAGGAATGTCATAAACATCCAGTTCAGATCGAAGTGAGTTAGTGCTGTGACAGCCAGCAAACAGCCCTGAGATACAGGCTGGATCAGTTTGTCACCTAGGTGCCTGTTCATGTGCACAATTGGCAGCAGCATTCCAATGGAATGTACCAGTGTGCAGCATGGCAGTGTAGAAATGTGATGTAAGTGGATTGAAGATGTGGAGAAGCTGGTACATGTTGGGCGTCAGCATTGGGTGTGGGATTTCTGTATCCACGGCTCAAGGAGCATGCAGGACGTCCACGTTGTAGGTCCAAAGGAGCAAGCCATAAGTGGAGTCACCAAATACCTCCCTGACTTTTATACTGGGAATTCTCAGCATCTTGTTTCCATCTGGGTGGGTGGGAGAATGGGTGGCTGCATATTAGTAAAATGGGGTTAGATAGTAATGAAAGGGATAATGAGCGATAATCCCCTTGAGTAGATCCCCATGTGAGAACCTCATTTCAGCTTTCTGGACTTGGTTGGATTCAGTGACTTGTTGGTCTTGACATTGAGAAAGACCTGACTTGATATCTCACGTGATCCTTCTGAATCTCTTGTCAAAGCCCACAACATTCTGGCTCTGGGAAGTTTTCATCCATGGTTACTGTTACATCAGCTTTTGCTAAATCATTATTCATTCTGCCAAATGCTGCTATGGCTGTTGGGTATGGTTATCTGCAGGTTGAGAAGGAGGAGTACATAGATTCTGTGAGTGCATTTCGCATGAAAGTACAAGATATCTGAGAGATATTTCATGAGGGAAGTATCCATTAAAATGCTTGTCGTATGCGGTGTTTTATATTTCAAATATTTGGATATATAAATGTGATGAGCAGAAAAAGACCAGCTGGTCTATCAAACCTGCCTCACATTCATTATGGTCAGAGAATCCTGACCAGACATTTGTCTAACCCCCTCAAACAGCCTGTAATCTTTCAAGTTCAGAGGAATATACTCTGGAAAATTTATCTCTGCTCTCCCCTCTCAGATGATTGAAACCAGTTGGAGAAATTACACAGACATACGTTATTAGTAATGCCCCTTGTCTCCTCTATTGCACCAGTTTTTTTAAACTGGTCCAACTCTCTGTTAAAGGCATGCAAAGACACAGCTTACAATACACCAGCAATGGCACATTCACCACTCTCTGAGTAAAGAAGACATGCTTTAATATCTCATTCGACTGCTGATCATGAACAAATATGTTCAAAAGAAAATAATTGCAACTATTTCTTATGCGACTGACCATAACCATCACTTTTAGTAATGCAACACTCCAATATTTATCTGTACCCCTTCCACAAAGGTTTTCAGCTTAATATCTAAACGTTCAGCAGAAGGTGAAAATGGTGGATACCTGATAGCAATGACAAGCAAAGTTGGATTGGCTATCAACAGCCCTGAAATATTAACAGCTGGGTCAGTCAAATTTGGAGGCACTTTGCAGGCCCCTTTGCTACCACTCGTGATCCTTGCCATGTTGTGTGGTGTTGTCCTCCCCGCGGTCTCAGTCACAGCTTTCTTCTCCTTCTCGCTATTCAGCCCCATGCCAGATTGGCACAGCTCCCACTGCCTGACTGGAGCTATCCTCCTGTAAGGCTTCTTTCTCATTCTCAGGTCCAGCCTGCTTCTCTGCTCTCCAGTTAATGCATAGATGACCATGTATTTTTCCAGCCACAAAAGCTGAGGTTGCTGGTAAAGCTCAGCAGGTCTGGCAGCATCTGTGAAGAGGTTCTGAGGATGGGTCACTGGACCCAAAATGTTAACTTTGATTTCTTCTCATGGATGTGCTGAGCTTTTCCAGCAACTTCTGTTTTTGCTTCTGATTTACAGCGTCTGCAGTTCTTTCGGTTTTTATTTGCCGAGCCAAATATGGTACGACTGCGCAGTTTAAGGGTCTATTAGAGGGTTTATTTTGTGGGCAACACATGATGCGGTTAATGTTTAAAATATCTAAGCAACCCGTGGTCGCCTGCAGAGGCAGAACAGTGTCACCAAACATCAGGCAACCCACAAGATGCTGATGGAGTCAAAGTGGACACAGAACCACAGGAAGGTAATAGCACAGAGAGAGGCCACCCCAGCACATTGCGTTTGTGCTGGCCCAGTTAGCTATCCACCCATTCTCATCCCACTTACCATAACCTGCTCCATAACCTTACCGATTGCAACACTTCAGGCACCGATCCAGGTTCCTTTTTAATAACTTAAAGTTTTTCACAATATAGGAAGGGGTAGAACAACATGAGGGGGAAGGGGGTTCTCATAAGGAAACCATTTGTATGGATCAATGGCTTGTAACTAGGAAATCATTATAGGCAAATTGGCCTGGGGAGAATGGAATGGGGGAAGCAGGAGTAGGAAGAAAAACCGGGTGCTCTGGGTTTCCTCTCACGGTCCAAAGATGTGCAGGTTAGGTGGAATGGCCATGCTAAATTACCAGGAATGTGCAGGCTTGGTGGGTTAGCCATGGGAAATACAGGGTTGCAGGGAAAGTGTATAGGGTGAGTCTGGGGTGGATGGTCTTTGGATGGTCAGTGTGGATTCAATGGGCCGAAGAGCAGGCTTCCAACTGGAGGGATTCTTTGATGCAATGATTCTAAGGAGGGGTAGTCTGGGTATGGGGGTGATCAGAGAGGGCTTGGAAGAATGGGAATGTTATGGTGTAAGAGGAAGGGCAGGTGAAGGATGGAATGGGTGATTCAGGCTTAGAAAGAAGGGCTAAGCTGGGGGATGGGATGGGGATGATGGGAGAGGGACAAAAAGAATGGGAATGGCATGGCATAGGAGGAATGGCATTGTAAGGATTAAATGGCATGGGATATGGGGTTTTGCAGCAAAAATACAAATGACGTTGTAAATCCTTTGAGGGTCACTGCTAAGATTATGCTATTTGTCAGGATAGTGAAATGGATCCAGTCAGTTGCATTACGTTGCCCGACAGACTGAGGTTGATGGATTTTCACTTGGCAGGGTCTGAAAAACCAGACAAGGTAATAAAGAGAACAGTTGAGTGTGCACGTGAAAACAGCAGAAGCGAGTACAAGGACAAAAATTCAGCTGTCACATAGAACAAAAAAAAATCAAGTCTGAAAAAGAGAAACAGCTGAATAAGAACCAAATACTCGCTGAGTGGAACTGTCTCAGATGAGAAGGTGATAAAAGGAAACTTCCTCTTGGAGTCATTGAGACCAAATCTGGAGATCACTTCATATTGAAATTAAAAGAATGACTCAGTGTGGGAAGTAGCTGCAGCAGTGAAACTGACACGAGAAAAAAATATGGTTCATGGACAAAGGCATCATAATCCAATCTCTCCTTATCATTCCAACCCTCCAGTCTTGGTAACATCCTTGCAAATCGTTTTTGCACTCTTTCCACTTTAATAACAGCCTTCCTATAGCAAAGTGACTAGAATTGAATGCAGTACTCTGAATGTGGCCTTACCAATGTCTTGTACAGCCATAACATGACATCTCAACTTCTGTACTCAATGCTTTGACGATGAAGGCAAGCATGCCAAATGCCTGCTTCACCAACCTGTCTACCTGTGATGCCACTTTCAAGAGACAACATGCTGGCACCCCTAGGTTTCTCTGTTTGACAACACTTCCCAGGGCCCTAACATTGACCGTGTAAGTCCTTTTGGCTTACCAAAATACAACACTTCGCATTTATCTAAATTAAACTCCATCTGCCATTCCATGACCCACTGGCCTAGCTGATCAAGATCCCATTGTACTCTTAGGTAACCTTCTTCACTCTACATGATATCGCCAATTTTGGTGTTATCCACAAGCTTACTAACCATGCCTCCTATATTCTCATCCAAATTATTTTATAGATAATAAATAATAGTGGACCCAGCACTGATCCTAGTGGGACACTGCTAATCACAGACCTCCACTCTGAATGATAACCCTCTATCTCCTCACTCTATCCTTTACTGTCAAGCCAATTTTGTATCCAGTTAGCTGGATGTCCATGTAAACCAACCTTACTAACTAGTTTACTGTGCAGAACCTTATCGAAGGCCATGCTAAAGTCCATGTCGACGATGTCTACTCTATGCCTTCATCTATCTTCTTGGTCACCTCTTCCAAAAGCTCAATCAAGTTTGTGAGACACGATTTCCCACAGATAAAGCCATACTGAATATCCCTAATCAGTCCTTACTTTTACAAGAGCATGTAGATCCTATCTTTCAGAATTCCCTCCAACAACTTGCCCACTACTGATGTTAAGCTCACCAGTCTATAGTTCCCTAGCTTTCTCAAATAATGACACAATTATGACCACCCTCCAGCTGTGTGACACCTTACCATGGCTGTTGATGACACAAATATTTCTGCTCGAGGCCCCAAAATGTCTTCCCTAGTTTTCCACAATGTCCGGGGATTCACTTGATCAGGTCCTGGGGATTTATCTACCTTAATGTGTATTAAGACCTCCAGTCAGTCCTCTTCTGTATTGTGGAATCCTTTCAAGACATCAATATGTATTTACCCAAGTTTCCTTGCTTCCATGTCCTTCTCCACAGTAATTGCTGATGTGACGTATTTGAGTAGGATCTCACTCACTTTCCATGGTTCCACACATTGATGGCCTAGTCGATCTTTAAGTGGCCCAGTTATGCTTTTTGCCCTTAATATACTTGTAGAATCTCTTCGGATTCTCCTTAACTTTATCTGCCAAAGTTGTCTCATATCCCCTTTTCCCTTCCTAATTTCCTTCTTAAACTTACTCCTACACCCTGTACTCCTCAAGGGATTCACTTGATCTCAGCTGTCTATCTCTGACATGTGCCACCTTCTTTTTCTTGAGCGGAGCCTCAATATCCTGATGAAGGGCTTAAACCCGAAACATCGATTCACCCGCTCCTCGGATGCTGCCTGATCTGCTGTGCTTTTCAGCACTACACTCTCGTCTCAGAGCCTCAATATCTCCAATCATCAGTGTCCCCTACTCCTGCCAGCCTTGCCCTTCACACTAACAGGAACATACTGTCCCTGAACTCTCATCACCTCACTTTTGACAGCTTCCCTCTTGTCAGATGCCCCTTTACCTGCAAACAGCCTCCCCCAAAAGTTCCTGTCTAATTGGCCTTGCCCCAATTTAGGACCAGGCCTGTCCTTTTCCATAACTATTTTAAAACTAATAGAATGATGGTCACTTGTTCCAAACTGCTCCCCTACTGCCAACTCAGTCACTTGCCCTCTCTTATTTCCCAAGAGAGGTCATGTTTTGCCCCTTCTCTAGTAGGGCCGTCTACATATTGACTGAGAAAACTTTCTTGAATACACTTAATAAATTCCTCCTCATCTAAGCCCTTAACACTATGGTAGTCCTGTTATGTTCCTCTGCTGGATAATGACAAGATCTATAGTGATCACTGGGGACAGGATAAAACTGCCTTAGAGTGATTTTTGAGGTGAGATGCAGCCACAGACATTGCAACTTCATGGTGTGATGGTTCAGCAACAATAGAATAGCGTTGTATGTGCCTTGGAGCATGTGCCATTGGTAGCATGACTTGGTTACTGCATCATTATGTTTCTCGTGCGGGACAATGCTGGACAACTAATGCTTGACATGTGCACAGTGACTATTCAAAGATGGTGTGCTTGCAAATGATGCTGGTCTTTCAGCAAATATGTATTGAGTGGCAAGTTGTTCCAGGAACAGCACATGATTGGATTTGACAGCAATTGGATGTGAGAGATACTATGGGGCGGGGTGGGTTAAGAATTCTATGAGTTTGGTGAGACAGCGTGCCCAGCCTCATGGTAAATGACCCTGCAAAAAATGTAATGCAATTTAGAATTAGCCAAACTAAAACCCCTAGGATTCAGCCCTTAGTGATAAATACAACTTGCTCAGAAGAAAAGTGAATGCCAAAGAAACAAAATGGATATCTTGATACCGACTGCAGTGATACTGAGTGTTTGAACTCAGGAGTTTGGTAAATAAGGGAATTTCAAGGGTTGAATTCTTTCTAAAATCTAGTCATAGAGTCAGAGAGTCACAGAGATGTACAGCATGGAAACAGACCCTTTTGTCCAGCCCGTCCATGCCGACCAGATATCCCAACCCAATCTAGTCCCACCTGCCAGCACCCGGCCCATATCCCTCCAAACCCTTCCTGTCCATATACACATCCAAATGCCTCTTAAATGTTGCAATTGTATCAGCCTCCACCACTTCCTCTGGCAGCTCATTCCAAACACATACCACCCTCTGTGTCAATAGGTTGCCCCTTAGGTCTCTTTTATATCTTTCCCCTCTCACCCTAAACCTATGCCCTCTAGTTCTGGACTTCTCAACCCAGTCAGGTTTGCTTTCAGCATTAATCATAGAACTATAGAATTATAGAGTACAGAGGAGGCTCTTCTGTCCATTGAGTTTGATCTGGTAAAACTAGTCTAAATCTGCACTACACTAACCTAATTGTATCAATAAATTTGGTTTGTATTCTTAGTGGCAAACAAGGACTCTTCCTATCCAGGCACTTGCCACATAGTTCATTAAACCATAGTTTAACCTTGGTCCCTAGACAGTACAGGCTGAATCATCTCACTGATAGCTGATTTCCGTAGAATACCAGGAGGTCAAGTGGTTGCCATTTACATCTTACAATGACTTTTTCAAGTTCCGATAATTGTCATCATAACCTTACTTTGCCTGGTACTGATATTAGCTTGTTGTTACTTTTTGAACTTTTAAAGGCAGACTGCAGACATGTCCAGGCAATGTTGCCAGCTGGTTATGACTGAGGTTTAAGAAGGTTAAAGATTGTAGGTTTAAAAAGGCTTCACAAGATAAGTTGTTTGAATGTGGAAGCTTGAGCTTGATAGCAGCCAGTCTGTGTTTAAATCCAGAGATTTGTAATTGAGGTATTTTGATGCAGTGAGGAAGGAGGTGCTATTCTTTTTGATAGAAGTCCAAGTCTTTTATAAGTCTGAAAGGAGATGCAAAAGACAGTGAAAACTGAAACCTGGATGGATTAAGCAGACATACAAGTAGATAATTAGTTTTAATTTTATTCCATCACTAAATTGGGGCAGTAATTTAAACCAGTACTGGGAAAATACAAATGTTATTCCAAGTTTATAATGCAACTAGTTTTAACTCTGCAATGTAATGACAGTTAATCATTGAGTTATATTCTAAAACTAAATTGATTACACAAAAGCAAAATAAAAATGCATTGAAGGTTTGAATGTGGGAACTCATGGTTAACTGCGTGATCCTCAGCAACCACATTTGCAGATAGTCTGCAGCTCAAGGGACATTAACTCAAAGTTGATGATCAATTGACTAAGTTTCAGATATTGTGGTGCGTAAGTATTGGGCTTGTGACCTAGAAAAGGAGCTGGTCATACACCTTAAGGTTACATATTTCAAATTTGATCCAGGGTTATGTACAGGATAGTGGTAAGGGGATCCAAACAGGAGCAACATAGGAGTCTCATCCTTTATATTTTTCCAACAGCTTTGAAGTTCTTGCAGCTAACATTGAGAAGAGCAGGAACAAACTGATCGTGACATCATTGTGCAGGTTGCCATTCAAGTGGGGGCACCAACAAGTATTTGTTGTAGTTAACAGTACAGTTGGGGCACAGATACTATTCTCTGCAGCAAAACAAAACATGAGCATTCAAAATTATGTTTTCTGCTTGATACCAGCTTTAAAGACATTTCTTCAGGGTTGGAGAGGAACTTGGAGTGAAAGGGGAATCTCCAGTCATTGTTCTTCAATTTAGTATTTTGAAGACGGGCATAGTAAATCTAACTGTGGGGACCATGTCTCTTTTTTTACCCTAAATATCTGATATGCTTCAATTGTTCTTGATGTAATGGATAAGTAATAAAGTCACGTCACTAAAATGAAATCAATGTCATTAAAATGAAGAATGGGCCCACAGGCAACTGAGAGGATAACATTATCTTTTTGAGGATAACTTGATTACCATTGAGTTGCTGGATGTACATATTTTCTATGCAAACTATTTTCTCAACCCTATTGCATGGAACAGACTTCCGTGTGCTATCAGCAGGCTCTGCACTCTGAAACTAATTCAGACTTGACAGTAGAGATAATGCAACAATAGTTACTCCAAATAAGGATGCAACTATGTATAAAATACAAACAGGCAATATTATAATCGGTTGTTTGATTGCATTTACTTTGCACCTATTTGCAGTCTTTAAAATGCACCCTTAGTGTTTGAGGTGGATTGGGCTAGTATATATTGTCACAGGATCTAGGGTTCATTTATACCCTGCACAAATGTTCAGCCACCTTTGTCGATAACGTAAAACATTTTAGGAATTTAAGTTTTTGTGCGTGAGCTGAGTCATATCTCAATTTGCCTATTCAATTCCTTGATGCAGTTTAAGCTAAAGTTAGACTAAGTATTTTGATAAGGAATGGGACAGTTGTTCACCATTCAGGTGCAGGACATGATTTATTAATCTGGTTTTTCATTAAATACAGAAGTAAAGAAAGCATTCTCCAAATTCTAATGACAATGTCCATTTGGCTGGAAATTACATTATTGTGCTTCCTGGCTTGCTATAGTCATGTGACATCTGCTATGAGCCATTAACTGACCATGAAGCATAAGTTGTAGGAACAGGAGTAGGCCATTCGGCCTCATGAACCTGCTCTGCCATTCAATAGAATCGTGGCTGATCTGACATTCCTCACATCCACTTTCCTGCCCTTTCCCAATAACCCTTGATTCCCCGACTGATCAAGAATTTATCTATCTCAGGACTCTGCTTCCATAGCTCTTAGTGGCAAAGAGATCCAAAGACCTACAACCCTCTGTGGGAAGAAATTCCTCCTCATCTCAATCGTAAATTAATGCCCCTTTATTCTGAGACTATGCCCTCTGCTCCTAGACTCTCCCGTTAGGGGAAACATCCTTTCAGCAGTGAGCCTGTCAAGCACCTTCAGAATCTGATATGTTTCAATGAGATCACATCTCAATCTTCTAAAATTCAAATGAGTACAGATAGCATCTATTTAATTCTTGCTCATAAAACAACCTTCTCTGAATTGCCTCCAATATTATAATATATTTTCTTAAATAAGGAGACAAGAACACAGGCAGCCATCTTACAAACACTTTGGATAAATACAGAGAATAAGCCACATTGTACTTCATTGAAGTTTAACATGGTGTCCACATGTGGAGCTGAGATTGAATGTTGGACAGCACACTGTGGGCAGCATGGTGGCTCAGTGGTTAGCATTGCTGTCTCACAGCACCAGGGTCCCAGGTTTGATTTCAGCCTCAGGTGACTGTCTGAGGCTGAAATCAAACCTGGGACCCTGAGGCTGTGGAGTTTGCACATTCTCCCTGTGTCTGCGTGGGTTTCTTCCGGGTGCTCTGGTTTCCTCCCACAGTCCAAAGATGTGCAGGTTAGGTGAATTGGCCATGCTAAATTGCCCATAGTGTTAGGTGCATTAGTCAGAAGAAAAGGGGACTGAGTGGGTTACTCTTCGGAGGGTCGGTGTGGACTTGTTGGGCCGAAGGGCTTGTTTCCACACTGTGGGGAATCTAATCTAATCTAATCATATAGAAGTACAATTATAAAAGAAATGTTCCGAGCTGCTGAAAGCCACTGAAAAGGAAAAGTAAACAAATAACCAAACTGTGTCTAAATCACTGGATAAGTCAGTCAATGGTTGAAAATTTTCCTCTCCCAGCTTCAAAGGTAATGCAACTATAGCTATAAACATAACTGTCAGGTTTTCTGCATGCCATGGTACAACTACAAGATTATCAGAATGAAAAGGGACACTAAAAAAAACCTGAGAAATGAATATTCAGGTCATATTGGACCTCCATTTTGAAGTGGGCAAGAGGAGTTGGCCCAGTATGTCTCATTCACTAAAATTACAAGATTTCCTTCTGTGTTGTGACAGATTGAATTAACGAGCCAGATCACCGACAAGTCAATGTATTCTTAACATTTTTGGGGAGAATCTATAACAAAGTATGTTCTGTGCTAGATCTCTCCAAAGGACAGAAAAAAACAGACTTCAGAAATTTGAACCCTAAATGAACATAATTTATGCTACGTTAATGCTCAGAATTTAAAGAAGCATATTGATAGATATGTCAATGCGCTGATATTGCTCACAGAATCTTTTGAATTCAAGCCCCTGAAAGATGATCTCATTAGGGATAGAATTATTTAAAACTATGGCATCGCAATTACTAAAGGAACAAAATCTGTCTTTGAAAAATTCTAAACATTTATAGACATGTGAAAGGGCTCTGAGCTTGTAAATCAACAGCTACACATGTACATGAGAGACCTGATGGGTTGGTCTTGATGTGGAGAGACAGTTTAGACCTATGTACTGTTTTGGTACAAGTTCCTTATCGTGCAAAGCAGCCTAGACCTTCAAACACAACAAAGCAAAGCAAAACACAGGCATGCACAGGAGGCCGGCAGAAAGATCAAGGCCAAAGGACAAGTTGCAAATATGGTGAAGTCACCACTAAAAACAAAAGAAAGCATGTCCATCACAAGGAAAGCAAGTGTTTTAATTGTATAGTGCTCAATCACTTTAATGTTAAACACAAGTGTTTAGTGAGGAGGCAAATGAGACTACACAGCCGCTTTTGAAGGAGATATCAAATAGCAATCTAAAAGTGAACACCTTGAAGGTAAGGTTGAGGTTATGTGATGAAAGAATGCTCTCCCCAAGAGGACAAATTAATCGGAGAACCCAATGCTACGGTAAGATTGAAGATTTGGACTTACAAGTATTAGACACTAAGCTAAATCCACTCATCTTGGCAGGAGCAAGCTGAAAGCTTGGGTGAGTGATAGAGTCAGACAGTGTGGTGCTAGAAAGGCATGGCATCTGAGGAGCAGGTGAATTGGTGTTTCAAGCATAAGCCCTTCATCAGGAATGAGGATGCTGCCTGAACTGTTGTCCCTTTCCAGCACCACATTCGTGACCTTGATCTCCAGCATCTGTAGTCCTTATTTCCTCCATAGAGTCAGACAGGATGGAAACAGACCATTTGGTTCAACTTATCCATGCCAATCTGCTTTCCTAAATGGAATGAGTCCATTTGCCTGCATTTGGCCCATTTCCTATTCATGTACCTGTCTAAGTTTTGTTTTTAAATGTTTTAATTGTACTGACTTTTAACATCTCCTTTAGCAGCACATTCTATACACACACTACCCTCTGCATGAAAATGTTGCCCCTCAGGTCCCTTTTAAATCTTTCTCTCTCACCATACACCTATGTCCTCAAGTTTTGATTTCACCTCCCCTGGGGGAAAAAGAAGCATGGCTATTCCCCATAACTATGCCCCTCATGATTTTATAAACCTTTATAAGTTCATTCCTCAGCCCCCTACAGTCTAAGAGTAAAAGTCCCAGCCTATTCAGCCTCTCCTTATAACTTAAATCCTCCAGGCTTGGTAGCATCCTTGTAAATCTTTTTTGCACTCTTTCCAGTTTAATAACAGCCGTCCTATTGCAAAACGACTAGAATGCAGTATTCCAAATGTGGCCTTACTAATATCTTGTTTGACAACACTCCCCAGGGTCCTAACTTTAACTGTGTAAAGTCCTGCCCTGGTTTGTCTTACCAAAATGCAGTACTTTACAATTATCTAAAGTAAACACCATCTGCCATTCCTTGACCCATTGACCCAGTTGATCAAGATCCTGTTGTACTCTAAGTCATGTTAAACATGTCAGAAGAGGTTTACAGTGTTTCACAGGTCACAGCTACTGATAGACAACTGAACAACACAGGACAGAAAGTATCTATCTTCAGGACCACAAAGGAAACTTGGTACTGATGTGCAATAATAAAAAGATTATCTTGTTGGACCTAGTTAATGTGACTCAAAGAAAGGTGTATCTAAATCAGCAGAACCAGCTGAGAAGTTTTTGAAAGTAAACTCGATCACATATCATTCCAACCCCGGAAAAGTTGCAGGAAAAGCTAACAATGCTATGCATGTAGAGAGACTGACAATAGAGGGGCTGACGAGAAGGACAAGCAATTTAACTAATGCATGAGAATTGTTTGATTAATGGGTAACTTGGGCATCTCATAAGGTAAATGAAAGTGCATGCAATATTTTGTGTCAAAGGTGGGATGTTTGGATAGAAATCATACCAATGTGCTTCCAGACTTCTTGTAATCATGTGACCTCTGACATGAGACATTCAATGCAGGCAGCCATCTCATAAGCAGTTCTGATGAAGATTGAGTAGAAGTCACATTTAATGCAGTTAGCCTGTTTAGATCAGCAGGGACTCAATGGTGAAAATAACGCAGTATAGTCATATAAGAGAACATTATCTGAAAGACTGGAGAGTAGTTCCAGTTAATACAAATTTGTTAATTTGCATTAGAGTAAAGATTTACTTTGAACTTACTTTAGGATTGCTAATGAAGGGACCCATCATTGTCTGTAGCTCCAGTGGGTGGTGGCACAGTAGCTCATTGGTTAGCACTACTGTCTCACAGCACCAGAGACCTGGGTTCAATTCCACCCTTGGAGACTGTGTAGATTTTGCACATTCTCCCCAGGGTTTCCTCTGGGTGCTCCAGTTTCCTCCCACAGTCCAAAAAATGTGCAGGTTAGGCACATGCTAAATTTCCCATGGTGTCCAGCGATGTGTAGGCTGGGGAAATACAGGGTTAATCCCAGCATACAGACTGCTTGTTAGATGGGTCAAAGCTGTTCAGAAGCAGGTGAAAACGTAGATGACAGGAGCCTTTTCTGCTCTTCAAGACTGTTTTGAGCGCACTGACTGGTGCGTGCTCAGCGAGGCAGAGTGCTCAGAGGATGCTCTGACCTACGAGCAGATATTCTCACGGACATCTTCAACATCTCCCTGATGTGCCATAGTTCCAATGTGCTTCAAGGCCACCACCCTCGTTCCTGTGCCAAAGAAGTCTTCAGCGTCCTGTCTCAATGACTACTGTCCTGTTGTGCTCCCATCCATTATCAAGAAGTGCTTTGAGGGGCTCGTGATGAGACATATTAAAACACTGCTGCCCCCTCACTGGAAACCCTGCAGTTCGCGTATTGTCTCAATCACTCAACAAATGATGGAATTTCCACCACCCCCCATCTGGCCCTCACCCACCTGGAGAGGAGGAGCATCTACATTCATAGACTTTAGTTCCACATTTAACACCATCATTCCTCAGCATCTGATTGGAAAGCTGAGTCTGCTGGGCCTAAATCCCTCCCTGTGTAACTGGATCCTGGATTTCCTGACTGAGAGACCTCAGTCAGTCCGGATTGGGAACACCATCTCCAACACCATCACACTGCGCACGGAGCCCCCCAGGGCTGTTCACCCTGCTGACACATGAATGTGCAGAGATGAGCAGGCCGAATCACATCATCAAGTTCACTGATGATATGACTGTAGTCGGTCTCATTGGTAGGAACGATGAGTCAGCATACAGAGAGGAGGTGCAGCAGCTAACGGACTGGTGCTGAGCCAACAACCTGTCTCTGAATGTGGGCAAGATGAAAGAGATCATTGTTGACTTCACGAGGCACACTGGATATCGACGGCTCCCCTGTGGAGATCGTGAAGAGCACCAAATTTCTGAGCCTCTACTTGGCGGATAATCTCACCTGGACCCTCAACACCAGCTCCATAGATAAGCAAGCACAGCAGTGTCTCTACTTTCTGCACAGGCTGAGGAAAACCCACCTGCCGCCTCCCATCCTCACTACATTCTACAGAGGGTTCATTGAGAGTGCCCTGAGCTGCTGCATCACTGCTTGGTTTGGGAATTGCAGCGTGTCGGATCATAAGACACTACAACGGAAAGTGAGGACAGCCGAGAGGATCATCGGGGTCTCCCTTCCCTCCAGAACAGACATTTACACCACACGCTGCATCTGAAAGGCTAAGAGCATTGTGGAAGACCCCACACACCCCTCACTCAAACTCTTCTCCCTTCTGCCATCTGGCAGAAGATACAGGAACATTCAGTGTCTCAAGGCCAGACTGTGCAACAGTTTCATCCCCCAAGCCATCAGGCTCTTTAATACTGTATGATCAGACTCTTTCCCATCTGAAATTCTTTACAAGACTTTGAACTGCTGCTAGAACAATGTCTATTAATTATCATTCTTTTACTGTATCAGTTGTATATGGTAGAAATGACAAATGAAAGCTACTCTACACAACTTTACTCTCACCTTAAACATATGCCCCCGGTCTTGAAATCTCCCACCCCAGGGAAAACTACACCTGGCAATCATCTTATCTGTACTCCTCATGATTTTATAATCCTCTATAAAGTTACCCCTCAATCAGAAATTTGGTGCTCTTCACGATCTCCACAGGGGAGCCGTCGATATCCAGTGTGCCTCTCCTATGCTCCAGTGAAAGAAGTCCAACCCGAATCCAGCCTCTCCTTATAACGTAAATACTCATTCCCAACAACATCCTGGTAAATCTTTTCTGAACACTCTCCATAATATCCTTCCTATATAACAGGGTGAACAGAACTGGACACTGCATTCCAGAAAAGGCCTCACCAACATCTTGTACAACCTCAACAGAACGTCCCAATTCCTATACTCAAAGATCTGAGCTATGAAGGCAAGTTTGCTAAATGCCTTCTTAACCACTGTGTTTATATCCAAAAAAATGAAAGTTTGCATTGATTTGGATGCTCAGCAAGCTCAAGGGCTATTTTCAAATGCTGGAAGGGCTTCTGATTTCTGTTCCTGCTTTCCTTTAAGAGTGATGTGCTGATGTGGAATTACCAACTCGATGACATTATGCTATTGAGTATAAGCAACTGATGGTGAGGTGAGGGTGGACTGTCCAATTTGCTTTCATGAAATCCAGCTGCTTGAATACATTCTATAATAAACTGTAAGATATTTTCCAGTGGTCAAAACTCAGAAACCTTTTGAACAGGCACTTAGCAAACGTCAAAGAGTTTCTCATGTTCATTTATGGAAAGCTCTGTAACACATACTTATTCTTTTGCGGAGTCTATAAACATCAGTCATATCTGTCAAACAGGAATCACCAGACACAGATGTACCCAACTTTCTGCACAGCTGTGTGACACTGAACTGTGCCATGGTTTTCAAGTCATGACTTCCTCCAGATAATGATGGACGGAATTATAGCAGCCCGACCATAGGAAATGGAGACAAAGACAGAGGGGGGGGCAACAATAAAATCATAGAGAGCCGTGTCAGACATGTCCCCAAGCTGTCACCCACTATAAGGGAGCTATACAAATGTTAGGATCATGAATGTGTAAGTTCTCCATGCTAAACAGCTGACAGCAAATTTCCATAAAGAAACACCTAATTAGGCACCATTTAGCAGTCCAGTGGAAATGAATCCTCACAATGTGTTGAAGTGGTCATGATAGGGAAATGGTCTTATATACAGAAAGGGATCCACAGGCAGGGAAGGTGGCCCCATAATATGTCAAATATAGTTACATCTGCTTTGTGTAGGCTGGAGGCCCATTAACGGTTGGAACAGTAACCTCTGCTACCAATGGCTCTTCCAGCTGCAGGGCCTCGAGATTGGGCTGCCACATAATTAGATGTTGTCCTTAAAGTTCAGGGGAGATCCTGCTTGCTGTATGACTATGCCATGACACGCATTTGCTGCTAATGTCAGTCCATCCAGCTGAACAGTAAAATTCTCAAGGTTATGATGTTGAGATGTAAGAAAACACGAACATACTATTATGGAGTCTGCTATACTACCTTAGAACAAATCTCAGAATATTGGAAACAGTCAATGTATAAAATTGCCTTCTTCTGTCATATAGCTCCCTCTCCACTTCCCAGTGAAAAATTTAGTGGTCCTTATGTGATCAATTGGAAAGCTCATATGGCTTCTATGCTATTACAAAAATAACACTGGGTAAAATTGATCTTGGAGGATAGCACCAAGTTGAAATTTGAATGCGTTGTTTCTTTTATGCCTTGTCCAAGCTTGTTTTTCATTGATTTCAAAGAAAACAAAAGTCAGGCGATGGTTTAATAAGGGATATTTTGTTTCATCTCATTGTGCATTACAATCTGTGATCACTTTCACCCCCAGTTGAGTTGTCACTTTAAGCACAGGAGGCAGTGCAGTTGAAGGAATGTCCCACCACCTTTAGTGATCATAACTTTGGTGAGTCACAGCCTCTCCATGCATGGTAATCTGCAAGTACTGGGTATTTCACCCTGATTCTTTAAATTTTTTGATCTGGGTAAGGTATTTGCTGATAGTAGTCTTTGTGCAATTTTCTTTCACATTCAGCCCTGAGCTTCCTGTGCCTGTGAACCAAGAACAAATGCGATTTTGCTGAATTTATAACAACTGCTGCTGCTTTTACAACACTCTTTAAAAGTGCACAGTGAACTGTTTGAAATAAAAGTACAGTGGGTTACACTAGAACACCCTCATTGCTACTTAATTGGCCATAATAAACTTTAGAAATATACAGGCTGAAAACATCAACATTTTCCCTCTTGTCCATTCGAATGGAGAACTCTAGCTAGCTGCAGCTGTGGCAGATGGTCTGTATCTTTCTCCTGGTTTTACCATCCAAATCCTTGGGTAAGAAACAACAACGTCAGCAGAGAATGGAGCCTTTGAAATTATCCTGGATCGAAATGCTTGTCTAGATGGATGAAAACCTGAAGAGTAGGCATTGCCTGTTTTGTCTTAAATAGGTTCTAATTATTTGGTAGAATTATAGGATACAACTTGCTGTCAGTGATATTATTCTAATAATCCTTAATGCAGTTACATCAACTTCCTTTCTCTGCTATTCTAAGGGATGTGTTAATACATTAATGTTCATATGACCATATCTTTCACAGCCTATGTTTGTACAGTCATCTTTACAAAAGCAAAATCTGATTATTTTGTTAAGTTTATAGTTGTAGAGTAACAGAACTCCATTGTGAAATAGACCTTAAAGCAGAAAGTAGTCTACTTGTGCAAGAATGTTAACTAAGTGAGATCATGGGCAGCACGGTGGCACAGTGGTTAGCACCGCTGCCTCACAGTGCCAGAGAGCTGGGTTCAATTCCCACCTCAAGCATCTGACTATGTGGAGTTTGCACATTCTCCCTGTGTCTGCGTGGGTTTCCTCCCACAGTCCAAAAATGTGCAGGTCAGGTGAGTTGGCCATGCTAAATTGCCCTCAGTGTTAGGTGAAAGGATAAATGTAGGGGAATGGGTCTGGGTGGATTGCTCTTCAGAGGGTCGGTGTGGACTTGTAGCAGCCAAAGGGCCTGTTTTCACACTGTAAGTAATCTAATAATAGGCCAAGACAACAAAATATTGTTCTTCCTACAGTTTGGAGAAGACTCATTTTCCAGGTCCTAAGAATGGAATGTGAACAAAGACCTTTTACATTATCCTGGAATGCTGTATCTTTCAAAAAGGATCGAACTACAATAGAATTGTATGTGATTTCAGAAGGTAATCCTTATGGCCACTTTAAGCCATGAATGTGCTTTGTATACCTAAGTGGGGACACTTTCTATTGACTTCTCGGGTAAGGAGAACTCTCATCCCGACCATTTTACTTTTCTTTATTTTATAAAGTCATTCTTTCATGTAATATGGATGTTGTTGGCTAGGCCAAAATTTATTGCCTTTCACTTATTGCCATATAGAAAGTGGTGGTGAGTTACCTTCTTGAACTGCTGCAGTGTTCTTAGGGAGAGAACCATGGGCAATGAATGAATGGAACTATAGCTCCTAACCAGAGTGATGTATGCCTTGGAGGGAAACTGTCAGTTTGTGGCATTTACATGTATCGGTTGACATTGTCCTTCCAGGTGTTAGAAGTCATGTGTATGGATGATGCTATCCAAAGGTGCCTTGGTGAATTACTGCAATATATTTTGCATGAAGTACACATTGCAACCAACATATGTCAATGGTGGAAACATTGAATGTATGAAGTGGTAGATGGGATGCCAATCAAGTAAGCCGCTTAGTTCTGAATGGTTTTGAGCTTCCAGAATGTTGCTAGAGCTGGATACAGTTAGGCAAATGATAAGTATTCCATCACTTTCCTGACTGAGGGGTATGGATATGATAAATAGACAAAGTCTTTTCCCTGGAGGGGGGGAGTCCAGAACGAGAGGGCATAGGTTTAGGGTGAGAGGGGAAAGATATAAAAGAGACCTAAGGGGCAACTTTTTATGGAATGAGCTGTCAGAGGAAGTGGTGGAGGCTGATACAATAGCAGCTTTTAAAAGGCATTTGGATGGGTATATGAATAGGAAGGGTTTGGAGGGATATGGGCCGGGTGCTGGTAGGTGGGACGAGATTGGGTTGGGATGTTTGGTCAGCTTGGACGGGTTGGACCGAAGGGTCTGCTTCCATGTTGTACATCTCTATGACTCTATGACAGGCTTTGGGGACATATGGCATGAGTGACTTGCCGCCTAAGTCCCAACTCCTGACCTGCTTGTCCAGTTCAGTTTCTAGTCAATGGAAACTCCTAAGATATTGATAATGGGCGATTCAATGATGGTACTGTCATTAAGATGGTTAAAGTCTCTCTTCTTGGAGATATTTATTGCCTGGTAGTTGTGAGGTGCAAGTATTATTTGCTGCTTATTAGCCCAAGCCTGAATGTTGTTCAACTTTTGCTGTATGGAGACACTGAGTGTTTTAGTATCTTAGGAGTTGTAAATGGTGTTGATAACTGTACTGTCATTAGTGAACTTCCACAATTCTGACTTTATGATGAAAGGGAAGTCATTGATGAAGCAATAGAAGGTAATTAGGCTGAGGACACTCTGTGAGAAACTCCTGCAGTGATATCCTGGGACTGAGATGGTTGACCTCCAACAATCACAATCATCTTCCTTTGATATAAATATGAGTCCAACTCATGATTTATTAGAATAATATGAATGAAAAATTGTTACTTAAAAACTAAGTTATCTAAAACCCTGCATTAAACATTAGGAACATTCTTGGCTGTAGGTGTGATGTTTAAAAGCCCACTATAGAAAACATTCATCTAATCGTTCAATGTTTGACAATGAGATTTCAGTGTGCTAGGAGGTACGTTTCCTCTGAGGAGTATGGAAAATATGAGTTCATTGTACATAAAATGGTGCAGAACATTTTATTTGAAGACTGTGGAATGTTAAAAGTGGTGCCGCGGTTTTTAAACATTGAATAGAAGCCAATGTAGGGCTAATGAAACTGGATACTGCATCCTGAAAAGAGTCAAACTGTCACTGGTAAAAACCTTGAAATGGGCTCTTTTCACAATACTGTCACATTTTCTAATATGATTGAGGTTCATGCAAAAAATAAAATGAGGGCCATTGCAAGAACTCTTAAGTATATAAAAGTGTGAGTAGATAGTGCTGAGCTGAGATATAGTAAGGGATATAATGATAAAACAGTTGACTTGGACAATCAGTTATTTTGGCCTCAACCCAATATGTGAATGTCTGCTCAGCTCCTGTATAATAAAGAGAGCCAGTCTAGGTAATCTATTTTGACAGAAAGCAGACGGAGCAATTCCAGCCCTACTTATTCCCATTCCTTGAACTTTTTAAATTATGGAAATTTCTAAAAATTTCTTGATCTCTTTTGGACAGAGAAGAAATTATGAATAATTTATCTTCCTTTCAAAAAAAAATTCTTTCTTTGGACGCATAAGTCTAACCATGTTTATGCAATGCTGTCATTTGTAAGTGTGAAATGACACAGAGATCACAGTACTCATCAAGGATTCCACAATTAAAGTTAATCTGCCTAATAGATTAATGTGTGCAAGTTACTGTACAGGCATTTCAACTGAGAAGGCCAATATAAGTGATTGCATTTGAGGAATTTATAAAGTAGTCATGAATCCTATGAAGAGATGTTGTTAACAGTCATTGTACTTGAAATATTATCAGAAATGCCAATAATGTTGTGCCAATCTGTTTCATCAGGAGTTCCATTTACTTTCCAGATGTTGGTTTCTCCTGGACTCTCTCCTTTCCTCCTGAGTATGGAGACTCAGGCAAAGATACTGTCCTACAGTGCAAGTTGCTTTTCAATGCTTCTTTTCAATGGCCATTCTTCATCCCTATACCAAGACAGTGAGTATTTCCAGACCTTTTAATCGTGGAATGTGATCAGGAATGGGAGCCATGACTGATTTTACCTCTTCCAAGTTTTATTACATTGGGGCCAATTGTAGAACTCCCCTGCTGCCTCCCCTGCTGCTATGATAATAGATACATAAACATAGAGCAGAAGTTGAACTTGGGACCTTCTTTGCAGATGACCTAATTCAGTACGCACAGATATTTGCATATATTTGCATTGAAGTTGTGATAATGCAAAAGTTGTTGTGAATAAGACATTTCGGCATTTTCTAAATTACAAAATGTTCTTCCCTTGCATAAGGACTAGAAAAAAAAGATGAAGCAAATTTTCCAATTTGATTTGATGGCGGATTATCCTCAGTAAAGATTTTATCATCTCAGATCACTGCTGACAAGCTAAAACTTTCCTGGTCTGGAAAGTCACAATGAATAAACTGGCCCAAACTCCAACAAAGAGTATAGAAACACATATTGAACATGCTTCGGGACAGATTTTTACAGTTATTGCTATTGTGGTCGTTGTTGTTAATCTACTTTGAAGTCAGTTTTCATCAGAATGAAGTGGAAAGGAAAATTAGTAGGGAATATAACCAGCAACAAATTAACTAATGCCAGCTTTCCATCACCACTGAAATTAAAATTCGATCCATATGAGTTTTTCAAATGACTTGATTATTGAAGCAGGATTAAATAAAAGCCCAGGGTCAATTTGTTCTTTCTCATTTATTGCACATGATTATTATAATAATTTTGTTTGCTCCAATGTTTATGGGAGTAACCTTATTAGTAGTTCTAACCTTGAGTGAAGACATATAGAAACTAGCATTAAGATAATAAATAACTAACTTTATTGCCAAACAATAATAGCATGCATTTGTATGGTGTAATTAACATATAAAACATCAGAAAGTACTTTATAACGATATTACCAAACAAGAGTTGACACTGAGTCACGATTTTAAGAACACATTGATCATAACCTTGGGAACAGATTGAGGTTTTAAGGAGAATCTTAAAGGGACAAAGGGAGGTGTTGAGAATAACGTGTCCCAAAGAGGAGATTATCACATTTTTCTGAAGATTGATATTATGATCCCTGATGACACTGCCAGATTTCTGTTATGATATAGCTATGAAACCAATACTTACTTGTTTAAAGCAAACAAAATTTGAGATCTCAGTTGCTTACTAAGCAAATAAATTCACAAGATTCAATTCTTTTAAACAAACAAAGTAAACTCGACTATGCAAAGTTAGAATAGTGAAGCAATTTACTACACAACACATTCTCTAACATTTGGATTTAACATGAGATAATTATGATTAAGAGACAAATTATGATCAAACACCCACAAAATAGAAAATGCTGTCAAGCCAGATCCCATAGATTTCTGATCAATATCCTAAATATTAACTGCAGGCAACCAAATCTCATGAAAACCTTATTTCCTTTACAACGAATTCCAAACTTTTTAAAGAAATACGGTATGCTTTTGTTAGGGTGAAGGGCAAGCTGGTAGGGATAGGGAATGCTGGATGACTAGAAAAAGTGAGGTTTTGGTCAAAAAAAAAAGGAAGCATTCGTCAGGTATAGATAACTGGGATTGAGTGTTTAAAGGCAGTAGGAATATATTTAAGAGGGAAATCATGAGGGAAAATAAGGAACATGAAATAGCTTTGGCGAATCCAAAGAGATTCTACAAATACATTAAGGGTAAGTAGGGATAGAATAGGCCCACTTAAAGATCAGCAAGACCACCTATGTGTGGAACTGCAGGTAATCGGGTGAGATACTAAACAAATATTTTGCATCAGTGTTTACTGTGGAGAAGGATGTGGAAGACATAGAATGTGGGGAAATAGTTAGCGACATCTTGAAGCATGTCCATAGTACAGAGGAAGAGGTGCTGGACATCTTAAAACACATGAAGGTGGATAAATCCCCAGGACCTGATCAGGTGTACCCTAGAACTCTGTGGGAAATTGGCTGCTGGATTCTTGAGGCTGTATTCCAGCAGCTCCTTAAGGGTACAATTCAAGACCTCGCACAGACAGTTAGCTGACACTTCCCCTGAGTTTCTCTAAGCACCAGTATTTCTCTGTTGCAACAAGCAAATACTGTCTGAGGGCTTCCAGACTTTTAACTAATGATGTGGCCACTTTGCTTGACTCAGTTATTTGTTACAAAAGCTAACAAAGGACACTGTGGCAGCCAGAAGTGAAAATGCTGGCTTCCATCAGTTGTTGTTATATCATGTTCCTACTTGTGCAAATGATGTCATAAAATAAGAAACTGTGGTCAGTAACAGCTGGAGGAAAATGTATTCTTAAATTGATTATGGCACTTCTGAGAGCTACAGAATTTCTTTGAGATATTGTTTTGCTGAGTAAGTTACATCCTTCCTTTGTCTTAGCTTGTTCTTCAACTGAGGAAAAACAGAGTAAGAGGTGATTTTTAAAATTAATAGTAAAAAATAAAGAATGAAAACAATATTAGAATTTTTAAGCCAGACTTTCATTCAGTAATCCCAGTTTAGTGTAATAATAGACATGTAGGTAACTTTACTCTTTAACTGTATAACTGCATCTGCATTACTGACGTAAAACTACTTGACGCAAAGCTGAAGAAAAATTGGGCATTTTGCATGAAATATCAAATATTCCAGCACCATAAATAACATCCTGTTTAAAACATTAAAAGACCCAGGATTTCAAAGGCTTTTGTTGTAATGAAATCTGCAGGACCCTCACAACTAATTTTAAAATTCCCCCAGAATGGTGTCATTCCTAAAGATTTTTGCTATTATTTTCAGACATTTTTAAGTTAGTGAAGACTGAACTCAGAAACTATAGCTCTCTCGGGACTTCTCTCGTAGAAAGTCTATAAATAATCTCTCAAGATTCAGCTTGATATGACAGTAAAGGTTGGAGGGCATAGTTGGAAATTTCAGGATAAGTGAGGCCAGCATCCAGCTTGTGCAAGTTGTTGGTGAAGCAGCAGCAGCTACAAAGAAATTCCTAAAAAACTGCAGATGATCAGAAATATATTGGGTCTCTGCAGGTTTTGAAATCTGTCAAACTCTGTTTCATACCAGCTCATCTCAGCAAATATATTGGAACTTGACCGAATATGTTATAATTCATTTCAGCTTCAAGCATGATTATTAAGAATAGGATCTTAAGGTTAGTCTTATACAGTCATAGAGTCACAGAGTCATCCAGCATGGAAACAAACCCTTTGGTCTAACCAATCAATGCCAACCATGTTCCCAATCTAAACTAGTCCCACTTGCTTGCATTTGGTCCATTTCCCTCCAAATCTTTCCTATTATGTACTTATCCAAATGTCTTTTAAATGTTCTAACTGCATCCATCACTTCCTCTGGCAATTTCTTACACACACGATCCACTCTCTGTGTAAAAAAGTCATCACTCATGTCTTTTTAAAACATGCTCTTTACACCTTAAAAATATGTCTCTTAACTTTAGCTGCCCCATCTTTGGACAAAACCCTTGCAATTCACCTTACCTATGCACCTCAAGATTTTATAAACCTCAGTCAGGTCATCCCCAATCCTCCTATGCTCCAGTGAAAAAATCCTAGTCTGTGCAGCTTATTTTAAAAACTTGAACCCTCCATTTCCAGCAACATCTTAGGAAATCTTTTCTGAACCCTCTCCAATTTAATAATGTCCTTCCTATATCAAGTTAAAAATCACACAACACCAGGTTATAGTCCAACAGGTTTAATTGGAAGCACTAGCTTTTGGAGCAACGCTCTTTCATCAGGTGATAGTGGAGGAGCGTCGCTCCGAAAGCTAGTGCTTCCAATTAAACCCATTGGACTATAACCTGGTGTTGTGTGATTTTTAACTTTGTACACCCCAGTCCAACACCGGCATCTCCAAATCATGACTTCCTATATCAGGTCAACCAGAACCACACACAGTACTCTAGAAGATCCCCCACCAATGTCCTGCACAACCTCAATGTGATAACCCAACTCCAATATTCGAAAATTGAAGTAAAAGATTTATAATGTTGCAAAGTTTAGTTGCAAGCCTCAGGATTTAAAGTGTTTTAAAAATGAGCAAATGGCAATCAAAATGTTAGTAATATAGAGGACAAATAGAATATGATTGTAAGAGTTTTCATAAGTTTATTAAAAGGAACAAGAGTGGCTAAATCAAACATGGGCCCATTAGAAGCAGAAACAGAATCAATTATATTGAACATGAGGAAATGATAGTGATTTTGAATAAATATTTTGACAGTTCAAGACAGAAGTAACAAAGGGTCAAAGAAAAGTATCAGAGAAACTTAAGTGACTAATACCTTAGAAACCCCAAGATATAACGGCCAACATCCTCAGGTTCTAAAAGTAGTATCTGTCAAAATAATAGATGCATTGCTTATGATTTTTCAAAATTTTAAGAGTCGAGAACACTTCCAGCAGATTGGAAATTTGCAAATGTATCACTGTTATTCAAGTGAGGAAGGAGAGGAGAAAGCAGGGAAGTTAGTTTGCCTGGTATCAGTCATTGGGAAAATATGGAAGAAGCATTATTGAGGAAGTATTGCTAAAAATTGACACACCTTGTCAAGACTTTTTGTTTTGCACTCATCAAGACAATTTTCAAGGAAACCAATTCAAGAGGAAACCCAAAAATTGTACTGCATGAGAATACTGATTGATTGGCAAGTGGCCTTTGATTGGTGGAGATATTGTCATGGACAATATGCCCATTAATACTGATTGACAAACTATCGCATTTCATTAAAACAGGCAGCTATGGTCACTTTTGTGATAAAAATCAAAAAGCAGAATATGTCTTAGAGGGAGTGAAAGTTTTAAATGCTGATGGTCAAAGAGTATATAGTGCACTTGGACAAGGAAACAAAATGTTAGGCAGGTAGAGATTATATATAAGAAGGAAATGTTGACATTCATTGCAAGAAGTTTGGAGTACAAGAATAAATAATCTTGTTACAAGTACATGGATCTTGATGTGACTACACCTGGAGCACCATAGTTTGTTTTGGTCTCTATATCTAAGAAAAAACATACTTACTTTCCAGGCAATCTAGTGGAGGTTCACTAGATTGGTTCCTGTCATAAGAAGGTTACATATGATGACAGACTGAGTCATTTCAGCCGATATTTTCTGGTATTTAGAGAAATGAGAGGTAATTCAATTTAAATGTGCAAGATTCTGAAGAGGTTTGACATTTTCGACAGTGAAAGGTTCATTCTCCTGGTGAGCAAGTCCATAAAATAGGGATACTGTCTCAGGATACATTGCTGGTCAATTAAAATTGAAATGACAAAAAAAAATCATTCAGAGGTGTGAATAAATGGTTGTGGAGGCTCTATTATTGAGGACATTTATGGTTGAAATCAGGACGTCTTTAGTTTTTCTGCAAATCAAAGTATATGAGGACGAGGTGGGAAAGTAGCATTGAAGCAGGAGTTTAGGCATTCTGTATGGAAAGGCTGAGTCAAGGCGTCTGGTCCTGTTCCTTTCCTTCTGTTATTATGTAACAGAGAAAATCCTATATTGGGTGATTTCAGTAAACATGTACTCAACGCAATTCACGAATGACAGATCAAAATTCTGCAACATCCTTGCTAGAAATAGCCAGTCTTCATACTCAAGTAGATATGAAAGTTTTTTGCAAAGTTTGAAGAAATTACAAATGTAGTATCTGAAAAAATACAGTGCAACACAGACTTTCTTTTATCATAGAGGATTAATGAAAAAGGATCTGATAGAAGTTTTTAAAATGCTCCTTTTAGTCGAGGATCAGGAGAAAGGGTCTCATAATAAAGTTATAGTTAGGCCAAGATTAGAGTGGTGCTGGAAAAGCACAACAGCACAGGCAGTATCTGAGGAGCAGGAAAATCGACATTTCGGGCAGGAGCCCTTCATCAGGAAACCTGCACAAAAAGCTGATTTTCCTGATGCTCGGACGCTGTCTGACCTGCTGTGCTTTTCCAGCACCACTCTAATCTTGACTCTAATCTCCAGCATTTGCAGTCCTCGCTTTTGTCTTATAGTTAGGCCATTCAGGAGTAAAATCAGGAAGTCTTTTCACATAAATGATAATACAACACAAGAAACATTCCTCAAAAAGATTGTGAATGCTAGAATACTTGGAGGCATCAATATTGGGATCAATACATTTTTGTTAGGTAACAGTTTTCAGGAATGTGAAATAAATACAGCTAAACAGTGTTAACATACATGATCTAATTGAATGCTGAATGATTCACATGGGACTTAATGACCTATTCTTGTTCCATTTCTTTATAATAACACTGATAAAGTAGATAATTAATGATAAATCAGAAAGTTATATTGTTACAGGTCAGGGTAACCCAGTAACTAAAAGTAGGTTTTAAAGTGATCCCTGCAAGTGAGAATCTATTCATTTTTTTGCAAATTTTAGTCCCAGATACAAACATATGCTTGTGTAAACTAATAATAAGCACTTTTACTGAGCAGCTATTAAATTATTCAGAACTAGGAGCACATGGTAAACAGACAAATAAGATTCTGTGACATCAAAGCAGTTATGAAATTGCATGTGTTGAGTGACATTTTGTGGTAACATATATTAGAGGATGATTTATAGCACCATACTGCGGGTCTATCCACTTAAATTAGACTTGAGGTTTTGGTAAGATGCTTCACTTCAAATGGATTGGTTTTCTCCCTAATCCTGATTAGCATTTTCTTTGCCAAAGAACTCCAGTATGAGAATGCTTCCTGTCTCACTATCTATAAATTGTGCTGAATACGAAAAAGAGAAACTAACAGTCACATCCCACATTAGTACATACAAAAGCTGCTAAAGCAAACAAGTCTTCAAACAGGTTATCGTTTTATTGAAATTACCCCAAACTATCCCAGTTAACTTGAGCTAATACCAGGTTACACATTACGGAGAAATATTTAATTTGAGAAGATTAGCTTGATATAATTATAGGGTGCCAGTGGGAAATCATGTAGCAGTGCAGTCAATCTCATCTGTCTGCTAGACTCATCAGTGCTTTAAATATTTTTTATTTGTAGAACCGTTTGTGAACTCTACAGATTTGGTAAGCAGTCAAGTTTAAGCTGTAGGAAGCCTGCACATGGATACTAATAACAACTGATGCTGCTGCATGTTATGAATTGTAACATTGCACATCTTGGCAGAAAGAAGTAGAAATTTCTCTCCACATTTATCAAACTAGTATGAAACTACACCCTCTAATATAACACAAATTGCAAAAGTTTCCATTTCAGAGAAAACACGTCCAGCCAAATTCAACAATTTTCCCACTTAAAGACATCAGTTATCAGGCTGCAAATCTTTAACCCTAATTCTCCTACAAGCTATCTTTTTATATTCAACTCAATGCAGGAAGCAGAGGAACATTGTTGATGCTAAAGGTGAAATCAAACAAGTGGTCTGAGATATACGGTCTCAGATTGACCACTTGAAACAACCCAGTCCATGGATCATACTTATTCAAGGGAATATTTACAAGAACATAGTGGGTAAAGTGCTAACAGTGAGCTTGTGAATTTGCTGTGAAAATTAAATGACATAAAGGTGGTATTTTAACTGGTTCAGCATCCCTGAGAAGGGGAAATCATACAGAGTATTCCTACCCAAATACTATTTAAGGAAGAAGCAGCTAAAGGATTTTAGACCGCCAATTCTAAAACAGAGTGGGTAAGGATTAAGAGACAGTGAGTTAGAATTGTGGACTAAAATGCACGAGAAAGAAGGGATGTAGAATGAATGAAGAAAATGACTAGGAAAAGTAAGAAACAGAGTACTCGTGGTAGCAATAATGGCTTCCGGGTAATTTTTCAAAGCTTTCATAAGTAATACAAAAATTGACAATCCTGCCTTTATAAAAGGCAAGATTAATTACACCAATATGAACCGCCAAGTAATCAGTGGGCTAATTGGATCTAATTTGTGTTCATAAATTACATTAATTAAAAGGTAAAAGTTTCCCCCGCCTAAGTCAAAAACCACAGATCCTGTTATTACTGTTTATAATTCAGAAAGGATGTTCACTGTGACATGAAGGAGAGAAATGATTACAATAATTCAATTGATTAAGAGTAAAGTTTCCTTTATATTTGAAGATGACAAATGCTTCTTTATAAAATGCAACTTCTAAAATTGTAAAAACAGGGAGTGTTAATTAATCAAGCTATTTTTATTCATTTCCATGTACAGATTAGTTGATTATTAAATATGCCATTGTACAACCTTTCATAGCAAATATTGTTTGCTGCAGAGCTAAGTGCCAAAGTACAATATTGTCTCTCAGTGCTTCAATGAGGGCAGAACAACATATTTAAAGAAAGCAATAATAAATTCACTGCAGACTTTTGACTGTAATTTGAGAGCTAGTGTCAAAAGTCAGCCGGCAGTCCATTGCATACATGAGCGCAACGAAGTGAATTTTCCCAAGTATTGAATGTCAGCCTTGTGCATGAAACACAGCAGCAGGGAAAAGAGATGGCTAAGGCTATATTATCTTCAGTCGGTGCCAAGGAAAACCTAACTGATGGATTCAATGTTTATTCTTGGTGATTGAAAGCCTGTATTAATTGACAAGATCTTAGGGTCCAGCTATTGCAATGGTCAGAAAGTTGTTGCAGCATTGTAGATTGGAGTTGTGCACTGATACCACCCAGAAATCCCGATGCAACTGATTCCAAGGAAATTGCCTGGGAAATTGAAAATTCCAATTGGTGATTGAATCGTATCTGGAACACCCTGAACCAACCCATTAAACTGAAAGACCACGATTGTTTCAACTGACAAAAGCTTAATATCTTCCATGGATGTGCAGGCTAGGTGGATTAGCCATGGGAAATGTAGGGTTATAGGAATGGGTAGTGGGGTAGGTCTGAGTTTGGGTGGGATGCTCTTTGGAGCATCAGTGTGGGTTCAATGAGCTGAATGGCCTGCTTGCACTGTAGGAATTCTCTGATGCTAAGATACACGCACCTCCCCCGACCCCAGCTGATCCAAAGGCAATATCTGCAATCATTCTAGCACAGTCCAATCTGACATAACACAACATCCATAGCAACCCTTCTCTGATCAGAGCGAACCTAACCAAATACCCGCTACTGCCCAACTTGCTGTGATGCAACTTAACTTGTCCATTTAACTTAACTTGACGCAACCCCACTTGACTGATCCAACCCGACAGGACAACCATAATGACTGGAACTGGCTGCCCTCCCTGGACAGAACACTTCCACCACAGCCAAATACAAACACATTGAGGCAGACATGACTCCGCCTGCTACCTCAACTCAACACTACACCTCTCTCAACCTGACCCTTCAACCCCATGTACTCATTCACTCCCTTGGAAAGCTAGCACTTTGCTCATGTGACACCCTAATCCACTTGCCCACTGACACTCTACCTGCTTGCTCATCTGGCACCCTATCTCCTCACCCACATGACACCACTCCCCATCACTCACCTTCCCCCATCCACTCACCTCTCACCCTAACCCCTCGCTTACCTGATATACTTACCCTCTCATAATAGCTCTCAAAGTGTCTTGTAGGCTTTAGATTCTCAGAATACACAGTCAGTGTTGTAAATCAGGCTATGTGGTTTCAACAATGATCTTGTCTGCTGCTGGGGGTCAAGGATTCCTGGGCAGGTTTATAACAGGACAGAAATCTCCAGCACAGCAGCCATCAAAAGGTTAGTTGCTACTTTTTGAAATCCAATCTGGGTCAGCAATAGATTTTCTAGCCCTGGTCAGAATTTCTGAGTTAGAAACTCTGCAAATTTGGTTGAGTTAAGGCATAGTGTTACATCAGTGAAAACATGTAGGTGAAGTCAGAAAGATTGGCATCAAAGGGCACCACTTCTAGTAGCCACTTAGGCTCCCTATTTGTCAGACTTAGCCATTTACCAAAAGTGTTTGCAAGCTGATACATTGGATCATTAGACAACCCTTTCCATCTTTCTGTCCCTTGGCTTATAAAGCCAGTAATAGCATCCATATGGTGAAATGTCTCAAATTTCAAGCCTTGTTTTACCATGTGAAGATCTAAGTTTCATTACTGAGATATTAAATGTCAGTTCCATTCTCCACATTGTAAAACCTGACAATTTCCAGCCTGTTTTTGCCATGCACTGATTAGAGTTGACATTCTCTATCATAGTCAGGATCTCCACATGTTCAAACTAGGTAGCCAACCTGATTTTATTATGTTTCACAATTTAGTGGAATTAAATTTTGGTAGCTGGAGCCTGCTGTGGGATTCAGTCAAGGTTGTTGTAGATATATAGTCGTGTTCCAATACATTTCATTAGTTTTAACATGCAATTTTTAACCAAATTTAAAATGGTTTAAAGATTACCAGTTGAAAATTAAGAAACAAAAACAGAAATTGTTGGAGAAACTCAGCTGGTCTGGCTGCACTGGTGGAGAGAAAGCAGAGTTAACGTTTCAGATCCACTGACCGTTCTTTAGAACACTGCACTTGAAAGGTTGACTCTGCTTTCTCTCAACAGATGTTGTCAGACCTTTTAGGTTTCTCCAGCAATTCCTGATTTTGCTTCAGATTTCCATCAACTGCAGCTCTTTATTTTATTCTAGTTTAAAATTAAATGTCCAAGGCTTAGATGAATACAAATCAGATTAATAGCAATGTCCAGAAAAAAAAGAAATATGAACAAAATCTAATACACCCACACTTCAGTATCGCTCTCAAGGTGTGAACAGAGAATAAAATTAAAAATCACACAACACCAGGTTATAGTCCAACAGGTTTAATTGGAAGCACTAGCTTTCGGAGCATCGCTCCTTCATCAGGTGGGAGTGGAGGGCTCAATCCTAACACACAGAATTTATAGCAAAAATTTACAGTGTGATGTTACTGAAATTATACATTGAAAAATTGATTGTCTGTTAAGCCTTTCGTCTGTTAGAATATCATGATAGTTTCACTTCCTTCATGTGTAAATCACAAAACCTTTTTTTAAAAGGTTGCATTCTCAGGTTAGCTGTTAACAATGGTGATAGCTAGACAATATGTTGAAGGTGTTAGCCCCCTGTGTTTTCTGTCTATGCCATGATGTTTAGATTGACTCTAATCTAAAAAGTGAGATAACAGAGTTGTACATGAATTCATGCAGTTTTTGAGCTCAGAGTTCTACATGAATATATGCAGTTTGTGAGTAAAGTACAATGTAACCATGCAAGTACAAATTCACCCCACAAAATATATGTGTGCATGTGGATCTTTGTCTGTGTGTGTGTGTCTGGGTTGGGGGTTGTGAGTGTGAGAAAGTGTGTGTGTGTGTGTGTAGTGAGTGTAGAGTGTCTTAAGTCTGTGAGGGGGTGCATGTGTGAGTGTGGGAGTGTGTGTGTCTATAAGGGTGTGTGTGGGTGTCTGTGTATATGTGCGTCCGTGTGTATGTGTGTATAGGAGTGCCTGTGTGTGTGAGAGTGTATGTATGTAGGAGTAACTGTGTGTGTGTATAGTGCAATGGTGGTCACCTGTAATGTGACATGAACCCAAGGTCCTGGTTGAGGCCCTCCCTCTGGGTACCGAACTTAGCTATCAGCCTCTGCTTGGCCACTTTTCGCTGCCTGTGCCGAAGTCCGCCTTGGAGGATGGTCACTCAAAGGTCTGAGGCTGAATGTCCTGGACCACTGAAGTGTTCCCCACTGGGAGGGAACCCTCCTGTCTGTTGATTGTTGTGCGGTGCCCATTCATCCGTTGTCGTAGCCTTTGCTCGGTTTCCCCAATGTACCATGCCTCCGGGCATCCTTTCCTGCAACGTATAAAATAGACAACGTTGGCTGAGTCACATGAGTACCTGCCATGTACACGGTGGGAGGTGTCCCCACGCATAATGGTGGTATCTTGTCCACAATCTGACATGTCTTGCATTGCCTACTGTGAACAGAGAATGTAATACAGAGCATAAATAACATGAAGACAGCCATGGGTGCTGCTTTACGTTGAAGTACTTTTCAACAGTAAGTGAACAGTCCTTTGGCCCAGTGGCGTAATCGACAATGTGTCTGACTTCACTTCAGAAGATGGTAAGTTGAAGTCCTATCTAAGTTGACTACAATGTGCTGCTCTGTTGCATGTTGGCAGTTGCCTGTAGTGGTCTGCTTTAGGGTGGCAAGGTGGCTCAGTGGTTAGCACTGCTGCTTCACAGCGCCTGGGACCCGGGTTCAATTCCAGACTCAGGCGACTGTCTCTATGGAGCTTGCACATTCTCCCTGTGCCCTCTGGGTGCTCTAGTTTCCACCCACAATCCAAAGATGTTCTGGTTAGGTGAATTGGCCATGATAAATTGCCCATGATGTTCAGGGATATGTAGGATAGATGCATTACTCAGGGGTAAATGTAGAGTAATGGGTGTGGGTTTTTGTGGGATACTCTTTGGAGGATCAGTGTGGACTTGTTGGGCTGAAGGGTCTGTTTTCACACTGTCAGGATTCTATGATCCTATGAACAGGTATAAGTAGAATACTGATTAAGGATAACAATCCTTTGACACCAGTGAACGTACATGTCAACAATATGCTTGCACACTGCAGTACACCAGAACTGCAAAAAGAGGAAGAAGAACACCTATACAATGTATTCGCCAAAAATGGATACCCGTGCAATTTCATCAACAGATGCCTAAGGGATAGACAACGGAACGAGGACATGCCACAACCCAAAGGACTAGCCACACTACCATACATCAAGAGCATTTCCGAACTGACAGCCAGACTACTACAACCACTAGGACTCATAACAGCACACAAACTAACAGCCACTCTCAGACAACAACTCACCAGAACAAAGGACCCAATACCCAGCATGAGCAAAACCAAAGTAGTGTACAAAATCCCATGCAAGGACTGCACAAAACACTACATAGGACAAACAGGAAGACAGCTAACGATCCGCATCCATGAACACCAACTAGCCATGAAACGACACGACCAGCTATCCTTAGTAGCCACACACACAGATGACAAGCAACATGAGTTTGACTGGGACAACACTACTATTATAGGACAAGCCAAACAGAGAACAGCCAGGGAATTCCTAGAGACATGGCACTCATCCACAGATTCAATCAATAAGCATATCGACCTGGACCCAACATACCGGCCACTGCAGCGGACAGCTGGAACTGACAACCGGAAGCGGTAGATTCAAACCACTACAAATGGCGGAGGAAAGATCACAGAAGCGCTTCACAGGAGGCTCCCAAACACTGAAGATGTCACCTAGACAGGGGACGAAACGTCTGCAACACAAATTCCCAGCTCGGCGAACAAGACCACAACAACGAGCACCCGAGCTACAAATCTTCTCCCAAACTTTGAATGCTTGCTTTCTGCTGGAAATAGAGAGTAGCAATTAATGGGTGTGTTTCTGTATAGTGCATTTCCTCTGCTCTGTCTGATGTGTATAAATTGATGTCTTGTGTATACAAGACGCAATTTCAAACTTTACAGGTAAGACAAAACTTGCAAGTATTAAGAATTATAAAAGGCATAGAGTAGAACTTCAAACTCATAAGTAAGTACATGAATAAGAAATATTTGGAGCCAGGTGGAGGTAGGTGGGTCTAGTTTGGTTTGGGATTATGGTCAGCATGGATTGGTTAGACTCTATGAGTCTCGACAGGTTGGTGGAATGGGCAGGTGCATGGCAGGTGAAATGATTCACTTCAGTAGGACAAATGTGAAAAGGAAATGCAAACTGGAAGCTGAGAAACAAACAAATGACACGCCAGAGCTCTCTGTGGAAGAAGGATGTTCAAAGCCCATGGTCAGGGTAAGCCACACAGTCGGGGGGAGGGAGGTTTTGCCAGAGTGAGACAGAGATAAATCTGGAAGTTAGGGTCAAAGTGGAAATTCAACTGTAAAACTTATTCGTGTTTAACTACGGAGTAAATGTCAGAATCAGACCTAGAACAAATAGCCTTTAAGAAAGTTAAAAGTGCCTAGTTACACTGTTAGTGATTGTTATCTATCAAACATTTGAAATTCTTACTTGAATTACATGTTGATCACCATAACAGGAAGTAAAAAAAGACAAATGACTCATCAGTGCTCTCGATACAAGACCGGGGTTTTCAAAGCGCATGATTAGAATAAGGCACACTTTCAGAGTGGAAAAGTGTGTTGCTGGAAAAGCACAGCAGGTCAGGCAGCATCTGAGGAGCAGGAAAATCGTCATTTCATGTATAAACCCTTCATCAGGAATGTGGTGAGGAAAGGGGCTGAGAAATAAATAGCGGAGTAGGGTGGGGATGGGTGGCTAGGAAGGCGATAGGTGGGTGCAGGTGGGGGTGATAGTGATAGGTTAGTGCGGGTTGGGGGTTTAGGTGGGAAGGAAGATGGACAGGTAGGACAGGTCAAGAGGGCAATGCCAAGTTGGAGGGTTGGATCTGGGATCAGGTGAGGAGAGGGGAGATTTGGAAACTAATGAAGTTGATGTTGATGCTGTTTGATTGAAGGGTCCAAAGGCTGAAGATGAGGCGTTCTTCCTCCAGGTGACAGGTGGCTTGAATTTAGTGGTGGAGGGGACCAAGCACTTGCATGTCCTTGGGGGAGTGGGAAGGATAGTTGAACTGGTTGGCCAGAAGGCAGTGAGATCATTTGGTGCATGTGTCCCAGAGAAGTTCCCTGAAACGCTCTGTGAGTTGGCGTCCTGTCTCCCTGATGTAGAGGAGACCACATCGAGAGCAATGGAGGCAGTAGGTGAGGTTGGTGGGTGTGTCGGAAAATCTCTGCTGGATGTGAAAAGATCCTTTCGGGCCTTGGACTGAGGTGAGGGAGGAAGTGTGGGCGCAGGTCTTACACCTCCTGTGGCGGCACGGGAAGGCACCAGGTGTGTAGGGTGGGTTGGTGGGGGCATGGACCTAACAAGAGTCATGGAGGGAAAGGTCTCTGCAGAATACTCTGCAGAGATGGGGAGGGAAATATACCTTTGGTGGTGGGGTCTGATTGTAGGTGGCAGAAATGGCTGAGGATAATGCGCTGGATAGTCAGAGTGGGTGAGGCTGTGACAGAGTGAGCATCTGGGAATTTGGGGCAAAGTAGAAAAGATATGCTTTAAGGTTTACTACAGAAAATGAAGTCTCCACAATGAGTGGTGAGCAGGAAAGGCAATAAGGCAAGAACTGAGGATATCTGCATTGAGACCAAAGGTGCCATGTTTACAGGAATGTTGACAAGTATAGTCGGTCAATATTTCTGACCTTTCAAGTGAGTGTTGAGTACTTAGCTTATGTTAAAATCTCTAGGCCTTTTCTCTGAGAAATAGTATGTTTCATTTGCATAGTAAGTTAACTTGCATTCTACAGTAACAATAGGTTTGACATTTCTGGGTTAGCAGGTTAGAAGTGCCAAGTGGAGTGAGCAGACTGTCGTGTGTGTGAAGTCGTACACACACCATGTGTCCCAGATAAGTATATCCGCAGGAAGTTTTAATGGCTGCACAGTAACTGTGATTCCAGGATGAGTTATCTCATCAGCAGTGGATGATGTGTTAGTTGTCCTATAACATACTCTCCCCCACATTTTAATGAAATAGGAGAATCCACCCTTTAATTAAGTTCCAATAATGAACAGCTTTAAGTTGTAGAACTTTGGCAACTTTCTCATAGAGAACTGCAAGTTGATGAACGCAGTCTGGTTAGTAAAGCATCATGCTGTGTGAGAGTCATCAATAAGAAAATAATTAGGCAACTGGAAGGTCATCACACAGTGCTCTGGCAGTTTATAAATAGGGGTGAGCCTTTTACAAAGGCCATTTGCTTCAAATTCTTGTTCTGGGTGCAGAGTTCTAAACCTGACTATACAGAAATGTTAGTAACATAACTTGTGCTTTTCTTAATGTTAAAAGAAATTGTTGTAATTGTTAATGAAATCTTACTGACAAAAAAAATACAAAACATTGAATTTTGCAGCTCCTCATCTGCATGTGACACACTCATCATTTGTTCCAAATACAAATCTGATAATTGTCAATTTATTAAAATATATCTCAATTACTTGCTAGGGTTTCTACTTAGTACAGTTCTTTCAGTTGCTTCAATGTTTCTCTGTTTTAATAGGCCCGGATCATTCAACTCAGAGACGATGGTTACAATACACCCTTGCGAGTGTATATTATGGCCCACACATCAGCTCCATATCTCTGGTCATCTGGTGAAATAGAAGTCTGAAGCTTCAAAAACCACTGGCTGGATCACTTTAGGCATGATGTATTCTGATTGTTGGTATGCCATGCACAGATTAGAAGCATGCATTCAAACGGGTATATCGTATCTCTTCTAATATTGAAATACCACATAATTTGCAACTTTGAACTTTGTAGATCCTGAAATACCCTGGTCTAACTAAACATCCATTCAGTTGCATGGGGAGTGACCAATGCTCCTCCAAAGTCCCAGCCCATCTTCCCCACCATCACCATCACCAGCATGCTAGAGAAACCAAGGAAAAACAGTAAAACATGGAAAAAGCACTGGAATTTCACTTTTGGGTGCTCAAGATGAGCTGGACCAGTTTGCATCATTCCTGAGTTTTTCCTTCAATTGCTTTTGACTTGCTTGGAAGAAGAAAGCCTACTTTTAATTATAGGCACTCCAATTGCAGTAACTTGTGGGCTGCCACACTCCAGCGGGTAGAACTGAAGCAGCAGAGAAGCTGTCTGCACAAGGGCGAGGAAGAGCATAACACTGAATTGGACGCCAGGCCCACCAACTATTTCAGACAACAATTTTTTTCCATTTTTATCTCAGCCAGGAACAGTGCCTGAGATGCTTTGTCTTTCAACAAGGAGGTGGTCACTGAATTGCATCATTTCCTACAACTGCACAGGAACCCACAGAGAACAGCAGCTTCCCGACCCCTTCCATTTCAAATGGGAAAGTACCCATCCTTCTGGCCATTCCCTGGAACTCTGTGCCTATTTCATCAGTGTGACCAACTTCTATGGAAAAATGAAGGATGCACCGCCACAGGAGTGGGAGGGAATGGAAAAGGTGATAAAGAAATTCGGCAAATATTGCAAATATGTTTTGCAGAAATTAGAGTGTAATGGAATTAAACTTAAAAGTATATAATGAGAAAATGAAAACTAGCAATGCATCAGTGCTCCATTTACAGAAATCTTCCAAACCCATGACCTCAATCAAGAAAAGGAAAGCACTTGGTAACACCACTGCCTGCATGTTCCCCTCCAAGTCCCACACCATCCTGACATGGAATTGTATCTGCATTCCTTCACTGTCACTAGGTGGAAATCCTGGAATTCCCTTCCAATAGTTCTCACCTTCTTGGGCACAGTTCGAGTGTACCCAACTATGGAGATCTTGGAGCCAGGGGAAATAACATAAACCAGGACAAACAAGTATGACTTGCATCAAGCTCACCACCTACAGTAATGGCGTAGTGTATTGCAACTGGGCTAGTAATTCAGACACAAACCTAATTCTCTAGGAATAAAAAAAGAACTGCAAATGCTGGAGATCTGAGGCAAAACTTAGCAAATCTGGTAGAAGAGTTACTGGACTTGACTCTACTTTGTTCCCACAGATGCTGCCAGACCTGTTGATCAACTTCTGCTTTTGTTGTTAATGCTCTGGTGATATGTTTTGGCAGCTGGTGAAATTTGAATCAACCAAAATCTGTATTAAAAGCTCACCTAATGATGATCATTGTCAATTGTTCTAAAAACTCACCTGGTTGACGATTGTCCTTTAAAAAGAAAAGATGCCATTATTCTCTGGTCTGACGTACATGTGACTCCAGACCCACAGCAACTCTGAACTGGCCCTAGGAAGTGATCAGTTCAAGTGGCAACAAGAGATGGGCAATAAATGCTGGCCCTGGCAACAAGACTCACGCCAATGAACGAATGCACGAACTCAAGAAGATCATCCAAATATTGTACAATTCGTTTCTCTACATCAATTACACAGTTGTGATTAGCCAAACCTGAGAAAGACATTTACAAAACATGAATAAGCTCTTTGACCAGTTGCAAAGAGCAAATTTAATTATTAATTTGGACAGAAGTGAATTTGCCAAAACAAAAAAAAAATTATTCAGTCCACTATGGTACAAAGCCAAGAATTATCTCGAGAAGCAAAAGTAAGGATGATCTTAGACTTTCCTATGCCTAAGACAAAAAGTGAAATTTTCTTTACTATTGGCATGAAAGGTTTTTATCAGTGGTTCGCTCCAATTTTCACAGAAGTAGTTTCCTTTGACAAATTTGTTAATGAGTGTCATGAAGTTTGAAAGGATAAAAAATATTATGATGCTTTTGTCAAATGCTGTACTGACTACCCCATGAAATTTTGCAACTCCAGATTACATTAAGCCATTTATGTTGATGCTAGCAATGTCAGTGTTGGTGCAATGTTGTCACAGCAGGTTGAGATGGGGATTGAATGGGCAATCAGTTAATTTTGTGGAAACTGAATTTGTGGCAACAGAAATATTCAATGGCCGAAAAGGACACTGAATCTAGTGTTGACTCCACATTTTAAAAAAGTTTTTGTATTCAACCATTCTGTTCAGAACTTTATTTATATGAATTGTAATCCTCTCACTTTTCTGGAAAGGTTCCATAACTCAAATTTCAGACTTTTCTGTTGGAGTTTAATGCTCTAGCCATGTAATTTGAAGAACATTCAGATGACAGGAAGAGACTATATAATAACCACCACTTTGTCAAGAACAATTCAGGATGTAATTGAGCAACATACTCAAATGGGCTTGTGCAGAATATGATGATTATGATAATCCTTGTATATTCACAAGATTACTGTCAAAATAAGGATAAAGGGCAAATCTAATAGAGAATGAATATGACTCATCTAGATAATTTTTCATTTTGAAGGAAGGGGTAATGAAGGTTTAAATATCAATATTTGGGAAATCGAGTTATATATTAGAGGTAAATGGGTTTTTGGTTTTCAATTCTGTGAAGGTGAATAGAGTTTTTTTTAGTGTGAGAACATGTTTCTTTGTAGCAGTGGGTCAAAACAGCATTTCCAAGAAATCATTTGATATAAATGAAATGCTCAAGCAAGCCACTTAGTGAGACAATTGCTGAAGTGTTTATTAATTTAAGATTTATGATTCAGAAAAAAAAGATAATGAAGAAAAGTTTAGGTTTTGGCAGTATCCAGCCAGTCAGAGCTGGAAAAAAGTCACAAAGAGTTAATGCAATCCATATCGACAATGTTGGAAAAAGCCAATTTTTTTTAGTGCTCACTGTGTTAGTCTGTGTCTGTGTGTTTTGGGAAGAGAGACTTAAGAGGGAGAATCACATCTGGTGAATGTTGAGAAATTCACTGGAAGGAAATGCTTGTGACCTTGACAGTTGAGTTAGAAATGTTAAAGAGAGAAATAATACTTCACTGGGGTCTAGTAACCTCTAAAATTATTGCGTTCTTCTTGCTATTTATGATGAGATCAATCCAAATTATTATATAAGTGGCTCAATAGCTCACACTGCAGCATCACAGCACCAGGGATCCGGGTTCAATTCCTGCCTCAGGCAACTGTCTGTGTGGTGTTTGCACATTCTCCTCATGTCTGCATGGGTTTCTTCCGGGTGCTCTGGTTTCCTCTCACATTCCAAAGATGTGCAGGTCAGGTAGATTGGCCATGCTAAATTGCCCACAGGTTTAGGTGCATTAGTCAAGGGGTTAAAGTAGGGAAATGGGTCTGGTTGGGTTGCTATTTGGACGGTCAGTGTGGACTTGTTGAGCTAAAGGATCAATTTCCACTTTGTAGGGAATCTAATCTAATATATTGTGGCATTAAAAAAAAATTGTGTAATAAACCTTTTTTTGTTTGAAGTACATTGGCAGTCTCATGTAAATATAGTCAGTGATCGACTAGCATAGGAACCAAATTGCCAATATTAAACTTATGGTCT
Source organism: Chiloscyllium plagiosum (assembly GCF_037043375.1). NCBI lineage: Eukaryota > Metazoa > Chordata > Chondrichthyes > Orectolobiformes > Hemiscylliidae > Chiloscyllium > Chiloscyllium plagiosum. The sequence continues at coordinate 35,958,106 of NW_028270174.1, read as the reverse complement.
ATTGAGCCAAGGTTCACTCTGGAATCTGGCTTGATGATTACTAGGATCGCTAGGGATCATATCAGTCTGCTGCTGTTCACATCATTTGTGATAAGTCTGGAATGGCTGGATAGGTGAACATCCTGGATATCTGAAAGGAGAAATGTAGGAGACAGTTAGTTGAGGAAACGTGGAGTCAGATGGAAAGCAAGAGATCCATGATGACACCATCCTCAGCCAGATAACAGATGTGCATAAGGCAGGAATATGTCCTCAACTCGAATGTTCTCTCTAACACTGGATACAAAAACCTCAATTACTGCCAGCCAATGTTCTTTGTAAGCTATGTGCATGCATGACTGAGCAGCAGCTAAAAGAGCCTGCACAAAATCTACCATCCTCCAACATGTGAATTCTGTTCTGGTTTAACTATACCAATCAGATTATTCAAATATCTGCACAGGCAAAAGAAAATTTTTGAGAGAACATCACTGTCGTCACCATGCAAAGCACAGCCTCTTTCAAAGACCACTGGAGATACAGGCATGCCTGATCCTCTTGGTTTTGCTGAATCTCATTGTGATTAGGTATGACGTTGTCCAACACGAGAGGGTGAAGTACCAACAGGTGCTGCAATGTGTTTGAATAATGGACCTGCCACGGCTGAACAGATGGTGGTATGCGAAAACATGAGAGGTGGGTATCAGGCTGGTAGCATGGCTAGGGTTGTTTAGGTAAGGGAAAAAGTTAAATGTTACGCATGATCTCCATTCGCTGATGAGTCAGTGATAAGGCTGCGATATGCCAAGCAGTATGAGAGGGTAACGGTGAGGGGTGTACTAGATGGTAGTCGAAGATATGATCACTAAACTTGACCACTTGTGAAGTAACTTAGCTTTATCTGGCACTGGTGCCAGGTTCTGGGGCCAGATTCTCAGAATTCATCTCCCTTACCACATTTTCCCATTTCCTTCACAGCCTGAGCCTTGAGATCTTCCTGATCCCTTGTGGAAATTTGATCTCCGTCTTCCTCTTGCAATTTCTTGTACTAGCCACCACATTCTCTCCTTGGCCTGTTTCTCTAATATATGTCCTCTTCATTACATTAATACCTTCTGAAACTTTCCACCAGATACTTAGCCTGAATTTATGCCCTCTTTAAGAGGAGTTAACCAAGCATCTTGCACTGGGCTATATGGTGCAAGCATGTTAATGGACCGACAGCATGAAGATTTGCACACTTGTCGCAATCTTCATGCTCAATAATGAATTTACAATATTCCTTTGATTTCTGAGAAGTGTTAACAACACTTAATGACATTAACAAATGATCTCACAGAATTGTTTGAAAACAGTATGAAGGGAGAAAATGTTTTCATTTGACAATTACAACCTGCCCTCTGTTCAAAACCAATCTGATGACCAAATAGTGGAAAGTTGATGTCTCAGCAGAAAATTACATTTCTGAATTTTTACCAGCTGACATAAGCAAAGCTGTTTCTCCTCACTGTTATGGCTCGGATACTTTGATAATGACACAAATTAGTATCATATTTCTCCTGGGCCTTGCTTTAATCCATATCATTACTTGGCAGAACCAAAGAAGAGATTAACAGTTATCTCTTAAATGTGTGATTTGTCTACATGCTCACAACTTTATGTAAAATGATCTCCTGTGTTAACACCCTATATTGGTCATTGCCAAATACAATCAAAACAAACGTCTCCAAAACTGTAGGAGGAGAAAGTAATATTAAAAAAATCACAGTGTTTGGGCTCAATGTTGAGTCTACCTAAATGCCAGGATATTGTACAGTTGTTATATGACTTGACTTGTTCCAGTTACAGTGTGTGAAAATAACTTTCCTGAAGGTTTTCATGCCCAATGTTCTCAAATTCAGAAATGTGCCAGACTGTGACAATTGATTTTAAATTCATTCACATTACTAGCTGCATGGGAAATGCCAGCCCACCGCTGAATGAGAAACTTTTCTCCAAGTTGGCATGTTCACTAATAACACTAATATTGGAACATTTCTGAGTTATTTTTAGGAAAAGTTAGTCTAATAAGGCTCAACATGAATCTCACCTCTTGCCTCATTATCCCAGCTATTACGATGTCCTGGGAGGAATGGTTTCAGTGAAGGTCCCAATAGATACAAAACTGAACAAAACTTGTTCAAACTGAACAAAGCCCTTGAGTGTTTGATAATTATAAATAATTTGCTGATATAATTCATTGGAGCCCACATTGGTGAGTCTTTTGGGAAACAGAAAATTAACCCTGACTCAGTAGGGGCTGGAATGAATAGTGACAGAGCTGCCTTTACATTTTGTGAGGCCCACTTTTCGAAATGTCTTGGGGCCCCTCAACCTTGCTGGGAAAGTACATATTTATGTGCTATTGTCAAAACTTTCTGTATGAGGCATTCAGATCTGAAATTTAAGATCTTTAAATTGAAGAGATATGAATTGTTGCAAGCCATTAATTAAGATACTGATAAAACTGTACAGTTGATTCTGTAAGTGCATGTTACCCTCAGGGAGAACAGAGAATCGATGCAGCATTTTAAAGCTATAGCACAGATTTGGATCTGTGTTTTCTAACAGAGATGTTGAAATTATGAAACCTGTCCTTATGTTATTTTCTAAGTAATGTGGTGATGATGAGGTGATCATTGCAACTTCTTTGCTCCTATTTATGAATAATAGTTGGATTTATTTAGTGTTTTATCACATCTCTGAGGGGAGACAGTGGTGTAGTGGTAATATCACCGGACTAGTGAATCCGAGTTTAATAATCCAGGGACATATATTCAAATCCCATTCTGGCAGATGGTGAAATTTGAATTAAATAAAAAACTGGTTTAATGGTGACCAAGTACCCACTGTAAATTGTTATAAAAACCCATCTAATTCACTCATGTCCTTTATGGTAGAAAATCTGCCATCTTTGGAGAAAGTGAGGAGTATAGATGCTGGCGATCAGAGTCAAACAATATGTCACTGGCAAAGCACAGCAGGTCAGGCAACATCCGATGAGCAGGAGAGTCAACATTTCAGGCATAAGCCCTTCATTCCTGATCTGCTGTGCTTTTCCAGTGTCACACTTTTCAAATCTGCCATCTTTACCTGGACTGGCCTACATGTGAGACCAGACCTACAACAATGTTGTTAACTCTTAATTGCCATTTGTTAGGGCAATTAGGAATGGACACTAAGTGCTGACCTAGCCAGTGGTGCTCGCATCCCGTGAACAAATATGAAAACAATGATTCAAAACATTTAACTCAACTATGAAGCATAATGATTTCTATCTATTTGAACTGAAACAACTTCCCACTAACACTCATCATATATCTGTGCTTTTGGATGAGAAATGTTGACCAGACCAACCGAACAGCGCCCAGCTTTTTTCTGAATAGTAAGACATTGACTGCCTCAGCAAACAGGTATGGCAATGTGATGCAAATTTAACTAATGAGCATTGATTGAAATGTAAATAGCGCATAAACTTTGTGTTAGCTATTCAGTATGACGACTTCTGTATGCAGTCCCTGCTAACCATGCTGCTTATTGGCTCACATGTCAGCTAAAATGTGACTGTCTATAATTACTTAAAGCTCACATATATTTATGAAAGGAGAGGGGACTTATGGCTAAGCCGACCTCTCCTGTGACTGAAGTGTTTACAAAGGTTTCGTACCAGGTCCAGCAATTTCCTTTCTTCCCTCCCTTAGTATTCTTGGATGGATCCCATCAGATCCTGGGGACCTGCTGTTCAAAAAAGCTAACACCTTTTTTTATCAAATACCCAAGAATATCTACATGCCCCTCCCTAGACTCACTGTTCACCATGTCCTTCACCTTTGTGAATACCGATGCAAAGTATTCATTACCTCATTATTCACTTCCTCTGGCTCCTCCCATAAATTGCCTCCTTTGTCCTTGAGTGGACCTATTTTCCCTAGTCATCCACTTGTTCCTCGTATACTTTTAAATGCCTTGGGATTTTCATTAATTCTGTTGGCCAAGGATATTTCATGGTCCATTTTAGCCCTCCCAACTCCTTGTTTAAGTTCTTTCCTGCTTCCTTTATGTTTGATTAGGTTAGATTACAGTGTGAAAATAGGCCTTTCAGTCCAACCAGTCCACACCGACCCTCCGAAGAGTAACCCACCCAGACCTCTTTCCCTCTGACTGATGCACCTAACACTGTGGGCAATTTAGCATGGCCAATTCACCAGACCTGCGCATCTTTGGACTGTGGGAGGAAACCGGAGCACCCGGAGGAAACACACGCAGACACCCACGGGGAGAATGTGCAAACTCCACACAGACAGTTGCCCAAGGCAGGAATTGAACCTGGGACCCTGGTGCTGTCAGGCAGCAGTTCTAACCACTGAGCCACCATGCAGCAAAGGAGGCAGACGTAAAGTGTAAGAAACTGGCAGCAGACTCTTACGTCTGCCTCCTTTGTCTTTTTGACTCAGGTCACAATTTCTCTTGTCATCCAAGATTCACGAATCTTGACATCCTTATCCTTCATGTTCAGGAACATGCTGGTCCTGAAGTCTAACCAACAGGCCTTTAAAAGATCCCGATATGACTGATATGAATTTACCTTCAAAGAGCCACTTTCAATCTATGCTCCCAAGTTCCTGCCTAATATTGTCGGAGTTAGCCTTACCCCAATTTTGTACTTTCACTTGGCGACTACTCTTATCTTCATCCAAAACTAATTTAAATCTTACAGAATTATGGTCACTGTTCCCAAAATGCTCTCCCACTAACATTTTGATCACCGAGCCAGGCTCATTACCCAATACCAGGTCCAATATGGCCCCTTCCCTATTGGACTATTTATATATTAATTCAGACACTCTCCTGGTTGCACTTAACAAACTCTCCCCCATCCAAGCCCTTGACACTAAGGGGGTGCCAATCAATATTGAGTCATCACTGAAGTCCAGCCCTCAACTCTTCTCCAATGTGAGCAGCAACCCAGAGACCTGAAGGCGAATGGGTTATCTGACTGTGAAAGGTTTGAGGTAATCATCTTCTTATATGATGTGTATGCAGTAAGAGATGGAAATCAGGAGCTGCCTATCCCCTCCATTCCTTGTCCAATTATATTGCCCTCATCACTGAAGGTCAACAGTTTACCAGTAAGGTGACATAACAGAATTCTTGGGTCTAGATTAGAATGGTGCTGGAAAAACACAGCAGTTCAGGCAGCATCCGAGGAGCAGTAAAATCAGTCATGTCAATGACATTTGTGCCCTGTAGTGCTGACAATAATAATAGGTTTATTTATAATTTGTAAGTAGCTTATGTTCCATTCGTGTAGTTGTGCGACATGCTTAACTAGATTCTGCGTTCCAAACAAAGTGCAAATCATATAGTATTTTGGGAAACACTGACTACAGCACATATGTGGGCAATTGTGTTTCCATCTTTTGACAGAGCTCTCAGACATTCTAAAAGATGACAAAAAACAGTATTCTTGTTTGCTGCACAACATATTCACCTTTATCTGCAATTATTCCTCAACTATTTCTATGACACAAATCAATTCTTTTGTTTACTCATGGCATATGGGTATCTCTGGCTGGGCCAGCATTCATTGTCCATCCCTAATTGTCCTGCAGAGGGTGGTGATGAATTGTCTTCTTGAACCTGCTGAAATCCATCTGGTGTAAGTAGACCCAAATGCTGTTGAGGAAAGATTTCTCGGATAAAGAAGCAGAGACACTGAGGGAAGGCTGGTATATTTGCAAATCAGGTTTGTGAGTGGCTTTGAGGGGAAATTATAGGTGTTGGAGTTCTCATGTATCTGTTGCTATTGTCCTTCTAGATGGTTATGGTTTCAGATGTGGAAGGTGCTCTCTCAGGTGCCTTGGTGAATTTCTGCAGTGCATCTTGTAGATAGTATACTGTTGCTACTGAGTGTCAGTGGTGGAGGGAGTGAATGTATGCGAATGGGGTGCCAGTCAAAAGGGCTGTATTGTTCTGGATGGTGTCAAACCCCTTGAGTGTTGTTGGAGCTGTCCTCATCCAGGCAAGGGGGGAATATTTGATCACACTTTTAACTTGTGTCTCTTGATGGTGGATAGTTAATGGGGCATCAGGAAGGAAGTTATTTGATGCAAGATTCCTAGCCTCTGGCCTATTTGTACAGCCAACATATTTATGTGGCTAGTCCAGTTCAGTCTCTGGTCAATGTCAACTCAGGATGTTCATAGTGAGAGACTTAATGATGGAAATGCCACTCAATGTCAAAGGACAAAGGTAGGTTCTTTTTTGTGGAGATGGTTAATTGCTTGGCATTTGTAAATGTCACATGTCACCTAAATAATTTCCAGGTTGTGCAGCATTTCAATGTGGACAGTTTCGGTAAGTGAGAAATCAGGAATTGTGCAGAAAATTGTTCAATTATCAGCTAACATCCTAATCCTGATATTATGATAGAGGGATGGTCATTGATAAAGCAGCTGAAGATAGTTGAACCTAAGACCATGACCCTGAGGAACTCCTGCAGGGATGCCCTGAAGCTGAGATGACTGACTTCCAACAACTAAGCCATCTTTCTTGTGTTACTTATGACTCCACACAGTGAACAGTTTCTCCTTGATTCCCATTGAGTCTCGTGCTGTTTGGGCTCCTGGATGTCACACTTGATTAAGTGCAGCCTTGGCACAAAGAGCTGTTAGTTTCCCCTCACATCTGGAATTCAGCCCTTTTGTTCAATGCTGTAATGAGCTGAATGGCCCTGACAAAGTCCAAACTGAGCATCTGTGGGCAGGTTTTAGCAGCAAAAGTGCTGCATGATAGCACTGTTGATCACCCTTCATCACCTTATTGCTGATCAAAAATAGACTTATGGAATGGTAATTGGCTGGGTCGGATTTGTCCTGCTTTGTTATTTATATATGATATGGCTGTGTTATTTTTCACATTGTTGGATAAATGTAGATATCATAGCTATACTAAAACAGCTTGGCTAGGGGTGTGGCAAGTTCTGGAGCACATAGCTTCAGTACTATTACTAGAATGCTGTTAGGGCCCAAACCTTTGCAGTATCCACAGCCTTCAGGCATTTCTAGATATCAAGTCGAGTGAGTCATATTGGATGTTGACTAGTATCTGTGATGCTGGGATCTCTGAAGGAAGGTGAGATGGATCAGCCACTTCGCATTTCTGTCTGTGAATGAATACAAATGTCTCAGCATCGACTTTTTCACTGGTGGTCTCGGCTCCCCCATCATTGAGGATGGGGATATTTGTGAAACTTCCTCCCGTGAGTCGTTTAGTTGTCTCTTACTACTCACTATGAGATGCGGCAGGGCTGCAGAATTCTGTCATCATCTGTTGCAGACCCAGCCCAGCAACAATGTCCGTGAGACTCAACCAGCTCAGTCAGTCATGGTGCTATGTAAAACTGTTTTTCCATGCAGACCACTCAGTCATTCTAAATGATGGCAAAGATCTACGATACCCGTCCTGCACAAAACATTCCCTTCTATCTGTTAGTATTACTCAATTATCACCATTACTCAAGTCAATGTTATTTAATGCATGGTATGTGGGCATTTCTGACTGGGCCAACAGTTAGTGACCATCCCGAGTTGCCCTCAAGAAGGTGGTGTTGAGATGCTTTCTTGGACCAACACAGTCTATTTGGTGTAAGTAGACCCACAGTAAGCATGTTAAAAAAAAACACTTTGCAGTTCCCAACCCATTCCTACCTTCAGTGCTTCATTTAAACAGTGTTCAACATAGAGCAATACTGAGGCATCAGCCGAGGGAAGACAGTATGTGATAATCAGTAGGAAGTTTCCTTGCTCATGTTTGACTTGATGCCATGACTCAATACTGAGGACGTCTGAGGCAATTCCTTCCCAACTGTACCATCCACTCTGCAGAGGTAGTGATCACATTGCCAGAGATGAAGGCATGATTTAAGTTTACGATTATGGTATAATTCTGTGAGTGTGACTATGTCAGGTCATTGCTTGACTTATGAGACAGCCCTCCTAATTTTAACACCAGGCCCCAATTTTAACACCAGGGAGGGTTTTGCAGAATCGGCAGGGCTGAGTTAGCCATTGTTGTTTTTGTTGAAACTTTATTGCTGGAACAGCACAGCAGGTCAGGCAGCATCCAGGGAACAGGAGATTCGACGTTTCGGGCACAGGCCCTTCTTCAGGAATTCCTGAAGAAGGGCCTGTGCCCGAAACGTCGAATCTCCTGTTCCCTGGATGCTGCCTGACCTGCTGTGCTGTTCCAGCAATAAAGTTTCAACTTTGATCTCCAGCATCTGCAGACCTCACTTTCTCCTCCATTGTTGTTTTTGTTGCTTAGATCGATTTACAGTGGTCTATCTGGTTTCAATCGCTTTCAAAGACTGTTTACTGGTTAGATACAACTGAATGGTTTTCTAAGCCAGTTTGGTGGATGTTGATGTAGACTAGGTTAGGTCAGGACAACAGCTTTCCTTTCCTAAAGGACATTATTGAACCAGGTTGGCTTTTATAATCATTTCATGGTTATCATTAGACTTTCAGTTTCAGTTTTATTTGATTCAATCCATCAAATGTGGGCTCCCAGAACATTTCCTGACCCTCCAGGTTAGTAGTTCAGTGACTAACCATTACACCATCACCTGCTCCAGTTGAAGGAAGTATTTTATTACTTACTTAATTGAATCATAGGGCTAGATTTAACAAATAAATCAACTAGGCCTCCTCCCCCAAGTCACATGAAATATTGCATACGGGCAATACACCAGACTGGGTTACAATCTGTGATTGAGACCCAAAGTTGGAAGTCTGCCGCCTGTTCACAAATCATTTAATTAAAAAAAAACAGTTAAAGCAATTAACATGTCCTGCTCCACTTCATGACATTCACAGAGGTGAAATGGAGTTGTAATTCATGTCTAGTTTGTGAGGGTGGCCCTAGGTAGATGAATAGGCCTACAAACTGGTCATTTCTTAGATGTAGCTGCACAGTCTGCTGTTGAAGCTGAGAATGTTGAGGTTTTTGTGATATCTTTTCAATATGTTACAGGATAAGAGGAGCATTGTGAGAAGGGTGAGAGCGCAGGAGTCCTGGACAAAGAGATATCCTTGAGAGTGATAACTTCAATAAGGAATCCAGATTCTCACTATGAAGCTTTTACACTTTGGAGCACGCTGACAACTCCCAGAATGGTGATGCTCCCTCAGGCTCTCTGTCTCTGTCTCTCTTTCTGTCTCAAAAGGCAATGATGTTGTGAAATGCTAACTGGGGAGATCCGTTTGAATTGTGTAGGGGGACATTCCCGCCTCAGACGACTGACTGTGTGGAGTTTGCACGTTCTCCCCGTGTCTGCGTGGGTTTCCTTCGGGTGCTCCGGTTTCCTCTCACAGTCACAAAGATGTGCAGGTCAGGTGAATTGGCCATACTAAATTGCCCGTAGTGTTAGGTATGGGGTAAATGTAGGGGTATGGGTGGGTTGCACTTCGGCAGGTCGGTGTGGACTTGTTGGGCCGAAGGGCCTGTTTCCACACTGTAATGTAATGTAATCTAAACTAATCTAATCTAATCTAAAACTTACAGAGTCATAGAAATGTACAGCACGGAAACAGACCCTTTGGTCCAAACCCGTCCATGCTGATCAGATATCCCAACCCAATCTAGTCCCACCTGCCAGCACCCGGTCCATATCCCTCCAATCCCTTCCTATTCATATACCCATCCAAATGCCTCTTAAATGTTGCAATTGTACCAGCCTCCACCACTTCCTCTGGCAGCTCATTCCATACACGTACCAACCTCTGTGTGAAAAAGCTGCCCCTTAGGTTTCTTTTATATCTTTCCCCTCTCACCCTGAACCTATGCCCTCTAGTTCTGAACTCCCCCACCCCAGGAAAAAGACGTTGTCTGTTTATCCTATCATGCCCCTCATGATTTTATAAACCTCTATAAGGTCACCCCTCAGCCTCCGATGCTCCAGGGAAAACAGCCTGTTCAGCCTCTCCCTTTAGCTCAAATCCTCCAACCCTGGCAACATCCTTGTAAATCTTTTCTGAACCTTTTCAAGTTTCATAACATCTTTCCAACAGGATGGAGACCAGAATTGCCCGCAATATTCCAAAAGTGGCCTAACCAATGTCCTGTATAACCGCAACATGACCTCCCAACCCCTGTACTCAGTACTCTGACCAATAAAGGAAAGCATACCAAACACCTTCTTCACTATCCTATCTACCTGCGACTCCACTTTCAAGGAGCTATGAGTCTGCACTCCAAGGTCTCTTTGTTCAGCAACGCTCCCTAGGACTTTACCTTAAGTGTATAAATCCTGCCAAGATTTGCTTTCCCAAAATGCAGCATCTTACATTTATCTAAATTAAACTCCATCTGCCACTTCTCAGCCTATTGGCCCATCTGATCAAGATCCCTTTGTAATCTGAGGTAACCTTCTTCGCTGTCCACTACACCTCCTATTTTGGTGTCATACTTACTAACCACACCTCTTATTCTTACAACCAAATCATTTATATAAATGATGAAAAGTCGAGGACCCAGCACCGATCCTTGTGGCACTCCACTGGTCACAGGCCTCCAGGCTGATGTACTGGAGGTGACTATGACTTTAAATGTTAATATTTCAGACTCACTCCAAGTATCAAGCAGGGACCTTTGCAGCACATCATTTCAGTAAGGTCCCGATGGATGCATGGTTTAATCACTTTTAGCAAGAATGAGGTTAGTCAGGTTGGAAGGGACAAAGGACTTGGGTGCATTATGAAATTTCCAAATATTCAAGGAGTATGATACATTAGTCATGTATAACTAATAAGCTTACAATGAGTTCACTTTTGGCATTTTTGGATTGTAAAAGGTTGAACTGCTTCAAGTTCCGATTAGCAAGTGATTGCTGGCAAATGATCCTACTGTTCAGTGCATGGTATCCTGGCAATTGTGTCCTGGGGACCAGAATAATGCATATACATCCTCAGGCACTTGAAGATGCTCCAACTGTTCTTCATCACACAACATTGGATAGGTAGATACAACAAACTCAATATTATCTACACCCAAACTATCTCTCAAGAGCTATCATTCATCTGCTCAAAATGAGATTTAAGTGTGTGGACTGAGTAATTGGTGAATTGTAATATGACTGAGCTCCAGTCTCCCTATCAATCATATTCTTCTGTAACCTGCTAAACATGGTGCTTTGAGGAAGAGGGGTCTGGACAGAGGACAATTCATTAGATTTATCAACATCTTCTGGTGAGGAAGATTCTGACGAGTAGCATGGGATGCCAGGCCATCCAGCAGCAGGTCCTGAGGGAAAACAAACATTGGGCCCTCAGGGAACACAGGGAACACAGAATTCTTTCATAATACGATGCTTGAAAGTTCATGTTTTGTTTCAGTCTAAAAAAGGTAATCATTCGCTGAAACACCAAGCATGTATTGCTCAAGATTTGCTTTTAACAAAATTGTTAACAGAATTTCTTACAGTAACCACTGCAGAGAATTCCCTTCTCTGTTACATCGGAGGTGTTTAATTTAACTGGCCTCAGTTCACCTTAGAGTCACAAGAGTCTAATCGCCTCTGCCCTTTGTCTTCAAACATCTAAGGTTAGCTGCTCTCAGCTCTGAGTAACCCCTTCAGTGTTTTCACTAAATATGTCTGCTCTCAAATTGTAAAACTAAACTCTTTGCTCTGAGGCAATCTGTCTTTTAACATTGTCTGCCATCTCCCTTCTTTGCAAGTAACTGTTTTTCACATTCAGTTTCAAAACTTCTACAAAATTGTCAAACTCAAGGTAAGCCAAGGAAAATTCTAGAACTTTTTTACCTGAAACTTAAGGCGCAACCTTTACATTTGCTCCTAAAACTCTTCCAATATAAACAAAACTCCATTGTCCGCTGTCTCGTACTATATTTTAAAAGGGGCCACTATTTTTCCAAAAATGTTTACAAGTTAATCATTAAAACCCTTTATGGACATAGAACAAGCATATATGCCATTTCAAAATTCAATCTCTAAAATAAATGAGATGAATCAATATATGTAACACTTTTCCATCCTCTTTCAACAACTGGCACATATCAGAGACAATGTTTGATGTCATAGAATACCTACAGCATAGAAAGAGGCCGTTTGGCCCAACGAGTCTACATCAACCATCTGGACACCATTCCATCCAGACCCCTGTAACCCTGCATTTACATTGGCTAATCCATCTAGCCTGCATATCCTTGGACACTACAGGCATTTTTAAATACTGCTGATCAACCTAACGTGCACATCTTTGGACAGTGTTGGAAACTGAAGCACTCAGTGAAAACCCCCAGGCAGACATGGGGAGAATATGGAAACTGCACACAGTCACTCAAGGCTGATAGAGAACCCAGCTCCCTGGCGGTGTAAGTGCTAACCACTGAGATGCTATACCATCCTGGCAAATTGGCAAAGATTATGTAGTCTCTTGTAAACACACCCTCCAAGCTTCACCACAATTGCTGACCTTGTCCTTCCCGGCTTCCTCAGTCTGATGGGGAGGTCACCTCTTGCCATCCTGCCACATGAGAAGTTCTCGCTATTCACTCACAGTCTGAAGGAGAGTTCACAGGAAGATACTATCAATCCGAGGGCTAATGGCAGCTGAAGCAAGAGGGGTGGTTCAATGCTTTCAGCTATGGGGCTTTACTGGATGGGCAGAATCAGAGCTGACACAAATGTCACCAAGATGACAACAGCGACTCTTGATCTACTTCCCAAGTAATTAAAAGATTTTCTTTCTACTGTTTTAAATCTGTCACAGTTTGTCTAGAAAGTGATAGTTCATATACAGGAAGATAATTTAGCACCCTTTTGGGTATTTGTGTTATTGTTAAGATTGTTGCTTGAATAACTTAGGATTTGGCTGGTTGTAGGATCGTCGACCTCTGTTCAACATACAAGGCTTTGTGTGTGGGAAATAATATCTCATGAACTTGACTGAGTTTTTTTGAAGAGGTAACCAAGAGGATTGATGAGGGCAGAGCGGTGAACGTGATCTATATGGACTTCAGTAAGGCGTTCGACAAGGTTTCTCACCATAAACTGGTTAGCAAGGTTGGATCTCATGGAATACAGGGGGAGCTAGCCATTTAGATACAGAACTGGCTCGAAGGTAGAAGACAGAGGGTAGTGGTGGTGGGTTGCTTTTCAGACTGGAGGCCTGTGACCAGTAGTGTCCCACAAGGATCAGTGTTGGGTCCACTACTTTTCGTCATTTATATAAGTGATTTGGCTGTGAACATAGGAGGTATAGTTAGTAAGTTTGCAGATGACACCAAAATTGGATTTGTAGTGGACGGCGAAGAAGGTTACCTCAGAGAGTACAGTGTGATCTTGATCAGGTGGGCCAATTGGCTGAGGAATGGCAGATATAGTTTAATTTAGAAGAATGTGAGGTGCTGCATTTTGGAAATGCAAATCAGAGCAGGACCAAACATCTAATGGTAAAGTCGTAGAGAGTGATGCTGAACAAAGAGACCCTGGAGTGCAGGTTCATAGCTCCTTGAAAGTAGAGTCGCAGTTAGATAGGATAATAAAGAAGATATTTGGTATGCTTTCCTTTATTGGTCAGAGCATTGAGTATAGGAGTTGGGAGGTCATGTTAGGGCACTTTTGGATTATTGCGTGCAATTCTGGTCTCCTTCCTATCAGAAGGATGTTGTGAAACTTGAAAGGGTTCAGAAAAGATTTACAAGGATGTTGCCAGGGTTGGAGGATTTGAGCTATAGGATAGGCTTATTAGGCTGCGGTTATTTTCCCTGGAGACTCCGAGTCTGAGGGGTGACCTTATAGAGGTTTATAAAATGAGGGGCATGGATAGAATAAACAGACAAGGTCTTTTCCCTGGGGTGGGGGAGTCCAGAACTAGAGGGCATAGGTTCAGGGTGAGAGGGGAAAGTTATAAAAGAGACCTGAGGGGCAACTTTTTCACGCAGAGGGCAGTCCGTGTATGGAATAAGCTGCTAGACGAAGTGGTGGAGGATGGTACAATTACAGCATTTAAAAGGCATTTGGATGGGTATATGAATAGAAAGGCTTTAGAGCGATATGGACCAAGTGCTGGCAAATGGGACTAGATTCTGTTTGGATATCTGGTCGGCATGGATGAGTTGGACCAAAAGGTTTGTTTCCATGTTGTATGTCTCTATGATTCTATGATTCTAATTATTTCACCAATCTTTGAATCTCAGTTTTCATTATGTCTTTTTGCACTTTTGTTTGCAAACTGCAGAACAGTCGAAGACTGTTCACCCTTGATAAGAGTAGCCCTTTAAATTGAATACTTCAGCCAATTTCTGGCTTATGAACTGGCACCTACCTCTCTTACCAGTCCACGCTGGGGGGAGCAATGGCCAACTGACTGCTCATTGAACAACTGATGATTGATTGCATTGGAAACATCGAAAGAGTTGGGAGTCATTGGAACATGTGATAAACTAAAGATTTATCTGGCAAAGGAAAAAGCAGGAACCATTCTGTCTTCCACATTGTTTAATTAACAATATACAGAAGAACATAAGTGCAAGACTGCTCTACCCTTTCACAGGGGGCTAGCACCTTCAATACATTACCTGTGCTGACACCATTTGTTAAAGTTCACTTGAGAATGTAAGTTTTTAAAAAAAGTTTTGTGATTTGCATATGAAAGAAGTGAAACTAACATGGTCATTCTAACAGGTGAGAGACTTAACAAACAATCAAGATATTTTTCAATGTATAATTTCAGTTACACCACACTGTAAACTTTTGCTATGAATTCTGTGTCTTACAATTGTGTCCTCCACAACTGCCTGATGAGGGAGCGGCGCCCGAAAGCTAGTGCTTCCAATTAAACCTGTTGGACTATAACCTGGTGTTGTGTGATTTTTAACTTTATACGCCCTAGTCCAACACTGGCATCTCCAAATCATACATATATAATATTGCCATCTGCTGCCACACTTGAGGCTTTGCTGATGCTTTTGTGGGGACTGACCTCTGCCGACAATGACATTCTAATTTAAACGTAATTTTGTTTTGAGCATTTGTTTTTTCTCACAATGCCCCTTTAAGGGGTGGTCATCTTTTAATTTGGTTTTATTGGTTTAATTTAATGCTGTTTATCAAAGAGTATCCAGCTCTCCTTACCTTCCCTCACTTCTATTGTTGTTGCACAAGCACTAGGACTGTGTTTGTAAAGTTCTACATTTAGAGATAGGGGAGATTTGATGGCAGAGAAAAAGTAACAGTGGTTACAAGAAATAACAGGAGTGATTTGGTGGTGGTAAAAAATGAATGCTCAGACATGTGTGAAAGCATCTATAGGTAAAACAAAAGCCCGAGATTCACTAGAGTTGAGACCAGTGTTAAAATATTAAACTGAGTACAAATGGTGCTATTAGGCTTGTATTCTGTGGAATGTAGATGGTTAAGGAATGATCTAATTGAGGTACTTAAGATGATTCAGATATTTGACAGATATTTCTGGTGATGGGAATGTAAGAAAAAAGGAAGAGAAGGGTGTACAGATCAACTGTCCCCTCTGTGACAATCCAGCTTTCAGAGAGTATATTGCTGCATGGGCGGCAGCTGTACATCCTTCATCTCCTAGTCCACCATTCAGGCATGTTTTGGCCCTGTCATTCCCTTCGGTAGAGAGCAGGAATACCCAGTCACCCCACTCCAAGCCCAATCTGGTCAGGTGCTCTCTACACTGCAATTCTCCCCTTATCGATGGAGATGTAACGTGAAGGGTTTTGTATACTGGAGTCATAGAGTCATAAAGATGTACAGCATGGAAACAGACCCTTCGGTCCAACCCGTCCATGCCGACCAGATATCCCAACCCAATCTAGTCCCACCTGCCAGCATCTGGCCCATATCCCTCCAAACCCTTTCTATTCATATACCAATCCAAATGCCTTTTAAATGTTGCAATTGTACCAGCCTCCACCACTTCCTCTGGCAGCTCATTCCATACACGTACCACCCTCTGCATGAAAACTTTGCCCTTGGGTCTCTTTTATATCTTTCCCCTCTCACCCTAAACCTATGCCCTCGAGTTCTGGACTCGCCACCCCAGGGAAAAGACTTTGTCTATTTATCCAATCCATGCCCCTCATAATTTTGTAAACCTCTATAAGGTCATCCCTCAGCCTCCGACGGTCCAGGGAAAACAGCCTGTTCAGTCTCTCCCTATAACTCAAATCCTCCAACCTTGGCAACATGCTTATAAATCTTTTCTGAACCCTTGCAAGTATCACAACATCTTTCCAAAAGGAAGGAGACCAGAATTGCACGCAATATTTCAACCAATGTCCTGTACAGCTGTAACATGACCTTCCACCTCCTAAACTCAATACTCTGACCAATAAAGGAAAGCATACCAAACGCCTTCTTCACTATCCTATCTACCTGCGACACCACTTTCAAGAAGCTATGAACCTGCACTCTAAGGTCTCTTTTTCAGTATCACTCCCTAGGACCTTACCATTAAGTGTATAAGTCCTGCTAAGATTTACTTTCCCAAAATGCAACACCTCGCATTTATCTGAATTAAACTCCATTTACCACTTCTCAGCCCATTGGCTCATCTGATCAATCTGTTGTAATCTGAGGTAACCCTCTTCACTGTCCACTACACCTCCAATTTTGGTGTCATCTGCAAACTTACTAACTGTACCTCTTATGCTCACATCCAAATCATTTATATAAATGATGAAAAGTAGTGGACCCAGCACAGATCCTTGTGGCACTTCACTGGTCACAGTCCACCAGCCTGAAAAACAACACTCCACCAGCACCTTCTGGTCTTCTACCTTTGAGCCAGTTCTGTATCCAAATGGCTAGTTCTCCCTGTATTCCGTGAGATCTAACCTTACTAACCAGTCTACATGGGGAACCTTGTTGAACGCCTTACTGAAGTCCATATAGATCACATCTACTGCTCTGCCATCATCAATCCCCTTTGTTACTTCTTCAAAAACTCAATCAAGTTTGTGAGACATGATTTCCCACGCATGTTGACTATCCCGAATCAGTCCTTGCCTTTCCAAATACATATACATCCTGTCCCTCAGGATTCCCTCCAACAACTTGCCCACCACCGACATCAGGCTCACTGGTCTATAGTTCCCTGGCTTATCCTTACCACCCTTCTTAAAGAGTGGCACCACGTTTGCCAACCTCCAGTCTTCTGGCATCTCAACTGCGATTATCGATGACACAAATATCTCAGCAAGAGGCCCAGCAATCACTTCTCTAGCTTCCCAAAGAGTTCTCAGGTGCACCTGATCAGGTCCTGGGGATTTATCCACCTTTATGTGCTTCAAGACATCCAGCACTTGCTCCTCTGTATTATGGACATTTTTCATGATGTCATCATCTATTTCCCTACAGTCTATATCTTCCATGTCCTTTTCCACAATAAATACTGATGCAAAATACTCATTTAGTATCTCCCCCATTTTCTGCGGGTCCACACAAAGGCTGCCTTGCTGATCTTTGAGGGGCCCTATTCTCTCCCTAGTTACCCTTTTGTACTTAATGTATTTGTAAAAACCCTTTGGATTCTCCTTAATTCTATTTGCCAAAGCTATCTCATGTCCCCGTTTTGCCCTCCTGATTTCCCCCTTATGTATATCCTACTTCCTTTATACTCTTCTAAGGATTCACTCAATCTATCCTGTCTATACCTGACATATGCTTCCTTCTTTTTCTTAATCAAACCCTCAATTTCTTTAGTCATTCAGCGTTCCCTATACCTACCAGCCTTCCCTTTCACCCTGACAGGAATATACTTTCTCTGGATTCTTGTTATCTCATTTCTGAAGGCTTCCCATTTTACAGCCGTCCTTTTACCTGCGAACATCTGCCTCCAATCAGCTTTTGAAAGTGCTTGCCAAATGCCGTAAAAATTAACCTTCCTCCAATTTAGAACTTCAACTTTTAGATCTGGTCTATCCTTTTACATCACTATTTTAAATCTAATAGAATTATGGTCGCTGGACCCAAAGTACTCCCCACTGACACCTCAGTCACCTGCCCTGCCTTATTTCCCAAGAGTAGGTCAAGTTTTGCACCTTCTCCAGTAGGTACATCCACATACTGAGTCAGAAAATTTTCTTGTAAGCACTTAAACAACTTCCTCTCCATCTAAACCCTTAACTCTATGGCAGACCCAGTCTATGTTTGGAAAGTTAAAATCCCCTACCATAACCACCCTATTATTCTCACAGATAACTGAGATCTCCTTACACATTTGTTTATCAATTTCCCTCTGACGATTAGGGGATCTATAATACAATCCCAATAAGGTGATCATCCCTTTCTTATTTCTCAGTTCCACCCAAATAACTTCCCTGGAAGTATATTCGGGAACATTCTCCCTCAGTACAGCTGTAATGCTATCCCTTATCAAAAATGCCACTCCCCCTTCTTTCTTGCCTCCCTTTCTATCCTTCCTGTAGTATTTGTACCCTGGAACATTAAGCTGCCAGTACTGCCCATCCCTGAGCCATATTTCTGTAATTGCTATGATATCCCAGTCCCATGTTCCTAACCATACCCTGAGTTCACCTGCCTTCCCTGTTAGGTCCCTTGCATTGAAATAAATGCAGTTTAATTGAATACTCCTATCTTGTCCCTGCCTGCCCTGACTGTTTGACTCGCTTCTGTTTTCAACTGTATCAGTCTCAGATTGATCTCTTTCCTCACTTTCTCCCTTAGTCCCACCTCCCCCCCCCCCCACCTTACTAGTTTAAATCCTCCTGAGCAGCTCTAGCAAATCTCACTGCCAGTATATTAGTCCCCTTCCAATTCAGGTGCAATCCGTCCTTCTTGTACAGGCCACTTCTACCCCAAAAGAGATTCCAATGATCCAAAAATGTGAATCCTTCTCCTATACACCAGCTCCTCAGCCATCCATTCATCTGCTCTATCCTCCTATTCCTGCCCTCACTAGCTCGTAGCACTGGGAGTAATCCAGATATTACTACTCTCGAGGACCTCCTTTTTAAATTCCTGCCTAACTCTCTGTAATCTCCCTTCAGAACCTCAACCTTTTCCCTTCCTATGTTGTTGGTTCCAATGTGGACAATGACCCCTCTCCCCCTTGAAAACATTCTGCACCGTCTCTGAGACATCCTTGATCCTGGCACCAGGGAAGCAACACGCCATTCTGATTTTTTCTCTGCTGGCCATAGAAACATCTGTTCGTGCCTCCGACTAGAGAGTCCCCTAAAACAATTGATCTCTTGGAACACAACGAACCCCTTATTGCGTTACAGTCAGTCTCAATACCAGAAACTTGGCTGTTCATGCTATATTCCCCTGTGAATCGATCACCCTCTACATTTTCCAAAACAGCATACTTGTTTGAAATGGGGATAGCCACAGAAGACTCCTGCACTAACTGCCTACCTCTCTTAACTTTCCTGGAGATAACTCATTTATGTGACTGTATCTGCGACTTTCCCCCCTTCTTATAACTGCCATCCATCACAAACCGTTGCTGTTGCAAATTCCTCATTGCCTCTAATTGTCTCTCCAACCGATTCATTCAATCTGATAGGATTTACAACCAACAGCATTTATTGCAGATATAATCCACAGTAACCTGTAAACTCTCCTTAAACTCCCACATCTGACAAGACGTGCACATGACTCTACTAAAGGCCATTTTTGCTCCATCGCAAACTCCAGACCCAGAAAATAACACCGCCTTATTCCTCTACAAAACACTATCCCAGGCTAAATTAATAGTTATGTCTTATATTTTAAGTTTAATCAAGAGACATATCTCAAAAAACATATAATCAAGAAAGAACCCACTCTACTCACTACTGCAGACTTTCTGTAGGTCACACTTAAAACTATTCACTTATCTGTTTCTGTGCTGTGACTTCACCGAAACAGTTCCTCCAAGATCAGCTGTGAATTTCACTGTTTGTTAATTTTCCCAGGCGCACTCCGATGTCCAGCTGTATATGAATTCATACAGCAAAGACAGTAACTGTGCAGGTTCACTGTTGTGCCAGTTTCTTTCTCTCTCTCTCACCTGCACTGACCTCACCATGTGCTTCCTTTGTCTGTATATCTCCTTTTTTAAAACTGCTGTTGTTTTGACCTTTTTTCCCGACGTTCCAAAGTAATGCCACAGCATATGAAATAGTAATTGCTGCTCCTGTTACAGCCAGAAATTTTTCCCGTGCTCCAGCTTGGATTACCCAGAATCCTATATACTGAACAATGGGATGTTAATGTGAGTCACAGCCTCCCAGACAGAATTTAATGACTGTGGTCTTGAGGAGCCTGCAGTCCATAGGTTCATAGGGTATGTCAGGTTGCAGTACCACTCCCTATTTTTTGTGGAAATGGATCCTCAGTTTCTGTTTGCACTTCAGCCCCATGCTCCAGATCTTTGGCCATTTGGTGCGGATTAGGCTGGAAAGATCAGATGGTCTCCTCATAGATCTGCTCCTGGAATTTGCTAATGTAGCTATCAGCGAATCCAGGCAGTTGGCCAGAGAGTTTTGTTAAGACCCAACTGTCTATCTCTCTTCTGTGGTTACAACTGTTCATGGCTGCCCTAGGGTAGAGTGTGCAGAGTATCCACTGGCATTTTCAGGCCTTTTGCAACTGGTGAGGATGGCGGGGGCTTGAGGTGTTATCACTCACTAAAATAATTTAATAATAATTTAACTGTGATGAGTTTCCTTTTAATTTTGTATCTGTTCCAGTGCTCTTTTAAGGGGTAGAGTATTCCCTAGATTGTGAATTTGACTAATGGATTGTTCAGAAGAGTACGTATACTCAACTGACACTTCACATGCAACATTAGCAACATGTACTTCCCCTTCTGTCTTCCTGAACCCACAGTAAGTGTGAAGCTCAGCCAGCCTCAGAGAATTCAGGTGCATTGTGAGCAGAAAGAGTTTTCACCTCATATTATCTGCAGGGGGGTACTGTTGGTATGTGTAAGGTTTTCAGGATGCCAGCATAACCCTTCCATTCTGCGACAGTCCCAATTGTGAACTCCCAATCAGCAGAGGCGGAGGCATGGACTAGTAATCCAGAGACTCAGATAAATGCTTTTGGGCTGAATTCAAATCCCATCACAGCACATGAGACAGACATCGGTGGTGGGCAAGTTGTTGGAGGGAATCCGGAGTGACAGGATTTACATGTATTTGGAAAAGCAAGGATTGATTAGAGATAGTCAGCATGGCTTTGAGTGTGGGAAATCATGTCTCACTAACATGATTGAGTTTCTTGAAGAAGTAACATCGAGAGCAGAGTGGTAGACGCGATCTATTTGGATTTCAGTAAGGTGTTCGACAAAGTTCCTCATGGGATACTGCTTGCATGGTTAGATTTCATGGAATACAGGGAGAACTAGCCATTTGGATACAGAACGAGCTCAAAGGGAGAAGACAGAGGGTGTTGGTGGGGGGTTGTTTTTCAGATTGGAGGACTATGGCCAGTGGAGTGGCACAAGGATCGGAGCAGGGTCCAATGCTTTTTGTCATTTATATAAATGATTTGGATGTGAACCTAACAGGTGGAGTTAGTAAGTTTGCGGATGATACCAACATTGGAGGTGTAGTGAGCAGTGAAGAAGGTTACCTCAGAGTACAACAGGATCGTGATCAGATGGGCCAATGGGCTGTGGAGTGGCAGGTGGAGTTTAATTTCGATCAATGTGAGGTGTTGCATTTTGGAAAACGCAAATCAGAGCAGGACTTATATACTTAATGGTAAAGTCCTGGAGAATGTTGCTGAACAAAGAGACCTTGGAGTGCGTGTTCATAGTTCCTTGGAAGTAGACTCACACATCGATAAGATAGTGAAGAAGGCATTTGATATGCTTTCCTTTATTGGCCAGAGCATTGAATATAGGATTCAGGAGGTCATGTTGCGGCTGTACAGGACATTGGTCAGACCACTTTTGGAATATTGCATGCAATTCTGGTTTCCTTCCTATTAGAAGGATGTTATGAAACTTGAAAGGGTTCAAAAAGGACTTACAAGGATATTGCCAGGGTTGGAGGATTTGAGCTATGGGAGAGGCTGAATAAGCTGGAGCTGTTTTCCCTGGAGCATCGGAGGCTGAGGGGTGACCTTATAGAGGTTTATAAGATCATGAGGGGCACGGATGTGAATAGACAAAGTCTTTTCCCTGAGGTGGAGGAGTACAGAACTAGAGGGCACAGCTTTAGGGGGAGAGGGGAACAATATAAAAGGGACCTAAGGGGCAACGTTTTCACACGGAGAGTGGTGCATGTATGGAATGAGCTGCCAGAGGAAGTGGTGGAGGCTGGTACAATTGCAACATTTAAAAGGCATCTGGATGGGTATACCAATAGGAAGGGTTGAGAGGGATATGGGCCAGGTGCTGGCAAATGGGTCTAGATTAAGTTAGGATATGTGGTCGGCATGGGCAAGTTGGACCGAAGGATCTGTTTATGTGCTGTACATCTCTGTGACACTATGACTGTAAGCATTACAATTTGAATTCAAATAAAAAATTGACATTAGACTTGTGTCGATCTGAGGCAACTGAATGCCTTTCTTGCTGCAGTGTATTGGGTGGCTGTATGCTACATTCTCTGGATTCCTGAGCCCTCTGGGACCCAGCAAAATCCTATATTCCCATTGCAGTTCTCAAACAATGCTATGCTGGTGCAACTATCAAAGGATCAACCTTCACTATTGAAGTGCCTTTAGGAAAGCCCAATTCTTTAAGACCTCCACTTTTTTTTAGTCCTTTCACGTCTCACATAAATTCTCATGGATGTCTTCAGCTCGGGACATTGGAGGGATACATGCCTAGCCCATTGAGCCCACTCATTGCTTCTTTGACTCATAAATGAAGCTACACCATGGCAGCCTGGAAACCATTATATTCACTTGATGTTATTCTTCTTCTGTGTCCCCATGAACATTTATGTTCTCTCAATGTGCTCACATGCCAGAGAATTGCAGCATAGATAGAAAGCATAGATAGATGGCCCCACCATTTGTAGAAGGGACTCCACTGCCTCTGGGCCTTTTAAAAAATTCA
Organism: Chiloscyllium plagiosum; assembly: GCF_037043375.1. NCBI lineage: Eukaryota > Metazoa > Chordata > Chondrichthyes > Orectolobiformes > Hemiscylliidae > Chiloscyllium > Chiloscyllium plagiosum. The sequence goes on along the minus strand of NW_028270174.1, from coordinate 35,935,016 downwards.
CTCATGGGACATGAGTGTCACTGATTGGGCCAGCGTTTGTTGACAGTCCCTAATTGCCCTTTGAGAAGGTGGTGGTGAGCTGCTTTCTGGAACAGTTGCAATCACATGCTGTAGGTAGACCCACAAGGAAATTTGGGATTTTGACCCAGTGACAGTGAAGGAATGGTGACATATTTTTCAAGTCAGAATGGTGAGTGTCTTGGAGGGGAACTTGCAGGTGATGCTATTCCCCTGTATCTGTCTGCCCTTGTCTTTCTAGATAGTCGTGGGTTTGGATGGTGTAGCCTAAAAGCTTTGGTGAATTTCTGCAGTGCATCTTGTGGATAGTACACACTCCTGCTCCTGAGCATTTGTGGTGGATGGAGTGGATGCCTGTGAATGTTGTGCCAGTCAAAAGTGAGCTGCTTTATTCTGAATGGTGAGATGGAAATGTGTTGCTGGAAAAGCGCAGCAGGTCAGGCAGCATCTAGGGAACAGGAGAATCGACGTTTCGGGCATTAGCCCTTCTTCCTGAAGAAGGGCTAATGCCCGAAACGTCGATTCTCCTGTTCCCTAGATGCTGCCTGACCTGCTGCGCTTTTCCAGCAACACATTTCCATCTCTGATCTCCAGCATCTGCAGACCTCACTTTCTCCTTATTCTGAATGGTGTCAAGCCTTTTAAATATTGTTGGATAGAGATCCATCACACTCTTGACTTGAGCCTTATAGAAGGTGGAAGGGTTTCGGTGAGTTAGGAGGTGAGTTGCTTGCTCTCTGACATTATTTTGTAACCACAGTATGTATATGGCAAGTCAAGCTGAGTTTCTCATCAAAGATAACCCTCAGGATATTGATAGTAATGGTATCACCAATGAATGTCAAACAGCAATGGTTGGATTGTTTTTTTATTAGGGATGCTCATTGCATTTGTCAGATCTTGATGCACTTGAACAGGCACTGCTTCAGCATCTGAGGAGTAGCAAATGGTGCTGAACATAGTGCAATCATTGATGAATGTCCCCACTTCTGACCTTAAGTTAGAGGGAAAGCCATTGATGAAACGAATGAGGATGTTTGGGCTGAGGATACTATTCTGAGGAACTCCTGCAGAGACGCCCTGGAGTTGGACTGACTTCTAACAACCAATGTGTCAGGTATGACTCCAACCACTGGAGAGTTTTACACCCAGATTCCCATTGATTCGAGTTTTGCTAGTGCTCCTTGACGCTGCACTCTGTCAAATATGGCCCTGATGGCAAGGAGTGAAACTCTCACCTCACCTCTGGAATTCAGCTGTTTTGTCCATGTTTGAAGCAAGGCTGTATTAAGGTAAGGAGCTGAGTGGACCTGGCAGAACCCAAATGGGGTGTCAATGAGAAGCTTATTGCTAAGCAGGTGTTGCTTCATTGCGTTGTTAATGACATCTTTCAATGTTTTATTGATGTATTGAGAATTGCTCATACAACGTGGGAATTAAAATGGAGGCAACCAGAAATGTTTCTTGCCTGTGGTCTGAATGAGGTAATCTGCAAAGTGAAAACCACATTAAAATTAACAATAGCATTAACATGAACAGATTTGTAAAAAACAAATATAAGCATTAAATTTAGAGAAGGAGACAGAAATCTCTGATTCACCCAGAAAGGAGTGTTTGTAAGTCATGAAATATGAGAAAGGAAGAGATAAATAGTTAGTTGTTATAATTCTCCACTTCAGGGAGAATGTGCTGTGGAAGGGAAGGGGATAAAAAATAGACTAAGGCAGGAAGGAACCATGCCTTTGGAATACTAAACAGAGAGGGCAGTGGACAAAGTATAATGTGATACTGGAGTTGGTGGAGGAAATGTGGCACCACCACCAAACATACCCGCTTCTCCTATTCAGTGTTCTATAGAGACCAATCTCTCTTTGATTCATGCCTCAGTCAGTGCTCATTCTCAATTTCAGATCACCAATTGTGCCTCAATTTGACTTTTTCCTTTTCTTTTTTCTTGTTTTAATCTATTTTCTGCTTTCAGACAGTAGCTGTTCATCATTCTATATTTCTCCTAAACTAATCATTTATTTATTCACTTGTCTCACAATAACTTCCTTTGTCCTTGCACCACTAATCTGTTTGTCCTTTACTTTCTCCTACCTTTCACACTATCTCTAGGCATTCTTGTTAGTTTTTTGTTCTGCCCCACCCAATCCCCATTCTCTTGTTTGAAACCTATTACATTTCCAACTCTCACAATTCTGATGAAAGGTCATTCACCTGAGATTATAGTCAGCATTGACTGGTTGAATTGAGGGGTCTGTTTCCATGCTGTATGACTCTGTGTGATGTGATCATACTGTGGTGTTGGGCACTTTGACTACTAGGCAGAGAGCTGGTGTAGGAACTGTGGTGCCTTTTTTCTGGAAATCATACATTATTTAGGCAGTGGTAAGATCACCAGGACACGTTTCCCTAGAATCAAGACCTCAGGGCAGATGACTCACCAATCAGAGCCTGGCAGTGCTCGTACTCAATACTGCCACCTAGGTCACCCAGGCAACTGTCAGAGGGACACCCTCCTTTCATCCCAGGATCATGCAGGACTCAGATGGCAGATCAGTATTGCAAAATGAGTCTTCTCATGTTTGGGATCATCGAGACAGGGTCAGAGTTGGGGGTGGGGATGTGGGAGTGCGGAATTGTTGGTGGAGGTCAGGCACAAGGGCAGAGAGACGGCTCCAGCATGTTCATGTCCTTGATCAGGTGACAAACAGTTTTATCCGTCATGCACACCATGTGATGATAAACATGCCTGCAGGATTATTAATCCCAGTGAGGGCAGATTAAGTCATCATTAATTTGCCACTTGGAAACCTCAATTGCTAATGCATGGGAAGGGTGACCATGAGACTTCCCATCAAAGTGTAATTCTGGTGGGATGAGGAAGACAGTGGGGGTTCCAATGTGTTACCACCCTGTCTAATTATATACATTTCCACCTCCAAGCGCCAGAGTAGAGCATTTAGCACACTCACTCTGATTCTACCTTTACAAATGCTGCCTGATCTTCTGAGTGGAGTTGTGGCATTTTCTGTTTTATATCTGTTTCAGTACTGTTGGTTGAGGGATAAATATTAGGCAGGATACTGAGGAGAACTCCCCTGTTGTTCTTTGAATAGTGCCATGGGATCATTTCTATTCACTTGAGAAGGCAAGCGAGCCCTTGGTTTAACCTCTCATCTGCAATTTGAAAAACCAATAGCCCAGGTCATGCAGCAGCTATTTCAAAGGTGCCCGAAGCAGGTTAAATGAACACTCACTGAGTACAGAACATTGCCTAATCAGTACTAATTTTCTCCACCTCAGACGCTTCCAGGTTAACCCCGGGATCAGCCTGAAGCAGTGACTCCGAGAGAAATAACTGGAACCACTCCAGGACACCTGTGAACTGTTGCCGTAATGAGCCTTTGGATCTGTTCCCAGTATAAACAGAAACCTGAACTAGTTTGAGAAGCGCAGTTCTAAAATTAACATGTCAGATATGGGATTTTTGTTTCTTTTCAGCTCTTGTTAAAAATTAATACATAGTGAAGTGTACTTTGTACACACAGTCATTCCTTCTCCTTTAACTGCTCTTTCCAGCTGGGCTCAGGTATTTTACTGAAAACAGAAATCAAATGAAGTAATAGTACTGTTCACCGATTTGTACATATGCTCAACTTTGTAGTTATGTTTCTGCATGAGGGCAGTTTTGGTATGCAGTACATAGCATATGCAGCTGTTCCTGCGGCCACGAACAATTGGCTATCAGTCTAGGGGTGGAATTCCTGTCTTAGGTTATTTTGCAAAACATATAAAGATGAGCAGAAAGTGATACTTGTTATTCACATCAATGTTTTTATTCAAGTTAACAAATTAAGTTTTATTTCCCTCTTCTGGTTTAATCATGGATCTAATGTTCCCGATGTACCACGTTCTTTGGCCATACTTGATGATTACATAGTACAAGATTTCAGACAGCTTTAGTTCCATTTGTTACCGAGTTCAAAGGGTAGATGTCCAAGTAGTGTCACATTGAACTGTTTATTGTACGCAACTGATAATATCCCAGCCTAACACAACGTATACACACACACACACTATCATTCCTTTCTGCTGAGGCACAATAAGTGGAATCAGATATGTGCAACATAAGTTGGGATTTACTCAGACAGTACATTTTTCCCCAAAAAACATAATGTAGTTAATAGGAATATAATGTTAGCTGCAAAACATTAAAAGTAAAGGAACAAGTAGCTATTCTTTTTATTCTGCTGGTTAACATCTGGCTTTGTATCTCTATCGAACAGGATACTACTTCCATTAAATAAATTATTTCAAGTACATAAATAGTATAAGGTTGAAATTTTCAATTTGCACTTGTAAGCAGTATTTATTTTAAAATATATTTATATTAGGTTATACTTATATAATTTGACTTCATGTATATTGTCCATATTCACTCACTCATCCACAATAAGTGCAAACATTTTGATGAAATGCAGTTCCCCAACATATGCACTATCCAGCATGTCGTCTGAAATGTTTTACTCAGACAGTATTCTGTGACCAATTGGTCATGAATATAGCATTGCTGAAATCTCTTCTGTGCTTATCAGATTAGTCTAAGTCTCAAACCTGGCTCTGTGGTGTTGTCAGAGATTTTTGTTTTAAGATCCCCAACAGTATGGAAACAGGCCCTACAAGTCCACACTGACCCTCTGAAGAGTAGCTCACCCAGACCTATTCCATCAGCCCTATGTTTACCGTTGGTTGATCTTTTGCCCATTTTGAAGAAGTTCTCTGACTCCCTCAGATGTGCACTCAGTGAGTCCTTTTCTCACTGCCATAGTGCCTGATAATACATTCATGACACTAACCATCCCTTCAGTAACTTCCAGTTCCCCATCCCCTAGTGTTTTATCTTCACTATGGATGTGCAGTCCTTATACATGTCCATTCCCCAAAAGAGTGGCCTTTCGGCCCTGAGCTTCTTCCTCTCCAACAAACCCATTCAGTCCCCTCTACCAATATCCTCCTCTGCCTCGCCGATCTACTCTTCACCCTTAATAACTTTTCCTTCAACTCTTCCCGTTTCCTCCAAATCCAGGGGGTAGCCTTGGGCACTTGGATGGCCCCTAGCTATGCCTGACTCTCTGTCAGCTACATTGATCAGTCCCTCTTCAATGCATGAGCAAGTACTATTGCTCAATTCTTCTGCCATTACCTAAATGACTGCATCAGCACAGCATCCTGAACCCAGGCTGAACTGGAGCAGTTCATTGACTTCACTAACAAATTCCTCCCTGCCCTCAAATTCACTTGGTCTATCTCGGACACCTCCCTCCCCTTTCTTGATCACTTTGTTTCCATCCCCAACAACAGTCTACAGACTGACATTTACTATAAACCCACAGACTCTGACAACTATATGGACTACACGTCCTCCCACCTAGTGTCTTGCAAGAACTCTGTCCCATTTTCCCAATTCCTCCACCTCCGTCACATCTGCTCGGACGAAGAGACATTCCACTCCCAAGCATCCCAAATGTCTACCTATTCTAAACTATGTGCTTTTCCTCCCTCTGTCATCCAGGCACCCTTCCACTGCACTGTCTCCATTCACTGCTCCACTGCTCTAAACCTCCACCTCCAAATACATTAAGACAGAAACCCCGTTGTCCTCACCCACCACCCCTCCAGTCTTCACATCCAATGTATCATCCTTAAACGCTTCCACCGATTCCAACTAGACCTCACTACCAGGAACATCTCCCCGTCCCCACCCCTCTCTGCCTTCCACAAGGATTGTTCCCTTTGCCAGTCCTTGGTTTGTGTCAGTCTCCCCACCAATCCCCCTGAACCCCCGGGTGCCTTCCCCTGCAACCGGAAAAGATGTAAAACCTGCCAGCATACCAACCCTTCACCTCTATTCAGGGCCCCAAACAGTCCTTCCAGGTGAGACAGAGGTTCACCTGTCTCTCCTCCAACCTAGTTTACTGTATCATGTGCTCCCGATGTGGTCTTCTCTACATTGGGGCGACCGAACGTAAACTGAAGGCATGTTTCGCCAAGCATCTCAGCCAGGCTCCCAGGGGTCAACCTGACCTCCCAGTCAGCCCACCCCCCCCCCCCCGCCCTATTTTTATACCCCTTCCCACTCTCTTTCTGACATGTGCATCCTCAGCCTCCTCCATTGCCACAGAGAATCAGACCGCAAATTGGAGGAACAACACCTCACCTTCTGCCTGGGCAGCCTACAGCCGAGAGGACTCAACATTTAGTTCTCCAATTTCAAATAACCTTCCTCCCATCCTACTACTTTTGCAGCCCCGACCCACCCAAAACCCTCCCAACCCCCATCCCTTTATCTGCAGCTCCCCTTACCCCCATCCCCAGCCCTGAAGAAGGGTTACACCCAAAACGTTGACTTCACCTCCTGATGCTGCCTGGCTTGCTGTGTTCTTCCAGCCTCCTGTTGTCTACTTTGGATTCCAGCATCTGCAGTTTCTTTGTCTCTAACTAAGATTTGGCTTTTGCTATGGTTCTGTTGCTTTCTGGAGTATTTTAACTTTCGTAATGTCTACGGCAGGTGCAGAAGGACACCATCCTGGTCTCCAAGTTTCCGCACAAACCAATTTCTCTCAGATAAGGAGACAGTAGTAGTATTGGAGTGCAACTGGGAGAATGAACAGTGGGCACCCAGAGGCGAGTAAGAAGAGAGAGGAGAGGTCAGAATGAAGCCATACGCACACACGCTATTGGGAACAAGTTTTCAGACTAGACCACAGTATGGAAAATGTGTGAGTTGGCTATGTTTCAAAAAGGATATTTTCACTGAATTATGACACTCTCTGCAGCCATGAATGCAATAACAAGGGTTGCACTCAAAATGTCATCTTCTCTACCTCCTGAGGCTGCCTGGCTTGCTGTGTTCTTCCAGCCTCCTGCTTGTCTACCTCAAATGCAACAGGGACAGGACAAGAATCACATTGCTACTGGTGACCATGGCATTGGATTCTTTCCAGGCTGAATACTAGCAATATTTTTGTAGTTTGTGGTTCATTGGTGTGTGAGGAACATTACTGACTCCCTCTATTCAAAGAGAGATAACCACAGATCATTCCTTCTTCCTAGTGAACTGTAGGCATACTGAGCATGAAGAGGTTTTGTGAACAATAGAGCCTTCCTGATGATGTGAGGCGACATTGACAGCACATTGAATTGATTTGAGGGTGCTGTATGTCAAGTCCAAGATGTACCACAACCAAAATGATGTGTTACTCACCTCTCAGTAGATGTATGATCATATGCAGCAAATCATAACAGCAGTCATGAAGTCTTCATTCTAGAGAAGTTTTCTGTGCTATCTGCACTATTATGCAAACCAAAAAGTAGTTGCTGGACGATAAGAGCTATCTGTTGACAACAGAACTCATGACTTTGTTTCACTCAGTTGTGCATCCTGTAGGTTGCAATGCAAAATACTGAAAGAACTGCGGATGCTGGAATCAGAAACAAAAATATAAATTGCTGGAAAAGTTCAGCAAGTCTGGCACTACCTGCGGAGAGAAAACAGAGTTAATATTTCAGGTCCAGTGACCCTTCTTCAGAACAGCAATTTTTGTTCTTGTTGTAATGCAAAATGTTTAGATTGATCTATTTGCAGTCTTAAAAATTATTGACTACTCTGGTAGAGCTCCAACCGAGCTCCAGGTATCAAAATTTGTGGTCTGCTGCTGCCTGGACAACCTACCCATTATAAATTTGCCCTTTCCCTGATATCCGTTGTGAGGCTGAGAAGCAGGAGTGGATAGAGGTTTACAGTGAGCAGGAGAATCGACGTTTCGGGCATGAGACCTTCGTCTTCTAGGAGAAAGTGAGGACTGCAGATGCTGGAGATCAGAGCTGAAAATATGTTGCTGGAAAAGCGCAGCAGGTCAGGCAGCATCCAAGGAGCCCGAAACGTCGATTCAGCAACACATTTTCAGCTCTGATCTCCAGCATCTGCAGTCCTCACTTTCTCCTAGAGGTTTACAGTGAGGCCTGTATGTCACAAAGCTGGTCCTTTTATCTAAAAGTTGTTCCTTTTCTCAAGGATGCTGTATCCTTGACTTTTTTTAGAGGGGTCATGTAACAATCCAGGCTCCAAATCAGCTGAGTTGGTACAGAGATGCAAGGGGTATTAGGAGGCCTTTTTGTTTATACGTAAACAGATGAGACTTTAGGCCACAACTTTCATGTTTTAGAAGTAACCTGTATAATGAAAGGGGAGTGGTCAGCCCAAAAACCTGAAGTCTTGATTGAGTCAGTTCAGCAATGGGCTGTGTGGAAACGGGCTGCTAGACTCTCTCTCCTTCTAGGAGAAAGTGAGGTCTGCAGATGCTGGAGATCAGAGCTGAAAATGTGTTGCTGGAAAAACGCAGCAGGTCAGACAGCAAGGGAATCCTCCAACCACAAGGGATGAACTCAGATTTCTCCAGTTTCCTCATTTCCCCTCCCCCCTCAGTCAAATCCCTCGAACTCAGCACCGCCTTCCTAACCTGCAATCTTCTTCCTGACCTCTCCGCCCCCACCCCACTCTGGCCTATCACCCTCACCTTGACCTCCCTCCACCTATCGCATTTCCAACGCCCCTCCCCCAAGTCCCTCCTCCCTACCTTTTATCTTAGCCTGCTGGACACACTTTCCTCATTCCTGAAGAAGGGCTTATGCTCGAAACGTCGATTCTCCTGTTCCTTGGATGCTGCCTGACCTGCTGCGCTTTTCCAGCAACACATTTTCAGCTCTCTCTCCTTCTGCCCTTCTCATTTCAACCGGTAAACCTTGGTTTCATTTTTGCTCTGTGTTTATGGGGTTTGTTTATTGGGACTGTTGCATGCATTTTTTGGAACAGCATAATTATGTCTAGTTTGGATAGTCTGAGTTCTGTAGGTATTCTACATTCTGTGCTTTGCATTTCATTCTGTAGTTTTGTGAATAGATTTTTGTCTGTTTTAAAACCCGATAATCAACCTCGCTAATTTATTCGGGTAACTTTCACTGTATACTTACCGCGACAAATTACAAAGTTATGGTCTGGGCTGCCTGCTTAAGAATGCTTTGAGTGGTCTGGCCTAGTCCACGATATGTAGGATATATAGGATATTTAGTGAAAACTGTGGTATATATTAGTTTTATAGTGAGGGGTGTTAGAGGATATCAAAATGTTAAAATGAGGGATGTAGATTCTTCTTCTATGAGTGTTAGTGAAGTGTATGGAATATTATAATGAGCAACATTATGATGAGGTTTTGAATAATGTAGGGTTGCCCTTTATATGATTGTCTGTTTGCTGTGTTTTTTTAAAGAGAGTTGATCACCAATTTTGAATTGTTCCACTTCAGAATCTGACTAATAGTTTACAAGTAATTATGGATCATTTTCGATTATTCGTATTATATTTATCCATGTAGCATTCACGACAGGGAATATTGAAACTTATTGAATGATATAAGAAACCCTGAAGCTAGATCTAGCAAAGGTCATTTCTGTTGGCGGGTGAATCTGGTGGTTGGTGCATTTTTGAATGAGAGAGACAGAGAGACAGAGAGACTGCTGTGCAGTGCACAGATAACAAAGATTGTATAATGACTTCATTGGACAGATAAAATGGTTCTTGTTACTGCAATCAGATTTGGAGTAAACTGAGATATTTAAAGGGCATGTTTTAAAGTAAACTTCAAATTTGTTGTTAAATATAATAATGAAAAATGATTAAAAAGATAATTAGTTCTGAACTTACTCTCTAAAATATAGATAGCTATAAATAACTACTGTAGAAGCCAGTAATAACTGAAAACAACATCATAACAAAACTTGGAATGAAAGATGAGGCCACATCGCTGATAAGGATCAGGATGATGTTCCCCATCCAATCTATTTATGGCAAACATTTTACACATTGTAAAAGGTTGCAAATGAGTAAATATTTCCCATTCCACCGTATGATGATCTTGCCAAAAGTCTGGAGGGCCAATAGTCCAGGCCCAGGATTTCCTGGTTCTGAATTTAATGTTTTTATGGAATACATCAACTGACTGAAAGAGCAGCTGACGTCTCATGGACATAAATCCAGGAGACATCTGGATTCTCAGCAGCTGATTCAACTTTTCTCATTGCTTCCTTATTATGTTTGAGGAGAGTGAGAGAGAGATGGAGCTGACATTTATATCCTGAACGAAACAATGCATTCTGTCGCACCATGTCAGGTGCATTGTGTATGGCATTGTCAGAGTGCTTCACAAGGACACAGTGCATTCCAAAGTTTTGACTGTTGTTTGAAGGCAGTGGAAGCAGAGTCTTTGAATATTTTTAGGGCAGAGTTAGATAGGTTCTTGTAAAGGAAGGGAGTGAGAGGTTCTCAGGCAGAAATGCAGATTTGAGGTTGCAATCAGATCAACCATGATCTTATTGAATGGCAGAGTGGATTTGAGGGGCTGAATGGCCTATTCTGGCTCATAATTCATATGTTTGGATATTCATACGTATGAATTGGTGCTATAATTACAAGCATTTTACTGGTATATGCCAAATTTGAAGATTTGACTGAAATTGTAAGAAATATAACTTTTGGAACTTAAATAAAATGATCCGGGTTCTGGAGTTTTTCCACATTCAAACTGACTCTATTTTAACATTGAGTATTTATGTATACTTTATGTCATTGAGCATGACAAGGGAATGTTCAGGAAGTAAACACTATGTTGTGGTTCTGTTCACCGAGCTGGAAATTTTTGTTGCAAACGTTTCGTCCCCTGTCTAGGTGACATCCTCAGTGCTTAGGAGCCTCATGTGAAGCACTTCTGTGGTGTTTCCTCTGGCATTTATAGTGGCCTGTCCCTGCCGCTTCCGGTTGTCAGTTTCAGCTGCCCGCTGTAGTGGCCGGTATATTGGGTCCAGGTCGATGTGTTTGTTGATGGAGTTTGTGGATGAGTGCCATGCTTCTAGGAATTCCCTGGCTGTTCTTTGTTTGGCTTGCCCTATAATGGTAGTGTTGTCCCAGGCGAATTCATGTTGCTTGTCGTCTGCGTGTGTGGCTACTAAGGATAGCTGGTCGTGTCGTTTCGTGGCTAGTTGATGTTCATGGATGCGGATCGTTAGCTGTCTTCCTGTTTGTCCTATATAGTGTTTTGTGAGGTCCTTGCATGGGATTTTGTACACTACATTAGTTTTGCTCATGCTGGGTATCGGGTCCTTCGTTCTGGTGAGTTGTTGTCTGAGAGTGGCTGTTGGTTTGTGTGCTGTTATGAGTCCTAGTGGTTGTAGTAGTCTGGCTGTCAGTTCTGAAATGCTCCTGATGTATGGTAGTGTGGCTAGTCCTTTGGTTGCGGCATGTCCTCGTTCCGTTGTCTTTCTCTTAGGCATCTGTTGATGAAATTGCGAGGATATCCGTTTTTGGCAAATACCTTGTACAGGTGTTCCTCTTCCTCTTTTTGCAGTTCTGGTGTGCTGCAGTGTGTGGTGGCCCTTTTGAATAGTGTCTTGATGCAACTTCGTTTGTGTGTGTTGGGGTGGTTGCTTTCATAGTAAACACTATACTATGGTCATGGGTGGCAGATTTAGTTTAATAAATGGGTTTGTTGCCTGTTAACCCACTAGGATCCAAATCCTTCCATGGCATACAAAGATTCTTTGATGGCTTAAAGTATTTCCCACCCTTCATACTGCAGCCAGGAAAATCATGCATGACTTAAGATTGGAGATTGTTATGAGACTCATCAAAATCAAATACGTTTGCTGTCAGCTTGCTCTTTCCTTTTCAGTATGCTGCATGAGTTGTTATTGAAGAACCAGCATAGTTCTCTGCCGAGATCAACATTGACATGGTTGAAAGGTGGGATTGCACTGCCATGTTCTTATTCTAAGAATAAAAAGTCCAATGTCTCACTTGCTACATAAAGGTGAAGGAAAGGGATAGAAGATTTCATTTGTCAAAAAATTAATTTTTCTCTCTATGTGAGTAATGGCTCGATTAAGAATTGAATTTCTTCTGTAACACAATTGTCAACCCACACACAAATCATTCTCAAAATGACCTGAGTTTTGCAAAGTAATTTTTTTTTTGCGAAGCTTCTGTTAAACGTATTTGCATATCAGCATTCAAAAGTTTCATGATTAGATTACTTACAGTGTGGAAACAGACTCTTCGGCCCAACAAGTCCACATCGACCCTCCGAAGAGCAACCCACCCAGACCCATTCCCCAACATTTACCCCTTCACCTAACACTACGGGCAACTTAGCATGGCCAATTCACCTAACCTGCACATTTTTGGATTGTGGGAGGAAACCGGAGCACCCGGAGGAAACCCACACAGACACAGGGAGATTGTACAAACTCCATGCAGACAGTTGCCTGAGGTGGGAATTGAACCCGGATCTCTGGCACTGTGAGGCAGCAGTGCTAACCACTGTACCACTGTGCTGCCATAGTTGAGAAATTCAGATTTGCACAGTATAACTTTGAAACGCATTCAAATTTCTTGATATATTGAAGAGATGAAAGTTGTGCATATTTATTAATTAATTGAAAATGTCTTTGTCACATCTTTCTGTATCAGCCAGTTGTGTTTTTTTTCAGCTGATTGTGTTAATTTTAAAGTGACAGCAATAAAATTACTGTGCACAGCATGAATAACTTTATCACACTATCAGAAAGATTTTGCCTTCTCCATCTTGGAAATACACAAACCACTCCATATTTTCCTCTCAGGGTGGAAAGGGTAGTTGAGGAGAGAGAGAGAGAGAGAGAGGCAGAGGTGGAAGCAGGATAGAGTGACACAGGTTGTGGGGGAGGTAGGTAGGAAAGAGAGATGTGGTGAAGACTGCTGGGAGGCCATCTGAGAAGCCGAACTGTGCAGGGATGTGGTGGATGGGTGAGGCGGGCTGAGTGAGTAGACAGGGTGTGGAAGAGAAGAGGAGCATTGGTGAAGGAGGCAGGCAGAAACCAGGGGAAAGGAATGTTGGGGAGAAGGGTGAGAGAGACGGGCAGGTGCAGGGAATTGAGGTGAAGGAAAGGAAAGGTGGAGGGGGCAAAAGAATGGGAAGCAGAGAGAGAGGAGAGAAGGGAGTGAATGCTGTAGAGAGCAGGGGAGAGAGGGAGTTAATGAAAGAGGCAGGTAGAGCAGAGAATAGGGGGAATATGAGGGGGAGAGTGGAGTGGGGCAAGGTGAAGGAGGGGAAGATTGGGAGGAGATGTTTGCTGACATTAGTAGCACATCACCATCTTCCTATTATTAGAGGATGACTGTTAGACGTCTAGCAAACACTTCAGAATGATGATCAGTGTGAATGAGTGTAATCAAATGCTGTTGAGTACAGAATGATGTCAACAATTTCTGGTCAGGCTTTAATATATTGCTTTTTGCATAAAAATTTTAAAATTGAAAACACTTTAAAAATTTTATATACGGTCATATAAGTGGGCGGCACGGTGGCACAGTGGTTAGCACTGCTGCCTCACAGCGCCAGAGACCCGGGTTCAATTCCCGCCTCAGGCGACTGACTGTGTGGAGTTTGCACATTCTCCCCGTGTCTGCGTGGGTTTCCTCCGGGTGCTCCGGTTTCCTCCCACAGTCCAAAGATGTGTAGGTGAGGTGAATTGGCCATGCTAAATTGTCCGTAGTGTTAGGTAAGGGGTAAATGTAGGGGTATGGGTGGGTTGCGCTTCGGCGGGTCGGTGTGGACTTGTTGGGCCGAAGGGCCTGTTTCCACACTGTAAAGTAATCTAATCTAATATGCTGTTTCATTTCAAAACTGTTTTTACTTCCAATTTTCTCTTAATCTTCATATTTTGAACATTTCTCCACATTCTAGCCATCACATTTTCCTATTCAGCATTATCTCATTTATCTGTCTCCTTGCTCCCCCATTCATTTCTGAATATCGAGCAGTTTTTAAAAGCAGGGCATTTTTATTGAGCCGGTCAATGTTTATTTACTAAGGCATACCCAATCCAGTGGCCTTGCAACGAATGAATATTACTTCAAATTTATTTTTCCTTCTTCCAAGTTCAGGGATCAGCGATACAACAACCAAACCACATAGCTCAGCATCACCTGGGCCATGACACAGAAAAAATCAAATCAAGGATCAAAACTGAGGTCTTTCCTGTGTACATGGGGTGAATAGTATACCAGGTGCAATCACAAACTGATGTCAATTATCGAGCCGGGACTCTGTACTTTGAGAATATTTTCTTTCTTTATTTGATCATCACAGGCACGGCCAGCATATATTATCCATATTTGCTCTACATAGTGTTATCATCCATCTGCTATCCTTATCCTGGTGGAGTTCATGGGTCTGAAAGGTGCTGTGAAAGGACCTTCATTTCCAAGGTGAGTTGTTTAAGTTTATATTCTATATGGTACATACTGCTGCCACAGTGTGTGCTCGCGAAGGGAGAACATGTTTAAGTTGGTGAGTTCGGTGATGGTCAAGTATGCTGGTTTGTTCTGGATGATATCAAACTTCTTGCAGAGAATATTCCATCACACTCCTGACTTATGCCTTGTGGATGGTAAACAAGCTTTTGGGAGTCAGAAAGTTACTTAATCAAACTAGAATTCTCAGTCTCTGACCTATTATCATAACTGTTACAAGTTGTTGAACACAGAAGATGATAAAATATCACATTAGCTTTTGATGTGGAGGGGCTGGTGTTGGACTGGGGTGCACAAAGTTAAAAATCACACAACACCAGTTAATAGGCCAACAAGTTTATTTGGAAGCACTAGCTTTCGAAGTGTTGTTTCTCACCACCTGATGAAGGAGTGACGCTCCGAAAGCTAATGTGCTTCCAAATAAACCTGTTGGACTATAACCTGGTGTTGTGTGACTTTTAACATTAGCTTTTGGCTTTGTTAGCAATTTACAAATTTGTCAGTAAAATTTCATTATACTTTATAGTTAAGACATTGTCATGATGAACTATCTTAATAGAAAACAAGTCAACTTTGTGTATGTTCCCATTGAGAAACTATCAACACAATGCACAGAAGTGTGACTGTACTGGTAAGGTCTGTACAATACAATTCACCATAGCTGCAACCTTTATTCAGGGAAGGCAAATGGAATTTTGGCATTAATTTCATAAGGAATGGAACATACAAATAGGGAAGTCTTTCTAGAACTATACAAGGCACTAGTTAGAATACAACTGGAAGACTATGAACAGTTCAGTCCCCTTAGTTAAGGGAAGATATACTGGCATTGGAGTCAGTCCAGAAAATATTCATCCGGTTGATTCCAATATGGAAAGATTGTCTTAGGAGGAGAGGTTGAGTATGTTAGATCTGTTCTCACAGGAGTTTAGAAGAATAAGAAGAGACCTTATTGATACATGACAGGGTAGATACTACAATATTTTGTTCCCCTTACAGGAGGGTCTAGGAGCAGAAGACTCAATCTCAAAGTGTGGGATCACCCATTTAAGACAGAGATGTAGAGGAATTTCCTCCCTTAGAAACTGTGGAATTCTTCACTGCAGAGGACTGTAGAAGCTAGATCTGTTAAGTATAAAGGCTGAGACGTGGCAAATGGTGTTTAATGCAGAAAAGTGTGAGGTGATTCACACTTGGAAGGAGTAAACAGGAATACAGAGTACTGAGCTAATGGTAAGATTCTTGATAGTGTGGATGAGTAGGGAGATCTTGGTGTCCATGTGCATAGATCCCTGAAAGTTGCTACCCAGGTTGATAGGGTTGTTAGGGAGACGTACAGTGTGTTAGCTTTTATTGGTAGAAGGTTTGAGTTTCAGAGCCATGAGGTCATGCTGCAGCTGTACAAAACTCTGGTGCAGCCACACTTGGAGTATTGCGTACAGTTCTGGTCGCTGCATTATAGGAAGGATGTGGAAACATTGGAAAGTGTGCAGAAGAGATTTACCAGGATGTTGCCTAGTATGGAGGGTAGGTCTTATGAGGAAAGGCTGAGGGAATGGAGACTGTTTTTGTTAGAGAGAAGAAGGCTAAAAGGTGACTTAATAGAGACATACAAGATGATCAGATGATTAGATAGGGTGAACAGTGAGAGCCTTTTTCCTTGGATGGTGATGGCTAGCACAAGCTTTAAATTGAGGGGTGATAGATGTCGGATAGATGTCAGAGGTAAGTTCTTTATCAGAGAGTAGTAAGGGTATGGAATGCCCTGCCTGCAACAGTAGTAGACTCACCAACTTTAAGGGCATTTAAATGGCCATTGGATAAACATATGGATGAAAATGGAATAATGTAGGTTAGATGGGCTTCAGATTGGTTTCACAGGTCAGTGCAACATTGAGGGCTGAAGGGCCTGTACAGCGCTGTAATGTTCCAGTACTAGATTTAAGGCTGAGATAGATATATTTTTAATCAGGAAGTGAATCAAGGGATGGGGGCAAAGGCATGAAAGTGGAATTGAGGATTATTAGATCAGCAAAGATCTTATTGAAAGGTTACTTTCACCTCCAGAGAAAAATCTAATGTACCAGTGGAAACTGTCATCTGGATCCCACTAAAGATGAAGATTTGTAAATTCTAAGGTTATGGTGAGTATACACCAAAACAAGAGGCCTATGTGTCCAATTTCCAATGTTTGATTTGGTACTTAAATTCGAATTTCAAAGAAGGGGTAAAAAAGAATTGGTCGTGATCCAACATATAAATTCATCTGAGTACTCCTCATTAATCACTGTATATCTAGCATCACAGTATTCCATTATACTGTGCACTTGAAATAATTACAAATTACTGATCCCCCCTCAGATTACAAGATCTAAGTAAGGGCTTCTTGTGGAATTTGACCTCTGCAGCACAAAATATCATGTGCATATTAAAATAATGATAATCACCTACTGCCATACTCAATCGTTAATCAAATTTAAAAATAATTACTCCATTCCTATTTAATTTAAGTTCTCTTCAATTCATTTCACAATCCTCAAAGCTGCACAACAGTGTTTTAAACTGTTATCAACAAAAGCAATGTGCCGATAAATAGAGCCCAAACATCGCATGCATTTTCAAGGCAACCTGCTAGAACTGAGGCATTTTCAGCAGCTGTAATAATACTTCAGTTTGGGATGGCGGGAGATTTCTGTTTTGATAGAACCACATGGAAGAGTTACTACCCCTACACAGAGAATTGCTCCCTTATTCAAGCTTGTGATAGGCTGCAGTTAGCCACCGAACAAACAGAATTGAAGGTACGAAATGCAGAGGATTAAAGCATTGCTGGGAGACCCCATTCAACAGACCATATCCAGACAGTAGGCTGTGCTTTAATTCCATTGTTAAAATAAATATAACTCGGTGCTGTTTTCCATTCACTTTCAGAAGACATTTGGCATGGTGTGTATAGAAACTCACCATAACAAATTCTTTGGGTACATGTATCATTTCAAAAATTAATTTGCACTGCCAATTCAGGTGCAATCTGTCCTTCTTGTACAGATCATGTCTACCCCAGAAGAGATTCCAATGATCCAAAAATGTGAATCCTTCTCCCATACACCAGCTCCTCAGCCATCCAGTCATCTGCTCTGTCCTTCTGTTCCTGCCCTCACTAGCTCGTAGCACTGGGAGTAATCCAGATATTACTACTCTTGAGGACCTCCTTTTTAAATTCCTGCCTACCTCTCTGTAATCTCCCTTCAGAATCTCAACCTTTTCGCTTCCTGTGTCATTGGTTCCAATGTGGCCAATGACCTCTGGCTGGGCCCTCTCCCTCTTGAGAACATTCTGCACCCTCTCTGAGACATCCTTGATCCTGGCACCAGGAAGGCAACACCACATTCTGATTTTTCGCTGCTGGCCACAGAAGCGTCTGTCAGTGCCTCGGACTAGAGAGTCCCCTAACACAATTGATCTCTTGGAACCCAACATACCACTCATTGCGTTAGAGCCAGTCTCAATACCAGCAACTTGGCTGTTTGTGCTACATTCCCTGAGAATCTATCACTCCCTACATTTTCCAAAACAGCATACTTGTTTGAAATGGGGATAGCCACATAAGACTCCTGCACTACCTGCTAAGTCTCTTACTTTTCCTGGAATTAATCCATCTATGTGACTGTATCTATGGCTTTTCTCCCTTCCTATAATTCCCGTCCATTGCACCCCCTAGCTCTTGTAAGTTCCTCATTGCCTTTAACTTGTTGCTCCAACCAATCAATTCAATCTGATCGGATTCACAACCAATGGCATTTATTGCAGATATAATCCTCAGTAACCTGTAAACTCTCCCTAAGCCCCCACATCCAACAAGAAGAGCATATCCCTCTACTAAGAGTTATTTTTGCTTCTTCCAATCTACATACCCAGAAAATAGCACCTTCTTATTCCTCTACAAAACCCGGAGGAAACCCACGCAGACAGGGGGAGAAATGTTTTACCAACATTTCGAATGGTCTCAGTGGGATAGCTAGAAGACTCCGAAATTGTGAACCAAATAGCAAATTGTTAAACCTATAGATCCATCATTTCATTTACTCATATATTTATAATGTAGTGGCATTCATTTCAATTTTCAATTATATTTTATCATCGATGCAAGATTAGAACTTAAGCCATAATTCCATGCCCTCTCCAAGTGACAAAAGAAGGGAAATGTAATTTTCAACACAATGATAGCAGGAGGTTGTCTGCTATAAAATTACAGCGGGCATAGAGTAATAGCTAAATGGTTTATTACATTAAGGTTAATCTTTACAAAATATAGATTTCTCTGTGAATGTATATGGGTACAACTTTGTATGTTACTAAATTATAAAACCAAGTGCTTGTGATTATGTCATGGGGTACAAGTACAAGTACATGGAGATCTGTGCTCGAGATTCCAGTGCTCAAAGGCATTTGTGCTAAACATATAACTTTGCCCATTTCTTTTGAGGCAGTTGGTCACTTAATCCGAGTTAATGCCACAGTTAAAAAAGCTGATAGACTAATAAGCATCAACCCATTAAGTATTTTAGGATAATAACCCACTATAAAATCTCAGCGCCAAAATACTTACAGAGAATCCAAAATAAATAAAACTTTTGCAAAGGTTAGTGTGTAATTTACACTGTCTTGTTACTGCATTTTGCAGTTTGATTCCTGCACAGGCTGTTGGAAGTAACTTTCTGAATCAGATTTCAAAGTGATAGCCTTCCTATTCCCTGCTCCTGAAGTGTAAGATAATGCATACTGGATGAGTGGGTATGGAAGATACATGATCAGAGCATGCAGATAATATGAAGGATCTGAGAGTTCTGGGTTGGCATGGATGTTCTGCGGTAAATTTGAACAGTGATCAATGAGATCTAAAGGATACTTTAGCAATATCTAGAGTTGGGCTGCTATTTTGGAGACATCACACAGGTCCACTAACTGGCCTGGCACTATGCACACATTCTGACACACTCCATCGTACCGTGCAAAATGACTACAAATCAGATCCTAGTGTGAAAAGACAAAAGGCTATGCAAAGTCACACTAAAATTATTTATAGCTGTAAACTCCTTCTTAGTGGTGACTTATACCAGGATCATTTATCTGATAACATTTTTTGCTGAGTTTAAGCTTACCAATTTCACAAATGCTTAAAGATTTTAGATTTTAGGATTTACATAATCATCCCAGAGAAGAACTAATTGCCTGAGAATTAAACCATTATCCAAGTAGCCTTTTTAAATGTAATAAGCCTTAGTTCTAACATAAATGTTCCAGATATTTTGGTAGGCTGGGACGTTTTTCTTCAGATCATACACTTGCTCACTAAAGGAATTATATAAGATATTAAGATTTGTTTCAGTTGAAACAGAAATACCTAAAAGAAAGGATTTACTAATTTTCTATTCTATTAGCAGAAATTAACAAGCTTTAAGTGGATAGGTATATGATTATGCTAAAAAAAAAGTAACATCAAATCTAATAGAATTTAGTTTGATGTTATTTATAACTATTTAAAAATCTCAAAACATTGAAGACTATCTAAGAATAGCACATCGAACAATGTCAAAGAATAGAGTATCTACCAACATTTAAAACAGAATTTAACCTCACAGTCCTCACTCAGTAACAGATCTTATCCAGTGTAAGGAAACACCTTTGACGAAGTATTACCTGTGGGTCTTTAACACCTCTGCAATTTCAGTGGAATAGTCCTTAATTTTAAAATGTTTGGATCACTCCTGCATTGGAATGCGGTGCCAACCCTCAATATAGGTACCTCTCACTTTTATGTTAAGCTGTATCTTTTAACATTATTCCTTAAATTATTCTCTGAAGATTCCTTTATATAATTGTGGGCTTTTGTCTCGTCATTTTTCATTCTTATTTCATCTGTCTCCTATTCTTTCAATCTTAAAAGATTCTGTTATTAAAAGTGTATCAGTACATGTGTTTAATTTCTGAGATTTGAATGTTGTCTTATACTGATATATAATGCCTTTATATAATAAGGATTTTTGCTGTTCTTATCAGTTGGATGATTCAAATATTTCTTCTATAGCTAACATTGTATATCCCACACCCAAATGTAATTTTGTCATGTGTCTTTCCAGGCCATTTTTCTTTAGTAATTAAACTTTTCACTTATACTTTTTTGTTGTCTGTTTTGAGCACTAATTAAATTCATTCCCTTTTAGGTATATTCCGTTCATGCTAGTTGCAATGTAGTTTTCATAATTCATTCTTACATGAATCTTTATCTTTAAATGATGATTTTATATCCTGTGTGTTCTATCCAATGAGTCGTACTTATTTCTTAATAAAATCTATATTTCTTACCAGTTATCATTAAGACACATGGTTTGCATTTATATCTGGAATATGCGAAAGTGCACAGGTTTTCCCAAGCCCACTGGAACATTCAGGCCTAAGTTCAATGTTTCATAAGCTGGTTTGCATTTCCACTGTGAGGTAAAAATCCAGTCATGTCTCTCAGCAGCAAGGATCCCACATGAAACAAATTTTGTAAAAGGACAGAAGTCTGTGAACTATGTTCTTCACAATCTATTCTGTTAATGTCTACAAACATAAATTTGATATCAAGACATGTTAAATTTGCTGCCTGGCCTTGAATCTTCAATTAGGTCCCTCTTCACGTGACGTTAGAGAAATAGATCATGCATATTCTAAAATTCCTAATGCACTGCTGTTGGATACCAGACAGCGTGAGAACCAATGGGTAGAATGCTTACCTCCCTGATGGAATAGCGGCACCAATGACAAGATTTCAAGGCCAGGGGGTACACTTTGAAGGTGAGAGGAGAGAGATTTTAAAAAGACATAAGAGGCAGTGTTTTTACACAGAGGGTGGTTCACTTGTCGAATAAACTCCCTGAGAAAGTGGTGGATTTGGGTACAGTTACAATGTTTAAAGGTCATTTGGATAGATACATAAATAGGAAAGATTCAGAAGGATATGGGTCAGGAGCAGGCAGGTGGGACTAGTTTAGTTTGGGATTATGTTCAGCATGTACTGGTTGAACTGAAAGGTCTGTTTCTCTGCTGTATGACTCTACGACTCTATGTTATGTCCCGATGGGCATTAGGAAAACAGTTGTACCCTTTAACAGAGGGTTCTAAAATCATACAGCCCTCAGGAAGAGTGTCTATAGATTTCATGTTTGTTCTGACATGTTGATCAGACAAGTCATGCGTTAAAGTGTCATTATATATCTGGGTATGTGTTATTTCATTTACAATGCAGTATCACCCATGCCACCTCTGTGCCTTTAGAAGTTTTTGTTGTTTTCCTTGCCCTCTAGGTGCAGTCTCAGAATCTGGAGCTGGGATTAGGGAGTCAGGTATTCAGTGAAGACTGTTGGCTTTGTAGGTTTGGCTGGATGACTCAGGGCATTTGTGGCTAGAGCACATAGAGGAAATGGTGTCTGTATCAGAGCCAAACTCACACTCCTCAGCTGCAACTTCTAAAAGGTAGGGGATTGCAGGCAGGCTGGAGGTTGAGGGGAAAGCCGTCTATGGAATATCCTGAGAGGAGACTTCAAGCAGGCACCGTGTGTGATTACTCCACCATCTAGGTACCTGCTGGTGCCATCTTGTCTCTTTGAGAATGAGCATCTGGAGGAAGATCATGGTCCTTCAGTCTCCTGTTGCCTTGCTGTTGGTGTTGAACACCAATGACTAAAGAGATGGAATGGAGGTCCGTGTGCATCTCTTTCAGGCACCGGATTCTACTGGACCTGAATCTCCACAACAACTGCTGATCTGAGATGGAAGATGCTTTCTTGGTGGTACTGACGGACTCCTCCAATCTTTCATCCAGTTTCTGACAAACCTGTCGTCCGTTCCTGTGTTTGTTTGTACATTTTCACACAGTTATTAATGACTGACACCATGAGATGATCTTTTGTCTGGGCTGGAGCTGATGCCCAGTCTCCAGCGGTCCTCTGAGTGCCAGAATTCTGGGGCATTTCTTCCTCTGCCAACTGTCAAGAGGTATCCATGATGTGCTTACCAGATTGTGGGACTGAGTCTAGTATTGATCAAGAACTCTCTGAGGTATTGGTATCTCAATTAGTAGAGATTCCAGAGACAACCTTGCCAATGCATTCACTAAGTGGCTGGCAAAGCTGTTCGTGTTGGTGTAGTTACAAGAAAGGTGGTGAGGGTCCCTGAGCATATAAGAAGCACAGAGCATAGGAAGAGTTAGTCATTTGCAGGGACAGAGTGGGTGAGAATAACTGCAGGAAGATTCTGTACACAAGATTGAGAACAGTGAACTGTGAGACTTGGTGGGAGGTGGATGCTTTAACGAAGTTGCTGTGAATGTGAGGCAGCAGAGCATAGATGGCAGCATTTACTCTTGCAAAGTGCAGAAGGTCATTAACCTCCTGCTGACATTGCTGCGCATTTCACTGGACACTGACCTGGGTGGCTACTTCAGGCAAGGCTGACAGCATCTGGTTTCATGGTCTCTTTCCATGAAGATAGAGAGAAGCCCTGCTGTCCACCAGGACCTTCAGGTGCCTGTTGTTGCACATTGGCGCCAATGTGCCGTGTTCAGCCATATTGTTTTGAATTGCCAAGTGACTGCAATGGTTGCAGAGTTTGAAGCGTTGCACAGCTCTGGTTTAAACATGGTGGCCAGACATGAACACTGGAAGGTTCCAGAATAGGGAGAGCTTCTGTCTCTGCCGAACGCAGGAGTACAAGAGTAGCACTGTAGTGTCCAGGTGTGTAATTCATGATGTGAGCAGCAGAGAATTGTGTGAGAAAGATCAATGGAGCACATGAAGGGATCTCTCCATGAAACCACCTGAAATTGACACTCAGCCAAAATATGGGAAAATGCACCCCATTAATTTGTCTCTCTCTCTCTGTTTGCCAGTGCTTTCTGGCCTTCTGAGTATTTCCAGTATTTTCTGCCTTTATTTCTGACACCCAGCACCAGCATCTTGCTTCTTTTGGCTTTTTGTTCAAGGTATCAAGTGATATCAGACAACAGTGGATAAAATAAAGTTACGATGTAGTTTAACCATGATCTAATTGTTTGATGAAGCAAGCTCAAGAAGCCAATTGCTAATTTTGTTTATATATTAAAACATTCTGCTCCACTGTCATTGTGGCTGTCAAATTTCTATCTCTGTTGCTATTACATTTTGAAACTTGCTTTCTTAACCTCTTCAGCTTCCTAATCAGCTTTAAAACCTTCACAGATGGCCTGATCTTTGACCCCAGACATGATTAATCCTTCAAATCTCTCCCTTAAACACTGGCTCAGTATGATAATGTTAAATGTTAGAAACCTCTGTGGGTAGTCTTCATGAACATATATAAGGACTTTCCTGCCTTTTTAGTATTCCTCAATGACACTACAAAACCCTGATTGGAGCAGACCTTGACTTGCTACATTTAAATGTACAAAGTATGGGAGCAACTAACAATTGGACAGCCACCACTTAAAACAAATTTCTGCTGGAAATTTGAAATAAACACAAACATTCCTGGACAAACTCATTATGGCCTGGCAGCATCTGTAAAGAGAAAGCAGAGTTAACATTTTGAGTCCAATGACTCTTGTTCAGAACTGATAGCGGCCAAGAAAAGGTGGTATTTTTACTGAAGGGGGAAGCAATAGATGGAGTGGGAGGTCCGTGGAAGAATAAGATAGGGAGGGATGACAGTATGCCAGGACAATATGAAGTTGATAATGGGGGCCATAAGTAGGGGAAATAGGTTGACTGTGCTGAAAGCAGCCCATGTCATGACAGGGCCTGGGATGTGGGAATGGGTAAAGAATATGGAAGAAGGTGTTTGGGTCCTAAAAGTATTGAACTCGATATTGAGTCCTGAACACTGCAGGGTGTCCAAGTGGAAAATGAGGTGTTGTTGTGCTGAGCCTCACTGGAACACTGAGCAAGCCCAAGAAGTGATGTTGTCCCGAGAACACAGTAGGGTGTTGAAGTGGCAGGCAATTGGAAGCATGGGGTAATTTCTGCTTTTTCCTTTGGATATAAAGGATAACAAGTAATATGTTTGGTGCTCGCATTGCACAATTACATGGAAATGTAAAACCTGAGCATGTTGACAGATATATGAGTACATTGTTATTGCAAGACAGTTCAAACATAAAGCACAATGTAATGACAACGCAAGGAGGTAACTATAACATTTGTACTAAAAGGACCAAAAAATCTTTGCATTTTACCATTTTGTTATAAAGGAAAAATACTGACAAATGCAATTTTGGAACAATACCCCTTTTCTGATGGAACAGTTTCCAGCAATAGAAATTATTGTGGCGCTTTGGTATGAATGCCATTTTGTCTTTGCGATATAGATTAATCCCTGAAATAATATATTATACCAAGTCAGGTTTGCAAACTTTGGTCATGTCAAGGAGAGACCTCACACTATGTGTAATAGAAGCTCATGCTGGTTAAAAATGTTCCGCTCCTGCCAGTGTCCAATCTGACAACCTGTAAAATGGAGCAACAAGACTAACAGAGCATTTCACTGGCACCTCTCAGACACACATTTACTGTTCTCTCAAATAAAGTAACAACTTTCTCTTCTTGTTCGACTGGCTGTTTGGAAAACATCCCATATGAGAGCCAGGGATATTGTATGAAACACGACATCTGAGAACTGCCAAGAGGCCTAGGCTTCCTGGCTTATAAACACAGGAAAAGTGTTAGTACAAATGGATTGTATGAGGTAGCCTTTTACAGTCAAGGACTCCAAAATTACAGTGACATTTCACATCTAACATAATGTCCTTGTTATACAGTATATGACTGCATGTGATATCAGTAAATTGAAGGCATTATATTCCCGATTGTCAGAAATACCGTGATGTCCCATTGTTCTGAATTCCATTCTTAGTGCTCACAGAATAAACATAAAACCTTTTAGTTTTCTTTGCAAAACAAATGTGTTTTTTATTTAATGGTCATTGTTTACACTGTAATACAAGAACAATGCATGACTGGAAAAACTTCACAAGGCAATCTGCATTCTTTTTTCTGCTTGTAGGTAGGACCTTGGATGAACTATGAATGTTTCGATGAATTAAATAATTCTGCTGTCAGAAAGAAAGGCTGATTGCACCACCTGCTGTGCATTATCCTATCTCTATCCCGCATTTATTTATTTTGGTCAAATGGATATAATCTTCACATGAGAAACTATGTTTTCTTTGTCTGTCTGATGTCTTGCTTTTGTAAAATCTATTTAAATCCCAGTAACATTTTATGTTCTTATTAAAATTGTAAAAATATTAATGCTGTAAAACTTCTTTTCACAGTCTCAATGTTGATACTATCAACAATGTTAATTTAATATAAATAGCGTTTGTATCAGGAAATCTTGAGAGCAATATTTACTTTGTTATTTTTAAGGCAAATGCAATGTTAGGATTTCCTGGATATTCTTTAGTGCAGATTTTAGACATCCAATCATGTGTTAATGCTGTTTATCACAAGAAGGTAAGAACATCTGGTTTTTCAATCCATCTCTCACTGTAGAATAGACCCCGTCTTGCAAAACCCAATTTGAAAGGCTCTTGACCTCCAGTAGGCAAATTGAAGCTTGCTGGCAAGAGATGCTGTTAGTTATTGAACAGTTATAGACTCTCAGACAGAGGAAACACTTTATCATTGTGAAACTGTTTCCACTGAAAAGCTTCCATTGTAAACGTGGCTGTACATGTGTCAATAATTTTAATTCCTAAACATTCAAATTCCAAGTACTGCATGTCACAAAAAACCCTCCGAATTATTCCTGCTTCATCTTACATGGGAAGAAGCTTGACTTCTGATATATATGCAGTGGAAGAGTCCTTGAGGCAGATGATTTTGTGTTGCTAAATTTTAAGTGGCTTGTTCAAAATGACCTTAAGGGTGTGTGTAAAAAACAAACTTCTGAATTATAAATTGTACCTCAGTGGCATTGTCTAAATTAAAATGGCTAGCCTTGATTAAATTAAAGCCCATTTGTTTTCTAATGAAACACTAACCTAAAATAACTTTCAAGGATGTGATCTTAGTGTTTATGGGAACCTGATGTAACTTTAAATCTTTGGTGCATCAATTATTAAGCATTAGCCTGTTATAATGCAACAATGAGGCATAATTGGACAAAATCAAGATGTACATGGAATTGAGTGAGTACATTGTAATGTGATTTATTGGTTTTGTTATTTATAGAACTTATCCTTGTTTCTTCTTCCTCTCGTTTAAATTTAAACAATAAATTCAAAGAAAAAGAGGTGAAGTTTTCCAGGGATCGGCAGTTGCATGTAGATTGCCACACCACACCTCAGTTTTTTATGAAAGCAGAGAGCTTCACAGATGATTCTGATCAGGGCACCCTCAGAAATTTGGACACGTGCTTTCAACCTGACAGTTCTCTCGTAGTGCAGACCTGTTGGGGGGAGGCAAACCTCTCTCCCCTTTCATAGCAGTCACCCATGGTCATCTGAAATTTTAAAGATCCATTTTGAAAGCTGCTGTCAAGTGATAAACATGTAAGGTAAAGGTCAGGTTACAGCATTGGTAAGTGCTGGCTAAGTACTATGCTTGCTGAGATAGGTGTCAGAATGTCTGGTAAATTGGGTGCCAGGGCATATGGTGGCAGATGGGTAGGATGCCAAATAGGTGGGGGTAGACTTCCTGATGAAGGGCTCTGGCCCAAAATGTCGATTTTCCTGCTCCTCGGTTGCTGCCTAACCTGCTGTGCTTTTCCAGCAACACACTCTCAACCTAGATTATTTGGGTGTCAGGTAGGTAGGGTGCCAGGGTGCAGGGTGGCAAGAGGGCCAGGTGCATGATGCAGTGTTTAGGGTCGCTCGGGGAAGGCAGGAGGAATCGGATCCAGCAAGGGGCAGGGAGGCTGGGTGTAGGCCTAGTGAGGTGGAGGGGAGCTGTGACCCATGGTACGGGAAGGAGGTGGAGGCTGGAAATGGGCCTTGGTGGCAGGGCAGGGGGCTGATGCCCTGGGTTCGGAGGGGAAGTGGAAGCAGATCGGTTCCAGAGAAGGGGAAGTGAGGAGAGCTTCTAGAGAAGTGGGAGGGGATGCCTGCTCCAGTGGAGGTGGGGTGCAGTTGAAGGGGGTGTCAGGTTAAGAGTGGGGGATTTTGCATTGTGTCCAGATCAGATCTGGAGGGGTTGAAATCCGGTAGGCTCTGAAGCAGGGGAAGGATAATGCTGGGTCTGCAGTCAGGTGGAGGGGTCAGGTCCAGAGAGGGGTGGAAGATCAAGGGGAAGGGAATGGGTCAAGTTCTTGGTGAGGTATAACTAGCCTTGGTGAGTTGTAGTTGGGGTATGTGAGATCAGTATAGAGTCAGTTTAATAGTTACTTAGGAGTTTGACAATGTATTTAATTGTCTAACATTTCCTAAGCAACTACTGGCCTAATTTAATTAGAACCCTCCAAACTCTCTGATTTAAATGCTCCAAGCATAGAGGGATTATACAGCCACATCTTCAATATGTCAGGCAACTCCCTCAGAGGCAGCTCCAATGGGTCTTCCTCAGGGTCCCCGTGTGCAGCTCCCACTTTCCTCCAATAACCACTAGCTGCCGGTGGAAAGTCTGGGCCAATATTTGGAAACCTGAAGTGAGAAAAGTGAGGAACTCTCTTTCTGAGTTAAAAGGTTTTGTTTTCAAGTCCTTGTCAAGAGAGCTGCAAGAGAGACTGTGTGGAGTTTGCACGTTCTCCCCGTGTCTGCGTGGGTTTCCTCCGGGTGCTCCAGTTTCCTCCCACAGTCCAAAGATGTACAGGTTAGGTGAATTGGCCGTGCTAAATTGCCTGTAGTGTCAGGTAAGGGGTAAATGTAGGGGTATGGGTGGGTTGCGCTTCGGCGGGGCGGTGTGGACTTGTTGGGCCGAAGGGCCTGTTTCCACACTGTAAGTAATCTAATCTAATCTAATCTAATCTAATCTAATCTAATCTAACAAATTGGGCAGATCCTACAATGCAGCACTGATGGAGTGCCATGCTATTGGAACTGCTGTCATTCAGGTGAGATATTCAACTGAATCCCTGCCTGCTCTCTCTCCAGGTGTTTTTGAAAAAGAACTAGTGTAAGGCATTTTGATGTATTGTGTATTTCTGTTATGCTGTGAGGCATTTTTAATAATTTCTTGTATTTATGTTTATGTTTAAAATGTAACCAAGTTGTGAGATGGACCAGTAGTCTGGAGCTCAGGATGGTAGGGAGATGGAGTTATAAAGGGATAAGCATTCTGACTGGGGTTTGTATTGAACTCTTCAAAAATGAAGAGAATTTTAACTAACAGACACACGCAGGTGTATCTGGTGAAGTCGTTCAGCTAATGGGTCATCATCAGATCCCTAGCTGAGGTCAGCTTTCCCACAAAATAGCCTCTGCATATGTGTGAATGAATTTCCTACCTTACCGTACCTGATCAAAGTACTGAAATCATATCATTGTTGATAAAAAGTCATTAAAGTCCCATTCCCTCATTAGAGACAGGGACAGCTAGCAGTGGGTTTAACCTGTCTGTCACCATTCCTTAGCATGGGCAAGGTAGGGACTTCATGGTGACCTCAGCCAGTATGGGAATTGAACCCATTCTCTCAGCATTACGCTGCATCATAAATCAGCCATCAAGCCAATATCCATTGTTGGCACACGTTTAAACACCTCATGCAGAGAGCAGGTCATAGCTACAGACAGATAATCTTGCATGATCATAGTGGGATTAATAAGGCACTTGAACCCAATCAAATGACCTCATTTAAGGTATGAGTTTAAATGCCAAGGGGATAAGGTTAGAAATTAGGGGAAAAAAACGACAGCCTCATAGACATTACAACTGCAACCAAGGAACTGTGACTTGGTTGATGATGGGAAGATTTGTGGAGAATTTACTGGAGGTGTTACTACCCTCGTGTGGATATACAAGATCTCATGAATCAACTGGTGTTGTGAGTATATGCTGGTGCTCATTGGTCAACAAAACATTTGCATTTAAAATTAGTTTTGTGCCATTGATGCCTAGAGTATGAGGTAAGGAACATTGATTATAGCAAAACCCTCTATTTAAGGGTCATACACAACAGAAGCTGTCCTATTATCCAAGCTCATGTTTATCTCTCAAGGTCATCATACAAAAAACAGAATAACTACTTGTTATCACACTGATGTTTATGGAATCTTCCTGTGGCCAGATTATTTTGTTGGATTACAAAAGTCACTGAACTTCAAAGTAGTTCACTCACTGTAAAATGCTCTGCGATGTTCTGAGGTTGTGAAAGGTGCCACCTAAATGTAATTCTTTTATGTTTGACTTGCACCTCAAATTTATTAAATGCATTTAGTCTTTAGTTCTTGATTGTCCAACAAATAAAAATCTACTGCTGTTTGTCTTATAAGTTTCAAATGATCAAGAATCCATAGACCTTTGGTGGAAAGCGTTCCAGATTTCCATAGATACAGTAGTCCAACATATGTGATTTATATACACCATTGCCAAAAAAAAATCAGGATTAAATTTCATATTACTAAATGCCCTGTATTCTCAGACCAGTCAATTCCTATGCACTGGTAAATCAGCAAAGAAAATATATACAGTAAGTATGGAAAAATGAAGCATTTCTGGATAGGAACACACCATTCAGCTTAATGTTCGACTACATGATGACAGAGTGACATTTGATCCAAAGCTCTGAGTGTCCACTTGTGACTTTAACAATAACTTTCTCTCACATCAGTGTAGGCAGATCCAATTGGCACATTGATATTCTGATGTCAATGTCAAATCTCTGTTTTTACTTGACAGTTTTTTCCTGAATAATATTGTATAGTCTTTATAATAT
The DNA here is from genome assembly GCF_037043375.1 of Chiloscyllium plagiosum. Classification (NCBI taxonomy): domain Eukaryota; kingdom Metazoa; phylum Chordata; class Chondrichthyes; order Orectolobiformes; family Hemiscylliidae; genus Chiloscyllium; species Chiloscyllium plagiosum. The sequence goes on along the minus strand of NW_028270174.1, from coordinate 35,904,703 downwards.
CAGTTAATTTATTTATATAATATGCTATATTTTAGTTACATTAAATTTAATAAGTTCATCCTTTTGATTTTCTATTAGTTTTCCTTGTACTTTGAATAGTGATGAAAGATGTATTATGGATATAAAAGTTTGCAGTTTGGATGTGGATCTGTTCTGTTCAGGTTTTTCTGTATAAACAGTTGACAGAGTCATTTGGAAAAGTGACCCAAGTTCATCAATTCCAAAATAGTATGTGAATATATTCAAGTGTCTAGGAGAAGCCCTGTAGGATTAATGGATGGAATGTTTATACTGCTGAGTTTAAAGTGTAAAGCCATTCATTTACTTCAGAACAAAAGATCAGAGCCTTCATTTAATGAACCAGGAATTCAGCTTGGAAGAGAGAACAATTTCTTCCACATTAAGATTTTATTTCAGGGGAATTAGTTAATATTTCCTCAAGGTTATAGTTTGTGAACTTTCCAACCCAGGAGAGTTTGATAGAGTTAGAAATGTTCAAGTTATCAGAAGTGAAAAGGTTTAGGTCATCAGAATTATGAAAGGTTCATACCAGTGGATTCAGAAAGAATTGTAAAATTGTGTCTGCCGTCCTAGGAAAAGAAACAAAGAAGAATCAGTTAAGTTAAAAACATGAAAAGTTGAGATAGGAGTGGAACATCTCTGAATATCTGTAAAAGGTTAATGTTGAGAACAGTTTGAAACTTTTCTTTGCTGTACACAATAAGGTTTTTATACACTTCTGTTTATTTGTGTGTAATAAACTTCTTTTCTGTTGTTAAAGAACATCTACAGCCGCACGTGAGCATATTTCAGTGATTAAGCACATGGTAACCAATGAGAAGACATAAACACTTGATCTATTGACCCATGTTTCCTGTTGGAATATGACTTGTCCAGCATTACCATCACCTGAGATCTTAACAGTACACTTGCGCTATACTTATATTTTGTGCTTTTCTGTCAAAGCAAAGTATTCTTTTAACAAGTGTGCTTTATAAAAACTGAAAGAACTCTGAATGCTGTAAGCCAGAAACAAGACCAGAAATGGCTGGAAAAGCCCAGCAGATCTTGCAGTACCTGTGGAGAGAAATCAGAGTTAACGTTTCGGGTCCTGTGACTCTTCTGATTTCTCAACACAGATGCTGCCAGACCTGCTGAGCTTTTCCAGCAATTTCTGTTTTCGTTGCTATTTCTTTATTGTTGATTAGAATATCACCTGCATGTGTTTTTAATGGGCTAAGTCAATCTCTATCTCTTTACTTTTTGCTGTGATTTTTAAAAGGTTTTTTCCTTTATCAGCTCTTAATACAGTAGACAACCCTTTATTCAAAATCCCAAAATCCGAAAAGCTCACAAGTCCAAAGGATTTTTTATAAAGTGTTTTTCCATTAGCAAGGTTGTTTCGCGTGCAAATAGTTAACCCAAGTCAACATGCACTCGATGTGTGTCACTCAGATGCGACGTGGGGGGTGGTGTGGCCCAGCACTGGTAGGCCTCAATTTTGTTTCAGGGCCCATTTTACTCACAGTACGTCTATTCTTCAGAAAGACTTTTTAAAAATCACCATCAAAAATCACCATCAAAAACCAGCTGGTCCCGAGCATTTTGGATAAAGGATTGTGCACCTGTATTTCACTTCAGATTTTTAATAGTTCCCTCAACCTGCTCAACTTCCAATTTTCTTTAAGTTTCTGTACGCCTCCTCTTTTACCTTTGCATTGTTGTTTACCTCATTCATTGACCACAGTCCTGAGTAAATCAGTGGCAAGGAATAATCTTGTTTTATGCTAATGTCTTCTCTGAATCCCTCTCACTGCTTTAATACAGGATCATCCATTAATAATTCAGTCCAATTTACTGGGATTATTTTTAACTCATTCCTTATTGCCCTATTTTTAAGGTGAAGGAATGAAAGAGGCAGCTTCTTCTCACAGTGATTAGTCACCACTCAACCTTACCCATCACATGACACTACACAGAAACTACAACATAAACAAGGCTATTCATTGCAACTGATCAACACCAGTGACTATGCTCCACATGTGGTCCCTACTATTCATGTCATCCAACCCTAAAGGTAGCTGCTCCTGGGACTTTAGGCCATTCACACCATTGGTTTAAACCCCTACTCCACAGCACTTCTGGTTTTGCAAACCATAACCTTCCCTTCACAGTGCGTTGATCAACTGTCAGCTCTGAGGACATGGTGCAGAAAGGCAACTTATCCTCTTGTTGTGCTGACAGGGAACTGGAGGTGCGAGTGAACATAATAGTGGAAATGGCCTGTCTTGGGATTGTTACTAATTTGCTGCTTGTCATGAAAGACTTCACTAAGGCAGTGTCATGGACCAGAACAAACCCCCTCAAAATGTATTCAGAAGATAGCCTAGACACTAACGTTTTTTTTATTTTAGAGGCAAGTATCAGGCGTTGCATTCCTGATGCAATTTGATCAGTCAAATTACCAGATTTGAAGCAAAACACACTTTACTCATACACCATAGTTAAGATGCAAAGAATGAAAGAACAAATTGGAATAACTTGACTCTATTGGAAAATTTAGCAGCGTGATAGATTATTTAACTACTAAACAGTCACTGTTCTAAGATAATAACATTCCATAAACACACCCTTGGCAAAGGCAAGTTCAGTAAAATGTCTCATATGCTGCTCTCCAGTTCAAGAGGAAAAAGATCATAAGAAAACTCAGAGAGAGAGAGAGCAGCAGGGAGAGCTCTACTGCAGCTTCTAATTCCAGCTTCAAGACCCAGCCACTGCTATTGAAAAACTAAAACTAAAAATCCTAGTACTGTGGGAGCTTGGTCCCACCCGTTCAGGCTGCTTCTATTGTTCCAATTAAAAAAAAACTCAAGGCCTTGCAAACTGTTTACTCTAATCACTCTGAGTAGACTGCTTGACATCTCTCTCTGAATCTTTCTTCATAAAATAAACACAGGACAAATATACACCTCTTAAGGCCATAGTATCATCATAACAGTCAGTTATCATTTGCTGACTGAAGACCTAAAGCAATTTCACCTTTGTGCTGTCTCTCATGGAATGCTGCTTTCTCCCCAACGGTGAATAGGGTGTATAATGTGCAGATACTTCAAGATTGGATCACATGAAGATATCACGCATACAAATGTATGGATAAGAAAAAAATCATTCAGCAAAAGAAAAGATCAAGGATTGCAGAAATAATCAGGTCTATTTGTAGTTCATATGGACTAAGGGCTGCTTGCCGTGTAGCCAATATAAAGTTAAACAACTAAAGGAAGTCCAAAAAAATCAAAGAACTGTGGATGCTGGAAGTCTGATAAAAAGAACAAAAATAGCTGGAGAAACTCAGCAGGTCCAGATATGCCTTACATGTTGTTAATGTGCCTGCTTCCACCACCTTCACTGGCAGTGTGTTCCAGGCACTCTCCACCCTCTGTGTGAAAGATTTTACCTGCACTTTTCCACTAAACATTCCTGCTCTGACCTTGAACCTGTGCCCACTTGTAGCTGACCTTTCCACCCTGGGAAAAAGCCTCTGACTATCCACCCTGTGTAGGCCTTTCTTAATTTTGTAGGCCTCTATCAGGTCACCCCTCAGTCTCCACCTTTCCAATGAAAACATTCTGAGTTTATCCAACTTCCTCTCATAACTAATACTCTCCAGACCAGGCAAGATCCTGGTAAACCTTCCCTACCATCTCCAAAGCATCCACACCCTTCTGATAATGTGGTGACAGGACTGCTCACAGAAAGAATGAGTGGCCAATGAATTACAATTTGGTTCTCAAGGAGTAGCATCGCACATTCAGTGGATACATGATAAATGTAAATGCAATTATCAGGGCCTCACATTTAAAGAATTATTCTCTACCTCAATAAGAAAAGAAAGCAGTAAGTTATTCCACTCACTCTGCCAGGTTTTCTTGTCATTGTACAGTTATTTCTGATAAGAAGATGATGATTCCTTCAAACCTTCAAGTTTCCTTTTCCATTACTGTCCCTGCACTGTTATGACCTTGAAACCTCTCCTTGTGACTGTTCAATAATTTTGCATTCCTATTAACATTCTCCATTCACATCTTAAGTACATGGCTTTGTTAATTGTCATTCCATTGTTAGCAATGTCCCCTTTTCATGCTGAAGCCTGAATGATTTAGACTGGTTAGGGGTCTGTCTCACACAGCTGGCCACACCCTTCTATGCTCCATGAAATCCCTATCATCATTCCCTCAGTGACCCAGCCTATTAACCTAAATCTGAGATTTGAGAATTCTACTTTTCAGGACACCACGGACTATTCTTGATAAGCTCCTTGGCCATTAATCCATAACTTGCATGACCAACCTTGCCCCAGAACATGGCCTAACTTGTCAGGGCAGCCCCGATTAACAATCCAGTCCAGGGATGTGTTTCTCAACTGTAACCTGACTGACAGAGAAGTAAATGAGAACTGCAGATGCTGGAGAGTCAGAGTCAAATAGTGGAAAAGCACAGCAGGTCAGGCAGCATCTGAGGAGCAGGAGAGTTGATGTTTCAGGCATAAGCAGAAATGTATTCTTGGGTCTGGTTGCACTTGGCCTACGTGATGTCACCACACCATCAAACACTGACTCTCTCCACCACAGGCACTCAGTTTCAGCAGTGTATACCATTTACAAGAAGCACTAATGTTCCTTAAACAGCACCTTCCAAACCCATGGCCTGTGTCACATATAAGAGCAAGGGCAGCGTATACATTACTATCTGTAAGTGCCCCTCACCAACCTTTCTCTGAATTATATTGCCACTGTTTCTTCAGTGTCACTGGGTCAAAATCCTGGATTTTGATCTAAAAAGCTCCCTAGAAACACTGTGGGTCTACCTCCACCAAATGGACTGCAGAGGTTCAAGAATGCAGCTCATCACTACCTTTTCAAGGACAATTAGGACTGCGCCATAATTGTTGGCCCAACCAACGAAACCCATGTCCCATGATTGAACAACCAAAATAAAGTATCACTGTAGCCCAATCCCTGCAAGGACACTGATCCCTGGACTCTGGTAGGAACAAGTGACGTTGGTGTCTCGGACAGAGATTGGTTGAGTCCCTGGGCTGACTGACGTAGTATCCTTTCACTAACCACGGCACTCCTTCATTCCATTCGGGAGTGGTATCCTCTGACTTTCAAATGTGGTAATATGGTTGAGGCACACACACTGTGTGTTTTCATGTTACCTGCTAGCACACACTGTAGGTGTGACATTGACGTACAACATATGTCGGCCTTAGGTTGTTTATCTGAATGGTAATAAGCTGCCTTTCCCTCTGTGCTAAATATCAGTGTGAGTCGCAGAAGTTGACAATCAAATATTAAGAGTTCCCTGCTGGACCAGGGCAGAGTTATCGCTTTTTGTGGGAAATGTTTATCAAATTAGAAAAATGCTCTTTCTTTAAGAACAAGCAAATGTTCACTGTTTTTTAACAAATGGCATTGTATTATTCTTTTCTTTTGTCAGCCATCTGCTGTTATCTAAGATTTAAAAATTGCAAAATATAAGAATCTCCAAAAACCAAAATTTCACTAATTGCTTAATAAAAATCCAGTGGAGGCACTTAAAAAGGTTCAGCGAAAGGAAGGACGATCGTACAACAAGTAAGCAGTATTAAATACACAGAATACTACACCTTCCAACATATTAGGATTCTCCATATCACAGAATTCCTTTTCAAGGTGGGAGGGTGGGGTGAGGGCAGAGTACTTTGCGTTCGACTGGAATCCTCATTCTGAAAACAAGTGTTGAGTTGTTAATCTGCTTCTTAAACAGCCCTGAAAACTACTTAGGTTTTTAAATGAAAATGTTAATTTCTCTTCCCCGTATAACCGCACTGGTACTTACTTGTGCTCTCTCGAAGGCACAATAACGTATTTCAAAAGATAATTGGCAACAGAAAGCAGGGTGAGAACAAGGACAACTTTTCTTTTTAGACAACTAGTTGTTATAATTAGGAGAAAGTGAAGACTGCACATGCTCGGTTTGAAAAGTATGGCGATGGAACATTGACTGTCCTGCTCTTTAGATGCTGACTGACTTGCTGTGCTTATTTAGTGCCACACTTTTCAAATCTCGTTGTTATAATTGTCAATGTACTGTCTGAAAGAGTGATGGCAGCAGATTCATTGGTAAGTTTCAAAGGGGAATTGGATATATGCTTGAAAAGAAAAATTTGAAGAGTTATGGGGAAATAGCCATTTAGATAAAACATGGCCACTGTGGGGCTGGAAGGCCTTCTTCATTGCTGTAGGAGCCTTAATTAATGCAAGCCAGAGACTGGCAGCGTCTAAGCCAGCACAAAGTGAGTAAGTGCTAAGTAATTAAACTAATAGTGATACGTTGCATCCTATGTCGATGCATATGTGTCTATGTGACTAAAGTGACCCAATAGAAGCTGCCAAGGCATAAGTTTTTGTGATCTTTAGGATTGAGGATTGAGGTGGGTGCATGAGTTTGTCTTAAAGTGGCCAAAACACCATGGTGAGGCCTGCAGTTTGGTGATTCCCAGTTGCGTGGACAAATTTCAGAAGAGAATGGTGTCCATGGAGCATGCCTGGAAATGATGACATTGCTGGAGCTACCAGACGGCTCAGAGTGGAAAGCAGTGAGCTATCGCTGGGTAATCACTCTGACTTACACTTCAGGATCTGGCACCGTCTCATTTCCTGGGGAAGGAGGGTAGAATGGAAAGCTGCATGAGGTGCGATTAGCTACTAATGAGAGGCAAATGGATGGAAATAAAGTTGTCAACGCTTGTTAGCAAGATTCACAACTCGCCATTTAAACCTTAAGGGGAAATTCTGAGTTGTTTTTTCTCAATATTGGGCACAGGATGTTTTCATTCTCATTATATTTTCCCAAGGTTCTTACCGTTGCTGAAGGTGCTCTAAGCAGTGGAAAATTCCACCAAATGTGTTGGCTGGGTTGATGAAATCTATAACAAATTAACTATTTTTGCTACTTGTTTAGTTTGAATGAAAGAGGCTCCTTGTCCTGTGCCCAAATAGCTCTGCACATCCATAGCAACGAGCTTGCATAGAGTTTTTCCCTCTGATGAGGTAGGCTTTGCAGGATAATCAGGAACTGAACCAAATAGTGCACCACTTTCAAGCCAGTCAGTTGCTACATCTCTTTTATAACTCTCAACTTGTCAGGATTTGGGTAGATTCCTTTTGCTATCCATACAAAACCTATGTACATGACGTCCCACACTTCCAATTGTGTCTTTTTTCAAGTTTAGTCTACATCTGGTGAGCGCTTTCTAGTAGTCAAACTAGAGTCTGATCATGATCTGGCGTGGTTACCTCCATCATTTTTCCACATTCATTGATGAGCTGATGATAGCTTCCACTCCAGGAAGATCACTAACTACTACCTGCATTGATACTTTTCTCAAGGAGTGGATATTCTAGGCAGCATATACACAGCATGCACAACCACCTATATCTCCAAAACATCATCCAGAACATAGTTAGAAAATTGGTGCTTTCATCAACTTCACTTGGCAGTAACAATCCTTTGGTAAAAACAATGACTGCAGATGCTGGAAACTGCCTGAATTGCTGTGCTCTTCCAGCACCACTGATCCAGTACCAATCCTTTGCCTTGTTAAGTTGTGACAAAGTTTCTTTGTTGGTTGGCAGTGGGTGGAGAGATATCTTCAAAGCTTCTTTGAGATCTGTGGAGAAAGAAAGAGAGTTAATGTTTTGAGTCAGCTGTGACTGTTCTTCAAAACTCTTTTCTGGTATAACACCAGACTACCTGCTCCAAACATATCAAGCTGACAGTCCTGCCTGGTATTTTATAGAAACATGTGGGCAACAATCAGGAGAACAAAATACCCAACACTGAGGTACTTCAAATGGGAAAAAAATGTTTAGAATGGAAACTCTTATCATTAGAGCCAATGATTAAATCTTAAAGGTAGGCATAATTTCATAACTTAAACACAGTGTTTGTGCGGTAGACTGAGATTAAGGCTCTTCAATGCAAACCTTCAGAAATTCGACATGTCCACCCTGGTCTGGGACAAAAACATACACAAAATAATTACCCAAGGAACAATCTCAGGTAGTCATTCCATTTTCTTAATACAGCAAATAATACAGGTAGTTAAGGACACAGGCTGTGGACAGTCCCAACAAAATCAGATGAATGATTCTTGTTCACACTGTCGAAAGTCATGCTGGTCTGCAACTTAGCCACACAGCTATTATAGAATGCACAACAGATGATCCTTTGCAAGCAAGAAATGGTCATGTTAGAACCATAGAAAGGTTACATGCAGCCTATAGTTCTAAAAGTCATTCTAATCCCACTCACCAGCACCTGGTTCTTGCTGATGACAGCACTTCAGATACAGATCCAGGTGCCTTTTTCCTCATGTACTCTCTAATCCTTCAAACAACTGCCGTACATTGACTCCATCTTTCAGACTGGGAGAAAGTGGGGACTGCTGAAGAAGGGCTTATGCCCAAAACGTCGATTCTCCTGCTCCTTTGATGCTGTCTGACCTGCTGCGCTTTTCTAGTAACACATATTTCAGCTCCACCTTTCAGACAAAATGGTCTTCTCTGTCCACTCTATCCAAATCTGTCATTATTTCATTTACCCAAATTATGTCATCCCTCAACCTCTTTTCTCAGCAAAATAACCCTAACCTTTTCCAATCTTTTCTCATACTCGCAATCTTTAATTCCCAGTCACATTCTGGTCAATCTCCACTGTACTCTCTCCAGAGCGATAATGTCCTTTTTGTAAAGCCTGAAAATGGACTGCACACAGCACCCCAGCTGTGGCTTCAATCCTGAAGATTAAGTGTAGAACTTCACCCACTCTTGTTGGGCTTGTTATGTCCTGGCTGGAAGAAAGTTCACTTGAATGCAGTTTAAGAGTTGTGTTCCCTCTGCGCCTTTCATATTGTTTGTATCCCAGTTGGTATTTGAGTAGTGGAAACCTCCAACTATTGACCTGTTGCTTTTGCACTCAAAAACTGCCGACATATTTGCTAATCTATCTCCCACTATGCCCGAAACGTCGATTCTCCTGTTCCCTGGATGCTGCCTGACCTGCTGCGCTGTTCCAGCAACACATTTTCAGCTCTGATCTCCAGCATCTGCAGTCCTCACTTTCTCCTCAAAGATCCTACTCTGGCTCCAATTCCTTACATTCTTATTCCTTTTAGCATTTTTTGATAATTCAGTAATGGTAGTTCTTGTTTTTGATGTTTTATTCAACTTCCTCTGACCTTTTTTGCACTCCCATTTGTAATCTATTTTAATGTTTATGTACAGTGCTTAGTGAATCCCTTATTCATAATTTCAATTTTCTCCTTATCTCTTTCCTCATTTGTAGTGGTTAATTATTGAGTGGTTTGTCTTGTCTTTAGTGAAATATATTTATCATTAATGCTTTGGATCATCTTTTAAAATACTTCTCCCTGCTGTTCTGTTTACTTGCCAGTTATTTCTTCTTTTGAAGTTTACCATCCCTTTTTCCATTTGATATGATGTAGTATTCGCATAATGCGAATATGCAGGTTCCTATTGAAACAGATATCTGGAAGCTTCTTAATAATTATCTATGTACAATATTATGACATCTCGAAGTCATGTATATAGTCTAAGTACTATGCTTACATACATTGTCTATACAGTATACACATAATTGACTGGCTGACTAAATGACTGACTGTCTGCTTGGTTAACGAGCAGGCTGAATGAACAGACAGCAAGATGAAGATGCCGACAAGGTAAAGTTGGTGTGTGTGTGTTTAACCTGAGGGTCACCATGGCTCAGGTGAGGAGTGAGGTTGAGAAAATACAATAGAATAGTAATTAATTGTGATTTTTACAAACAAAAGTGAAAAGTATTTCAGTCACCATATTACAGTGACTATATTAATAGCGCATAGATAAGAAAAAATTATTAAAAATTAAGACAAAGTCCATCTTAGTTCAATTCTCAACTCCTGCATTCGGGAAAAGCCGTCAAAGCCACCAACATAGAAGAAGGTCGGAATACTGGGCGGCTGGAATACCAGGTCGTTGGAATACTGGGCTGCTGGAATTCCGAGTCGGTGGAATACTGGGTTTCTGGAATACCGGGTCACTGGAATACCGGATCACTGGAATATTGGATCACTGGAATACTGGATCACTGGAATACTGGGTCACTGGAATACCGGGTCGCTGGAATACCGGATCACTGGAATACTGGGCTGCTGGAATTCCGAGTCGGTGGAATACTGGGTTTCTGGAATACCGGGTCACTGGCATACCGGGTCGCTGGAATATTGGGTCACTGGAATACTGGGTTGCTGGAATACCAAGTAGGTGGAATACTGGGTCACTGGAATACTGGGTCGCTGGAATACTGGGTCTCTGGAATATTGGGTCTCTGGAATACCAGGTCAGTGGAATACCGGGTCACTAGAATACCAGGTACTGGAATACCGGGCCACTGGAATACCAGGTCTCTGGAATACTGGCTGCAAGACTCCACAGGAACAGCCCAAGGACCAATCGCATCACAGAAGCCAGCCATCCACACCAGTCTCTGGAATCCTGGACTGTAAGTCTCCACAGAAACCTGAAGCCTTGCCGATTCTAGGCCAGAAGATTTTGTAGAAGCAGCCCAAAGGGATCCCAGACCGCCAGATGCTGGGCTGAAACCACCTCCTTGCTGAAGCCACCGCCAATGTAGACAAGTGGAATCCCAGGCCATGCTGCTGAAGATGCCAAAGCAGACCAGTGCTGGATGTGGCCACAATGGCCATGAGGAACTGTCATCGCTACCACAACAGCTGTCAAAAACATCCCTCCTCTACCAAAGCTGCCAAAAGAAGTTAAGATGTAAAAAGTAATAAATGGGAAAAAAAATCTAAAAGACGGATGCAGTAAGTCTGGAAATCAGAAGCAGACAGGCTCGGGAGCCCAACACATCCCACCCTGCTTTTGCCATCTTTACAATAGGGCCTTAATGGTGACATCAGTTGACAACAGGGATGGATCCCACGCTGCTGTTGTTATTTCATGCCACACACCAGCCTTTGAGCCAACTAGCTAATCAACTAAACAACAGCCTGCTATTGGAGCTTCAAATGCCACAATTTCAAACAGTTTTTTAAAGGTGTAGTGCTTTTCTCATATCTGTGCAATAATATATCTCATGTTTTCCTTTGAAGGATAGGAAACCTTTTTTGACAAATGTATGCAAGGATACACATTGATACGTTATCCTTGTACATTAAAATAAGACTTTTACAGATGTGCAACATAACTAGATTTGGTCCATATGTAATTATCATGACTCTGTCGTATAGCTTCATTCAATTGTGTGGGGTCTGTCATTACGGAGAGAAGTATATTAAGCATCACATATGCATGGTTATTATCTGGTGTGATACCTCCAGTATCACAGCCATCATCCGATATGAATCACCCTCCCTCCCTCCTCCTCTAACCTAAATTAAACGTCCACAGACTTGCCCCAAAAAAAGGGTCCAAAGAAGTTCCTGTGGATTGAAGAGTGAGGCTTTAGCTCAGGAGTCTTTGCCAAGGAGGTTGAGTGAAGTGATTACGCCACAGTTGAAGAGGGTGAAGACATGACTGCCAAGCTGGTTCAGTGTGCTACATGCTTGATGTGGGAGGTCAACGACTCTGGTGTGTCTGGCTCGTATAAGTGTGGAAAGTGTGTGCACGTTCAGCTACTGACAGAGCATATTGCAGCACTGATGAAAGAACTCGAGGACCTTAGGCTCATCCGAGAGAACGAGATCTTTCTGGACAAGACCTTCAGCGAGGTTATTACACCGACCATACCAGAAAAGAGCAGAAGAGAACAGACGATGAGGAAGGCAGAGAGGAGACAGGTGCAAGAGACCCCGAGGGAAGTACCTGTCAGGAACAAGTTGAACCTTTTGGAAACAGTAGAGACAGATGACACTGCCAGTCCGCGAGGTGGCCAGGTCTGTCAATCGAAAGTTGGCATGGAGACAGAGCGGAAGAGTTGGACATCGCACAGAGCCATGGTAATAGGGGACTCCATCGTGAGAGGAACTGACCGGGGTTTTTGTGGCAGCAGGCGGAACTTAAGGATGGTGTGTTGCCTTCCTGGTGCCAGGGTTAAAGACATCACAGGCAGAGTGCAGGAAATCCTCAAGGACAAAGGTGAAGAGCCAGAGGTGGTGGTACATGTCGGCACAAATGATGTCGGGAAGAAGAGGAGGAACATACTACAGCAGGACTTCGGAGAACTAGGAAGAAGGCTGAAAAGCAGGATGTCCAGGGTGGTTATCTCCGGTTTGCTTCCAGTTCCTCAGGCTGGTGAGGCCAGAAACAGGGAGATAATGGACTTGAACATGTGGCTGGGGAACTGGTGCAGGAAGCATGGATTTAAATTCTTGGATCACTGGGGTATGTTTTGTGGTAAGCATAAATTCTACAAGAGAGATGATTTGCACCTTAATAGGTTGGGGACCAGCATTCTGGCAGGCAGGTTTGCTACTGCAACACAGCTACGTTTAAACTAAGTAGTGGAGGGAGGGGACAAACTGGATGTTTAAGAAGGAAATTGGAGGGAAAGTTAGAACAAGGGAAGTCAAGAAAGACAACTGTATCAATGAAGCAGAAAACTCAGAAAGGGATCATGCTGTAAGGTTGAGTGAAATAGGAGTTGATGGGAAGGGTGAGGGCAGTAACAAATTAAAAATACTATACATGAATGCACGAAGCATTAGAAATAAGATGGATGAGCTTGAGGCTCTTTTGGAAATTGGCAGATACGATATTGTGGGGATAACTGAGACGTGGCTTCAAGTGGACAGGGCCTGGGAAATGAATATTCAAGGCTATACATGCTATCATAAGGACAGACTGACGGGCAGAGGGAGTGGGGTGGCCTTGTTGATAAGGGATGATATTCAGTCCCTTGCGCAGGGGGACCTAGAATCAGGGATGTAGAGTCAGTGTGGATAGAGCTGAGAAATACTAAGGGTAAAAAGACCCTCTGGGGAGTCATCTACAGGCTCCCAAACAGTAGTCTGGATGTCAGATGTAAGTTAAATCAGGAGCTGAAATTGGCCTGTCGCAAAGATGTTACTACAGTTGTTATGGGGGATTTCAACATGCAGGTAGACTGGGAGAATCAGGATGGTATTGGGCCACAAGAAAGAGACTTTGTGGAGTGCCTCAGAGATGGATTCTTAGAGCAGCTGGTGCTGGAGCCTACCAGGGAGAAGGCAATTCTGGATCTGGTATTGTGTAACGAATCAGAATTGGTCAGGGACCTTGAAGTGAAGGAGCCATTGGAAAGTAGTGACCATAATACAGTAAGCTTCAATCTGCAATTTGAGAGGGAGAGGGTACAATCGGAAGTGACAATATTTCTGTTGAATAAAGGGAACTATGGAGCTATGAGGGAGGAACTGGCCAAAGTTCAATGGTGCAATACATTAGCAGGGATCACAGTGGAGGAACAATGGCAGATATTTCTGTGTATAATGCAGAAGATGCAGGATCAGTTCATTCCAAAAAGGAAGAAAGATCCTAGGAGGAGGCATGGGCGGCCGTGTCTAATGGGGGAAGTTAAGAAACATATAAAGTTAAAAGAGAAAAAGTATAACATAGCAAAGATAAGTGGGAAAACGGAGGACTGGGAAGCTTTTAAAGAACAACAGAGGATTACTAAGAAGGAAATACACAGAGAAAAAATGAGGTACGAAGGTAAACTGGCCAAAAATATAAAGGAGGATAGTAAAAGTTTTTTTAGATATGTGAAAGGCAAAAAAATGGTTAAGACTAAAATTGGGTCCTTGAAGACAGAAACAGGGGAATATATTACCGGGAACAGGGGAATATATAATGGCAGAAGAATCGAATTGGTACTTCAGATCTGTGTTCACTGGGGAAGACACAAGCAGTCTCCCTGAGGTAACAGTGGCTGAAGGACTTGAACTTAAGGGAATTTATATTGCAGAATTTATACTGCAGGTGTTGGAGAGACTGTTAGGTCTGAAGGTTGACAAGTCCCCGGGGCCTGATGGAATATATCCCAGGGTACTGAAGGAGGTGGCTCGAGAAATCGTGGATGCGTTGGTGATTATTTTCCAGAGTTCTATAGATTCGGGATCAGTTCCTGCGGATTGGAGGGTGGCTAATGTTGTACCACTTTTTAAGAAAGGCGGGAGAAAGAAAACAGGAAATTATAGACCAGTTAGTCTGACCTCAGTGGTGGGAAAGATGCTGGAATCTATTATAAAGGATGAAATTATGACACATCTGGATAGTAGTAACAGGATAGGTCAGAGCCAGCATGGATTTATGAAGGGGAAATCATGCTTAACTAATCTTCTGGAATTTTTTGAGGATGTAACTCTGAAGATGGACAAAGGAAATCCAGTAGATGTAGTGTACCTGGACTTTCAGAAAGCTTTGAATAAAGTCCCACAAAAGAGGTTAGTGAGCAAAATTAGGGTGCGTGGTATTGGGGGCAAAGTACTAACTTGGATTGAAAGTTGGTTGGCTGATAGGAAACAAAGGGTAGTGATAAACGGCCCCATTTCGGAATGGCAGGCAGTGACCAGTGGGGTACCGCAAGGATCAGTGCTGGGACCGCAGCTTTTTACAATATATGTTAATGATATAGAAGATGGTATTAGCAATAACATTATCACATTTGCTGATGATACTAAGCTGTGTGGCAAGGTGAAATGTGATGAGGATGTTAGGAGATTACAGGGTGACCTGGACAAGTTAAGTGAGTGGTCAGATGCATGGCAGATGCAGTTTAATGTGGATAAACGTATGGTTATCCACTTTGGTGGCAAGAACAGGAAGGCAGATTACTACTTAAGTGGAATCAATTTAGGTAAAGGGGCAGTACAGAGAGATCTGGGTGTTCTTGTACACCAGTCAATGAAGGTAAGCATGCAGGTACAGCAGGTAGTGAAGAAGGCTAATAGCAAGCTGGCCTTCATAACAAGAGGGATTGAGTATAGAAGCAAAGAGATTCTTCTGCAGCTGTACAGGGCCCTGGTGAGACCACACCTGGTGTACTGTGTGCAGTTCTGGTCTCCAAATTTGAGGAAAGACATTCTGGCTATTGAGGGAGTGCAGCGTAGGTTCACGAGGTCAATTCCTGGAATGGTGGGATTACCTTACACTGAAAGACTGGAGCGACTGGGCTTGTACACCCTTGAGTTTAGAAGACTGAGAGGGGATCTGATTGAGACATATAAGATTATTAAAAGATTGGACACTCTGGAGGCAGGAAACATGTTTCCGCTGATGGGTGAGTGCCGAACCAGAGGACACAGCTTAAAAATAAGGGGTAGGCCATTTAGGACAGAGATGAGGAGAAACTTCTTCACCCAAAGAGAGGTGGCTGTGTGGAATGTTCTGCCCCAGAGGGCAGTGGAGGCCCAGTCTCTGGATTCATTTAAGAAAGAGTTGGATAGAGCTCTCAAGATAGTGGAATCAAGGGTTATGGAGATAAGGCAGGAACAGGATACTGATTAAGGATGATCAGCCATGATCATATTGAATGGTGGTGCAGGCTCGAAGGGCAGAATGGCCTACTCCTGCACCTATTGTCCATTGTCTATTATCTATTGAGTGAGTGAACATGTGCAATTCAGATGTGTTGTCTGTTTTGTCAACTGTCAGTCATCACTATTTGGTGCCTTTTCAAAATGCCTCCATCAATCAAGACCACTTGTCAACTAATGAGCACTGCCTCTCATGCTGTAAAAACATTGGTTTTCCCCTTGAATTAATGCTCTTATGAATTGTCCTGATGAGTGCAAGATGGAAAGCTTCAATAAAATGTGTCTGGTTTTAGTAGTATTCCAGTACTACCAAATGTCTACAAAATTGTAAACTACATTGGCGATCTTTCTGTCAAATGCACAGTGGATCTTTGGAAAGCAATTCTCACACTTTTGTTGAAAAATTTAGAAAAAAGGGTAAAAAGCTAAAGAGACCGAGAAACCTTTGTAAGTTTGCTTTTGGTTTGGGCATCTTTTAACTGTAATCTGTGATCATAGAATCAGGTTTAATGTTGATTGAAGAGTGAATTGATCCAAAGAACTTGACTTGGCCTATGTTGATTTAGCATACTTTGTTGTGGAAAATAAGACTTAGTTTTCATTTCATTGCCATGAGCTGATGAAGGTTTGTGTCATGCTCCTGTTCAGTTTCCCTGAGAACTGCAATATTATCTTCAATATAAAGATAACCTAATAGATTCTCCATGGTACAATCCTATGCTGTTTTGCAATTTATCCTGGATAACAGATAATCCAAATAGTACTCTGAGAAAATAGTATCTTCCAATGAAGTTCTAAGCATCAGTACCTGTGACTCAGGGGAAAATTGCATGGACCAATATCCATTCTTGATATTGAGCTTTGAACAAACCTTGGCACCTGAGAACTTGGGATTAAGTTCTCCCAGGGTAGGAATTTTGTATGGACATATTTTTTGTGAAATATTCAGTCACTTTGAAACTAAGCATTTAGATATAGAGTGCCATCATTTTTCCAAACACAAATAATGATGCTGCAATAATTTTTCTGATATGCAACTTTGTGAATATTACAGTTTTGCAGCATGAAATCCAATTCTATTTTGGAGTTTATCCTGAGTGTCAACACTGAACCTATGTGAAGGGTTGACATTGGGTTGAGCATAATCTTTCAGGTGTAACACTGGATCACCATTGAATTATCATAGAATCCCTATAGTGTGGAAACAGGCCATTTGACCCAACAAGTCCACACCAACCCACCAAAAGGTAACCCATTCCTCTACATTTGACACTGACTGATTAATGTGCCCAACCTACACATCCCTGAATACTATAGGCAATTTAGCATGGCTAATTCACCTAACTTGCACATCTTTGGATTGTGAGAGGAAGCCCACACAGATATGGAGAAAATGTATAAACTCCACACAGACATTTGCCTGAGGCTAGACCCGAACCCAGGTCCATGAAGGTGTGAGGTAGCAGTGCTAACCACTGAGCCATTGTGCCACCCAAAATTTCTATAGAATCAAGCCAGTCTTGGTAGAGGTTAGTCAATTCATATGGAGACCTGATGTTATGGTCTGGAATCTTGGATGTTCGAATTAGTATATTTGTTACATCTTATGGAGCACAATATTGCATAGATCCGTTCATGCAGGTAGATCAATGATAGAAGGTGGGGGTCAGAGCAGATCTGATCTCCAGCATCTGCAGTGCTCACTTTCACTCAATGATAGAAGATGCTGTTTTATCAACAAAGCAAAACTGAGACAACCTGAGGAGCTGTATTGACATTTAAGATGAATAATGTCAAGATATAGGATGAGAGACCCATTGCCAGCAGTTATTGCATGCAGACTGCACCACATTGTATTAATTTCCTGAGTCCATCTTGTCTAAGACGTGTAAGGACGTGTTTGTGCCTGCACCAGTGTCACTTTTGGCATGTAGATCATGTTGTCTATTCCATTTGGATATATCACTCAAATAGGGTAAAGGCAAAGCTTTACAGACAACATCCATGTGTTGTGTCAAATTGACATCAAATTGTCAGATTAGGATCTGCAAGCTGGAACATTGAAGTTACATTTTGGAATTCAGTGACTACAGTTAAGCATGAGTTGCATTTTAGACAAGATGGACTCAGGAAATTAATTCAATGGATGAAAGTTTGGAAAATGGATAACATTGTTGACTCTTCTTCACATGTTACAGTAGAGCACTGAGTCGCACCATGGTTTTTCTGAGCAAATGGACTTCTTGTACATTTTAACCCAGTATCCTCTTATAGAACTTAACTTGTGCTTAACAAATAGGCATTGGGCACTGTTTGTGAGTGAGACAATCCAAATCTTATCAAACATTTGACTGTTTTATAGACCCCCTTGATAGCTGCAGCTGTTGCTGCAGAATTAAGCATCTGCAGGTTTTGCTGCCCTGCTATAACTATTTCAAACTTGTGTCCTTCTAGAAGTGTCAATGGAATAATCTTTAGGTTTGGCCAGAAATGCCTTTCAGACACATTCATGGGTGTGGAGGCAGTGACTCATCCCATAAACATTTCAGCTAAGATTTGATGAAATCAGATTCTGGACTTGGTGTGAACACCTGTCTACATATAGATTGATATTTTCAACTGGCTATTAATGGCAGGACATGCATCCACTCTATACGGTCTGAAATTGATTCAGTCCATAAGTTGATCTTCTTGTTATTAATAAATATTGTTAAGATCTTTCCTGTCATCTCTTGAAGTACTGAAATATTTTAATCTTCACAATTCTTTGTGTCCTAAGGTGATAAAATATTTGACTGCTCGACTTTATCCATTGATCTATTGACCTATGAAATGAAGATTTATTCTTTCTTTGACTAACTGAAATTCTGACTGATCATCATTTGAATGCCAATCCATATTCAGATATTTGCCTTCCATTTTTGCTATTCATTTTTATGTTTTCTTTTTAAAAGTCTGTATATGAAGGCTCAGTCTTGCAATATAATGTTCCACCTTGTTTTCTTGAATTTTCTGTTCTTCTCCTTACCCTAGAATCCATACAACGTGGAAACAAGCCAAACAAGCCCACCCCAACACTCCAAAGAGTATCCCACCAAGATCCATTCCCCTATGCTCTTGCTTTACATCTCTCCTGACTAATGCAATTAGCTTACGCATCATTCAATACTATGGGCAAGTTAACACGGCCAGTTCAACTAACCTGCACATCCTTGGACTGCGGGAGAAAACCTGCTTATGCTTGAAATGTCAATTCTTCTGTTTCTCGGATGCTGCCTGACCTGCTGTGCTTTTCCAGCACCACACTCTTGACTCTTGCTGTTTGCAGAGAAAACAAATTGGCAAAATCAAGTGATGACTGTTATATAGTGGTTGAACTTCATTCTAAGATTGTTTTACCAGATTGGAACTGTACTTGCCTTCTTGTAAATTGCTGTACATTTTAAAATCTGACACACTATGGCATCCCACTTTTCTGAGGAGATGGACTGTAGTCATGTCTTTTGTGGTTGTGCTTCAGTTCCACTGTTGTAATCATTGTCTTGTTTATTAATTATGAACTTCACTCTGAATTCAGACAGATAATAGGTAATCGTTCAGACAACAACTTGTTGTCACCAGCTTCTAATGTCAATTTGCTGTCACCAAGTGATGTAATTTCCTGTTTTCTGGCCAAAATAATATATACTCCAGTTGTCTTTGAGATAGATATCTGGAAGTTCAATAGCAGCTTAGTATATGCACTCATACATATGACATCTCAGACTTATGCATGTAGTCTGAATAATATGTTTACTTATATTGTCATTACATTATATCTACACAGTTGACTGCTGAATGACTGACTCACTGCTTGCTAAACTGAATTAACAGGCAGTAAAATGGAGCCTGCTGTTTCTAAATTGACACATTATGTGATGTGATCTAGCTGTCTTAAATATCTTAGTACCGTTCTGAGATTTGTACAATGGCACAACACTGTTCTCTCTTAAAATTGAATGCCTTCCTATCTGTCAGTTTGGGCTGCCTCAATGAATTTAAGAAGTTCTCATTGACAAAGACACGTTAACAGATCTGGACTTATTGGGATTGGCTCCAGTGATAATGGAGCCACTTACAATCAGAAGGACATCACCTTCATGCTTGAATCACTTCACTCTTGAGTTAATCACTTAAATCTTGTCAAATCTGACACCAATGGAAGAAATCATGAGGAGAGTCTATTCTTGTTGCTTATTTTTTCCAACAGTTCAGTTCTCATTATAAAGTGTAAATTCCTCATGCATTGTTGTTGAGAAGTCAGACTTCATTGCAGCCCATTCCCTAGCAGTTATGATAGGGATTTTGGCAAAATCTCGAAAGATGCAACAAAGAAACTTTTATTCATCAATGAACTAGCTATAAAAAGGGGATTCCTCAGAACATGACCCTGGGTAGTGTTTTCTTGGCTGCATCCTCTACTTGTTCCTACTCACTTGTACTTCACTGGATCTATTTTCTGCACACACATACTATTTGATGGCCCTTAGATATGAGATTTTAATTAAATTAAGTGAAAGTGTGTGCTGCATCCCCAAAAATATCTGAAGGAATAAAGAGGAATGCTGAGAACTATTTGAATCTTGGCTATCACCAGTTGGATAACACAAAAATCATACACTGAAAGAAAGCGAAGATGTTTGAGAAGGGTTTCAAAATGTAATGCTTTCTGCCCGAAATGATATATTGAAGTATTGTGTGCCTCGCTACTAACGTGTAATGTGTTGTGGAGGGAGTAAGGGAAACAATGGGCCTATAAAAGGAGGATATTCAGGTGACAGCGTGCTCCTGAGCTCTCCCTCTCATGTTCCCTTCACAGATTCCAAGCCATAAATGCTGAGGGCTGTCTCCTCAAATCTCAGCAACTCTTTCAAATTGGCAGGTGTCCCGCCAATGCATTCACGGTGGCTGTGAACAGCCTTCTTCTGGAAGCACGCTAAAGACATCCAGATGTTAGAAATTGGCAGAGCACCCAGACAGGCAGCCCTGCGGCCAGTCCCCATCCCACCCCATGAGAGTACATTCCAAGGCAGCATGCAAGGAGTTTCTGGCGTCAGTGTTTTTTCTTACCATTTAATGTGTCGCAGTACAAGTTATTAGTGTGAGCGCACAAATAAGTGTGCCCCACAAGTTCTCTGCAGCAAAAAAAGTGTGTAGAAATGGCTGCCTGTGAATGATACACGTTACCTCCCTGGGAATACTCCGGCTTGTGACGTTAATTCTTAAAATGCCCCCATTTATCATTATGTGAGCAAAGATGGCAGCTTTCGTATTTTGACAGCTTTCCAAATGCCAGAAAGCATCTTCCTTATTTGGGGCTCCTTCTCCAAACAGAGTCACCATCTGTGGATGCATTTCCTGCTGCAGCACGTCAAAGAAGTCAGTATCGAAAACTTTTCCTCTGTATTTTAATTTGGCTCCGTCCTATTTCCAAGCGGTCAATCTTCAATCAAAATTAAATACTCCAATGACTATTGGCCATAATTAAAGTTAAGAGCTGCTTTCTCCTTGTATCACCTGTTCCACAATTAATCGTGCTGCCACTCAGACTCCCTGGGCAGGGGATTTTAGTATTTTATTCCTGACAGAATGGCATGAACATTTGCCAGACAGCAATCTGGTTTATTAATCAATGGGCTTATCAACTTGGTTCTCTCACTTGTACCTAGAGTTACTTTTGCAGAATTTTGAGAGGCTGAAGATGATCTTTCCCAAAGATGGGAGGAAGAGACTACTTTTCCAAACAAGCAATAGTAGACAGAAGTGTCCAAAGAAGCCAGCAACAAGGATATGATCCCGTGATCGTGGAAACAGTGCAGCCAGAGGATCTCAGACACTGAACAGGCATGATAAGTGAGAGGCATTGTGCTTTTGAGTGTCAATCCTCACACATCCAATTGCCAAGTAATGTACAGTACAACAATCCTCAAGGCAATGTACCTTGTGTTTCCACACATGCCTCTTTCTCCAAACTACCTAAAGTTTGACCATTATTTACAAGAGTCGAGATTGTGGTGCTGGAAAAACACAGCAGGTCAGGCAGCATCCGAGGAGCAGGAGAATCGAAAGCCGGAAACGTCGATTCTCCTGTTCCTCGGATGTTGCCTGACTGGTTGTGCTTTTCCAGCACCACACTCTCGATTCTGATCTCCAGCATTTGCAGTCCTCACTTTCTCCCATTATTTACAAGACTCATGCTAGGAGAGTGCCCACTTGACGGGATTAGTGCAGCTCCAACAATACTGAAGAAGCTCAACACCATCAAGATGCACTGCAATTCACAGCTCCTTTGCAAGACCTGAACCTCTACCACCTAGAAAAACAAGAGCATAAATGCATGAAAACGTCACCACTTGCACATTCCCCCCAAACCACAAGCCATTCTGACTTACAGCTATATCACTAGTTCTTCACTGTCACTGGCTAAACTCTTGGAATTCCCATTCTAGTAGGACTGTGGTATACCTTCTCAAATGTACTTATTGATGGGTAATAAGTGCTGGCTTAGTCAGTGACGCCCACATCTCCTGAATTAAAAGAAAGAAGCAATTCTTCACATTCCCAATCAACCCTCAGACTCACCATCGTCCTATTCCCTCTCATACCATGCTTCATAAGTTATGCTCTTCCCTCCACAGCACATCAACATTTACATAGACTCACAACTCTCTGTTTTCTCTCCTTGTGGGAGAAGAGAGTGAGCAACTTGAGGAGAAACCAAAGATGGAGACGGAGCAAGATGTAGGAGGAGGAGTTGTGACTTTTAAGCAACATACATTCTGATTAGCCACCGCTAATAAATGCCTACATGGTTGACTAGGAAGGAGCTATCATTCCAGGAAGTGACAATAACCACCACGTTAGTCTGAGCCAACTAAAACATTAGTGTTGCGGCATCTCAGGAAAATTGGTCATCTGCCCGTCAACTCTATGTTAGGAATCTTGTCTTCTTCCAACTGGAAGTGGATCTCTGTACTATGAAATAACAGGCAGCTGAGGTGAAAGTTGGCACTGCTTTCTTTCTCCTGCTCCTGTTTCTGCAGCTATTCTTGGTGGTGTTGTCTTTTCTTTGATCCTTCTTCAGAGAACCACAGAGGAGCTGCTCACGAGGTGAGTGGAGAAAGCTAGCAGCATAGAATCTGAAGGGGGGGGGGGGTAAAATGCTAAGCAACTAAGGTGCCTTCCAAAAGATTGGCAATGTAGTGAAAACATTTCTGAGATAAGAAGTGCTGTCTACAGTAGCCTTTCTCCCCTTGATGGCTGAAGGTTTCCATTTTCACAAATTAACACTTTTTCAATTTGTCAGTTACATTGGAAAGAGTTCTTCCCCTTGTGGCCAGTCTATGGTGACTAGTCAGGAAACACCAATCCTTGCTGGAAAGGTCAGAGTCCAGGATTTAATTTTGTTTTTGATTGCTTGAATTACAGATTACAGATTACGTTACAGTGTGGAAACAGGCCCTTCGGCCCAACAAGTCCACAACGACCCGCCGAAGCGCAACCCACCCAAAACCCCTACATTTACCCCTTACCTAACACTACGGGCAATTTAGCATGGCCAATTCACCTGACCCTGCACATCTTTGGACTGTGGGAGGAAACCGGAGCACCCGGAGGAAACCCACGCAGACACGGGGAGAATGTGCAAATTCCACACAGTCAGTCGCCTGAGGCGGGAATTGAACCCGGGTCTCTGGCGCTGTGAGCTAGCAGTGCTAACCACTGTGCCACCGTGCCGCCAGATCTCTGAGGTGGTTCCCAATTAGTTACAGAACCCTCCCTGGGGAAATAAGAAAGAGAATGAGATAACATTGGTGATTCTGACTTTGTCAATTTCAGAATATTTCACTGCTATCCTTGCAAATGTTAGTCAAACTTGACTGTCTGTTGCAAGTACCCACTTGTCTCCAGGGCAGCATGGTGGCTCAGTGGTCAGCACTGCTGCCTCACAGCACCAGGGTCCCAGGTTTTATTCCAGCCTCAGGCAACTGACTGTGTGGAGTTTGCACATTCTCCCCATGTCTGTGTGGGTTTCCTCGGGTGCTCCGCTTTCCTCCCACAGTCCAAAGATGTGCAGGTTAGCTGAATTGGCCATGCTAAATTGCCTATAGTGATAGGTGCATTAGTCAGAGGGAAATGGGTCTGGGTGGGTTACTCACCAGAGGGTCGGTGTGGACTTGTTGGGTCAAAGGGCCTGTTTCCACACTATAGGGAATCTAATCTAATAGTTAGGCCTTCACAAAATCAGAGCTATTTTATTGGAATATACACCGTGTAAAGTGACTGAAGAAGTTTCGATCCAAACTCTGATTTCTCTCAAAGACGTTGCCAGACCTGCTGAGATTTTCCAGCAATTTCTGTTTTTGTTTGTAAAGTGGCAGAGTCAAGTTCATCAAACATTGGGTCCCTTTTTTGTTCAATAATCCATTACTCAGTTTTGTCATTATTCAAACCTCATTGGAGTTATGAGCTAGGCCACATAATTGAATAATTCAGGTAATTTTAATTGTCATTGTAAGTGATACATGTCCCTCTCGACAAAGACCTGGTGAAGACGGTTTGCAATGTTACCACCTTCTAAAGTATCAGTGCAAACAGTGTTTCAGGACTCCCTGGGGTCGGGGAGTCCACAACTAGAGGTTTAGGGTGAGAGGAGAAAGATTTAAAAGAGACCTAAGGGACAACTTTTTCACACAGAGGGTGGTACATGTATGGAATGAGCTGCCAGAGGATGTGGTGGAGGCTGGTACAATTGCAACATTTAAGAGGCATTTGGATGGGTATATGAATAAGAAGGGTTTGGAGGGATATGGGCCGGGTGCTGGCAAGTGGGACTAGATTGGGTTGGGATATCTGGTCGGGATGGGCAGGTCGGACCGAAGGGTCTGTTTCCATGCTGTACATCTCTATGACTCTATGACTTTTAGCACAATGAAACTTGGTATTGAAGTTAGAGTTAGGTTAGGGTTCGAGGAACTACTATTTCACTTGTATTGTGCAAAAATTATTATTTTTTTAATTGATAAATCACTAAAATTAAGTTGTCATCTCTTCAAAGTTCTCTTTAATGCACAGAAATAGGCTGTTTTGCAGGATCTTATTTCCTCTATATTTTCACTTTGTTACAAGCTCTGTAAAATGCCCACTATGCTTTGACTCAGCATGGTACTTCATCTCCACACAGACTGATTGTGTGAGATAATTCCTTAAAATAGTTTCCAGAGGATCTTCTATATATATATATATTATAATTGTTATTCATTCAAATTATATATGAGGTAGAATTTCCGTTTTGGGCGTAATCGGAAATCTGGGGTACCACAACTGGACCCTAAATTGTAGTAGTTTTAAGAAGTGTCCTTTTCCTCTTGCGTTTCTGCTCAGACTTATTTGCAAATTACAGAACCTACAATCTGCCATGAACCAGTGCCATCCAGCAGCCTTTTAGAGTGTAATTTTCCAAAAATGTTCTCTTTTTAAAGCTATTCCTAGATATCTGTATATGTCATAACTTGGTACAGTTTGATTAGTACAGCTAAAGTTGGCTTACCACCAACAATAAGCTTTTGACTCACATACACGGGTGTGTGGGGATAAAAAAGCAACAGAATAGAACACACAGGAGTTTAAAAAGAACTGAAACATCTTGAAACTACTACCCGTTTTTGGTTTTAACTGTGTTGTAACAAGGGCTGAGCAATCAACCTGGGAAGCACATAGTTTTTTAAACATTCTTGGTAGATTGTATGACATTTTACAATTATTCTATTTACCACAGGCAACTGGGTTTCTGGGCTTGAGGAGAACAGAAAGGCTGAATCAGCCTTTACAGCGCCGAAGGAATGGGAGTGCTTCATGGAGTCCCGATCAGTTATCCTGTAAACTTCAATCTGTCTGTCCCCAGACTTCCTCATCACTGACCATGACTAGACCTCCCAACCACCAAGGGATTTGTACATCATGAATGTGAGGGCCAAAGGATACATCCCTACATAAACAAAACTATAGACAACACTGAAATCTTGCAGTGGAACTCTGTCTCAAACACATGCAGGAGACAGTGAGGTCTGCAGATGCTGGAGATCAGAGTTGAAAGTGTGTTGCTGGAAAAGCACAGCAGGTCAGGCAGCATCTGAGGAGCAGGAAAATTGATGTTTCGGGCTGTAATCCTTCATCAGGAATGAGGCTGGAAACCTCGGGGGTGGAGAGATAAATGGGAGATAAGTGTGAGCTTTTCCTCTTTTGACAGATGCTCTCATCCCTTTGTAGGTTCTTTACCTGGATTTGGATCTTCCTTCGAATTTCAATCAGCCGCAACTTGGAATCGTAACTAGTGAAAAATACAACCTCAATACACCCAAGATAATACCTAAGACAGTTAAAAGGGGTGAATTATCTTATCTAAAAGACAAAAGAAAGAGCCTATTACCTAGGTCTAGGCTAACACAAATTAAGCAAAATATTGCTGATGCTGGAGGTCAGAAAAGTGTTGGAGAAACTCAACAGGTCTGATGGTATCTGTGGAGAGAGAAAAACAAAGCTGAAGGGCCTTGGAGTTCAATGTCCTTCATGTTGTTGACAAGGAGGGAGGAGATTCAAAGGTGGTGAAGGTGCCCAGAGCAAAACACAAAAGGAGTGTGAATGGTAATAAAGGCTGTTGAGACTAGAAATAAGTGTAATGTTTGGTATGATAGGTGTGAAAGTAGAAAATAAGTCAGCTTTGCTGAGACCAAGCCCATGCAAACGAGACACTAGGCGTGGGAATGTAATGTGAGGAGTACAATCAAAATGGAAGACAGCGTTCGTGTTCAGAAATTATTGAGTTCAATATTGAGTCCTGAAGGCTATAAAGCATCTAAGCAGAAAATGAGATGCTGTATCTCATTGTGTTGAGCTTCATTGGAATCCTAAGTTATTTCAGTCAGCTCTTTCCCTTCATAAAAATGAAAAAATATTGTGGATGCTGGAAATTTGAAATAACAGCAGAAAATGCTGGAAATGCTGAGCAGATGAGAAAACATCTATGGAGAGAGATCCAGTCAATGTTGACTCCTCTCTTGTGAGCTTTTCCTCTTTTGACAGATGCTCTCATCCCTTTGTAGGTTCTTTACCTGGATTTGGATCTTCCTTAGAATTTCAATCAGGCGCAACTTGGAATCGTAACTAGTGAAAAATACAACCTCAATAATTATACACTTAGCTTGTCCTATTAACTGAGCAGATAAGACACCAGGATGGAGTCACTTTTAAATTGCTTCTGAATAGTTGATCATCACTAATGAAGCTTTATTGACCTTCTGAAGAAGGTGGTACTGAACCTTATTCCTGACTTGTCCGCGTTCAGATGCTATGATATCTGGAGAGATATGGGGGTTATACCAAGTATATCTTCCACCATTAATTATAGAGGACACAAATTTGACAATGTTTCCCAGAAGCCATGATGTTAGACTTGCTTCAGCCATAGTAAAAGAAGTGACGATTTAAATGCCAATTTCACTGTCAATCAAATAAGATGCTTTGTCTTTGATGGTGTTGAGAAACTGTTTTTTTTGCAAGCTAACTCATACAGGCATGTAAAAACTGTCTCCCATATTCCTGATTTATACCTTGTCAGGACTGGAGAGGCTTTGCAGGGCTCAGAATTACTCCCTCCAGGGTACCCAACCTCAGCTTTAACTCAATGTCATCGTTTTTGTGTAGCTAGTACACTCGAGTTTTGACGCAATGACAACTTGCAAAATATTGATAGTCAGGAACTTGGTAATAATAGTAATGCCACGTAATGTCAGCAGAAGATGCTTAAACTCTCTTTTTGGAGAGGCCCATTACATGGCACTTGTGAGGCATTAATTTTACTTGCTGCTAATCAGCCCAAGCCTGTTTACTATTTATAACATATGGATCCTTTAACTTTCATACGAACATACAAAATTAAGCAGGTTCAAGAATGATTTAGTTGATGGGAGAAGTGCTCTGTCATCTCTTTGCCCAAATATTAAATGTTTCAATAGTATCAATGATTGTTCCATTAGATTAGAAGCTCATGCAGTTAGGACATGTGGTTCCTATCTTTAGACCTATCAGAGTGACATCTGCTATGGAGAAAATTCTGAAAGTAATCATAAGTTCTACTCTTTATGATAAACTGCAAAGTGGACAGGCTATTAAAAATATACAATATGACATTATCTACTTTTCTCATAAAGCCTTACATAAGTTACTTTGTACTAGGTTACTCCACAAGATTGAATCTTGTAGTAACCATCGCATTTAATAGTTTAAGTTAAAAGTTGACTTAAGTCCTGCATCAAAACAGTTAATGGATGCAGTTCTGTTGTTACTGCTGGTATCCCGCAGGGATCAAGCCTTTAACCATATCAGGTCAGTCTTTTTGCTAATGATCTGATTGATAATGTTGGGAGTATAGTCAGTAAATTTTCAGCTGACACCAAAATCTGTGTTAGGACTAGAATCTTACTGTATGGAAATGTAATTGATTGTGACACAGGCACCTGATGAAGGAGCGGCGCTCTGAAAGCTAGTGCTTCCAATCAAACCTGTTGGACTATAACCTGGTGTTGTGTGATTTTTATCAATTTAGATGTGCTGGGACAGTGGGCAATGCAACAGCAATGGCTTTAACTTGGATGAGTGTAATATCATGTTCTTTGTTGGATCAACAGAA
The DNA here is from genome assembly GCF_037043375.1 of Chiloscyllium plagiosum. Taxonomy (NCBI): domain Eukaryota; kingdom Metazoa; phylum Chordata; class Chondrichthyes; order Orectolobiformes; family Hemiscylliidae; genus Chiloscyllium; species Chiloscyllium plagiosum. Next base: position 35,876,393 of record NW_028270174.1, on the reverse strand, counting down.
AATGAAAATATGATTTATCAAAAAAGGTTCTGAGAAAGATTCCAAAAAAACCATTATATTTTGCGCACAAATTGATGAAGATTCATAAAAAAGTATAACATTCTGTAATTGTGGCGCTAGCTGGAGAGACACTCTCTAGAGGATTGTTCTCAGTTTCCTGATGAAGGGCTTATGTCCAAAACGTCAACTCTCCTGCTCCTCGGATGCTGACTGACCTGCTGTGCTTTTCCAGCCTCACACTTTGCAACTCTGATCTCCAGCATCTGCAGTCTTCACTTTCTCCCAGCTTTGCTAATGTATTATTGGCTGAAAACTTGAGTCATCCATTAGACTGTTGAAACAGCTGAGCCCTTGGGAAGCTAGTGACAAACACTAGCTTCCTGACCTGGGGGAAGTGGTAAAGTAGTGTTAATGTCATTGAACTAGTCATCCAGAATTTCAAGCGAATGTCCTGAGAATGTTAGCTCAAATCCTACAATGGCAGATGGTGAAATTTGAATTGAAGAAAACTTTGGGTGGGGAAAAGAATGGCAATCTATTGGCAGCAGTGTAAGCACTTTCACTTGTCATAGAAACACAACAGGTTCACTAATATTCATGAGAAAAGGAAAGTGCTATCCTTATCTGGTATAGTTTATAAGTTATTGCAGAGCCAGAACAATTGCCCTCTGGACAGTTAGGGATGGGCAATAAATGCTGACCTAGCCAGTGAAATTTACATTCCAGAAGCAAATAAAAATGTCTCTGCTGTCAATGCATAAATATTTATTTGCATAAAATAATGAGGTTTCAAGTGATTGCACTGTTATTACTAATTTGAAAAGTATGGATGATTAAAAATGCTATTTGTCATGAAATAGATTTTTATGAAACTGTGACATTATGAACAAATGACCTTTTAAAAAGTCTAATGTAAACATATTCTGTTAGCACAATAGGATTCATCAGTATTATATGGTGAGGTGAAAGAGTATGGAAATGTCATATCTTGGTATGGGGAACATGAGGGACCATAGGAACTGGCTGGGGACACAGTGTGGCACAGGGAGCATGTTTAGGCCTTTTGAACTTACCTTTTGAAATATTCCCTCATCCTGATGATGTTTCCCAACACTCCTGAGGTGTCTTGAACTACAGCCCTTGAAAAATGGACCTCCAGTAAAAGTGATAAGGACCGGGGTATTCCTATCTATACAATGGAATTGGCCAGGTCAGGAGCGCAGAGTGTGGACTTATGAATTAAATTTTTCACAACATTAAAATAAAAATGAGAAACCATGCAAATGAAACTAGCAGTCTTGGAATCAGAATGCCATTTTCTCTCCTTGACAGTGTCTTCTTGTTTTCTTGAAAACTCAGTCATAGAAAATGTAGAAAATGGAACAGCCAATTTATGTATGGTGAGGTCCCACAAGCAGCAATTTTATTCTATTCTATTCTACTTCAATGATGGAAGCTGAGGGATAAATGTTGGCCAAGGAATTAGAATTTTTCCTGCATTTCTTTGAAGAGTGCCATGGAATATTTCATGTCCACTTGAGAGGGGGATTAAACCTGGTTTTAATGTCTCTCATGAAAAACAACACCTTGAATATATAGCACTATTTGACTGAAGTGTCGACCAAAATTAGACATTCCAGTCTCCAGAGTGGACTTGAACCTATGACCTTCATGACTTAGAAGTGAGAGTGCTGCCACTGAGCCAAAGCTAACACCTTAAGGATATTTCAAGATTATATTTATACTGGTACTTGCAAACAATCTTTTCTCTCTTATGTCCTAGGTGCAATAAAACCTATTAAAAAAACTTACTTTAATACAAATTTTTGCAACCACCTCAGGCAGATTGCCATTAACTAGAACATACAAAACTAACTAGATTCAAGCAGCTGTTGGGGTTTCTGTGTTCCTATTGTTCTATTTTAAAATGTGTGTAAAGTTATACAATCTCCCTGCAGCACCTAACGAATAGCACAAAATCTAACTAATCTTTTGATGTGGTTCCTATAATTCATTATAATTTGTTTCAGCTAGTGCCTATAGTCTGCCAAACTGCTGGAGCTGAGACAGCTCTGCACTCTTAACAAGCACTTCATTGTTCTCCATGTTTCCCCAAAGCAAAATGTTGCTGCTTTTTGCTTTAAAAACCACAATAATAACAAACATTTTCTAACCAGTGAAGTGTCAATAAACCTCATAACAAGACAGAAAGTTCACAAATGACAACAAATGAAGCTTGACTGAAGATGTAAGTTGAACAGGCTGGTGGAGGGAGAAAGCTAGACAAAGTAAGGACTGACGACATTTCAAGTAGGGCAGGTCATGTGTTGAATGCAGTGCTATACCATGGAATTGGTTTTTGGTGTCTTTCTCACTCTAACAGAGGATATCTGTGTATGGCTGAATCAGTATCACTGTGAGGCAGACTCGGAGGTGTATGTGTGGCCCAGTATCACTGTGAGGCAGACTTGGAGGTGTATGTATGACCCAGTATCACTGTGAGGCAAACTGGGAGGTGTATGTGTGGCCCAGTATCACTGTGAGGCAGACTGGGAGGTGTATGTATGACCCAGTATCACTGTGAGGCAGACTGGGAGGTGTATGTGTGAACCACTATCATTGTGAGGCAGACTGGGAGGTGTATGTATGGCCCAGTATCACTGTGAGGCAGACTGGGAGGCGTATGTGTGGCCCAGTATCACTGTGAGGCAGACTGGGAGGTGTATGTGTGAACCACTATCATTGTGAGGCAGACTGGGAGGTGTATGTATGGCCCAGTATCACTGTGAGGCAGACTGGGAGGTGTATGTATGACCCAGTATCACTGTGAGGCAGACTGGGAGGTGTATGTATGACCCAGTATCACTGTGAGGCAGACTGGGAGGTGTATGTGTGAACCACTATCATTGTGAGGCAGACTGGGAGGTGTATGTATGGCCCAGTATCACTGTGAGGCAGACTGGGAGGTGTATGTATGACCCAGTATCACTGTGAGGCAGACTGGGAGGTGTATGTGTGAACCACTATCATTGTGAGGCAGACTGGGAGGTGTATGTATGGCCCAGTATCACTGTGAGGCAGACTGGGAGGTGTATGTGTGGCCCAGTATCACTGTGAGGCAGACTGGGAGGTGTATGTGTGAACCACTATCATTGTGAGGCAGACTGGGAGGTGTATGTATGGCCCAGTATCACTGTGAGGCAGACTGGGAGGTGTATGTATGACCCAGTATCACTGTGAGGCAGACTGGGAGGTGTATGTGTGGCCCAGTATCACTGTGAGGCAGACTGGGAGGTGTATATATGACCCAGTATCACTGTGAGGCAGACTGGGAGGTGTATGTGTGGCCCAGTATCACTGTGAGGCAGACTGGGAGGTGTATGTATGACCCAGTATCACTGTGAGGCAGACTGGGAGGTGTATGTGTGAACCACTATCATTGTGAGGCAGACTGGGAGGTGTATGTATGGCCCAGTATCACTGTGGGGCAGACTGGGAGGTGTATGTATGGCCCAGTATCACTGTGTGGTAGACTGGGAGGTGTATGTGTGAACCACTATCATTGTGAGGCAGACTGGGAGGTGTATGTGTGGCCCAGTATCACTGTGAGGCAGACTGGGAGGTGTATGTATGGCCCAGTATCACTGTGAGGCAGACTGGGAGGTGTATGTATGGCCCAGTATCACTGTGAGGCAGACTGGGAGGTGTATGTGTGGCCTAGTGTCACTGTGAGGCAGACTGGGAGGTGTATGTGTGGCCCAGTATCACTGTGAGGCAAACTGGGAGGTGTATGTGTGGCCCAGTATCACTGTGAGGCAAACTGGGAGGTGTATGTATGGCCCGGTATCACTGTGAGGCAGACTGGGAAGTGTATATATGAATGAGTGTCAGTGTGAGGCAGACTAGGAGGTGTATGTATGGCCCAGTATCACTGTGAGGCAAACTGGGACGTGTATGTGTGGCCCAGTTTCACTGTGAGGCAAACTGGGAGGTGTATGTATGGCCCAGTGGCACTGTGTGGCAGACTAAGAGGAGTGCAAATCGAGTCAACATTGCTATAAGCAGAGTGTTCAAGAACAGGAGTAGGATCCTGTTCTTCTGAACTGTGCGAGAGAGAGCAGGAGGGTTATCTTCATAAGGACCACATGAAACAGGGGCAACATTTTCGAAATAGCAGAGAGAAAGTGGAGTCAGCAGCTTCCCAAACAACTGGAGAGAGCACGTCAATGGCTTCATAAGGCGACGAGCAGATGTCCTGCATGAGAAGGTTGTGATTGCAGGAGCTGAAGACCAATGGCAGAGACCCCTTCAACTTGTTTCTTCCAATAAGAGCCAAAGAGTGACTATAGGAAAACAAGGAGGTGATTGGTGGTATGTCTTTTGAATCTTTAGATTAGCCAATTGGTTTAAAAGTGGAGACATTATTATAGCTGAAGAGTATGGTTTATAAATTTGCCTTTAAAATATCTAATATCTAAATTAATTAATTGAACAGAGTAGAGATGGCTGGACAGGTGATGTGCTGCAACTGCAATATGTGGGAAGTGGCAGATACTCGGGCAATCCACCATGACCACGTTTACAGGATGAGTTGGCAGCTCAAGGGACTTTGGCTCAGAATTGCTCAGCACCACTTCCCTTACGATTTTAATTTAACCACATTTCTCTCTTTTTTCCACTTGCTGATTTCTAACTGTTACTGTGATGTTTTTGCATCATCTATAGTGAAGACAGAAGCAAAATATTTATTTATTCCTTGTGCAAGTTCCTTATTAAATCCTTATTGTCTCCTATTAGTTCCCATTCTCATTCTCTCAAAGAAGAACACTGAATTCATTTCCCCTTTTCATTTTTAGGTATCAATAGAAACTCTTGCTATCCATTTTCAAAATTTTTCTTTCATACTCTAATTTGTTTCTTCTGATCAGTCTTTTCATCTGCCATTTTTTATATTCTGATCAATCATCTAATCTGCCACTTGTCTTCTGCAAAGATAATTTGACGACTATATTGAGATCAAGTGAAATGAAATGTTTAGCTCCATTCATTTTCTCTATGATATTGTCGATTGTCAGTGTCAATTGTTTTTCATGTCCCCATGGTTTAGTTTGTTGGCTGCATATCGGTGCAGCTTCTAATCTGCTTCATGTTCTTAAGTTTCTTGATCTCATTAATGTGTGAGACCCAAGGAGTTGGTTCATTCCCAACTTTCTCAATTAGGTCAAGGTCAAGTAGACACTCAAACGTGTGTCCTGTTTTCTGGCATGTAAGGTTGTGCGTCATGCTTGACAGATGACCGAAGGTACTTTGAACTCTACATACTGCTACCTTTAATTTTGTTGATCCAATGATACAATTTGAGAATGTTGTTTGTGTGTGTAAGAATTGTATATATGTGGCAATCATGCGCTGATCTGCTTCTGTGTGGAAATTATCCCTTATGTTATATCCTTCAGATGGAACATAAAATGCAACATTCATTCTGGTGTATTTGAATGCTATTGACATTATAAAAGACGTTATTATTATAAAAGATAAGGCATAGGAGCAGAAGTAGACCATCCAGCCTATTGAGGCTGTGCCATCATTCCAAGAGATCATGTTGATCTGATAATCCTCAACTCCACATTACTGCCTTTTCCCAGAACATTTGGTTCCCTTACTGATTAAAAAAATGTTTATCTCATCCTTGAATTTATTTAACAATCCAACCTCAATAGCCTTCTGCAGTAAAATTAATACACAGATTCACTAACCTCTGAGAGGGGAAAAGCCTCCTTATCTCTGTCTTAAACAGGTAAATATTTATTACGAGATTATGCACTCCAGTTCTTGCCTCTTCCACAAGGGGAAACGACCTTTCCACATGTACTCTGTCAAGTCCTCTAAGAATTTTATATGTTTCAGGTTACCTCACGTTCTTCTAAACTCCAATGAGTAACTTCTCTTTATAAGACAATCACTCTACACTCAGGATCAGCCGAGTGAATATGCTCTGAACTTTCTTCAACATCAGCAATTCTTCCCTTAGATGAATAGACCAACATTGTTGGCAGTATTCCAGGCGTGGTTTAGCTAGTACATTTACCAAGACTTTCCTGTTTTATACTCCATACCCGTTGAAATACAGCCCAACATTCATTATTACTTCCCTTATACTTGTGGAATTTGCGTACTAACCTTTTATGATTTATAGACAAGGACTTTCAAATCCCTCTATTCTGTAGCTTTTGGCAGCTTTCTCCATTTATATAGGGTTCATCTCCTCTATCCTTCCTGCCAAAATGTACAGGTCACATTTTGCCATATTATTCTCCATCGGTCCACTTTCTGTCCATTTGCTTAACCTGTCTGTGTCTGTCTGCAGACTCTTTGTATCAACCTCACCATTTCCCTTCCCAAGACTTTTTTTTTCTTATCATCTACAGACTTATCAATAATATATTCACTTTTTTTCATCCAGGTCAGTCATATATATTGTAATAATTGTCACCCCAGCAGTGATAACTGTGGCACTCCACTAGCTACAAGTTGCCATCCTGAAAATGCCCCCATTATCCCAAATCTTTGAATTCTGTTAACTAGCCATCTCCATCCATGCTAATATAGTATGGACTCACAACCTACAAAGTAGGATAATGTATGGTACTTTTTCAAAGGCTTTCTGGAAATACAAATTTATAACATCTACTGGTTTCCCTTTATCTGACGTGCTTGCTGCCACCTGAAAGAATTCTAATAAACTTGACAGCCATGATTTCCTCTCCTTGGTCATAGTATGTATTTCTAAATGCTCTGCTACTATATCTTTTACAATCGATACTAACATTTTCCTCGTAACACTCATTACATTAACAAGATTACTTTCTTTTTTGGTTCCTTTCCTTTTTAAATAAGCATATTAAATTGGCAGTTTTATAATCCTCTTGGACATTACCAGAAGCTAAGGATTCTTGGACAATTGTTACCAGTGCCTCCACTCTCTCTGCAGCTCTTTCCTTTAATATTCTTTATAGTAACCCATCAGGTCAAGGGGAATTATTGGTTTTTAGCCCTGTTAGTTTTCGTAGCACATTTTTTTCTATTGACAGTTCTTGCATTTATTTCCATTCCTTTTGTCTCTTGAATACTTAGCAATTTTGGGATGCTATCAATGTCTTCTACTGCAAAATATTTATTCAAACACCTTTTCAATTCCTTAGTTCAGCATTATTATTATCCAAGCCTCAATATTTTAGGGGGCTTAGGTTTACTTTGGTCTCTCTCTCTCTCTCTCTCTCGCTTACTAGTTGTGTATTTATATGGGGGTTGGTTAGCTTGGATGGCTGAGTTGCGATGCAGAGAGATGCCAACAGTTGGGTTTAATTCCTGCACCAGTCGAGTCTACCATGCAGACTTAAACCTTACCCCTTGCTTGCAGTCTGATGACCCTCAAATTAAATCACAACCAGTAGTCTTTTTCTCTTTCTTTCTCTCTCTCTCTCTCTCTTTCTCTCTCTCTCTCCATCCAAAAAGTAGTCCACTGGGACTATGATCACTTTTAAAAATTTAAACTTCTTATAAGAAGATCTTGCTGTCCATCTTGATATTGCTGGCAAGCTGACCATCAAAGTTTAACTTCTCCCAATTTATTATTCTCTTAGTGTCCATTTTTAGTTTCTAAAATTCTCCCAATCTTTGTCATATTTGTTTTATTTACTTTCATTATGGTGTCAGCCTTAACTCCCTTGTTAACCATGGTTGGTTTATCCCTTTCATAACATCCTTTTTTCTTCTGGGATATATCTTTGTTGTGGGTCACAAACTATTTTCTTAAATGTCTGCCATTTTTCATCAACTGTCTTTGCTGCAAAGTTTCTTTCCTGTTCCACTCCAGCCAGCTCCGCCCTAATTCTAGGATAATAACCCTTATTTAATCTTAGCACAAGTTTCCGACTGAAGTTAGTCCCTCTCAAACTGAATGTTAAATTATACCATGTCATAGACACTATCTCAGAGAGGTTCTTTTAATCTAAGATAATTTATTAAACATGCCTCATTACATATCACCAGATCCCTGGTTAGAAGCAGCACATATTTTTTGAGGAAACTGTTCCAAGTACATTCTGCGAATTCTTCCTTGGGAAAGCAAATGTTAACAGGACTTATACACTTAATGATAAGGTCCTAGGGAGTGTTGCTGAACAGAGACCTTGGAGTGCAGATTCATAGCTCCTTGAAAGTAGAGTCGCAGGTAGACGGGATAGTGAAGAAGGTTTTCCTTTATTGGTCAAAGTATTGAGTACAGGAGTTGGGACTTCCAGACCTCTCCGCCTCCACCCCCTCTCCGGCCTATCACCCTCACCTTAACCTCCTTCCACCTATCATATTCCCAACGCCCCTCCCCCAAGTCCCTCTCCCTACCTTTTATCTTAGCCTGCTTGGCACACCCTCCTCATTCCTGAAGAAGGGCTTATGCCCGAAACGTCGATTCTCCTGCTCCTTTGATGCTGCCTGACCTGCTGTGCTTTTCCAGCAACACATTTTTAAGCTCTGATCTCCAGCATCTGCAGTCCTCACTTTCTCCTACAGGAGTTGGGAGGCCATGTTGCAGCTGTACAGGACTTTGGTTAGGCCACTTTTGGAATATTGTGTGCAATTCTGGTCTCCTTCCTATTGGAAAGATGTTGTGAAACCTGAAAGGGTTCAGAAAAGATTTACAAGGATATTGCCTGGGTTGCAGGATTTTAGCTATAGGGAGAGATTGAATAGTCTGGAGCTGTTTTCCTTGGAGCATTGGGGTCTGAGGGGTGACTTTATAGAGGTTTATAAAATCATGAGGGGCATGAAGATAAAAATCACACAACACCAGGTTATAATCCAACAGGTTTACTTGGAAGCACACTAGCTTTTGGAGCGCCGCTCCTTCATCAGCATCTGATGAAGGAGTGGTGCTCCGAAAGCTAGTGTGCTTCCAATTATATCTGTTGGACTACAACCTGGTGTTGTGTGATTGTTAACTTTGTACACCCCAGTCCAACACCAGCATCTCCAAATTATGGGGGGCATGGGTAGGATAAATGGACAAAGTCTTTTCCCTGGGGTGGGGGAGTCCAGAACTGGAGGACATAGATTTAGGATGAGAGGGGAAGGATATAAAAGAGACTCAAGGGGCAGGTTTTTCACGCAGAGGGTGGTGCGCATATGGAAGTGGTGGAGGCTGGTACAATTGCAATATTTAACAGGAATCTGGATTGGTATATGAATAAGAAGAGTTTGGAGGGATATGGGCCAAGTCCTAGCAAATGGGACTAGATTAAATTAAGATATCTGGTCAGCATGGATGAGTTGGACCGAAGGGTCTGTTTCCATGCTGTACATCTCTATGAATCTATGACTCATACCTCTGCTAACCTGACTTTCCCAATTGATAAGAAGATAAAAGTCACCCATGATCAATGGTTTCACATGCCCTCATTATGTCCTGATTTATTCCCTAGCCTATAGATGATTCTGAATGTATTCTTTCCTCTGTTATTTCTGACCCCCAGCCGTACAGATCTTATATTTTCTGATCCAAGATCATGTTTTGTTTTTGTTTTATTTTACTCTGTCCTACCCTAGCTAGCCCACCACTCTTTCTTTCCTGACCATCCTTTCAAAATGTCACATCCCCCTGAATATTTAGTTCCCAGCTTTGAGCTCCTGTTTACCATATCTCTATGACGACTATAAGATCATATCCATTAATCTATATTAATGCCATTAATTCATTTAATTTTGTTCCAAATAGTATGAGCATTCAAGTAAAGAGCCATTTATTTTGCTCACTTTAACCCTATTTACCACTGTTTTTCTATTTCGGTATAATCTGGTCCACTCTGGGCATTGTTATTTACATATCTGTCTTATAATGCTGCCATATTTTCTAGCATGATCAGCCTACATTTCTCTTTTCCAAGCCCTACCCCCCAATTAGTTTAAAACAATCTCTACAGCCCTGGTTATTCAATTTGCCAGGACATGGGTCCCAGCACAGTTCAAGCCAAGGTCATCCAACCGGTATAGCTCCCTACTACCACAGTACTGGTGCCACTGAATAAACTGAAACCTATTCTAGCCACAGAAATCTTTGAGCCATACATTTAACTTCTAGACGTTATTTACCTTATGCCAGTTACCCCAAGTAGCATTCACAGATTATTACTTTGGAGGTTCTGCTTTTTAATTCAACTCCAAACCATTCAAGATCTTTCAGCAGAACCTCTTTCCTAGTTCTACCAATGTCATTGGTGTCAATGTGGTAATGACAACTGAATCCTGCCCCCCCATCCAAGTTTTTCTCAAGCCTCAAGGAGATGTCCTTAACACAGGTATCAGGCAGACAGGACAGGCTTTGACAGTCCAGCTTACAGCTATACTGAACACTTATCTGTCCTCTTAATTACACTGTCCCCTCCACGACCAAATTCCTATTTAGTCCCTCAATCCGAATGGCTCCCTGTGCCAAGGTCAGTTGGCTTACCCTCACTCTTGTGTGCACAGCTTTACAAGAACCTGTGAACTGATGGGCAATTGCTTTATACTGTTTGCCAGTCACAGGATACACTATTTGGTGTGGATCAGTTCTGCCATAGTAGAAAGATGTTTGGACAAGTTGTGGCTTTTTTTTGAGACTGCTGTTGTTGATTTGCAGTTGGTTTCCTGATATGAGTGCTGAACAGTATTCACAGGAGTAAATCATTTAAAAAATATAAACCATTTACGGGATTCGGACATCACGGGCTCTGTCAGCATTTATTGTCCATCTCTAACTGCTCTTAGATGCTGATAGTGAGCTGCCTTCTTCAACCACTTCAATCTTTGATATGTAGGGACAGTCACAATACTATTAGTAGACAACGTTCAGAACTTTGGCACAGTGATATTGAAGAATTCCATAAATCTCCTTACCTTGTCACATCACTGCCTAAATTCAACATGCTCATGAAACACTGGTGACTTTCTTTGATGTCTTAAACTTAACTGCTTGGAACTTAGATCTTAGCCCCAACCATGAAATGTTTTGTGACATTTTGTTATGCTAAAAAGGAACCAAGTTTCTTTTGAAAAAAACTGAAGAGTATTCACATGGGAGAGGAGAGATAGTGCATGTCCAAGGAAATTGTTACTGTGCCCAAGAGGGAACAACAATGGGATGAATTTTCATCCTTTGGGCAGTCAATTGGTGTGCAATATCAGTGACATGTTCATTCCAGTTGCAAGGCAATCAGAGTCATTCTGAGAATTTTTTCTAATGAAGCAACAAGCTGCACAGTACAAACAGGTATCTTGAAAGTGCTCGACACAATCTGAGATGAGCCAGAGGCTGCCTATCTATTAAAGAGTAAGTACTGAAAAGGTTACAATTGTGGTGAAAGAGCCCAGGGCAGTAGACACCCAGAAGTCTTGCGTGATGCAAGTGAACTTTTTAGGTTGCTGGTTTTTCATCTTCTTCACCACTTAGGGCTTACTGTTTATCTGGAAAATAATGACTCCATGTGAGAATTTAAGCATAATGCTACCAAGAGATAGATATTTAGACGGGTAACAGTGTGGTAAATAACAGGATGGCTCAGTGTTCTTGCATGATGCCTTCACAAATACGCTCAGCACATGGTGACAGTTACATTCTTTGTAGGAAGTTCTATTAATTATGTCAACAATGGTTCCAAAATTGAAGGTTTGGTTGCCGGCAGTGAATGCATATACCAGAAAGAATGTCCCTTTCTTCAAGGAAAGCCATGTAGGATGATTAATAGGCAGCAGCATTTATTTAATCAGTAACGGTTCATTCCCGAGGGCTGACCGCAAAAGACATCAAAGATCAATTTTCTGATGGTGCAGAGCTTCACCCGCCAGGACGGCACATTGAAAATGCAGACGTGTATGGCGCAAGATTTTCCAACTATTCACATAATGGGTTAGTTGCGAGTAAGAGACCCCTAGGGAGCAAGAAGCTGGGAAATTACCTTTCCAACTATCATGTAAATTGGAAATCTTTTTCTAACTGCAGCTTAGTGTCGGGCTCTGTGGCACTGTGTAATTAGCCAGTAATTACAATAGAATGACATTTGTTTAAATTAATACTTAAATTTAAATTATGAACTATTTAGTTCATTGGGATGGCATCCATGCCTAATTTCAGCCTCTGGTATCTTATCTAGACAAGTAACTACCATAAGACCAGTTTACATGGGAAAGATGGTTGTGTTTGTGTTGCTTACTTATTTTTAGATTTTTTTCCTAAAATTCTCAGTTACCTCCGGGAAATTTGGCATGTAATGTCTGTTTGGTAAGCAAATATAATCATGTTTCTGTTTTACATACCTAAAGCACTGAGAATGCTGTTCACTACTTCACCATCTTCAACTAGCTCACATTCGGTCATCTAATTACAACAATACCTTGTAGTTTTATAGAAGTCACCTTTGGAATCCCAAAATTCAAGATGGTGCCGATACCAGGTGACTCCTTGTGAGCTCCCTACAGCAGATCTAACTCAAACATTTCTTATCACTGTTCTACATTTTTAATTTTAAATTCTAAATCTGTAAAAATTACTCTGTCCAAGCTTTTTTCACCCTGTGATCTACATGTCCTTGATTACTCAGGTCTGTCTGTACTGCTCACAATCAAAGCTTTTCACTGTACTTAGGTACACGTGACAATGTATCAAATCAAATCGATTACATGGAATATTCACAATTTGATGTTTTGGATTGTTCTCTGCTTTAGTTTGCTCAACTCAGGTAACAAAGATAAAAATCATCTCTCAGGGTATTGGATGCAGGAGGTGTCATGAGGGGATCTATGGTGTGAGGTAGCAAAGCACACAGGTCTTGTTGATATCACATCAAGGTAAAAACTATCACTGATGCAGCAAAGTGTTTTACATAAGTTGAAAAATCATAATACACCTAAAATAATCCAAAATAAATGCTTCAACTTCTGCAAGTAAGCCCCAAGCAAATGACATACTTTTCTCAACTCACATGAAAACAAAATGTAAACATAACTCTTACTGCATTGCTTTTTTCAAAAAATGCAAAAAAATTCACATAGGTACGACAAAAAGAAGATGGTGTATTCTCATCAAACATGCACACTATAATAAAACTGAAGTGCAGATGCTGAAAATCAGAAACAAAACCAGAAATTGCTGAAATGACTCAGCAGGTCTGGCAACATCTGTGAAGAGAAATCAGAGTTAACATTTCGGGCCCGTCTCCAGACCTGAATGGTAGCTAGGAAGAAATTGGTTTATCTGTAGAAGATAGGTTGGGAGAGGGATAAGGAGTAAACAATAGGTGGAGATGGAGTCCAAAGAGAGAGAAGAGCAGTTGGACAGACTAATGAATGGGCAATGATCAGTCTGGGAGAATAAATAGCTACTAATGGGAATTGTTAGTGACTAACAATCGGTGCTGTATAATAACAGGCCATATGATAACAAGGCCTGGTGTGTGGGGCTGTGGTAAGGACATGGGAGAAGGTGCCTCAAACCCTAAAATTGGTGAACTCGATATTGAGTCCAAAAGGTTGTAGGGTTCCAAAGCGGAGTTCACCTTATTTCAGAGAAACAACTTGAGAACTGCAGAGTTCACGATTTACACTGAGTTGCCAAATCACAAAATTGTGCACAAAAGATCCCCAGACTTGTATGCAAGATGCAGCTATGCCTAGAAAGGAATTAAGAGATAAGAATGTAGAACCAAACATGCCCATGTACAGTAAAGTAAGGAACTGATCTGTAATCTCACTCCTCTGATTCTGATTTGGAGGTGCTGGTGTTGGACTGGGGTGGACGAAGTTAAAAATCACACAACACCAGGTTATAGTCCAACAGGGTTATTTGGAGGTGCTAGCTTTTGCAGTGCTTCGAAAGTTAGTGCCTCCAAATAAACCTGTTGCACTATAAGCTGGTGTTGTGATTTTTAACTTTGTCCTCTGATTCTGGGAGCCTTCACATTAATCTATATACATTAATCTATTGAAGTTTAGAAAAATGTGAGTTGACTTGATTAAAGTGTATGAGATCCTGAATAATAGTCTTGGCAAGGCTGGCGTAGAAAGGATGTTTCAGCTTCGTGTGAGTCCAGAACTGTGGGATGCAGGTTTATTGTCATGTGTACTCAAGTACAGAATACAGTGAAATGTGAACAATGTCACCACACAAAGTGCCATTTTAGATAGAAAGTACCTACATACAGATCTTTGGTTCTAAAATAGATTATATACAAAAATAGAGAAATAAAAGTTCTACATTACAGTTCTTCGTGCTGTAAATTAGGAAGATAAAGAAATAAAGTTGAAAGTTAAACGTTCCAGTCCTTCTATAATCTGCAGTCTCTCTATGCTGTGGGCTTTCCACACGTAGACTAGCCCTCCCCGCACTGCTGAGCTTGAGACAGAGATGAGGAGAATATTTGTCTGTCAGAGGGTTGTGTGATTTTGCAAGGATCTACCTCAAAAGGCAGTTTAAGGTGGAGGTAGATAGATTCTTGTTTGGCAAGGGAATCCAAATTATCAGTGGTCGATGGGAATATGTCATTTAAAACATAGCCAGATCAGCTATGACCTTATTTAAAAGTGGACCAGACTCAAGGGGCTGAATTTTTGCTTTGAATTCATATGTTTCTATTTTGAATGATTAGATTGTCACTTGATTCATGAAGGTATGTTTATTCTAATCTTGTATATATGGATGAGTTTTTGTTAAAATAGAAAAAAGATTTTACTTAATTATGTATGATTGTATAGTAATTTGAAGGATTATCAGTCAATAACACTGAACAAAAAAAAAAGCCTGGCTTAAAGTTATCAAAAAAGTGACTGAGTACAATCTATGAACTACTACAGATGTGTTAAAACGTTTCTGTCTATTCCAATGCAAAGTACAGAATGGAACATCTAAAGTATTCTCAGTCATAAAGTCAAAGAGTCGTGGAGTCACAGAGGTCTGAACCACAGATAAAAAGTCCCTTCTCCTATACCATCCACAGTTAAAAACAACCAGCTAACTATTCCAATCCCATTTTCCAACACTTGGCCCATAGCCATGCGTGCCTTCTGTGGTTGCCTTACTTGAGAAAGGCTGAGGTTCAAGATCCCTCAATAATGTTTGAAATGGCCATATGTGTACTTCCTGTAGTTGATAATGGGAATAGGAAATAGCTTGAATGGTTACACCATAAAATATAATTTGCATCATATTCTTGCCACTTTACACCTAGGGACTTTTTATCTGTGGTTCAGACCTCTGTGACTCCACGACTCTTTGACTTTATGACTGAGAAGAATTTGGTTCTTCTTTATCAGGAAGAACCAAATAAAGCTTTCAAAGAACATTTTCATGAATTTCACCTTGCTGAAATTTCCAACAGTTCATTTAGCTGGAAGCTTGAATCACCAGATGGTATATCTTGCAGAAAATCAAGTTGCAAAATTAACAACTGAGTGGAAGTGGTTGCCTTTTCATTTTTAGTCTGTCATTGATCGAGCCTTGAATATCATGGCTCACCAAATTCACACCCATTATCTTTTGTTCCAAAAACTGGAGTATGCAACGGTGACCTTCTATGAAGTGTTGAAAGAAAGTTATGACTATAGACTTTGCAACTTGGATTCTGCCATGAGTGCATGGAGATTGACATTTTGTAAGCTTCTTACTTCACTCTTTGATGCTGGTATTCCACAAAATATCATCTCTCCTGTTGGCAGGATGCAGACACTGTGGCTCCCGCCTTCATTTCTACATGCGGTAAGGATTGAACACCACTTCAGCAAAGCATACCATTATGTTTCAGAAACATACATTTTCAGAAGCACATTTTGCAAATATGTTCAATATGTCCTTTCTCAGCAATGTAGTTTTAATCATCGTAATTCATGATTTATTTCTTAAAACTCAAAAATGGTGTCAACTGACACTGTCAATGCTTTATATTTATTGTAACAAATATTTGAACTTCGCTAAAGCAATGGAAAATGTTTTCTATTGTACACTTCAGATAAAATTTGTATGAAACCACAATTTCTTTTTTTCTGTGTTACAGATGGTTCAGACATTTTGACCTAAATTCTCCATGTGCAGAAATGCTGCAGGCATAATGGATGATCAGATTGACTCTAAAATAGAAAGGAATCATCTCTCATCATAACCATATTGGCAGATCTTGTGACTTTTTTAAAACATTTACCAACCATTTAAAAGTTTGGATGATTCAGATGTAGAAATTTGGTTTTAAAACAAGAATTGTGCAGAAATTACAGTTTTCTGACCAGAGATAAAGCAACAGAAAAATATAAATGTCATACGTGTCTTACTTATCTACAAGTGCCAGCAGCATTAATTATATGCTCTAACGTTTGCCAAAATGTTACATATACTCCATCTGAAATTAGTTCCTTATTTGAATTGATTATGAAATCCAGTGAAGCATTTAACTGTAAAGAAGAAATTCACCTCAGGTAGGATACAGTTTTGGATTAAATCCCGAATATTATTCCTTCAATAAGTCTGTGAGAGTAAATATATAGACTAGCATGGACGCATGCAATTGAATCTTGCATATTTTGGCTAATTCTGAGGTGTGTTGAGTTTTCTGGATGGATTTTGAACATGTGGCTGAGTGGGCTTTCTCCCCCTTTCTTACTAAATTCTTTCCTTAAGTAGCTACCCCACCACTATAATATCTCTCACATTGAAGTCTGTCCCTTCTTACTACATAGCATTCTCAGAACTTACCACTCAATGCTTGTCTGCTGAAAAACCAGCAACTCTTGCACCCATGCCATCTCTAAAAGCCCATTGTGCACATGGAAGAGCATAGTTTTTCCAAAGCTGCCCTGCTTGTGGATAGGTCGAGTTAGAACATGGTGGCGGAAAGGGAAGATGTCACTACATTTGATTGACACTGACCAGGAGGTTCAGATGGGCATATGGTGCCAACATAGAGCTGTCCTCTTTCTGGACGATTAGCAGAGGAGACTACACCACCAGAAACTATCAGCCTAGTCTAATGTCACCACTTGGTTCAGCCCCATCTCCAGGGTCAGGAGCAACTGCCAGCACTGTGAAACTCAACAAACTTCTCTTTGCTACGAAATAAAAACTGAAAGAACTGCAGATGCTGTAAATCAGAGACAAAAATAGAGATTGGTAGAAAATCTCAGCAGGTCTGGCAACATCGATAGAGAGAGAAATCAGAGTTAGCATCCCAAGTCGAGTGACCCTTCCTCACAAGGGGTCTGTGGAAGGATCACTCAACCCGAAACATTAACTCTGATTCCTCTCCACAGAGGCTGCCAGACCTGCTAAGCTTTACCAGCAGTATCTATTCTTGTCTCTTTTCTTTCCTACCTCACACTCATTATATCTCTGCTAATGCACCCATTTCCCTTTAGAAATAAATTACGTATTTTGTTTGCTTTTCTTATGATATTACTAAGCTGACTTGCTGCTTTTGCTGATTTGTGTATCAGCACCTCTCACCCCTTCTGTTCCTCTGTTGTATTTAAACTCTTATTCTCCAAGGAGTATGTGTCTCATTATTCTTTCTACCAAAATAGAATGGCTCGTATATATTTATATTGGAATTAATTTGCCAATTACATGCCCATTCTAAAGTTTATTATTGTCCACTCTGTTTTTTCACTTTAGTCACTGAATTCACAGTTGTATCTATAGTCTGCCATTCAGGGTCTAATTGTTTTTAAGTTGTTACACAAGTAACCCAAACACTGATCCTTGTGGAACAGCACTTAACCAACGTATTTATATCTTGGGCAAATTTCACCCCCAGGAAAATTAAATTAAAGGGCACTAATTCTGAACTTTCAGCCTGAACTTGAAAACAAATACTTCACAAATGTACCTTTGTCAGAAATATGACAAGATACACAACTGCCCAGGACACTAACATCAATTGAATGTGTGAACTTCAGCATTAAAGAATCTTTCATTTGTAGAAATCTATACGTTTTTCCTTCTTGCCACATTTAATGGTGTTACATTTTGTGTTTTGAAATGGCTAACATTTTAAAAAAATAAATGTGTTTCCTAGAGATTTCAGCTTAATATATCGTGCTGAGGGAAACATTTTAACCTTGTTTCCTCTGAAAGAGCAAGTTACAGTCAAATTAGTGCTGGTCTTGTGATATTTTTGTCAATCAAAAACTAGCTAATTGTAAAATTTCTGTGCAGTGTTATTGAAAGCATGAGCATGTCTAAGATTGATAATCAAAGTAGTATTGTAAGTAATGTGAGCCTCTGAGGAGCCTTCTACCAAAATTGTGGTAGAGATCAGGAGAATACCGAAATTTTATTTTCTGTTTTGAGTTTGCTGGAAGGTTTACTAAATTAATTAATTTAATATATAATTAATATAAACAATGAGCAACACTCTACGATGAGAAGCTATACAGTTGTCATGCATGGGGAAGAAGTTGAATTTTGCTGGCAAATTGGTTATGGGGAACAATTAATGGGCTTGAACAACTAAGTTTAAGGGTCAATTGAAATTCCATGTTAGACCTCATTTAAAATGAGCTTGTAGTTTGCAAACATTGATTGTGTAACTTCTGACAGACAACAAGTTAATCCCTCTGGTCGAGGTCCTGAGATCAGCGGGGGACCGAGTGCAGCCGAGCCAGACTTCAAACCATTTGTTCTGTGAGGAGTGCACTCCTACACCTTTCACAATCATCTCACCATTTGTTAAGAAAAAAAAAACCTTTACATTTTTTTGGTGGCAGACTCCAGAGTCCCATAGATGGATCTCTCATTAGCTTGCAAGTAGATTTTGTTTTCCCAAACACAGCTAATCTATCGCTTTTGTTTAGAGTAACCCCACTCAGCATTGAGAACATGAAAAATATATTGGCTGCTTCCTTTTTGCTATGAGTTGCACCACTGGTTTCATGTATGGGACCTGAACAATAGTTCTCTTGCCTAAATCAATGTAATGAGTGACACACATCTGGCTTGTAATAAGCATGCCACTGCTGTCCAGCATACTGAAGCCTTTTCAGTGCCTGAAAAAAATGTAATGGTATCATTGGATATTGAGGCCTTCTATTTTCTTCTGGATGATAAGAACTTACATTCATTCCCACTCAAAAGTCTCCAAAACCAATGTTCACAGGATAACACCTCAGGATTACAACTGGAAGATGACATCTGACTGCCAGTAAAAAATGTTATGAAGATGTCATACCAGAATACAGAGCCATGGGGAGTTAGACTGCTCCTCCTGGTTTCATGTTAAAGTTCTGGCAGCGAGCGGCTGCCATACATGATCACCCCACTGCTCTCCGAACCCCATGGCAGTGAAGTAGGACACCAGACAGAGCTCATATGCTCCATCTGTTTGTTTCTTGCTTCTTTCTCTTCTTTTTCCTTTTCTTTTTCCTCTCTTGATTTTTCTTCACTTTTTTTCTTCATTCCTGATCTCGGCCCGGCCTGAACCTTGGCAGTCTCTTGGCCCAGTCTCCGAGCCGACCATGTCGGTATCTCAGCGTGTGACTGGGTCCTGCCTGGGCATGTTCTGGAGGCAGCAGGAGGAGATTGGGTAGGAGGCAGCTTCAACATTAGCAACAGCGTTGGCTTTGTGGGGGGTGAGGGAGGTCACCCAGTATTCATGATGTACAAGAAGCTGAGATCTCCCGATGTGGGAGCTAAGTGGAGAACTCATCAAAGACTGCTGAACTTTAAATTAATTCCTTTATTCTTCTAGTTTATTATAAAAAGTAATATTAGTTATTACTTTATTAATTCATTTTTCTACTTATTCTATGAAGGTAATGCTTAACTTTTTCTAACGTGGTTTCTTTTACTAATTTTTACCTAAGTTTTTTGTACCTAAGTACCTTTGTACCGAAGATGGCACCAGTCATAGAGATGTACAGCATGGAAACAGACCCTTCGGTCTAACTCGTCCATGCCGACCAGATATCCCAACCCAATCTAGTCCCACCTGGCCCATATCTCTCCAAACCTTTCCTATTCATATACCCATCCAAATGCCTTTTAAGTGTTGCAATTGTACCAGCCTCCACCACTTCCTCTGGCATCTCATTCCACACATGTACCACCCACTGTGTGAAAAAGTTGCCCCTTAGGTCTCTTTTATATCTTTCCCCTCTCACCCTAAACCTGTGCCCTCTAGTTCTGGACTCCCCCACCTCAGGGAAAAGACTTTGTCATTTTATCCTATCCATGCCCCTCATGATTTTGTAAACATCTACAAGGTCACCCCTCAGCCTCCGACACTCCAAGGAAAATAGCCCTAGCCTGTTCAGACTCTCCCTATAGCTCAAATCCTCCAACCCTGGCAACATCCTTGTAAATCTTTTCTGAACCCTTTCAAGTTTTGCAACATCTTTCCGATAGGAAGGAGCCCAGAATTGCACGCAATATTCCAACAGTGGCCTAACCAATGTCCTGTACAGCCGCAACATGACCTCCCAACTCGTGTACTCAATACTCTGACCAATAAAAGAAATCATATCAATCGCCTTCTTCAGGATCCTATCTACCTGCGACTCCACTTTCAAGGAGCTATGAACCTGCACTCCAAGGTCTCTTTATTCAACAACATTCTCCAGGACCTTACCATTAAGTGTATAAGTCTTGCTACGATTTGCTTTCCCAAAATGCAGCACCTCGCATTTATCTGAATTAAACTTTATCTGCCACTTCTCAGTCCAATGGCCTATCTGGTCAAGATCCTGTTGTAATCTGAGGTAACTTTCTTCACTGTCCACACCTCCAATTTTGGTGTCATCTGCAAATTTACTAACTGTACTTGTTATGCTCACATCCAAATCATTTATGTAAATGACAAAATGTAGAGGACCCAGCACCGATCCTTGTGGCACTCCACTGGTCACAGGCCTCCAGTCTGAAAAACAACCTTCCACTACCACCCTCTGTCTTCCACCTTTGAGCCAGTTCGGTATCCAAATGGCTAGTTATCCCTGTATTCCATGAGATCTAACCTTGCTAATCAGTCTCCCATGGGGAACCTTGTCGAACGCCTTACTGAAGTCCATATAGAGCACATCTACCACCACGCTCTCATCAAGCCTCTTTGTTACTTCCTCAAAAAACTCAATCAAGTTTGTGAGACATGATTTTCCATGCACAAAGCCATGTTGACTATCCCTAATCAGTCCTTGCCTTTCCAAATACACATACATCATGTCCCTCAGGATTCCTTCCAACAACTTGCCCACCACCGACATCAGGCTCACTGACCTACAGTTCCCTGGCTTGTCCTTACCACCCTTCTTAAACAGTGGCACCACGTTAGCCAACCTCCGGTCTTCTGGCACCTCACCTGTGACTATTGATGATACAAATATCTCAGCAAGAGCTGGAAATGTGTTGCTGGAAAAGCGCAGCAGGTCAGGCAGCATCCAGGGAACAGGAGAATCGACGTTTCGGGCATAAGCCCTTCTTCAGGAATCATAAGCTTCTTCGGGCTTATGCCCGAAACGTCGATTCTCCTGTTCCCTGGATGCTGCCTGACCTGCTGCGCTTTTCCAGCAACACATTTCCAGCTCTGATCTCCAGCATCTGCAGACCTCACTTTCTCCTATCTCAGCAGGAGGCCCAGGAATCACTTCTCTAGCTTCCCACAGAGTTCTCGGGTACACCTGATCAGGCCCTGAGGATTTATCCACCTTTATGCATTTCAAGACATCCAGCACTTCCTTCTCTGTAATCTGGACATTTTGCAAGCTGTCACCATCTATTTCCCTACAGTCTATATCTTCCATTTCCTTTTCCACAGTAAATACTGATGCACAATACTCCTTTAGTATCCCCCCCATTTTCTGAGGCTCCACACAAAAGCCACCTTGCTGATCTTTGAGGGGCCCTATTCTCTCCCTAGTTACCCTTTTGTCCTTAATATATTTGTAAAAACCTTTTGGATTCTCGTTAATTCTATTTGCCAAAGCTATCTCATGTCCCCTTTTTGCCCTCCTGATTTCCCTCTTAAGTAAACTCCTACTGCCTTTATACTCTTCTAAGAATTCACTCGATCTATCCTGTCTATACCTTACATATGCTTTCTTTTTTTTCTTAATCAAACCCTCAATTTCTTTAGTCATCCAGCATTCCCTATACCTACCAGCCTTTCCTTTCACCCTGACAGGAATATACTTTCTCTGGACTCCAATTATCTCATTCCTGAAGACTTCCCATTTTCTAGCCGTCCCTTTACCTGCGAACATCTGCCTCCAATCAGCTTTTGAAAGTACTTGCCTAATACCATCAAAATTGGCCTTTCTCCATTGTAGAACTTCAACTTTTAGACCTGGTCTATCCTTTTCCATCACTATTTTAAATCTAATAGAATTATCGTTGCTGGCCCCAAAGTGCTCCCCCACTGACACCTCAGTCACTTGCCCTGCCTTATTTCCCAAGAGTAAGTCAAGTTTTGCTCCTTCTCATGTAGGTACATCCACATACTGATTCAGAAAATGTTCTTGTACACACTTAATAAATACCTCTCCATCTAAACCCTTAACACTATGGCAGTCCCAGTCTATGTTTGGAAAGTTAAAATCCCCTACCATAATCACCCTATTATTTTTGCACATAGCTGAGATCTCCTTACAAGTTTGTTTCTCAATTTCCCTCTGACTATTAAGGGGTCTATAATACAATCCCAATAAAGTGATCATCCCTTTCTTATTTCTCAGTTCCACTCAAATAACTTCCCTGGATGTATTTCCAGGAATATCCTCCCTCAGCACAGCTGTAATGCTATCCCTTACCAAAAACACCACTCCCCCTCCTCTCTTGCCTCCCTTTCTATCCTTCCTGTAGCATTTGTATCCTGGAACATTAAGCTGCCAGTCCTGCCCATCCCTGAGCCATGTTTCTGTAATTGCTATGATATCCCAGTCCCATGTTCCTAACCATGTCCTGAGTTCATCTGCCTTCCCCGTTAGGCCCCTTGCATTGAAATAAATGCAGTTTAATTTATTAGTTCTACCTTGTCCCTGCATGCCCTGAATATTTGACTCTCTTCTGCTCTCAACTGTGTCCATCTCAGATTGATCTCTTTCTTCACTATCTCCCTGGGTCCCACCTCCCCCACCTTACTAGTTTAAATCCTCCCGAGCAGCTTTCGCAAATTTCCCTGTCAGTATATTAGTCCCCTTCCAATTTAGGTGCAATCTGTCCTCCTTGTACAGGTCACTTCTACCCCAAAAGAGATTCAAATGATCCAAAAATGTGAATCCTTCTCCCATACACCAGCTCCTCAGCCTTTCATTCATTTGCTCTATCCTCCTATTCCTGCCCTCACTAGCTCGTAGCACTGGGAGTATTCCAGATATTACTACTCTCGAGCACCTCCTTTTTAAAATTCCTGCCTAACTCTCTGTAATCTCCCTTCAGAATCTCAACCTTTTCCCTTCCTATGTCGTTGGTTCCAATGTGGACAATGACCTCTTGCTGGCCCCTCTCCCCTTGAAAACATTCTGCACCCTCTCTGAGACATCCTTAACCCTGGCACCAGGGAAGCAACACATCATTCTGATTTTTCACTGCCGGCCAAAGAAACGTCTGTCTGTATCTCGGACCAGTGAATCTCCACAATTGATCTCTTGGAACTCAACGTACCCCTTGTTGCATTAGAGCCAGTCTCAATACCAGAAACTTGGCTGTTCATGCTACATTCCCCTGTGAATCTATCACCCCCTACATTTTCCAAAACAACATACCTGTTTGGAATGGGTCTAGCCACAGAAGACTCCTGCACTAGGTGCCTACCTCTCTTACCTTTCCTGGAGTTAACCCATCTATGTGACTGTAACTGAGACTTTTCCCCCCTTCCATCACATACTGTTGCTGTTGCAAATTCCTCATTGCTTCTAACTGTCTCGCCAACTGATCCATTCAATCTGATAAGATTCACAACCAATAGCATTTATTACAGATAAAATCCACAGTAACCCTTAAACTCTTTAAACTCCCATATCTGACAAGAAGCACATATCATTCTACTAAAGGCCATTTTTGCTCCTTCACAATCTACAGACCCAGAAAATAACACCATCTTATTCCTCTACAAACACTGCCCCAGGTTAAATGAAGAGTTATGGCTTATATTTTAAGTTTAATCAAGAGACATATCTCAAAAAAAATATAATCAAGGATGAACCCACTCTACTCACTACTGCAGACTTTCTGTAGGCCACTTAAAAAAATTAATTACCTGATTCTGTGCTGTGAAGTTCACCCAAACAGTTCCTCCATGATCAGTTATGAATTTCATTGTGTGTTAATTTTCCCAGGCGCACTCCGGTGTTCAGCGATACGTGAACTCAAATAGCAAAGGCAGCAACTGTGCAGGTACACTATGGTGTCAGTTTCTTTCTCTCCCTTTCACCTGTACTGACCTCACCATGTGCTTCTTTTGTCTGTTCTTCTCTCCTTTAAAACTGCTGTATTTTGACTTTTTTTTTCCAAAGTTCCAAAACAATGCAACAGCAAAGAAACAGTAAATGCTGCTCCTGGAATTCAAGGAAATCACCTCCAACACCTAAAATACCTCAAAAAAGGAGCAGCTGTTACATGTGGCAACATTATACACTTTTCACTGTACTCCTGCACTTCTGTACTTGAATACACATGACAATAAAAACCTAAATCTAAATCTAAATGTATTTGTATAAAGGGTTTGCTCTGACAATGTGATGTCAATTATTTGATCGTGTTGAATTGTGAATTCTTTAAGTCTTCATATAAGCTCAGACCTACTTCTAAGCTATAGTTAAACAATGTTAATTCATATACTCTACATGATTGTAAGGCTACAGGGCAGCATGTTGTGCAGGATTCAGCATCCTAGCAGATCACTAATACATGACTATTGAGCTTACAGTGAAATCACTGGTTACCTCAGCAGCTCCTCTATATCTTCAATAAACTTGATGTCTACACTAATGATATAGAATATTCATCATCATGGGAAGTGATGTAATGTCATACGGTCTTGTTCTCTCTTAAATTCTCTTTAGCAGCAGAATGAGACCAGGAATATTTTACTCTACACCCTTGGTTGGGCTTTAACCTTCCTCAGTTCACTTTTCCAGCCAAACTGTGCACTTTACTGGTTGCCACCCCAAATCGTTCTCCTCTTCACCATTGGCAACTTACCTGAGGGTTGGCACTGTCAATTTAACAGCCTATGTTCACAGCCACTTCAACTGCAGGCTGCATAGGGACATTGAGCATATGTCTACAGGTTGGCACTCTCATGTGGAGGCAATTGAAGGCCAACATCACATGTCCTTAAGGCCTACCTGTTCAGGTAAAGGGATTGTAAAATTCAAGGTTGAAGCCTGCATTAGGATAATAAGCCAAGTCATTACAAAAATAGAAAGGAATCCTTACTTGAGGGCTTTGTGTTAGCAGCAAAGCTTGGTGGTTTGAAAAAGTGTAATTTCAACAAAATACCTGAATATTATCAAAGGCCTGAAGGATTTTGTAGACATCTGGACCGAGGAGCTTTGAGGTCCAACACACAGATTAATAACTTAGGGTAAAACAGACGTGAACAAGCTCACTTAACTTTTATGATCAGCACAGCCACTATTGCTGAGCTTTGAATATTTGAGTACTGGTGCACAAACCTAGGGATTAGTATTTAGATTCATTTCAATTCATATCCCACTGAAAATGTCTGAATTAACACCTAAACTATTGCTCTAAAGCCAATTTTTGCAGGACTCCTTGTTGTAATGTTCTGTTTGGAGTAAAAAAAAAGATTTGTCTACAATGGAGCAAAGCCACAGGCACATTTTTGACATGTGTCTCTATAGAAACCAACATTTTTTCAGTATGTGGAATGCTATGATTTAATTTATTCACCATTTTTCACACAAGCTGGTTCCCAGACTACAGATAAAATAAAATAAGATGGAGGGTGCACATTACATGGGGTAAAAGCACCCTGAATCAGTTAAGGAATGTTTGCTGCAGATGCTCAGTGTCGGCAAGGAACTGCATGCCTCAGCTGATTATTCCACCCACAGACCACCAGGGAATCTGTGGCTACTAATATATGCAGCAAACCGCAACAGAACCTGAACACAGTCGAGATTAGATGTGCCCAACAACATAAAATAAGACAAACACTGAAAACCGCCTACTTCTCAGTCATACTTTCAGGTGTCAGCACCAGATGCCCATGCATCACTGAGGCAAAGCTTTGCTGTGTTATTTTCACTATTTTGCTACTAGTATATTCCATATCACTGTTCTAATACCATTCCACATGTGGAAAACAAACTAAAGATGGTAAATATTCTTGTTGAACATATTGCTTTGTTGTTTGATCAAAGCACTAGTTGGCAATAAAGCAATAAATTGCTATGACTCCATATAAGCTTCAAATGCCTGTGGTGCTGGAAAAGCACAGCAGGTCAAGCAGCAGCCAAGCAGCTGGGGAGTCGATTCTCCTGCTTCGTAGGTGCTGCCTGATCTGCTGAGCTTTTCTAACACCACACTCTCAACTCTGACGCTCCAGCATCTGCAGTCATCACTTTCCCCTCCTGGATCTCAAAAGCACAGATTCATTTAATTGTAACACATTACATCCTGTGTGGTGGCAATCAAAGGAATAATTTCTCTTTAATTGAATGTATGGAAGCCCAATTCAAATTGGGTTTCTGACCAATGGTGTTACTTTTCTGCAATTACTTTAAAACATTCTATGTCTCAGTGTTAGGAATGACCATTTTCATTATTGCGCCTTTTACATAGACAGTTTATCTTGCACATGAAAAATAATAAAGGAAGGTTCAGGAATTGGACTGTGGATTTTATTCCCCTATGAAGGACGCAACAGAATAAGGCCATGATGGTACCATGAAATTTTAATGAGGTTGGGTGATGATCTTCTACAGATTGGGCAAGAGACCAGATCTCAGGGAAGCATGGATTCAGGGGATCAGGGTGAGTAGGGTCTCTATGTCTCCAAAACTGTCAAAACTGACGAATAAGACCTACCAGTCTGCGTTGACTTGTATAGTTCAAAATGGAGCCCCACTATGATCAGTAAATTCACTTCCAAGTAATACTGGGTTTTTTACTAGTTTTCTCCTCTGTGTCTTGGGTGATGGGTGGAAGGAATGCCAATCAGAGGAGGAACACAAGCTTCAACTGGCAGTAACTTTAGATTTAAATTACATTACAGTGTGGAAACAGGCCCTTCGGCCCAACAAGTCCACACCGACCCGCCGAAGTGCAACCCACCCATACCCCTACAGTTACCCCTTACCTAACACTATGGGCAATTTAGCATGGCCAATTCACCTGACCTGCACATCTTTGGACTGTGGGAGGAAACCGGAGCACCCGGCGGAAACCCACACAGACACGGGGAGAACGTGCACAGTCAGTCGCCTAAGGCGGGAATTGAACCCGGGTCTCCGGCACTGTGAGGCAACAGTGCTAACCACTGTGCCACCATGCCGCCCACCAATTGAATATTGAAGTCTGCTTTGGGGATTTTGGCGCTGTGAGAGATTAGTGAGCCAGGACCAATCAGAGGTTGCCCAGACTGTAAGTCAGGTGCAGGGGAAGAGAAAGGTTGGAGGTCAGTGAATCATTAGCTCATCTCAGGGCTGTGTGGGTAGGATGGTTCCAATAGCTGCAGTGATCAAAACGAACATTTAGAAATTGACCTTATCCATTCGGGTGCTACATCCAGCTAAGTAACATGTTGCACATGTTCCAGAGGGTTAGGGTTAGGGTTAACCAGCTCACCACGGTTGCCTAACCAAATCTTCAGTGGGGACATCAAATAGGTGCAATGATTCTTATTTGTGCAGGTTGTCCTCTGAAGGGAGATTGAAGAAAGCAGGCCTGTGTTCTCTTGAGTCTCAAAAAATGAGAGGAGATGTGGCTTAGACCTACAAAATGCTGCAAGTTAGCTACTGGTAATATGATTCCCCTGGTTGGAGAATCTAGAAAAAACGGATACAAGTTCAAAGTTAGGGCCAAACCACTTAGGGCCAAGATGAAAATTTCTTTTCCTTAGAGGATAGTGGATGTCTGAAATTCTCTACCCCAGAGGGATACGGAAGACCAGACATACATTTGTAGGTGGTCAGTCATTGTTGAGGCCTCAGACCCAACAGCCTGTAGTCAGGTTCTTGAGAGCTAGAGGAATCTTTGTTGACCATCTCAAGTGCCCTCAGCCAAAGCGCGGCAGATTGCTCCCCACATGTTGCTAATATCAAACACCTTCACAGGAGCAATAGTGGAGGCAGATGTGGACACAAGACAATCACAACACGTCTGTGCAAGGGTAACTTGTAGCAATCCATGATGTAATGGATTGTAAGTATAACAAGAGCAACATGTAATGACATTGCACTCTTAACATAATAAACATCCCAAGGCAGGTGATTGAGGCTTTAAATGATACAATCTGACATGACAGTATGTACCACTAAGGAATGAAGACCAAAACATCTGTCAACGATATTCTAAAGAATATCTTAAGGTGGAAAAGTATGGTAAAGAAACAGAGAGGTTTAGTGCTTGAGGCCGGTGCAATTGATAAATGGAAACCTATGATGAGATCTTAAAATTGGGAATGGTTAAGAGGCTGGAATTAGATGAGCACAGTGTAAAGACCCATGTAATTTCCTTTTCAGACTATGAACTGGAAAATGGAAGTTGGACCCTGCTACACACCAAAAAAGTACTGCGGGTGCAGTGTGGAGGTCAAGTGGGGTTGTGTGGTATATACTCTACTTGGACATGACAATATTCATCTTCAGGACAGTGAGGTAGATTCTTTGTGAGACAGATTGACACCAGGAGTCTTGAAGTTAAGGAAAAGTTATCTAATGACAGCCTTTACATTGGCTCAGCTGCAGTTTGTTATCGACCTGTAAATGAAGTGCATTTAAAGAAATCTGCAAACAAAAAGCATCTCTGACCATCACTCTTTTTTTTAATTTATTAGATTACTTACAGTGTGGAAACAGGCCCTTCGGCCCAACAAGTCCACACCAACCCACCGAAGTGCAACCCACCCATACCCCTACATTTACCCCTTATCTAACACTATGGGCAACTTAGCATGGCCAATTCACCTGACCTGCACATTTGTTTGGACTGTGGGAGGAAACTGGAGCACCCGGAGGAAACCCACGCAGACACGGGGAGAATGTGCAAACTCCACACAGTCAGTCACCTGAGGCGGGAATTGAACCCGGGTCTCTGGCGCTGTGAGGCAGCAGTGCTAACCACTGTGCCACCGTGCCGCCCTTCCTGTGAGTGAAAAAGCAAAAAAGAAAACCAGTGGTCTCTAAGGAAAGAATTATTTGACGTAAAAAGTTCTTGATCCACCAATCAGCTATTGAGTCAAATACTGAACATTGCTCTGCAGAAAACATGTCACCATCACCAAATCAAAAGAACAGTCAGAAACAACTTATGCCATCTAAAGTGGGCTATTTCCCTCATGGAATAAAAGGGGCAGGTCTTATCAAGTTGAAAGTGGGTTGCACAGCTGTTGCTTTTGGTTGGGATGTGTCCTAACTGAATAGGCAGCGCAGAGAGCCCGAAAGGTTAGTGCAGTCAGGGGTTTGGGTGACCTCAAGTGAGGAGAAATGTTGAATGCAGTTGTGAGAATGGTGGAGCATGAGCCTTGGTGAGAAGTGGGTACAGGAATGGAGATAAGGTCAAGGTGAGGTATCACCAACAAAGATGATGACACTTACACTGGCAGAACGGAGAAGGGCATTGGTTTTCTTCCTACACTTCTAGGTATTCCTCCAGAGAGTAAGACTGCACTAACTCAGGAAAAAGTGAGGACTGAAAATTTGTTGCTGGAAAAGCGCAGCAGGTCAGGCAGCATCCAAGGAACAGGAGAATTCACGTTTCGGGCATAAGCCCTTCTTCAGGAATGAAGAAGGGCTTCTGCCCGAAACGTCAATTCTCCTGTTCCTTGGATGCTGCCTGACCTGCTGCACTTTTCCAGCAACAAATTTTCAGCTCTGATCTCCAGCATCTGCAGTCCTCACTTTCTCCTTACTTTCTCCTTGACTAACCCAGGAAGGCAACTACAGTCAGACTGGCATGGTCTGATCTCGTGGCTTACACTGCTCATCCTGGGATCAGAGGAAATCCCACATCAGTATGAACCCATCTTGTAGGACTTCTGGAACACCATCTGCATGGTGGAGTGCTGACTTCACCCTTTCTGTAAAATCCAGGTTACATGTCAGGAATCATGCAGGGAAGCTTCAGCTTCACAGTGTACAATGGGCTTTTAAAGATGGCAAAAGTGTAGTTTGTACCTTTGAATACGTGATTAGCATGTTGTTCTGGGAATGGTATATCATTAGCTGAAGCCACAATCAGAGCTGAGAGACACCATTGGGTAATTGGGTAGGTAATTGATGTGACACATTTGGTATGATATATCAAGAGGATTCGTTAGGTTTTGTGGCAAAAAAAAAACATAAGTTAGAACTTGTTGCAAAAAAAAATCAGCACTTGTATCTTACAGATAATGCATTGAAAACCAAGTTATCAATAAGTGGGGAATATGTTATATTTCCTTTGTACCAGTCCACTTAGAATGTGCTTTGATATTGAGAACATTGGTAGTAGGAATTGTTAAGAAATTACTCATGGAGCAAGTTGACTAAATCTTAGGTAGTGGTTTGGTTGGAGTGAAAATTACAGCTTCATCTATAATCACAGAAAGTCTGAGTGAGGTTAAAGAGATGGAGCAATCATGTGAAAAAGATCCAGATTTATTTTCATCATGCATTATGGCTAGAGCTGGTTCAATTAAATCCATCACCAAAGGTCAAATGAATACTACAAATGCTGCCAGGACATGACCACCACCAACAAAATGGAATCTGTTCACCTCTCCCTTTGATACTCAGTGAGATTATTGTTGAATGACCACCATCAATATTCTGGAGGATTTCACCATTGTCCTGAAGACCAGCTACTTACATACTGTAGCTACAAAGTTCAAGACTCTCAAGGGCAGTAAGGGATGGATCATAAATTTTAGCCTTGACATTTACCTACAAAACATCAATGAATTTAGATAATCCAAGACATTAAGTTTGAGGCAAATTCAGAACCATATTTTATAAAGTAATGGACCCAGTTCAATTTAATATTTTAATTACGTAGCTTTCTGGTAAATACGAGCTTCACTCATCTTTATTTATTGCCTCATCCAATGAATGATATGTTTTCACCTTGATTTTTGTAATAGTCTATTTGTCTGATTGTACACAATATAGCTTAACAACTAATAGAAGGCTTTCACAAAAAATGATTCACATGTTGTTTACACCCAAGAGTAAATGTTTAATCTTAGGCAAAGAGATCCAGATTCTGATTTATTTTAAAAGATTCATTAAAATTAGGAGATGGAAGAACTGACTTTGTTTTGAAGAAAGTTATGTGTTAATTGATTTAGAATGCTGCTTATTTGTTTTGAACATTGTGAATTTTCTCAACTGTTCTGCTGGAGCTTGTGTGCAGAGTTTTCAGAGCATGTTGTTGATTCTGAATTGATTTGATGCCTCCTCAGTAAGATGGAAGAGCTTAATAAAATAAAAATAAACTTTGTATTTGCAAAGCTACAACCAGGGCAGGAAAAGTATCAAGGACAAGCTGCATAAATTGTAATGTTTGCGATGATACACTTTTACAGACATATATGTCCAGGTTAATGCTTTCTTCACTTGTTAATATATATTTTCAGTATAAGTTTATGCTTATTACAATTTTGGATAATGAGGCTGTACATTGAATATTCTTTCGTAAACCAATTGTGTCAAGAACAGAATTCTGAAGTGTGTGCCAATTTGCTAGATGTTGCAGATAACTTTTATGCTCATTTTCATAAACTGGTTATTCATTTCTACAGTTTAACACTTCCGTTTCACATACTAATTGCAAGCAACAAATGTGACATTGTGGGGAAGCTCAGTGTATTCATAACCTGTCAAGTCTGACTCAATGCGATGTCAAGAGTTTAGGCTTACTTCACTTGTGTACCTTTAACTGTACTCAGAAGACAAAACACATTATGCCATCTGCTTATTAGTGGGTTTTGAGAAGAATTGTAACTCAGGTTGAGGTTTTGGATGTAGGTTTGCTCGCTGAGGTGCAATGTTCATTTTCAGATGTTTCGTCACCGTACTAGGTAACATCTTCAGCGAGCCTCCGGACGAAGCACTGCTGATGATTCCTGCTTTCTATTTATATCTGTCAACAAACATATTGACTTGGACCCGATTTACCACCCGCTGAGAAAAAGAACAGGAAATGACATCACCATAGGAAATGACATCTCCACAGGAAATGCCATCACCAACCCAATGGAACCCAAACATATAAATAGAAAGCAGGAATCATCAGCAGTGCTTTGTCTGGAGGCTCACTGAAGAGGTTACCTAGTATGTTGACAAAACGCCTGAAAATGAACCTTGCAGTTCAGCGAGCGAACCTATATCCAGAACCATCTGCTTATGATTAGAATTAAATTCCAAAGTGGAATTAGAATAATGTTGCCCACAACATCACACTCCACCAGCCCTCAGAAATCTTGCTTTAGTGCAACACTTACCCACATTCAATCCAATATTATCACACATATTTCCTGCTATCAAGAGCTGCCAGAAAATTGCTGAAAGTTTAGTAGAATAAGGAAATCCTGCTCTTTCTCTTTTCATTATAAGTTCTGCAATGTGTTCTTATTCCAACAATGAAATTACCGATGATGTATCGCTGAACTTTCCTCTTGGTAATCAGAGGCACCAGATATACTATTCTTCGCTTGTGTCCTCCTACTGACATATCAATAGCGCTGAAATTAAATCCACTCATATTCTAACTCATTCTTCTTCTGGATCTCGCAACCACTCACCTTTCTGTCCAAATACCCAACTTGCTTAATGTTACTCTGCCTCCAATATATCAATGTCTGTAGTCCTGAATCTCAGTGCTGCTATCCTTGCATCACTGATACATCACGGCCTCTCTTCTATCCGTTACATCAGTCTCCCTGGGATATCAATACCTTTATCTCTACACCTCTAATATGTCAGGATTTCCTCTCTGTTGCATTTCTGTCTCTGATTCTTGACTGAAGACAGGTTTTTATCTTAATCACTGCATTTCCTATGCATCAATATATTTGTCCTTTCCTAGTTGTGCTCTTCATCCCATTCCTTTTTGTATGTAGCTTTTCTACTATTTAGCATGACTGGAAACAGTGATAGAGCTGGTTTTCAATAGTGGAAATGCATCTTTTTTCATTAATTCATGAGATGTGGATGTCACTAGCAAAGTATGTATTGTTACCTATTCCTAAATATCCTTGAAAGGCTGGTACCTACTTAAAATACAGCATGTAATGTAGTAATATCTATAGTGCTATTAGCATGACTGCCAGGAACATCCAGTTCATCCAAGTCAGGATAGTTTGTGATTTTTGAGAGAAGTTTGCACATCATGGTATCATTTTCTGCATTTGTCTTTCTAGTTGGTAATTGTTGAGATGACTGTGTTGACAAAATAACTTTGGCAAGTTGCTGCAAAACAGAAATTCATGCAAGCAATTCATGATTTCACCTTGACTATACAATCTGATATTAAATTTCATGTTCCATGTAATTCTGCTTCAAAACAATTGTTCTATCCTTTTGTCGTGCTGCATAAATAGGATTTTCCATCAATGGCCTTTTATGCATTTTCCCAAGGAAAAGGAAACCTTGTAACATACTTGTGAAATAAACCATTTCTTACTTCATGTTATTCACTTTATGATTAAAGACTAATCATCGGACCTCACATTTCTCACTAAAACCATGTACAGCTGTTGGTAAGTTGTTAGAAAAAAAAATCTGTATTTTGTACATTTTAAGCGGCATTAGTTTATATTTCCAATACATAGGAACATAGGACCCGTGAGGAGTAGGCCATTCAGCCCATTGAGTCTGTGCCATCATTTAATAAGATTGTGGCTGATCTGGTTATGATTTCATATCTGCTTTCCCACCTACAGTCCATAAACTTTGTCTCTCTTGTCTAATAAATGAATAATCATACAAATAAATAAATGAATATAAATAGTGTGGACATGAGATTGCATTCTAGAACATTTTGCATTAGTGTAACCTCATCACAAGCTTCCTGTAGCCATACTGAATGTTAGGTAATACAGTCTGTTTCTCTATAGCGTAATAGTTGCATTCTCGTGCGATCCTGCATTATAGAAAATCGCACAATAGAATTAACGGAGCCTGTGAGAAACACAGAGTTAGAGGCAGTCCGCCAAAACTAATCAGTAAAAGTCGAAAGAAAAATAGTTGTTGGACTAACACAAGTGATAGCACAGTCTAAGTCAGTGTTAAAATCGGATATTTTAATGTAATCATATGATTAATTTAACAATTTATCCTGAAACACTGAAAGGTAACTTTTGAGTTTGCTGAGTTACAGTACAATACAATGCTGAGTTGCATTCTTGCAAATTTGTCCTTCCATTTTCATGGAAAACATAGCGAGATTCCAAAAACGAGGACCGGAAATTACTGAGTAATACACTGTACCTTTCAGGAAGCACTTCCCCATAAAGCACACGAGCTGACTGACCAGGTGATGTCAACACGAGCCCAGTCCTCCGTGCACCATGGCACCTAGTGCGGGGGACAGAATCATGTAATAGCCGACGGGAGTTTGAGTTTTAAAAAAAATCGCTCTCCAATTCACCAATCTCGATTCAGCCAAATTGCATTGACAAACATGCATTACAGGAGAATGAACTGTAGTCCAATATAAGGAATATGTTAATTGCAAGATTCAGGGACCAGACAAGATGCTTGTTAGAATGAAGAACAATTATGGCTGACAGACGTGTGTCATGCTTGCAACTTGCTCAAAATGAAATATTTCTTTTCTAATAATGGCTCAAGAGAAATAATGTTCTATCTCTTTGTATCCACTAAGGATAATATGTGTTGCCAATAAATAACTCTTTTCAACCATGCAACCTGCATCCAATTATTCACCCTTATGAGTATTATAAGGCTAGACTGTAGCAGAGTCAAAAGTGCTGTGATTAGATGTTTCCTTGGGGATAGGTCTAGTCAACTCACACCATAAGTAGTGTCTGTAAGTACTTAGTTATGAGGGATAGCACAAATAAATTTAAAATGTACTCTGTGCTTCTGACAATGTACAGAGTGATCCCTGAAGTGCAAAAGCCACAGTCTGGCTAATCCCATATTTGGTAATAAGGCATGAGATGAGGTAACACTCTAGTTATCCAGTCTCTTATGTGGAAGAAATTCACTGTTTAGACTCATTCTGCATCATACATGAGCCCTCAGGCAATCTAATATCACAGTGGGGTCTTTTCATCAGTGGAACATTGGGTCCAATCCAGTCAGACGGGGAAAAGTATTTTCTGTTTGGCAGCTGTTGTTGGTTCTTTAGTGAATAGATTGGGGAAAATCCTCAAACCAGATCCCCTGAGCATAGATTCATATACATCCCCTTGCACCAGTCAAGTTGAGACTCATTTGGCAATCTCACTTGGAGAGGTCACACAACAATCGATTCAGTGGGATTTCATGACATCTTTATTGGCGCAGTAGGTGGTGCTGATGTTAAATGAAATCCAGAGCCATTGTCAAAGTGATATAAAGGAGTTCAACATTGTAATTACCCAGCTCTGGTTGTTTGCTGAACTCATATTGGGCTGAATTTTAACTTTTCAATTTGATGTCAGGAAGGAGTCTGGCAGTGCATGGGGATGGCAGACATTTCATCAACACATTTGTTGGTGGCTTTTTAACATAGCCACTATCCTTGCACATGACATGAAGGCTTTCAGTTCCGTTAGCATGAACATGTAAGATGACAGCCTGTTTTAATCTATTTCATTTGAACAACTTAAAAGGACCACTGAGATAAAACCAAGCATTTGGAAGCTGTTTTAAAGTGTGATAACAATTCTATAAGGCAATGGCACTGAAAGTGCCAATGTTAATGAAATCGTTTCATCTAACCAGGTGATATCACACTAACTTTGGGTAGAGTCATAAATAGTCTTCTAGAAAGTTCTGATTGAAGCCAACATGATATTCGTGGATTCTAATACAGTCACTTCTTCTATAACACAATAGTTGCGTTCTTGTGCACCCCCACATTATTGAAAAATTGTGATTTAGAAACAGTGCTTAAAGTATTAAAGATATAATTGCATTACAGCCAACACACATTTTAAAAGTTTGTGCTTTAGAAAAATCGTCTTCAATTCGTCAATTGTATTACAGTAAATTTGAGTTGACAAAACATGCATAATAGCAGAGCGACCTGTAATCATAATAATGCATCAATAGTAAATGCTAACTGTCCATCTCATTCAATAATCTAGACTTTGTTTAATAAGCCAAGTGCCTCTACTTTTTCAGACTCTCTAGTGGTCCAGACTGTGTCACCGAAAATGGAACAGGATCTTAGACTCAGCATTGGTAGCAGTGAACTATTACAACCACAGTAACCACTTCCCAAAGCACAGTACAACAATAATTTACAGCAATACACCCGCAATCAAGGAAGTCTGCACCATGTGCCACTGATGCCTCTGTAGATTGAAACTGCAAGTTTTTGGGATTGCATGGAGGTTTGTTTCCTTTCAGATGTGAGGAAGAAATATAGTTCAGAGAACAAAAAAGCAAAGAACCAGTCACACAGTATGGTGCAACACTCCTGGAAATGGTGCCATAAGAAGTTTAGAGACTGAATCAGCACAAAGGATGTGAGTGGCAGTGCGTATTAAATGTGCTTCACATCCTCCTCCTCTCATTGTGCACTCCCAGGTCTCCTCCAACACATTATTCCTCACACAAACACATTCTGTAGGTGCCATGGCACTCTTCACACCCCCAAATGGCTATCCATCACTTGACATCACATTACATAAAGGGTGAGTGTCAGTGGCACTCATTTATCATTTACAAGTTATTTAACTAACACCAGCACTCTCACTCATCAGTTTCCTTTCCCTGTTCATAGTAGAAGAGAACAGAGAATACCAGGAAGAGGCAGAGAAGGAAAAGTGATTCTCCAGCCATTTCCATAACTGCTAGCTGCTGAGAGGGAGTTTCTGAACATAAGCTGAGTCTCAATATCACTGGCTGTCAGAGAGATGGGAATTTCCAATTATTTGGTGGCAGATTTAAATGCGACACTCATTCATGTAGAATTGGTGTCAGCAGCAATTGAAGCATGTTAAAAACACAAAGATAAGGAGCACAGATTTAGGTTGAAAATTATAAATCATGCCTTTCATCTCCCACAGGCCCCGCAACCATTCTGAAGGTGATGGTGAAGCTGGAGCAGGGTGAAGACTCACTCATTCTGAGGATGCATTTTAAGGACACATTCACACCATCCATCAGCTCCTACTGGCAAGACAGGTCAGTGCTCTCTCTCTCTCTCTCTCTCACATTGTTTCTCACACAAAATAAGAATGAGTTGTGTAAATAGGGCACCAGTGGAGAAAATAAAGAGGGCACAGGACACTCCAAACATTGCTAGAAAATGATGTTGTGCTTCAGGGCATCAACTATCCTGGACGATCAGCACCAATGCTGTGTGAGGTCCCCTGTCAACCTTGCCAGCCGTGCTGTCTATGAATAGACAAAGATTAGAAAAGGCTATCTTTAACAAGCGCCATGCTGTCTCAGACATCGTGATGACTATTATGTCCATGATTAGAGTATCGACCAGCAAGAATCATCTGGTACAACAGTCAAGTCAATGTATCTTGGCCCTTACCAATAGCCTGCACAGTCAGAATGTCACCATAAACAGGATCCATGATAATTGGACCTTGACCATTCACCACTCACTGAAATGCAGCAAAGTGCTCTCCAGCTCAGTGCAAATAGGAAAACATGAGTTTGTCATGAGAGCAAAGATGCTTAACAAGGACAGGATAGTGAGAACTCTGCTCAATGTAAAGAACTTCTTGCCTGCTCTCAACTTGACATCAGTTTGCTGCCTCCTGTTTCATACTGAGTTTGCTCTTTATGGGTGCAGGTTTTGTATGATTCACTCCTAGGATATGGGTGTCACTGAGTGACCCAGCATTTATTGCCCTATCCCTTGATGCCTTTAAGAAGTTGATGGTGAACTGCCTTCTTGAACCACTGTAGTCCATATGCTGTAAGTAGATCCACAAGGAATTCCTGGATATTGACTCAGCTACAGTGAAGGAACACTGATATATTTCCAAGTCAGGATGGTTGTGCTTTGGTGGTGAGCTTATTGGCTTAAACCCAAAAAGACAAAAGCATTTGAGCAGCCTATCTCTACCTCTGCTGAAGCTACAAGAGGTGCACCATGTAGAAGTAGTCCAAAAAGGAAGAGACAGGAATTGTAGTGACAGAAGGGCATAAATATGAATTTTTAACACTATTAGACCATTATTCTTCTGTTCGATTTTTCTATACAATGAAAGGTCTCTATTTACTACATTTTTACTGGCTGGTAAGTAATCTGCTTTGTGAATAAATAGTTACTGATAGACAATGGATGTCTATAAAAGATGTCTGTGTTAACTGTGGGATTTCCCTATGCTAGGATGGCAGGTCGGGGAGTTCTGGCTGAGAATTTGACTATCAGACTGATGCACTGTAACAGCTGAGGGGAACTGTGCCTGAATCAGACTATTGCAGGCATCCTGTAGCTGTGAGTGTGGCTACACATCACCTTCTTCCACATCATGTTCTTTCACCTCCTGTGCCTCAAATTGCTCCCGATGCTTCTCTAAAGAAGAGGCAGTCAGCATCTTCTTCCTGAACTTGCAGTCCTCACTGCTGTGCCATGCTGTGCAAGGTGCAGCAGGCAACTAACTTTCTGCATACCGGCCTGGTGTACACTGTAGATCTGTCAAGGTACATAATCCACTTCAGCAGCATCTCGATTACTAGCTCAGTGACAGCTCTGGTGGTCAGATGTTATCCATTGTAACTTCAATGGGCATCAGTGTCTGGGGTCCTAATGGTGGCCACGACCAGAACATCAGTGGATCACCTTTGTCTCCAATGAGACATCCCGTAATTACACTTCGAGGTTGGAAAACATTGTCTATCATTTATTCGGCTGTCTCAAATCCAATTCTCTTCTCACTCTGATTTTCCTGGTGAGTTCAATGAAGTCTGCAAATCTTACATATGTGCAACTAAATTCAAACATCCCATTTAAAACAATTGGCAATCCAATCTTTGTATATTTGGATTGCTAAGTGTACAGGGACTTCCTCACTCACAGGTTGCACTAAGGTTAAGTCTAATATAAAAAAGGTTTTTCCAAGTTTATTATCAAAGTATTTAAGAAATGCTTATCTTAAAGTCTGAGGAAAAATATCAACAAACAACAATAGACTGTCACCCAACTTAATATCTGTCTTGAATCTTACAAATACTGGTTAATTGAGGAATACATCTTGGAGAGTTTATTTGGCTAAAGTACTCCCATTTTATTATGGTAAGCATAATACATCCAGCTTAGAGTAAAGCTGATGTATGATTGTGCTCATCCTAATTAATATTCTATGATCCAAAGTATGCTTTAGGTGTTCCAAAATTTTTAGATGTTAATATTTATCTCAATTTAGTCTTGACTGGATATTAATTCCCTTGAAGAAAGTGGAACTGATATATGTGTGGGATCAACAGATATTTTTGCTGCCAACATTATACCTCACATTCAAGGTTACATATCTTTGTCCAAAACAAAAACAACGTTGATATCCAGGAAGGAAAAGGAAGCTATGAGAAGAGAAAATACTAAACAGATAGAAGCCACCATTGACTAAAGAAGTAATCAATGAAGAGTTAACTAATAAGTAAAATGGCAGATAGAATATGGTGGGAAACAAAGAAAGAAGTAGAAAGGATAACTAAATAAATTGAGAGAGGAATAACATTTTTGTTAGTCAAGACTAAACTCTGCTTAACAGAATTTGTGTCATCACCAAGGAATGTGACTGATACATACAAAAATGAAAATTAGAGCTCCATATGATGTGAGAGTTGGTCATAGGTTCTATCAGCAGACTTTCTTAACTGATCTCAGCTGGACAGTAGAATAGTGCTAACATTGACAAATTATGAATAAGCGGATGGAAAATTAGTTTGGAATCTAGCTGTCCAATTACCTAAGTTGGAACATTTGCTATATAGGCGGCATATGGATATGGATTAGGACAGACTGTATATATTGTGATGCTCTTAGTGGAACAGTCAGTCAAAAAAAAATCACTCTAACAAACTCTTGAATAGGCCAAAGAAAAATAAATGTCTGAATTTTACATGCTACACTGAGTAGATAAATTAGAGCAAGGCACTATAGACGGTAGATGGTGGGCCCAAATGCCCCTGTACCTACCATTTCTTCCACAGGGGAGTCATCAGCTTGATCACCTGCCTTTAAGCGGTCATCAATTGTCCAATTAATCATCTCATCCTGCTGCCACTCTAATATAACAATTGGTGGAAGATGACTCTGTCCAATATGTTGCCCAGCAAGTTTAGCACTTCCGACTAGTGGGTCCTTGTATTAATCAGAGGTCCTTGTATTAATCAGAGGTCACCTAGAACAGTTTTGTCTTTCCATGATGTCCCTCACTACCACTCCATGCCTCACTGGGGCTGGTTAACCTGGCCTCAGCAAGAGTTTGGACTTAGGTCCATATGTGGGTCCATTACTGACCACTACCTCCTGCCTTAACTGCAGCACTAGCAATGAAAACTGCTTTAGCTTGGCATTGCGAGTCTGGAGAGCATCCAGTCTCCAAATACCCAGCAGCTCTATGAAGCAGGTGGATCGAAAGGATAGTTCATAGCAATTAAAGGGCCATTGCCTGAAAAATTAAGCAGGGCCAGCTAACTAACAGGAGGGAGGCTGACATGGTGAGGGGAACCTCCCCCTGGTATATATCATAATGGGGCCATAGAATAACTCGGAAATGATGGAGTCTATTAGGGATTTTAAAAAGTGGGAAACTGTCAATGTACCCTGAGAAATAGGTGAGCTTTTAAATTATTCCTTTGTATCTGTGCTCACTGTAGAGAAGGGCAATGAAGGTATAGAAAAATTGGGGAAGAGGACTGTGATATATTTTAAAAAGTTCAACTGAGAGGGAAGAGTGGTTTTAGTGGGCTTCAGAGAGGCCAGCTCCAGACGAGATGCATCCCAGACTGGTGTTGGGGGTATGGGAGAAGATTGCAGACCCCTGTCATTAACTTTCAAATCCTCTCTGGAATGGGATAGGTGCTAGAAGATTAGGGGAATGCGAATGTGATAACATTATTCAAGAAGGGTTGTAAGGATAAATTAGAGAACTATATGAGAGTGAATCTAATATCAGTTGGAGGTAAAACCTTTGGAAAAATTTCTGAGGGACAGAATGAGTCTCCAATGGAGAGGCAAGAATTAATCATGTATAGTTAGCATGGTTTTGTCAAGGAGAAACCATCAAAGCATTGATTAAGATTTTTGAGGAGGTGTCGATGAGGGTAGTGCAGTTAAGATAGTCTACGTGGACTTCAAGAAGGCTTTTGACAAAGTGTCTCTTGAGAGGTCAGTCCAAAAGGTGAAAGGCCATGGGATCTAGTGTACTTTGGTGAATTGGATTCAAAAATGGTTTTGTGGCAGGAAGCAGAAGATGCTGGTC
Source organism: Chiloscyllium plagiosum (assembly GCF_037043375.1). Lineage (NCBI taxonomy): Eukaryota > Metazoa > Chordata > Chondrichthyes > Orectolobiformes > Hemiscylliidae > Chiloscyllium > Chiloscyllium plagiosum. The sequence continues at coordinate 35,834,598 of NW_028270174.1, read as the reverse complement.
AAAGGGTGATTTTGTGACTGGAAACCATTGTATTATGGTGCACAAAATCAAAAAGTATGGCACTGGAAAAGCACAGCAGGTCAGGCTGCATTTGAGGAGCAGGAGAGTCAATGTTTCAGGCATAAGCCCTTCATCAGTTCTTCACCACAGGTTTCAGTGTTGGGTCCCTTGCCCTTAGTTGTGTGCACTAATGGTCTAGACATGAATGTAGGAGATTTGATCAGTGAGTTTGCAAATGACACAAAAATAGTTAGTGAGGTAAATAATGAGGAGGAAAGCCTCAGACTTCAGAATGATATAGGCAGGCTAATCAGATAGTTGAACAATGACAAATGGAATTTAATCCTGAAATGGTGATGCATTTTGGGGAGACCAACAAGGCAAGAGAGTACACATTGAATGGCAGGACGCTAAGAAGTGCAGGGGATCAGAGGGATCTTGGTGTGGATGTCCATAGATCCTTGAAGTTAACAGGACAGGTAGATAAGGTAATTAAGATGGCATATGGGATCTTTGACTTTATTAGTCAAGGCATTGAATACAAAAGTAGAGACATTATGCTGAAGCTGTATTGTGTATTAATCATCCTACGGCTGGAGTACAGAATGTAGTTTTGGTGGTCACATTACAGAAAGGATGTGATTATACTGGAGAGATTGTAAAGGAGATTCAATAGAGGGTTACCTGGCCTGGAACATTTCAGCTGTGAAAAGATATCAGGCTGAGAGGGGAGCTGGTCGAGATACACAAAAATATGACAGGTATACAGAGGACAGATTGGAAGAATCTTTTCCTCATGTAGAAGGGTCAATAACCAGTGAGTATAGGTTTAAATAAAGGGCAGGATATTTACAGGAGATTTAATTAAGGGGTTTTCACCAGGAGATTGGTGGGTATCTGGAACTCACTGTCTGAAAGGGTGCAAACCATCGCAACATTTAAGAAACATTTAGATGAGCACTTGAAATATCATAGCATGCAAAGCTATGGGTCAAGTGCTGGAAAATGGTACTCGAGTTGATAGATACTTGATGACAGGTGGAGACACAATGGGCCGAACGGCCTCTTTCCATGCTGTAAAACTCTATGATGCTTTATCAAAGAATAAATTGGGTGAAGGATATGATCAAATATAAAAAGTTAATTAAGAACATCAAAAAAAAACTTAGTTTAACTTTAGCTTTAAAATAAATCTATAGAAATCTGTACAGGGAGACTAGAAGGAAAGCAAAAACCACAGCAGCTATCAAAGTTCCATGATTTGAAATGTTAATGCCATTACTCATTGAGGTTATTTCAGCTTAAAGTTGCTTGCTAAGCAAAATTCCTCTTTCACAAAATTCAATCATAGGTTTCCAAGTTTTAATTTTGATTAATGTAACAATATATCCCACAACGGAATTGTTTAATCTTATTTTATAGGTATTAAGTTTGACTGCCTGATACAGGGGATGATAAAAGCATTGATTCAGCTGCATCTGGAAACCCAGAGGGCTGGTGTTTTTTTTCACATACAAGTGCATCTGAAGCAGTTCATTGTGTTAAAACTGTTTGAAAAACATAAAAGTGACATCCCTTTGTGCATTATTCTATCTGTACCTTGTACAATGGAATAAATGTGGAGCAAAATGCATGCCATTTTGGGTTCACCAATTCATTCCCAAAATTTCAATATAGTGTGCAAGAGTGGAGTGGCTGATGTTGGTTGTACTGAAACAAGTTGTTTTCAGATGTGAAAAGTCCTGATAAGTCTTCCTTTTAAACGTGCATGATTCAGAGAATAAAGGAAGATCATACACAGTAGGACAAGGAGAGAAATAAGTGCTCTCAGCAAAAGTTCATTCGACCACAATTTTCTTACATGGACTTTTGTGAAGATCAATGCTTTAATTCAACATGGAGGATGGAAAACTGGTTTAGCCGTAAATGCTACCAAAAATCAAAGTAAGGACCACAGTACCTTTGGCTGTTAAGATCCCCAGCTTCATAGACATCAATCTTCAGTCAAATCAATTCACCCCAACTGATATCAAGAAATGGAAGACTGCACTGAATATTGCAAAAAGGCTACAGACTGGCAATGTTCCAGCAATAGTACTAAAGATATGTTCCAGAACTAGCTGAGCCCTTAGCCAGGGTTTTCCAGTACATTTACAACACTGGGCTCTACAGGACAAATTGGAAAATTGCACACATATGTCCTGCCCACAGAAGTAGGACAATTCAACCCAACTAATTGCTGCCCAAATAGTTTACTCTTAGTCATCAGCAAAGGCGTGGAAGAGGTCATGACCAGCAATAACCTGCTCAGTCTGAGTTCCACTGTGGCCAGCTGCTTGCTTCATTACAGCCTTTGTTCAAAACTGGGCCAAACAGTTGAACTCAAGAAGTCAGCTGAGAGTAATAGCCTTTGATATCAAGGCAGCACTGGACTGAGAGTGATATTGAAGAACCCTAGCCAGCAGCATCCATTTTATATATTTTAAAATAAAAACACAACTTTATCATTTTCCTTTTATGGCTCTGGCTTTCACCAGGTTGCTACATGAGGGGAAAGCAACCAGTCACACTCTGGAGTGCACTGTTGCTAAAGGAAGTTTACTGATGCTTTCTTTCTAAAGAGAAGTAGCCTCATCACATTCTTTCTTGCCAGAGACAAGTAGGTGGAATCACCACATGTGTTAGTTCAGTTTGCTGGCTTTCTCATTGTCCAGGGTGTCAGCCCATTGTTTTGTATGCACTTCATATGAGCTGTGCTACTTTCAAAACCAAAAAGGCTTTCGATATGCATTTGCTGTGCACCCACAAAAAAAAACATGCAATGCAAGTAGATATCCTGGCAAGAACCATCATCTCTTCATGTTGCAACACTTTTGTGTGCCAGCTGCCTAATAATGTTGACCACTGAGTAACAAAGGATGATTCATCCCCCCAGCAATATGCTCAGCAGGCCTATAGAGAAAGCCATATAGACACAAGAAGCATTCAAGCACACAATCAATGTGCTCAGAGAATGCTTCCTGCTGGACGGCTCTGGAGTCAATTAAGGCGTCCAAGCCTCCCTCACTACCCATTGTATGAGTCTTTGTCTCTCCTACTACAATGTATTTGTAGTTGCAGCATTCTGGTTGAAGACCACCGACTTTCAATTGCAAACATAGTAAATAGGCTTTGAGGATGATCTGGGGAACAAAGGACTGAAAAGGTTAGTTTCCAAATGTTCTCAATCTTGGCTTGGCATGTTGAGCTGGCTGCCTGAAGGTAACTTCAAGAACGCTGATGGAGTGATAGGGTGGGAACACAAATTCTACTGTCGTAGCATCATCATAAATGTTGACCTAGCCAGTGATGTTCACATCCTATGAAAGTCTGAAGAAAGAGAAAAAAAGATAGTAAATTTATACACAATGATGTGATTTCCACTGTCTCAGAGCAGTGCCTGAGCAACCTGAATATATTGAATAGCCGATCATTCCAATGCTGTGATGCCGCAGAAGCCTATTTGAACACTGGTGGCCAGCAAACAGCAATGATAATTTAAGTTACAATGGAATTCAGAAAATTATAAGTATGTGAAACAAGGGTTTTAAAATCATCATTGAGTGATTTCAATCTTGATGAAGACTGTAAACTGAATGAGTACTTACATGGTGCAGGACATAGTCTTGGAATGCATGTGAGATGGTTTTCTAGAGCTGTACATTGAGGAACTAACTACGAGACAGATTATTTTCGATCTAGTATTGTGCTGTGTAAAATGACTAATTAATAACCTTGTTGTAATGTTTTTTGAGAAGTCATCTGAATAAGATAGAATGTTGTGTTTTAGAATGATATAATTCAAGGGGGTCTTGAATTTCAACAAAGGGAATTGAAGATATGAGGAGCAAATTGGCTAAGATGGATTTGGAACTACATTGAAAGTTATGTTGGTAAACAGTTAACAGCTGACACTTAAAGAAGTAATCCATAATTTATAACACAATTATTTCTGAAATCTGCAGGAGACTATCCAAATATAGTTAGTGAAATAATCAAGGCTTATGTTAGATCAAAGAAAAAGACATAAAAGTTGCCAAAAAATAAAACTACACCTGTCGATGAGGAACATTATAGTATTCTGCAAAGGAGGGTTGACAGAAAGATTAAGAAACAGAAAATAAAATATGATGACAAACTAGTAAGAAAATAAAAATAACTATCAAATGTTCTATAGGCATGTAATACAATAAAGATTATCAGAAGGAAATGTGTATTTATCATGGGGAATAAGGACATGCCACAGAGCTAAACAAACACATCATGCCAGTTTTCAGAGAGGAAAATACTAAAAGAACTCTCAGAAATAATGGAGAATCAAAGGGCTTGGATATGTAAGGAACTGCAAGATACTTCTTTAGTTCAAAAAATGTCTTCGAGAAATAAAATGGCATGTAATTCCCATGGAACTACATCCCAGGATGTTGGAAATGATGTCTACAGAAGAATAGATGTTTTGATGATCATTTTTCAAATGTATAGCTATACAATGATCCAAATCTATTTCTGTCTCAATAATTAGATTAGATTACTTACAGTGTGGAAACAGACCCTTCGGCCCAACCAGTCCACACCCACCCGCCACCCAACCAATCCCATTATCCTACACCTAACACTACAGGCAATTTAGCATGGCCAATTCACCAAATCTGCACATCTTTGGACTGTGGGAGGAAACCGGAGCACCCGGAGGAAACCCACACAGACACAGGGAGAATGTGCAAACTCTACACAGTCACCTGAGGCGGGAATTGAACTTGGGTCTCTGGCGCTGTGAGGCAGCAGTGCTAACCACTGTGCCACCCATGATTGCTTACAGTGTGGAAACAGGCCCTTCGGCCCAACAAGTCCATACCGACCCGTTGAAGCGCAACCCACCCAGACCCATTCCCTCTTCAATATTAAACAAAAATAGTTTATGAAACAAGCTTCAACAATGCAATCATAAAATGATACATATTTTTACAGTAATTTATATCATAATAGTGAATTATATTGTAAAGACAATTATAATTAAAACTTACTTTAAAAACTACACTTACCTTTGGAGGAATTCCCCTTGAGCATGTTTATGCAAGGAGCTTTACCAGATGTGGCAGTCCATCCCAGGCTGAGGTGGGTTTGGATTGAAACCAAACCCTTTCTTTTACGCAAATTCCTGGAATCTAATATTTAAAGATCACGCAGCCATTCAGACAGCTTCTGAGAGTGGCTTGTTTTGTGAAGAGAGCAGGGAAGCAGGATGTGGAAGATAGGGTGGCCCATGCAGACAGTACAAGTGGTAGATGATTGAAGGCTAGGTTGTCCAATGAAGTCGGGGTGGGAGGTTGAGTTAGGGTGGCAGGTGGGTGAGGGGAAGCATGGCAGGTGGGTGAAGAGTGCAGAGTGGTAGGTGAGTGAGGAAGTGGAGGGTGACAGGTGGGTGAGGAACAGGGTGCCAGTGGATGAGGGGCTTATGATGGCAGGTTGGTGGAAGGTAGGGGGCCAGGTGGGTGGTGGCTTCAGATGTCAAATATCACAATTTATCAAGGTCATGCATTGGAAATGAAGCCCACTATTCTGAGAGTCATTACAAATATGAAAACGTTTAGTCAAGCTATTCAAATTCCCTAAGTTCCCGGGTGACAATCTCAAGTTCATAGAAAATGCTCACCAAGTTTGTGCCTGTAAGAAGAAAGTAAATGTTTATTGTGAATACATTGTCTTTGACTAATGGCAAAAAAAAGGATATATGAATTGCTAACTTGGAACTCTTTAAATTCAACATCTTCTACCTTTTTTGACCTTAACAAACAGAAGACACACAGAGACAAGAAAGACAGGAATATTAGTCGCGGGAAAAAGCAAAAAAGGGAAGCACAGTTTGATGTCCCCAGTCTAGATCTGTTGCTTGCATTTGATTCCTTTCAAGTATCTAATGTTGACATAGGATTGCTGACACACTGATTGTCATTTACTCATTGAGAATTCAAATATTTGATGTCTCCGGAAGTTTTTAATTATGTCTTCAACAGTGTATTTGCAGAGAAGCTTGGAAGAGGCTAGCTCGCATTACTGGAGACTTTCCGGTATCAACTCAGAGGAAAGAGACACAGAGACAGTGTCTCTTCACAGTCTCAGTGTTCCCGATGGACGGGACCCACACAAGTCATGGCCACCTGAACTGGAATCAATCAAAATGTCATTGTTCACCAGTTATCTTTACGTACAGAATCCATTTGCTCAATTCTGTCTGCTTCTTAAATGTTGCAATTGTACCAGATCCTCTGCCAGCTCATTCCTTGCTCGTACTACCCTCTGTGTGAAAAAGTTGCTCCTTAGGTCTCTTTTATATCTTTCCCCTCTCACCCTAAGCCTATGCCCTCTTGTTCTGGACTCCCTGACCCCAGGGAAAAGACTTTGTCTATTTATCCTATCCATTCTCCTCATGGTTTTGTAAACCTCTATAAGGTCACCCCTCAGCCTATGTTTCAATATCCTCAGCATTGACTACATTTTTGTTTATTTGTTCATGGGATATGGACATCACTGGTCAGGCCTGCATTTATTGTTCATCCTTCATTATTAAGTCTCATTTGTCCACGTCTTTAGTCATCTCACTTTTAAACAGAAGGTCTCTTCTTTTTAAACCGTGATCCCTTGTTCCAAGTTCCTCCAAGGCATGAAGCATCCTCTCAGCATTTACTTAGATGTACATCGACTGAGCCTTATATGCATCAATAAGGATCCCATCACATTCTTCTAAACTCAAATAAGTATTGGTTCAACTTGCAAAACCTTTCCTCACAATAAACCTCCCTCCCAGGAATCATCCTAGTGATCATTCCCCAAATTGCTTTTGATTGAATTATATACCTACTTAAGTAAGGAGATAAAAATTGTGCACACTACTGTAGGTATTGCCTCAGCAATACCTTGCACTGTTGTTGCAAATTGCCTCTACTTTTATAATCCATTCCCCTGTGGATAAAGAACAACATTCCATTTACCTTCCCATTTACTTGCTGCACCATATGTGCAATGTGGTTGGTACTCAACTGCCCTCTGGACAATTTGGGATGGGTAATAAATGCTGGTGTAGCCAGTGACATCTGAATTAATTCAAAACACCTCCATGATTTACATATGGAAACAGTCTGATCTGCAGTCTTTCTCAATTTAAAAATTATTACGCTTTTCTATTCTTCTTGCCAAAGTGGACAACCACATATTTTCCAAATTGCATTCTTTTGGCCAAATTTTAGCTGACTCACGTAGCCTATCTACATGACTTCTCAGATGCTTTGGCTCAGGAGTGTTGAGCTCGTTCCAATCAAAATGGCAAAAATTCTTAAGAAGTGGAAAGTCTTCCCCCATGCATGTTATTCCCTATTTTTGCTGGGGTGGGTCTACAAAAGTTCTGGATTCACACAGTAACAGATTATGTGCAATAGCTGGTCAATTAAATGGACACATGGCTTCAGTTCAATTGGATCCTGCTGTCTGGAATCTTATGCAGTGCAAATCAATTCAGAGCATCTCCGAATTAGTACATTTGTTTAGATTAGCCAGGGTCCTCCTTTAGAGAAGTAAGGTACTCCTGGGGATATGGTTCTCGATCACCTTAGAAGGTGGAGTCAGGTGTTCTTGGGGTGTCAGGTGCACTCGGAGAGAATGCCAGGTATCTTTTGGGATTGCAACACATAAACTAGAACTTGGCTAAGATTGCACAAGTCCGTTGGAATCACCACAGCTGTTATAGATTTGTAAAGGCTGCCAAGGAATTGTCAAACCTATCAAAGACCTGCAAAACAAAACAAATGTTTGTTTTCACAAGAGCTTTGTTGAAAGAATCTCAACATACTGATATTTTTCAATAAATTAGAATTTTTTTTAGAATAACAATATCATCCATAAACACATACGCATGTCTGCATGGATCCTAAGGCTTGCCCACTGTTGATACTAAATAAGCTGGCATGGAAAGTGGAAGGCAAATGATGGGATCAGGGGTTTCCATGACTTGGCACTGAATTGGCATATGAACTCCAAAAGCAAAGGATAATGGGTACAGGGGCATAAGTTAGCATTGTTGCTATAAAGAGACAGTTGGGTGGGTAAAGAATATTAGGTTGGGATGAGGTTATGAGGGCTAATTGGGCTGAATAAAGGGGAAAATGAAAGCATAGAGGATATTGGGTACTATTGGATTGGCATGGACAGGACATGAGGAGTACGTAAAGTGGAGACGAGTGTAACATCTGGCTGCAGAAGGAACATTTTGATTTCATCCAAAGACAAAATTAAACTGCAGTACTATGTCAGTGCACAGGGGGCAGGACTTGCATCCAGCCTGCATCCATAGCTCGCAGTCTCCACTTCTGTTCTATAGCTGTTGGCTCACTTCCCAAGGCAGCCCAACACTCTAAATCGGCAGTTGACTGTCAAGGACACTTTGTCCCAGATTAAGCTTGTGGAGCTAGAAAATGTCCAAGAGCAAAAGATCATCACTGGCAAATTCAACTGCCCTACCTTAATCCATGGCATTAGGCAGTCCATAAATAGCTGATGCCCTGATGAAGGGCTCCTGCCCGAAACGTCGATTTTCCTGCTTCTTGGATACTGCCTGACCTGCTATGCATTTCCAGCACCACTCTAATCTTGACTCTAATCTCCAACATCTGCAGTCCTCACTTTTGCCCATAAATAACTAATGCCCAGCACTAGTCCACGTGGGGCTCCACTATTTACAGCTTGTTAAATAAAGAACTATCTAAACATATGCTTCTTATTAGTTAGTCAAAACCTTTGTCTATGCTCATGTATCAGTCCCATCACCATAAGTAATAAACTTTTATAAAACCTTTTTAGAAATGCAGATGTTACAACTGTGGTGCAAGGAATTCATTAATTGCCAAATCCCATTACTTCACCAATTGTACCATTCACATAAACATATTAATCCAACTACCAAAACTGCTTTTGTTTTGTACAACTGTCCAGTGTAAAAGAAAACATTCACCAGACTTCTTTCATTAACTCAAAACAATTTATTTATTGTAAACAAAACTTATTCTTAAAGCGAGTGGCAAACACTGGTGATCAGCCACAATACAGAATTGAAACTATATCTACTCAATCAGAAACATAAACATGTTTGCGCAAACAAAAAGACAAGTCTCTAAAGAGACTATATTTTCTCTTAATATAAAAAAAAGGGAAGGACAACTCCTGTAAGCCAAGTGTATGGAAACAAAGAATAGACGATGATGACTGCCCACAACCGTTAGACTTCCTGCTGACAATGTTGAATAGACAGCAAGAAGGTGCCCAGTTCTGATTGTAGTCAACTTAGATTCAAATCTGAAGAACACGATCACAGTCAAGCGTTTCAGGTTTCACAATATATTCAGGCGTAGTACTATTTGAAGGTCCTATCAAGTTCTGAGAAACATCCACCAAGAAAAATGGAGGATTTCAGCAGAAAGGTTCCACTTTCTGAGATATACAGAGGAACCTCGATTATCCGAATATCAATTATCCGAATTTCGGATTACCTAAAGAAGATCTCAAAGTCCCGATAGAAACGTTACAACGAAGAGGTGTTTAAACACTAATCGCATCTTTTGTTTACAGTGATTAAAAGCGAACTCGGCTTACTGAAATGCTGCCGATAACAGTCCTGGACATCGATGAGAGCCCAGGCACCATCTCCAAATGACTGACCGCCCGCCCTCTCTCTCTCCCCACACTTTCCCTGGAGTTCTGCACAGGGGGGGTACCCGAAACCTCCCTTCCCCAGATGATCTCTCCAACATTGTCCTGTACAGGGCAAAGGTGGAACCTGTCAAAAAGTTGCCTGTGTGTGTGTGTGCATGTGTGTTTGTGTGTGTGCACGCGCTCGCACTATTTTGAGTCTCAGCTGCCAAAGGCAGCACCTGTCTTACTGTTGGTATCCATTCCAGCTGCCGCAGAGATGGGGTAGGGGGCTGATGGGGATGGATGGGGGTGCTCACGGGAGCTGAGGGGGGCAGGGAGCATGGCAGGCAAGGGCACGGACATGGGGGTAGACGGTGGATGGGGGCGGATGGGGACAGTGTTGGATGGGGTTGGGGGGCTGACGGGGGGCATGGGTGGGGACAGGATGTGGGGGTGGACGGGGTGGGGTTGGGGAGTGGACGGGGTGGGGGTGGGGGTGGACGATGGAGCGGGGGCTCCTGCACAGTATGCAGCTGCCTAGTCTCCTGAACGGGGAGCGGATGTAGCAAGTACTCACTGTGTCAATCCCATTGAACTGATGGGGGGTGCCAGGTTGGGGGGGCCGGGGACTGGGTGGGGGAGGGGAGCCGGGGAGAGGGTGTGGCTTCAGCAATGCTGCAGGTCCCTTGCACACAAGTATGTCTCTGCTCAGAAACAACCCTGAGACAGAGAGAGGGAGCAAGGAGATAGAGCGAGGAGAAAGGAAACTTCAGAAAATTCTGACCCCCGGAGGAGAGGCTTTGAATCAATTAACGGAACAATCAATTATCCGAACGGAATAGTGCCTGCCCATCTCGTTCGGATAATCGAGGTTCCTCTGTATTCTTGCTTAAACCCTGGGTTTGTAAAATAGAAACTAAAGTCAGGATGGTTTGCTTCTATCAACACAGAGGCCCCTAGCTTTCTCAGAGTTGGAATTTCCAGTGATTAAGGCAAAAAACTATCTCTTATTTCTTTGAAAGTTTTGGTTAGCTTTTTTTTCCCATTTTTTTCCCTTAAATGTACCTATTTTATAGAAGCATATATTCCCAACACAAATACACTAAATATATTGATTCTCCATTGGCTACTTTCTTGCCTTAACCCTTTTTTGTCAAGCTGTCTGGTATTCTTCAAGCTATATCATCACGTGTCTCTCTCCAGAAGAATAAGATGCCTATTGACTCCAGTGGGAAATGGCTAATTACCTTTATACATGTTGTCCTTTACTACCCTGATTGTTACATTCTTAGGGAACTCTAATAAGTTAGACACAATTCCCTTTCATGAAATTGTGTTGGTTCTGCCTGATTGTATTATGATTTTTAAGATGCCCTGCTACTTCTTCCTTAATACTCTATTACAGCATTTCCAAAGACAGCCTTTTGACTAGCTGGCCACAATTTCCTGCTTTCAATTTCTCTGACTTTCTTAAATAGAGGTACTACATTTGCAGATTTTGAATGCATACAAACATTCCAGATACTCAGGAATTTTGATGCTAAACCTTTTAAGACTTATGGGTCTAGGTCATCGGATCCAGGTGTAAAATCAGTATAACTATATTATTCTGTATTTTTGTTTGTGGACTAAATTGGGATAAAAAACCTACTTTAAAAACCATGTATTTTTGAAGGATTGTTACACTTTATAAAAGTAAACAAACTGATGCGAATTGTAAGAGTTATTTACATGATCATTTCTTGTAGAAGCCTAGTTTGAAGATAAGAGGTAAGTACAAATTAAGCTTTGATTGGCAAAAAGTAGCTGATTAGTCTATGGAATAGTGACCATCATCAATGACAAAGATCTTCTGCCTGGCAACAACTATGTGATTGGCTGCCAAGTGGCTGAACTAGCTGGGGTGGGAATGTTTTGGCAGAGATAATCAAACCTCTAAAGGAAAAGGAACGGATTTGGCTCTGCAGTAAAAGACATTTTAAGTCTGAAGATAATCAGGTTGTATTTCCCCTCAGCAATTGCTCTTAGTGCCTCAGAATGGCTCTTTACCCACAAACAAGAGATTTGTTGTGGACAAGCCACCTTATACCTTCTCCAAGTAATTGAAAGTATTTGGAGAAGGAGAACCAAGGAGCAGTGCATGCTGACAAGCTAAAAGGACCCTCTCAGTGGACACTGTCAATAGGCTTACCATCCCAGTGACCACCTTACCACCTCCCATAACACCTATGGATTTGTCTTTCTGGATGTATGTGCAGAGAAAGAGTTTATAATCTTTTAACTAGCTGTGATATATGCTGACTGTTAATATGGACTAGAGTTATTTGTATTTAATAGTAATTCATGTTAAGTACAGAAACCTGGCCTTTACCTTCTGTCAACCTTGGTCTAAAAGACAGATAAATTGGGGAATTCTGTTTACTTTTTAACACTTTTAAAGTTTCTGATGATGCCAGAAAAAGCAGTCTTGACTTCAAGTGCGCTACCTCAGTGAGGCACAACAAAAGGTACATGAAACCTTGTTGTCCCATGAATTTTATTAATAATTTTATTCTAATTAGCATGAATGTTTAAAGTTCCTCCAGCCCTTCCAATGCTTATTATTGTACTAATCGTGGGATGCTCTGTGGGTTTTTTAGTATGGACATAGAGAAAAAAAAGTCCTTGTTCAAAGTCCCTATCATTTTCCTGTTTTCCATTACAAATTCCTTAATTTTGTTGTCTAGGGGATTGATGATTGCTATAGCTACTGTTTCCCTTTTATACTCTTGTAAAAGCTTTTGCTGTCAGATTTTATAAATTTTGCTTGCTTTCTTCTTTATTTTATATTTTATTCATTTATTTAGTTATCCTTTGCTGATTTCTAAAGATTTCTCAATCTTTGGCCTGTCTCTAATTTTTGCATGACTATGAACAGTGTTTTTGAATCTGGCTACAGTTCATGTTGTGTGAACTCCAAGATAAGTACACCCTAAATTTTTCATGTCAAGATGGCTTTGGAAATATCTACAACCATCCTGATGGATTTACAAGAAGTAGCAAAAGCCAGACTGCTGGCATTAGTAAATGAATTAGAGGTGTAATTGGCTGCCAGAGTTAACGGGGCAGGAATAATTGAAATATTGGCAAAGAATCTGGTACTGGTGGAATAACAAGAGGGATTAGATATAAAGAATGGCAAGTCAGCTGAGTTAGCAAGGATTCAATTACAGTTAAAGAAGCTTGATCTTGATTTTAAAAAAAGACAGCTTGAAATTGAAAAGGAATTTAAAAGTAGGAGATGGAGATGAGAAACATTGAACTTGAATTTCAGAGAAAATGGAATGGTAAGGAGTAAGTATTTTGGAGAGGAAAGAAAATGAGAAAGCAAGGGAAAAATAGGAGAGAGAGAGAGAGAGAGAGTGAAGGGGATACTACCTGAGAATGGTGCAGTTAGAAAAAGGAATTCAGATACCAACAAGGGAAGTAATGGTCAACCCCAGTTATAATCTAAAGTTTATTAAGGAAATGATTAGAGTTGCATGAGCCCTAAAAAAAATGAGGAAAAGGAAATGTGTCATTTGTAAAAATAGTCAGATAAGTACATAGGCTGAAGGAAATCTCAGTGTCACCCACACAAAGTAAGTTAGCTTGGGAAAGCTCATGATGTTTATGGATGTAAATGGAGATTCTGGTGGATTATGAGATTGCAAAATGGCCATTCTGGTGATGTACGGTTTAATTGCAGAAGCATACAGGCAAAGGTCTTGAAACCTGAGGAAATAGCCTGGGAAAACCTTTATTGATTTTGAAGATGTAGAGCAAAGTAATTTGGACAGATGAATATTGGCATGAGGAGGAAATCCCTTAGAGAAATCACTTTCTTGGAAGGATTTGAAACTCATTACCTTTCATAATTTGACCCATGTTGAAGAATAAAGGGTTGACAGGCAGCAGTAATGGCTGACAATTATGAGCTGACTCATTAAAATGTATTTTTTTTCTGTAACTCCAATAATTGGAGAAGGTAGAGGATGGGAGAGTGAAAAGAGGGCAAGCAGCCAGGCTAAGAAAGGATCTTGGCCCAAGATTTCACTCACAGATCAAAAGGGTAGGTTCTGAAAGTGGAAAAAGAAGGCCTAAGGGTTTTGATTGCAACAAAAGAGGGCATTTTTGTTCAGAATGCTGGAAGTTATGTGAGAAGCCCAGAGGACTCCTAATTGTAAGTCCAAAAATGGGTTTGTAAAGGAATATACGATGATTCTAATTGTAGCTTTAAGTTCAGCTATAAGGTTGTTTGTAAACACTGCTGTGAATGCAGGAGCGAAAATGTAAGGGGTTGATGGATTCTCAGGGGGACGTAGCACGAACAACCAAGTTTCGGGTATTGAGACTGGCTCTAATGTAATAAGGATTACGTCGGGTTCCAAGAGATTGATTGTGTTAGGGGAGTCTCTAGTCCGAGGCACAGACAGAGGTTTCTGTGGCCAGCAGTGAAAGATCAGAATGGCGTGTTGCCTCCCTGGTGGCAGGATCAAGTATGTCTCTGAGAGGGTGCAGAATGTTCTCACAGGGGAGAGAATCCAGCAGGAGGTCATTGTCCACATTGGAACTAATGACATAGGAAGGGAAAAGGATGAGATTCTGAAAGGAGAATATAGAGAGGCAGGACTTTAAAAAGGAGGTCCTCAAGAGTAATAATATCTGGATTACTCCCAGTGCTACGAGCCAGTCAGGGTAGGAATAGGAGGATAGAGCAGATGGAGAAGGGTTCACATTTTTGGATCATTGGAATCTCTTCCATGGGAGAAATGAACTGTACAAGAAGAATGGATTGCACCTGATTTGGAAGGGGACTAATATGCAAGCAGGGAGATTTGCTAGAACTTCTCAGGAGGATTAAAACTGTTAAGGCATGAGGGTGGAACCCAAGGAGATAGTGAGGAAAGAGATCAATCTGAGACTGGTACAGTTGGGAAAGGAAGCGAGTCAAACAGACAGGGCAGACAGGGAGAAAGCAGAGAACAAGGTAGAGAACTGATAAATTAAACTACATTTATTTCAATGCAAGAGGCCTAACAGGGAAGGCACATAAACATAGAAATAGAAACATAGAAAAAATACAGCGCAGTACAGGCCCTTTGGCCCTCGATGTTGCGCCGATCCAAGCCCACCTAACCTACACTAGCCACTATCCTCCATATGCCTATCCAATGCCCGTTTAAATGCCCATAAAGAGGGAGAGTCCACCACTGCTACTGGCAGGGCATTCCATGAACTCACGACTCGCTGAGTAAAGAATCTACCCCTAACATCTGTCCTATACCTACCACCCCTTAATTTAAAGCTATGCCCTCTCGTAATAGCTGACTCCATACGTGGAAAAAGGTTCTCATGGTCAACCCTATCTAAACCTCTAATAATCTTGTACACCTCTATCAAGTCACCCCTAAACCTTCTTTTCTCCGATGAAAACAGCCCCAAGTGCCTCAGCCTTTCCTCATACGATCTTCCTACCATACCAGGCAACATCCTGGTAAACCTCCTCTGCACCCATTCCAGTGCACGCAATACTCCAGATGCAGCCGCACCAGAGTCTTATACAATTGCAACATGACCTCAGGACTCCGGAACTCAATTCCTCTACCAATAAAGGCCAGTACGCCATATGCCTTCTTCACCGCACTGTTTACCTGGATGGCAACTTTCAGAGATCTGTGTACATGGACACAAGATCCCTCTGCTCATCCACACTACCAAGTATCCGACCATTAGCCCAGTATCCCATCTTTTTGTTTCTCTTACCAAAGTGAATCACCTCACACTTACCTACATTGAACTCCATTTCCCACCTTTCTGCCCAGCTCTGCAGCTTATCTATATCCCGCTGTAACCTGACACATCCTTCCTCACTGTCAACAACTCCACCGACTTTCGTATCATCCGCAAACTTGCTCACCCAACCTTCTATCCCCCTCCTCCAGGTCCTTTATAAAAATGACAAACAGCAATGGCCCCAAAACAGATCCTTGCGGAACACCGCTAGTAACTGCACTCCAAGATGAACCTTGGTCATCAACTACTACCCTCTGTCTTCTTCCAGCCAGCCAATTCCTAATCCAAACCTCCAACTCACCCTCAATGCCATACCTCCGTATTTTCTGCAGTAGCCTACCATGGGGAACCTTATCAAACGCCTTACTAAAATCCATATACACCACATCTACCGCTTTACCCTCGTCTACCTCCTTAGTCACCTTCTCAAAGAATTCAATAACATTTGTGAGGCACGACCTGCCCTTCTCAAAACCATGCTGACTATCCTTGATCACATTATTCCTATCCAGATGTTCATAAATCCTATCCCTTACAATTCTCTCTAAGACTTTGCCCACAACAGAAGTGAGACTCACGGGCCTATAGTTACTAGGGTTATTCCTACTCCCCTTCTTGAACAAGGGAACCACATTTGCTTTCCTCCAGTCTTCTGGCACTATTCCTGTAGACAACGAGGACATAAAAATCAAGGCTAATGGCTCTGCAATCTCCTCCCTTGCTTCCCAGAGAATCCTAGGATAAACTCAGGGCATGGTTAGGAACATGAGACTGGGATATCATAGCAATTGCAGAGACATGACTCAGGGATGGACAGGACTGGCAGCTTAATGTTCCAGGATACAAATGCAATAGGAAGGATAGAAAGGGGGGCAAGAGAGGAAGGGGAGTGTTGTTTGTGATAAGGTAAAGCATTACAGCTGTACTGAGGGAGGATATTCCAAGAAATGCCAGCGACAATATTTGTGTGGAACTAAGAAATAACAAAAAGGATGATCATCTTATTGGGATTGTATTATAGACCCCCAAATAGTCAGCAGGAAGTTGAGAAACAAATGTGTAAGGAGATCTGGAAGAATAATAGGGTGGTTATGGAAGGGGATTTTGTCTTTCCAAACATAGACTGGGACTGCCATAGTTTTAAGGGTTTAGATGGAGAGGAATTTGTTAAGTCCGTACAAGAAAAGTTTCTGATTCAGTATGTGGATATACCTAGGAGAGAAGGTGCAAATCTTGACCTACTCTTGGGAAATAAGGCAGGGCAGTTGACTGAGGTGTCAGTGGGGAAGCACTTTGGGGTCAGTGACCATAATTGTATTAATTTTAAAATAGTGATGGAAAAGGATAGACCGGATCTAAAAGTTGAAGTTCTAAACTGGAGAAAGGCCAATTTTGACGATATTAGGCAAGAACTTTCAAAGGCTGATTGGGGACAGGTAAAGGGACGGCTGGAAAATGGGAAGCCTTCAGAAATGAGCTAACGAGAATCCAGAGACAGTATATACCTGTCAGAGTGCAAGGAAAGGCTGGTAGATGTAGGGAATGCTGGATGACTAAAGAAATTGATGGTTTGGTTATGAAAAAGACAGAAGCATAAATCACGTATAGATAGGATAGATCGAATGAATCCTTAGAAGAATACAAAGGAAGTAGGAGACACTTAAGAGGGAAATCAGGAGGGCAAAAAGAAAACATGAGATAGCTTTGGCAAATAAAGTTAAGTAGAATCCAAAGCATTTTTACAAATGCATCAAGGACAAAAGGGTAACTAGAAAGAGAATAGGGACCCTCAAAGATCAGCAAGGAAGCTTTTGTGTGGAGCCGCAGGAGATGGGGGAGATACTAAACGAGTATTTTGCATCGGTGTTTGGTGTGGAAAAGGATATGGAAGATATAGAATGTAGGGAAATAGATGGTGACATCTTGCAAAATGTCCAGATTACAGAGGAGGAAGTGCTGGATGTCTTGAAACACATAAAAGTGGATAAATCCCCAGGACCTGATCAGGTGTACCCTAGAACTTTATGGGAAGCTAGGGGAATGATTGCTGGGCCTCTTGCTGAGATATTTGTATCATCAATAGTCACAGGTGAGTGCCAGAAAACTGGAGGTTGGCAAACGTGGTGGCACTGTTTAAGAAAGGTGGTAAGGACAAGCCAGGGAACTATAGACTGGTGAGCCTGACGTTGTTGGTGGGCAAGTTGTTGGAGGGAATCCTGAGGGACAGGATTTACGTGTATTTGGAAAGGCAAGGACTGATTAGGGATAGTCAAAGTGGTTTTGTGCATGCGAAATCCTGTCTCACAAACTTGATTGAGTTTTTTGAACAAGTAACAAAGAGGATTGATGAGGCCAGAGCGGTGGACATGATATATATGGACTTCAGTAAGATGTTCGACAAGGTTCCCCATGGGAGACTGCTTAGCAAAGTTAGATCTCATAGAATACAGGGAGAACGATCCATTTGGATACAGAACTGGCTCAAAGGTAGAAGACAGAGGGCCGTAGTGGAGCATTGTTTTTAAGACTGGAGGCCTGTGACCAGTGATATGCCATGAGGATTGGTGCTGGGGGTTGGTGGCGATTCGCCACGCAGGTTTGCCACCGATGATTAGCCACTGCCGGTTCTCCACCAGCGTTTCTCCACTGGGGTCATTTGACCTCTGGAGACTATTCACCACCGGAAATATATATATGTATTGATTGTTTTCCCTCCCGCCTGTTCTTTCATACTTCTCAGTCCCCTTTATTTATACCACTACATACTACATATTGATAAGAAAAAGAGGTAAAATAAATATAATTTTATTCGTTTATATATAATAATGAGTTACAAACTTTAACCAGAAAAAGGAAATATATTTTAAAAATCTTTATAATGGCAGTAAAATCTCACATTAATATTAAACAATGAAATTTCAGTTCATTTGATAGTTATTCGCTATTCCTCTAAGATGTTCCAAACAATCTCTTTCGCCGTTTTCAAGAACAATTTATTTTATTCTATCGTCTGCATCTTGATACTTTTTGAGCTTTACTTGTGGTGGGTAACCCGCTATCAGCTTTTCCATATATAAATCATGCCCCATTTGCGTGATTCTCCGATGAGCGGCTTCAGCGTGATTATTTGTGCGATCTTCATCGTTTATTGTTGTCTCATAGACTGACCACATATCATGGGGAAACAAAGGTGCCCTTCGGCTACTGCCACATCTATTGTAGAGTTGTTACTGAAACAATGCAAACACTACCTTAACCAATATAACGACAATTTTATATACCACCAATATTCAAAATATACGACTTATTTGCTGTAGCGAATCATCTTCAGTGGCCAATGGGCGGTGGCTAAGCATCCTCGGTGGTCAAAGGGCAGTGGCTAATCGTCATCGGCACATCGGCTGTGGCAAATGGTCCCATCCCGTGGTGCTGGGCCCTCTACTTTTCATCATTTATATAAATGATTTGGATGTGAGCATAAAAGGTATAGTTAGTAAGTTTGCAGATGACACCAAAATTGGAGGTGTAATGGACTGCGAAGAAGATTACCTCAGATTATAATGGGATCTTGATCAGATGAGCTGAGGAGTGGCAGACGGAGTTTAATTTAGATAAATGTGAAGTGCTGCGTTTTGGGAAAACAAATCTTAGCAGGACTTATACACCTAATGGTAAGGTTGCCGAACAAAGAGACCTTGGAGTCAGGCTCATAGCTCCTTGAAAGTAGAGTTGCAGGTAGATAGGATAGTGAAGAAGGCATTTGGTATGCTTTCCTTTATTGGTCAGAGTATTGAGTACAGGGGTTGGGAGGTCACATTGCAACTGTACAGGACATTGGTTCAACCACTTTTGGAATATTGCGTGCAATTCTGGTCTCCTTCCTATTGGAAGGATGTTGTGAAACTTGAAAAAGTTCAGAAAGGATTTACAAGGATGTTGCTAGGGTTGAATGGATTGAGCTATAGGGAGAGGGTTGAATAGTCTGTGGCTGTTTTCCCTGGAGCATCGGAAGCTGACGGATGACCTTATAGAGGTTTATAAAATCATGAGGGGCATGGAAAGGATAAATAGATAAAGTCTTTTCCCTGGGGTGGGAGAGTCCAGAACCAGAGGGCATAGGCTTACGGTGAGAGGGGAAAGATATAAAAGAGACCTAAGGGGCAACTTTTTCACACAGAGGGTGGTACATGTATGGACCGAGCTGCCAGAGGATGTGGTGGAGCCTATAACAATTGCAACATTTAAAAGGCATCTGGATGGGTATGTGAATTGGAAGGATTTAGCAACATATGGGCCAGGTTCTGGCAGGTGGGACTAGATTGGCTTGGGATATCTGGTCAGCATGGACGAGTTGGACTGAAGGGTCTGTTTCTGTGCTGTACATCCCTATGACTGTATGACTCTACCTACACTGTTTATGAGAGAACTGAAGGGCATTTCTTTTCAAAAGGAAGAATAACCCTTTGTTCTTTAAATGATGCAACTATACCCATAACTATATTCAGATATACAGGAGGTAATCAAACACTGGAGAAGGATCAAATTACTGAAGAAGGAGATCATTTTGGCTCCACAGAGAGTAACAAACACCAAAAAGTGTTAACTAACAGGATATCCCAGTTTCATTGTGAAAAGCACAGTTTGAGTGTGTCTTGTTGTCCAGAACAACAAGAATGAGAATTGTTAAAAACATACCTGTGAACAGAATTGATTTCCTCCTAGGTAATGATCTGACCAGAGTAAAAGTTATAGCTATAGTTACAGAAAGTCCTAATTAGGTGAAAGAAACTGAACAGTTGCAAAAACAAATTATTACATTTTCCCAGAGTGTGTGGATAGCTAAAATAAGTACATCAAATTAATACCATAAGCAGGGATTAAATTAGCTGATACTTCTTTTGAGGATGTTTTAACATGTCTTCATTATTTGAGGCTCAGAAAACAGATATGGGGCTAATCAAGTAAATATGGGCAACTCACACTGATGCTGAAACTGTAGGAGTCTCTGGACAATTCTCATGAAAAACATGGTTATCCAATGAGGGTGTGTAGACATCTTGTTAAAGTTAAGTGTGTTATTATAAATACAGTTTTTGGAGATGCTATGGTTGTTCTCTATAAGAAGGGAAGATTGAGAGGAGATTGGATAGTCAGAGAGGAACATTTCCAGTTGACAAAAGGATTGAGAACTAGCAGACATTGATTCAAGATGATGGGCATTAGGACCGGAAATGACATGAGTAATTAGTTTTTAAGCAGTGAGTGGTTAGAAGAAAAGTGGATAAGCATCTGAAGGGAAGGAATTATCAGGATGATGGAAAAGATCAAGGGAATGGGACTAGCTGAGTTCATCTTGAAGAGGGCTGGTATGGCCTCCATCTCTCCTGTAGTCATTCTCGAACATGTGTAATTCTTCTGTCACATTTGTTGTTGCATTTGTTTTAGTCTGAACTCCTGAATTCTATAAATTATTTGGAGGTGATACTTGAGAAAAGAACAAACTGCGATTGTAGTAAAGTAACCAGCATTTATTTATTCTGCCAAAACTGTCTTTTGTGAAAAAGAAACTGCTTTGTCTCTGATACAGGAACTCGAATTAGTATTCATACTGCCCCTGCGTAATCTCTCAGTTCCAAAACAAAAACTCAGAACTGCATCTTGGAACTTTATCAGACCATCATTGGGATTAATACAAGATACAATTGAAGAAGTTAAAGCAAGTAGGGCCCCCGTCTGCGTAGATTCTGCTGTATGTGTTGATACTTAAATCATTCATATGCAAGCAGAAAATGTTCAGTAATGCGCATGTATGAAAGTGTTAATGATGAAACCATTCAGCAAATCTTTTCAGGAATCGGTCTTTAATCCAGGTAATTGATTTGTTTCCTTGCCATCTACAAAAAACCAACCCAAGACCGTTTGTACATAAGAGCCAATTATTACACTCACTGAGTACAAATCATGACTTCAATTTACAACAGGGCCTTGTTTTCTACTGAAGCCAACCCAGCATGACCAATTATTTGAATATTTGCTCCCTATAATAACAGACAGCTATGCGCTAATGATCAGAACGTTACGCTGGTGCACATTTTCAGCGTGAGTGAACATGTCATGGCAATTGTTTTCACTTCACTTCCTTTCTTTAGTAGAATCACAGAAAAAAAAACTCCTGAATGCTTTAAGTCCTTTCAACTTTTCGCTATAGTTTACGTTTTAACCATAAGTGGGTTTCCATTGTTTTTTGTTCACAACATTTGCGAAGAAGGATGTACATATGCTGCTGCAGTTGCTGCTACTGTAGGTACCCTGGTGACTTGTACAGCGCATAAATGTGAACTCTCCAAACAGAATCATTCACTGTTCAGCAGTCAATACAGCTTATCAGTTCCCTGCAATTATTCTATCACATTCAGTCCATCATTGAATACAGAAGGCACCAATACATTAATGCCTTGTATTGATATTGACATTCATGAGAGTTAAATAGAAGCTGATAGTTCCTTCAGAACCAGGACAGTGCATTGAAACTTATAACACAACTAATTGAAAGCAAGATTGTTGACATACTGTCCTTCATTGACTATTTCCTTCAGTTTTAAACAAAATATATTTTTATTGCTTACAAGCTGTTTGGTATCCTCTTTATGCCAAAACTTTGTTAATTTCTTTACTGTTTTAGCATTTTATAACATCATTTAATTTTGTGCTTTAATTGAGCATTGAGGGACCGGTGGAGAAAGGAGGCTTTCGATCTTATCATGGCTGGGATCACTCAAAGTGAGGGAAATTGGTGAGCAACAAGAATGCATGTTGAAATCTGGCTAAATGTTAAATTAAGGACCTAATTTTAATATCCATGCTGTGATTCTTAGCTGAATCTCCAAGGAAACAGTATCTTGCAATTCTAGGGAGAAGAAACTTGAGTAGTAGAAAGCAAGCAGTTCATGTGTGACAATCGAGTACATATTAAAGGAGAGCTCTTGGTGTGATTTGGATCAGGGGATTGGGGAATACATATGGCTTGCACTTCTGCACTATTGTTCAATATAGATTTATCCCACAAAAACTCCTTTGCTGGAACACCAACCTAAACATTGCCAGAGCTTGCAAGGGTGATGTGTTGGTGTCCATACAAATCCCAATCATGAGTTGATATTAAGATGAATTTACACATGTAAACTGAAGCAAAGGAAGGATTTTTCTTTGATCCATGGATATTAGCGACCAATGTTACCTTGGAATTTTAGCACTGAGAAGTTTATACTGTGCATGGGTATTCTATTCATCAACCAAACAGCCTCCATAGCAGCTTCTCACAGTGCTGCAGTCTCAGTGTGATTAGAATATAACTTGGCATTAGGCAATCAGTTTTATATGTGTGCATAACAGATATTTCTGCGTGGGAAAATGGATACAAACGTTTTAAATATTATGTGCACTTTAAATCTTCTTGTGGTGGCAAAATGACTGAGAGTCATAGAGTCAAACAGATGTATAGCATAGAAACAGACCCTTCGGTCCAACCCGGCCATACTGACCAGATATCCCAACCCAATCTAGTCCCACCTGCCAGCATCCGGCCGATATCCCTCCAAACCCTTCCTATTCATATACTCATCCAAATGCCTCTTAAATGTTGCAATTGTACCAGCTTCCACCACTTCCTCCGGCAGCTCATTCCATACACGTAACACCCTCTGTGTGAAAAAGCTGCCCCTTAGGTCTCTTTTATATCTTTCCCCTCTCACCCTAAACCTATGCCCTCTAGTTTCTGGACTCCCCCACCCCAGGGAAAAGACTTTGTCTATTTACCCTATCCATGCCCCTCATAATTTTGTAGACCTCTATAAGGTGACCCCTCAGCCTCCGACACTCCAGGGAAAACAGCCCCAGCTTGTTCAGCCTCTCCCTATAGCTCAAATCCTCTAACCCTGGCAACATTCTTGTAAATCTTTTCTGTACCCTTTCAAGTTTCCCATCTTTCCGATAGGAAGGAGACCAGAATTGCACGCAACATTCCAACAGTGGCCTAACCAATTTCCTGTACAGTTGCAACATGACCTCCCAACTCCTGTACTCAATACTCTGACCAATAAAGGAAAGCATACCAAATGCCTTCTTCACTATCCTATCTACCTGCGACTCCACTTTCAAGGAGCTACGAACCTGCACTCCAAGGTCTCTTTGTTCAGCAATGCTCCCCAGAACCTTACCATTACGTTTATAAGTCCTGCTAAGATTTGCTTTCCTAAAATGCAGCACCTCGCATTTATCTGAATTAAACTCCATCTACCACTTCTCAGCCCATTGGCCCATCTGGTCCAGATCCTGTTGTAATCTGAGGTATCGCTCTTCACTGTCCACTACATCTCCAATTTTGGTGTTATCTGCAAGTTTACTAACTGTACCTCTTATGCTCGCATCCAAAACATTTCTGTAAATGATGAAAAGTAGAGGACCCAGCACCGATGCTTGTGGCACTCCACTGGTCACAGGACTCCAGTCTGAAAAACAACCCTCCACCACCACCCTCTGTCTTCTACCTTTGAGCCAGTTCTGTATCCAAATGGCTAGTTCTCCCTGTATTCCGTGAGATCTAACCTTGCTAATCAGTCTCCCAAGGGGAAACTTGTCGAATGCCTTACTGAAGTCCATATAGATCACATCTACTGCTCTGCCCTCATCAAGCCTCTTTGTTACTTGTTCAAAAAACTCAATCAAGTTCGTGAGACATGATTTCCCATGCACAAAACCATGTTGACTATCCTTAATCAGTCCTTGCTTTTCCAAACACATGTACATCCTGTCCCTCAGGATTCCCTCCAACAACTTGCCCACCAGCAACGTCAGGCTCACCAGTCTATAGTTCCCTGGCTTGTCCTTACCACCCTTCTTAAACAGTGGCACTACGTTTGCCAACCTCCAGTCTTCCGGCACCTCACCTGTGACTATTGATGATACAAATATCTCAGCAAGAGGCCCAGCAGTCATTCCCCTAGCTTCCCAGTTCTAGTGTACACCTGATCAGGTCCTGGGGATTTATCCACTTTTATGTGTTTCAAGACATCCAGCACTTCCTCCTCTGTAATCTGGACATTTTGCAAGGCGTCACCATCTATTTCTCTACAGTCTATATCTTCCATATCCTTTTCCACAAAATACCCATTTAGTATCTCCCCTATTTTCTGTGGCTCCACACAAAGGCCGCCTTGCTGATCTTTGAGGGGCCCTATTCTCTCCCCAGTTACCTTTTTGTCCTTAATATATTTGTAAAAACCTTTTGGATTCTCCTTAATTCTATTTGCCAAAGCTATCTCATGTCCCCGTTTTGCACTCCTGATTTCCCTCTTAATTATACTCCTACTTCCTTTATACTCTTCTAAGGATTAACTCGATCTATCCTGTCTATACCTGACATATGCTTCCTTCTTTTTCTTAACCTAACCCTCAATTTCTTTAGTCATCCAGCATTCCCTATACCTACCAGCCTTCCCTTTCACCCTGACAGGAATATACTTTCTCTGGATTCTTGTTATCTCATTTCTGAAGGCTTCCCATTTTCCAGCCGTCCCTTTACCTGCAAACATCTGCCTCCAATCAGCTTTTGAAAGTTCTTGCCTAATACCATCAAAATTTGCCTTTCTCCAATTTAGAACTTCAACTTTTAGATCTGGTCTATCCTTTTACATCACTATTTTAAATCTAATAGAATTATGGTCGCTGGCCCCAAAGTGCTCCCCCACTGACACCTCAGTCACCTGCCCTGCCTTATTTCCCAAGAGTAGGTCAAGTTTTGCACCTTCTCTAGTTGGTCCAACCACATACTGAATCAGAAAAATTTCTTGTACACACTTAACAAATTCCTCTCCACCTAAACCCTTAACACTGTGGCTGTCCCAGTCGATGTTTAGAAAGTTAAAATTCCCTACCATAACCACCCTATTATTCTTACAGATAGCTGAGATCTCCTTACAAGTTTGTTTCTCAATTTCCCTCTGACTATTAGGAGGTCTATAATACAATCCCAATAAGATGATCATCCCTTTTTTATTTCTCAGTTCCACCCAAATAACTTTCCGGGAATATCCTCCCTCAGCACAGCTGTAATGCTATCCCTTATCAAGAATGCCACTCCCCCTCCTCTCTTGCCTCCCTTTCTATCCTTCCTGTAGCATTTGTATCCTGGAACATTAAGCTGCCAGTCCTGCCTATCCCTGAGCCATGTTTCTGTAATTGCTATGATACCTCAGTCCCATGTTCCTCACCATGTCCTGAGTTCATCTGCATTCCCTGTTAGACCCCTTGTATTGAAATAAATGCAGTTTAATTTATTAGTCCTACCTTGTCCCTGCTTGCCCTGACTGTTTGACTCACTTCTGCTCTCAGCTGTACCCGTCTCAGATCGATCTCTTTCCTCACTATCTCCCACCTTACTAGTTTAAATCATCCCGAGCAGCTCTAGCAAATTTCCCTGCCAGTATATTAGTCCCCTTCCAATTTAGGTGCAATCTGTCCTCCTTGTACAGGTCACTTCTACCCCAAAAGAGATTCAAATGATCCACAAATGTGAATCCTTCTCCCATTCACCAGCTCCTCAGCCATCCATTCATCTGCTCTATCCTCCTATTCCTGCCCTCACTAGCTCGTAGCACCGGGAGTAATCCAGATATTGCTACTCTCGGGGACCTCCTTTTTAAATTCCTGCCGAACTCTCTGTATTTTACCTTCAGAATCTCAACCTTTTCCCTTCCTATGTCATTGGTTCCAATGTGGACAATGACCTCTTGCTGGCCCCTCTCCCCCGTGAGAACATTCTGCACCCTCTCTGAGACATCCTTGATCCTGGCACCAGGGAAGTAACACACCATTCTGACTGTTTGCTGCTGGCCACAGAAACGTCTGTCTGTTCCTCGGACTACAGAATCCCCTAACACAATTGATCTCTTGGAACCCGAATTACCCCTCATTTCATTAGAGCCAGTCTCAATACCAGACATTTGGCTGTTCATACTACGTTCCCCTGATAATTCATCACCCCCTACATTTTCCAAAACAGCATACCTCTTTGAAATGGCTATAGCCACAAATTGTTATTAGCTGACTACCTCTCTTACCTTTCCTGGAGTTAACCCATCTATGTGACTGTATCTGAGATTTTCCCCCCTTCCTATAACTGCCATCCATCACATACTGTTGCCGTTGCAAATTCCTCATTGCTTCTAGACTTAACATGACATTTGTGCCTCTTGATTTTGTGATGTTGTCATTTGAACTATCGACTTAATGGTGCCATATATTCTTATTCATAACTCAAAATAGAAAATTCACCCAGTCAATATGGACTCTATCTCGATTATTATTGAGAGAAGTAAGGTCTGAAGTCACGAGGCACAAGCTTCCAGTTCTCCTCAAATGTCAGTAACTGGCCAGGCAGCATTTATTGCCCATCGCTACCTGCCCAGAGAGCAGTTAATAGTCAACCACATTGCTGTGGGTCTGGAATCACATGTAGACTAGATCAGGTAAGGATGGCAGCTTCCTTCCCTAAAGGACATTAGTAAACCAGATGGGCTTTTCCTGACAATCAGCAATGGATTCATATTTGTCATGAGACTCTTAATTCTAGACTTTTGTTCAATTCAAATTCCACCATCGGCAGTGGCAGGATTTGAACCTGGATCCCGAGAACATTATATGGGTCTCTACGTTAACAATCTAGTGTTAATATCACTCGGCCATCACCTCCCCTTAAATGTGATGCCAAATGAATTACATAAAATATCTCTCCCTCTATTTTTTGGTACAAAGTCCTGAGAGTGTATTGGTAACCACAGACATCCATGTTAGTCTAGCTCAAGAGGTGAGGATCATATTTTTCTTCCTGATGCAATTATCTAGTTGGTGAAGCTCTTTAAAAAGTCATGCTTTGCCCAACTTGATCCCTTTACCATTCTGGATCAGTGGTGCTGGAAGAGCACAGCAATTCAGGCAGCATCCGACGAGCAGCAGCAAAATCTGAACAAGATGATTGCAGCAAAATCTGAGACCAAATGACTACTAGAACAAGTTAGAGACAGCCTAGTGCTAATGGGGAGAGTGGTAAAGAGGTAAAAACAATGACTGCAGATGCTGGAAACCAGATTCTGGATCAGTGGTGCTGGAAGAGCACAGCAATTCAGGATTTTGCTGCTCTTCGGATGCTGCCTGAATTGCTGTGCTCTTCCAGCACCACTGATCCAGAATCTGGTTTCCAGCATCTGCAGTCATTGTTTTTACTTCTTTACCATTCTCCCCATTAGCACCAGGCTGTCTCTAACTTCTTCTAGTAGTCATTTGGTCTCAGATTTTTCTGCAATCATCTTGTTCAGATTTTGCTGGAATCATTTTTCTCAGATTTTGCTGGAATCATTTCATTGATGTGAGTTTTCCAAGGTAAATCATTCTTTGCCCAAAAACCACAGTTCTGCAACCTCAACTCTTCTCCACATTACTATGCTGCTTTTTGAACACTTGGTTCCAGGTGTTAAAATTGGTGTGATGCAGTATTGATATTCTCAGATTTATATCTATGGCTAATTTGATCTTGCTTTTTCTCACTTTGTAAAATGTATCGTTGGTCATTCCAATATTTTCTTTTATTTCTTGATCACACCTTTTGTCTGATATTAACACACTTCTCAGGGAAAGAAAATTGTCTATCTGTTTGGTCTTTGAATTCTTCATTATAATCTTGTACAATTTTCTTTTTGGATACTAAGAGACGTTTTGTTTCCTTACAATTTATGCTAAACTTGTTCCTCTCGCTGTCACTCACTACTCTATCCAAGATCTTTTACAGTGTCTCTTGTCAGTCAGCAATCATATATTATTAAGATTGCAGCCTCCTACCCATAATACAGGAAGATCTTCAATCTCTCTCAGAATGCTTTCATTTTAAAAGTTGAACAAACCTCGCAAGAAAACATGGCTCCATCTGACCCCTCTTGTAATTGTCACAACTTCACTAAGATCATCCCTGTCTTTTATAGCTACAGTTTGTTCCCAATGAAAGTTTCCTATTGTTTATAGATCAAGGTCAGGAGATTCTAATGTGCTATCATTGGTTTTTTATCAAATGCCTTATTGTAATCTTTAAGCACCTGAATACATCTTTTTCATCACCATGACTCTCTCATGTGAACCATAAAGTCAACATTTCTCATATTTCTATCTTTCACATAACTACATCTGAAAAGCTGAAATTTCTGACTTTATCTTACTCAGAGTATACAACACAAAAACAGATCATTTAATCTAATACTGTAGTAATTAAACTCCATACAAATCAACTCTTAATTCAACTGCACCATCTCAGTCTTTCAACAACTCTTTTCCTTTTTTCTGAAATGCTCATCTCGTTTTTCTGACCTATACCCCTTCTTGCTTTCGATGTCAATTAACTTCTTATGAGCAAGGCAACCTCGTCACCTGCCCATTTGCCTGTCCTTTTAATAAGATGTGAATCCTTGGATATTCAGTTCTCAGTCACTGTTTATGATTTAACTTCGGTATTGGCTCAAATTCAGAGATGCCACACTTAAGAAGGGCATCATATTTTTGGAAAATGTGCAGAGAATGTTTGCTCGTTTTTAAAAAAAGTAACATCACGCTTATCCTGCTCTCTCATTAGAGAGAGACGACTGGTGGTGGTTTAAGTTGAGCGTCACCAATCCTCAGGCAGTGGGGGGAGACAGTGAGAAGGAAAGACGTTCATAAAAATCTCAGATGGTGCAGGAATTGAACCCATCCTGTTGGCATCATAAACAGGTCAACTGAGCTAGTCAACCTCCTACTTGTATGGTAGAAGGGATGAAGGATTTCTGTGAGAAACTAGAGAAGCTGCAATTGTTCTTTTCAGGCAGAGAAGATTCAGCTGAGATTTAATTGAAGTATTCAAAATCGTGCAAGATTTACATTTAAGACGATTTGAGATGATTGACAAAACAGCTAAGGATGAAATGAAAATAGCTTTTCACAGAGCAAATGAAGAGCATGAAATGTGGGGTAAACTATTTCAAAACTACCTGTCAAAAGAGAACGGAATACATATTGAAGGGACTACAGTTAGAAGGTACCGATGAAAGAATGGGAAATGAGATAAAGTTGTTCCCTGTTTTAAAAGCGAACACAAATATAAAAAGCTCTCCAGAGATAGCTCTTTATGAGAAAGATCACTTTGCAATACTCATATGGCCAAGATCCCCATGATAATTATTCCATGTGACAAAACGTTTTTGGAAATAATATATCATGTTTTACTGTAAATTATTTTAGGCTATGAAATGTAACAGTGTTCAATGAGGCCAAAATTCTTCAGCTGCTTTGATAGATTCCTGCTGTAATTGCACTAAAATGGGATGACCACAAAGTTTACCAGGACTCAGAGACCTTGGTTCTCAGCCAAAGGCAAAGGATTATCTTGTGAGAATGGAGACTTCATCTGGATGCTCAAAGCTGTTAATGTACTGTGGTGGGACCAGTTCCACATATCTGAGGGATTCAAATCCTGTGTTTCTGCCTGATAGGGTCTATTCTCACCAAGCAACCCAACTGAAGTGGGTACTTGATCCTGGGATTAAGCTCGAAAAACGAATGAAAAAATATCCATTGCAAGTGACTTTCTAACTCAAATTGATTTGATTGTTGGAAGAATGAATCATTTTGAGGCATTTACCTTTAATCTTGCCATTAATAAAGTCAGTGTTTGGATTTTGCATTAGCAGTCCTCAGCAGCCACTTCACTGACAGCTACCCACAACGTGTTTGTGGGCTTTAGACACAAATTTGGTTTAATCCATTGACTTAGTTAATATGCTTCTCTCTTCAGGGCATGTGTGTTGTCCATGATCAGAAGAATAAACAGAAAGGCTCGTTAAACAAGCAAATTGAAATCAATTTCTCTGAGAGATGCATTCTAATTCAGGAAATATAAAGTAAATAATATAAATAGAGTCAAACAGAGTGAAGTAAATTGAAACAGAATAACGTGGAATTAAGAGAATCTGGAAGAGAAAAATTAAGCAAATAAGAATGTAGGAAATAGGCTCTTCTAGCTTTGCTCAGTTGTTCAATAGGATAATTGCTACTTGGACTGTAGCCCTAACTTTGCTTTCCCGCCAGCATCCCCACACTCCACTATAACTTTTCACTCTCTTGTTAATCAAAATCTGTATATTGTGTACCCTGTGCTCTGTGTGAAAGAAAATTGCAAGATCAGCAACACACTGAAAGAATGCATTTCTCATTATCTTAGTATTAAATGGACATTCACTCACTTTTAAACTGTGGCCCCCTAGTTCAAGAAATTCCCCATCAGGGGAAAAATTCTCTCAGCATCCATTTAGTTGCGTCTGATCAGAATCTGATATGTTTTGATAAGACCAAGTCAGGAAGGGTGAACTTATTCATTTTCTTATTTAAAAATCACACAACACCAGGTTATTGTCCAACAGGTTTATTTGGAAGCACTAGCTTTCGGAGTCCTGCTCCTTCATCACGTGGTTGTGGAGGTTAAGATCATGCTCACAGAATTTATAGCCAAAGGAGCCCAGTGTCATGGGGATGTGATACAGTAAACAATCTTAATTAAAACTTAACTTTTTTATAATGGGATTTACTGGTTTTTGATATATAAATCCCAGAACTTCTTTCAAATTGCATTCTCAAGTTAGCTCAGCTTTTTAAAGAATAAG
The DNA here is from genome assembly GCF_037043375.1 of Chiloscyllium plagiosum. NCBI lineage: Eukaryota > Metazoa > Chordata > Chondrichthyes > Orectolobiformes > Hemiscylliidae > Chiloscyllium > Chiloscyllium plagiosum. The sequence goes on along the minus strand of NW_028270174.1, from coordinate 35,803,333 downwards.
TGTGAAGTCTGTGACCCAATGCGATGTCAGACTGACTAACCCTCTATATCGTTTTACAGGGTTTTACATGGTTTCATGCAGTTTTGAGCAGGATGAAATGTGGTTCCGCAGGGGCAGGTTTATCCCATAAGCTTATATCTGTGCATATGTAGGAGTGACAGATTGAGTGTTCATGTGAGTTTGTGCCTGTGGGTGTGAGTGCACGAGATAATGTGTCTGTGTAAGCTTGGTTAAGTGTATGTGTGAGTGTGATGGGGTATGTGATGGGGTAAATGATATAGAGGGTTTGTCAGTCTAACATAGCATTGGGTCACAGACAGACTCCACACCTATTTAAAAACCTCAGCTAACATGAGAATGTTAAAAAAAATCAAACAACACCAGGTTATAGTCCAACAGGTTTATTTGGTTGTCAATCACCTGATGAAAGAGCGTTGCTCCAAAAGCTAGTGCTTCCAATTAAACCAGTTGGACTATAACCTGGTGTTGTGTGATTTTTAACTTTGTACACCCCAGTCCAACTCTGGCACATCCAAATCACAACTTGAGAATGTAATTTAAAAGAAGTTCTGTGATTTACAGATCAAAGAAAGAAACCAGCATATCCCATTATAAAAGATGACAGTTTTAATCTAAGATTGTTTACTGCATCACATGTCCATGACACGGGACTCCTTTGGCTATAAATTCTGTGAGCATGATCTTACCCTCCACAATAACCTGATGGAGTGGTGCTCTGAAAGCTAGCGCTTCCAAATAAACCTGATGGACTATAACCTGGTGTTGTGAGATTTTTAACTTTGTACACCCTAGTCCAACACCGGCACCTCCAAATCATTCATTTTCTTGTCCCACACCTACATGAATCAAACAAAGATTGAATGTAAAAACAATGTAAAAATTGGAGAGCTAGTGTAGTTCAGTAACAGAAACAAGTCAGCCAGGCTCCTTCATTAACAAATAATGAACTAATGAACAAACTTACTCAAGCAACAATGTAAACCTTATTAAGAAAAGGATAAACTGTGTTAAATGTATACAATTATCATTTTTTAAAAATAACAAACAGAAATCCATGATATCCAGGTCTGAAAAACAAATAGAACTCTGCAAAATATTATCTTAAACGTACTTGGGCCAAGCAGCAATTAAATTTAGAAAAACAATTATTCACGCATGATCCAAATGTAGCCAAAGTCAGTTTCCATACAAGCTGCCGGTGCTGGCATTTCTTCCTGGATTAGTTATGGCTGTTTGAAGTCACATTTTCTGGAGACAATAGTGGCAGATTCCAAATTCAGTTCTAGGAACTCTCCACTTGTGCTGATGAGAAACATAAACAATTTTTGTGCAGCAAACAGTGTGCTTTGCAAAGTTCCGAAGAAGGGTCATATCAGACTCAAAACGTTAACTCTGTTCCTCTCTTGGCAGATGCTGCTAGACATATTGAGTTTCTCTGGCATTCTCCATGTTTGCGTTCTATAGTATTCCTTCCAAAAGATATGGATATATATCGAAACAATGATATTCTAAATTAATATTTCAGATAACATATCTTCATAATAGTTTGAAAAATATTATCTTTTTTTCTAAACTGCATGAGTAGAGGTCAACCTTTCTTCGTAAAGTTACTCTTTCATCTCTGAGAAGATGATAGTGAGTTGCCTTTTGAACTAGTGCAGTACATGTGCTTTAGATTCTTGCGTAATTCTATTAGTGAGGAAATAGTTTTGATCCAGTGAAGGAATGGTAATGTATTTCCAAGTCAGGATATTAAGTGGATTGAGGGAACTTGCATGTGGTGGTGGTGATCCCATGTATATGCTGCTCCTGTCTTTCTGGAAGGATGTGTTCATAGGTTTAGAAGGGTCTTTGGCAAATATTTGAAGTGTATCTTGTAGATAGTACACAGTGTTGCTACTGAACATCAGTGGTGGAGGGAGTGGATGCTTGTGGATGTGATGTCTATCAAGTAGACTGTTTTGTCCTGGATAGTGTCAAGCTTCTTGAATGTTGTTGGAGCTGCACTCATCCAGGCAAGTGGGGAGTATTCCATCACACGCCTGACATGTGCATTGTAGATGGTGGATGGAGTTTGGAAGTCAGGAGCTGAGTTACTCGCTGCAGTGTTCCTAGCCTTTGACCTGCTCTTGCAGCCATCATGTTTATATGGTGAGCTCAGTTGAGTTTACAGCAAATGGTAACTCCTAGGATGTTGACATCGGAAGAATTCAGTGATAGTAAAATGTCAAGGAGCAGTAGTTAGATCATCCCTTATTGGAGATGGTCATTGCCTGACATTTGTGTGGTGTGAATGTTACTTGCCACTTGTAAGCACAAACATGAAATTTGTCAGATCTTTTTTGCATCAGTGTCTGCTTCAGTGTCTGAGGAGTTGTGAATGGTCTGAACATTGTGCAATCATCAATGAACAACCCTACTTCTGACTTTACAATGGACGAAGGTCATTGATGACGTAGATGAAGATGTTTGTATGCAGGACGCTATCCTGAGGAATTCCTGCAGAGATGTCCTGGAGGTGAGATGACTGACCTCCAACAGCTATGACAATCTTCCTTTGTGCCCAGGAGGACTCATTGATGTAGATTGCATTTTAGTGTTGGCCACATCATGTATCTATGTGACATTCCACTAGTTATAGCTTGCCAAGTTTATCACAACTTTCTGTATTCTGTTTGATCATCAATTCTCTGTCCACGTAACATAGCATTCCTAACACTGTCAGCTTTCATCTTATGTAGTAACTTTACATGTGGCAATGTATCAAATACTTTGGGAAGACCAAATAGGCACCATCAATTGGCTTCCCTTTCAACCACCCTGCTAGTTACATTCTCAAAGAACTAAAATTAAACACCAGTCTCAGTAATGGCTTGACAGCCAGCACAATGGTTAAGATGTAGGCCTGGGGCTCAGTGGTAGTGTTTGGAGAGGAAGACAGAAATGATGGACTGGAATAAGAAAGCATCGATGCTCAGTAATGATGGAGTCAGCAGGGAGTGCAAAAAAAAAGAGAAACTTTGAAGTTTAGGGAGACCCCTTAGTTACGATGCTCTGCCAAACCTACTCTGTACTGAATTCCATTCTCATCCGAAATATTCATGCACAATTTAAATGGAAAATGGTTGTGATCCAACCCTCACTAAGAAGAGGGTATTATAATAGGCTTTCACATTGATGAAGCAGCTGAAGATGTTTGCACCTAGGACGATGCTAAACAATAATTTGTGTGTGTTGCAAATGGTGACTGCTCGCATGACTTAAGAATCTGCTCTGTTTCTGATATTTCCCATCTAGGTTCATCTGAATTGTGATCAAAGGATTTCGCCACAGCACAGGTTCTCCATTGTTGTGGCTGTGGTACTATGAAGATGCAGAGGAATGAAATACAGTCCAAAAAAAATGTCGTGCCATAATCCAAGCATGCTAGCACAATTGGAGCAGGTAAAGAGGGTATGTGATGAAGTCTGAAGAGCTGGGAGAATAGCAGCAGTATTTGAGGAAGATGAGGACAATGAGCGGGAGCTCTCCATTCTTATCATTTCAAACAGATGTGAACTGGCTGTAGTGTTCATTCGCTGCCAGTAAATTTGTATACAAGCAGTTTCTGTTTAATCCCAGAAGCAAAAACAGCTCCTTTTGTTTGTTTTTCTTTGTTTTTCCTTTTGTTCAATAAAAGTTAATCTTTTCAACAGTTTGAAGTCTTTCTAACATGTGGTGTTCCAGATTAAACAATGTAAAGATGTTACACTACACATTCAGAAAGAGTAGCACTCCTTTAGTTCTAAGATGTTACAGTACTAACATTGGGAACCTGTGTAGCTTCATTCTTGAAGCTGCATCTGTCATGACAGCCAGTCAGAGAGGTGATGATGTACAAAAGCAATACATTTACAACTACGAGGTTGGATTTGCAATGAAGTGTCACTTATGCTATCCTTGTGCCTTCAGATCTTTTCTTTTTCCCTTTCTCTCCCACTATGTGCACTGTGTTAGGGATGACACTTCAGAACTGAAACGACGAGGAATTTCTTCAGCCACAGGGCGGATAATCTGTGGAACTCATTGTCACAGAGGGCTATGGAGGCCATGACATTAATAGTATTTAAGACAGAGATAAATAGATTCTTGAGGGGAAAGTAGTACACTGGGATTGGAAAACATATCAAGCATGATTGAATGGTAGAGCAGACTCAGTGGACCGAATGGCCTAATTCCGCTCCTTTATCTTTTGGTCTTATGGTTTCAACATAGCTCCTGGCAAGGCAGCACTTGGCCTTTGAAGAGCTGGTCTTTAAATATGGTGTCAACAAAGGGAATCCTGGGAGGTTCCAGAAGGGGCAAATATCTCTACTCTTGGTGAGCGCAAGGTAACACAAGTAGGTGCTGAAAAGACATAATATATACATAATCAGGCGAGTTGCAGAGACTTGCAAGAGATAGCTCACTATCATGAAACCTCTTGAAATTGACACTTCACTGATTTGGAGTAAGATTGAGCCCACATACCCTACTAGAATGCTCAGCAATGTTAGCCTCACAGCTATTACTATTGCTAAATCTGGATTATTACAATATACATTTCATTTTGGATTTCATCATGAAAGTTACTTAATTTAGTGCAGCAATGTTTAGGGTAAAACTGAAAGCTACGTAATTCTATGTGGAATATTGCTGGACTATTTATTTTAACACTATTATACAGGATACATTTGCTGACTTGCATCTTTCCTAAATTATATTTAGATGTTTTACTTATATTTGACAATAGGAATATTAGTTGGATGAACTGGAGTTAATTTTGTATTGCCAATTCGTGCCTATCATTACATCATTGTGAAAGGAAATTCTAGGTTCATACCATATAGCTTCTGTCCAGACATATCGCAAGTGTGACTGAAAACAATGCCATTATTTCCTTTAATTGTTCATTATTCTGAATTAAGTCATATTGTGTCAGCGTCAAAATGTTTGATCTGATTCACTTTCATCAAGGATTCACACAGCACTGGCTTCACTAATTACTTGTTACTGAAATACACGAGTGATCGTCTGATCTGACGATATGCTTCCTGTTTCCTGCCACATCACAGAATTCTCATGCTATGATAAACCTCTCACATCTGTTACATCATTCACAAGCCCTGCTGAGATTTCAGTTCCCCTCAAATTCATTGTCTAACAGAATATGACAGGCCCAACAGCTTGCGAGCTAAGAAAGCAAACGTACAAATTGTTTGAAACTAGACCATCATTAACTAGTGAGCTATATTACTGATCTTCACCTCTCAGAGACACAGAAATCTAAATTTAACCTCTTGGCATCAGAAGTTGAAGATCATCTCATACAATAGAGTTGCTGAGATTTTCAGTAATTTAATCTATGCCAATTAGAAATAAATTCAAACTGCACCAATATGCAATCAACATCATTACTGTGTTTGAGTGACCAATCGTTCGATAACTCCTGCTGGGTCATTATCTTAAGCTTGTAGTTGTATACTTCAGTCATGCGTTCATTTTGCCTTCAACTGCTGTCATTACCTTTAATTGTTATTATTCCAAATCATTTTCTCATTCGGACAGAGGATTTAAGTATTAAAACCATAGTTTATTTCTGTTTGCAGATCATTGTCAAGTTTACAGGTCAAAGAGTTATAGAGTCATATTACCATGCAGCACTGGTCCAACAGTCCATGCCAACCAGGGTGGCACGGTGGCTCATTGGCGAGCACTGCTGCCTCACAGTGCCAAGCACCCAGGTCTGATTCCAGCCTTGGGTGACTGTCTGTATGGAATTTGCACATTCTCCTTGTGTCTGCGTGGGTTTCCTCCGGGAGCTCCGCTTTCCTCCCACAGCCCAAAGATGTGCAGGTAAGGTGAGTTGGCCATTCTAAGTTGCCCAATAGTGTTCAGGGATTGTAGGTAAAGTGCATTAGTCAGGGGTAAATAGAGGGTAAGGGAATAGATCTGGGTGGGTTACTCTTTGGACGGCCGGTGTGGACTTGTTGGGCTGAAGAGATTATTTTGACACTAGGGATTCTATTCTATTCGTAATCCCAACCAAACTGTGGGTGGTATCTCATGCGAAGCATTAAAATTGATATTGACCAGTCGGACCAGGAACATGTTTGTTGTAACTTTAAAGACTGGAGCTTGTGTCTCTCATAATAGTTTGTAGAGGTTGAAGTAAGCTATATTTAATATATTTTCAGTTCAGGCTGCCAGTCAAAACCTCAAAGGTAGACAACTTTAGGAATTCTAGTGCCCTTTTTATTTCTAAATGTTGCTATGTCGACAATGTCTTTGCATTAAGGCTTCCTCTAACACTATGGGAGGAAGGTTTCTTTATCCACTTAGTATAATGATTCTATAAATCTGTTTTAAAGAATGGGTTTAAAATTTCACCACTCTTAGGGCACAGAAAATATTGCCTCCTCTGGTTACATCTTGTAATTATAGGTTTAGCATAAAATGTATAAATTAAGCCAGTTGTTGGGGGTGGAACACATGAGCTTAAGGCTGGTGATTTCTGGTATTCCAAAGTTCTGAGGCCACCAACATTATAAGTAACACATGGTTAAGCTCACATATGACAAACCTTCTGATAAAAAGAGCTTTCAGTTCAAACAGTGCAATACATAGACACAACACACCGTCTCATCATAATAAGTATACCTTTCTGTCAGAAAAAGTTTTGGTATGGCAACAGTGGTGCTATAGAACCAAAAGAAATAAGATGATAAAAGAATTTTAAATATGAAAATTTCCTATATTAAAACAGTAACTACACTTCAAAAGTAGGTTGTTAGCTGTAAAGCATTGGAGATGTCTGCAAATCATAAAAAATGCAACATAAACAGGTCACTTAAAAAAAATTGGTGATTCACTAATCCAAGGAATTCTGCTCTGAAAGGGAAAAGCATGTTCTTTGAATACAAAAACTGTCGAGGATGAATGTGGAGAAAGGAAAGGAGCTAAAAGAAAGAATGAGAATGGATTCATGGCACGTGTACAAGAGGAATCGAAAGGTCTTCTAATGACATGTTACTAATGTAAGGTTTGAAGAAAAGCAAAGGAGTAAGTTAGGGCCAAATGAAATTGGATAGTTGAGTACTTTAAAAACCCAAAGAACTGCAGATGCTGGAAATCAGAAACAAAAACAGAAATTGCTGGAAATACTCAGCAGGTCTGGCCACATGGAGAGCAATCAGAGTTAACGTTTCAATGCCATAGTGGTAAGGGCTTGGATGGAGAGGAATTTTTTATGTGTGTGCAAGAAAAGTTTCAGATTTAGTGTGTGGATGTATCTACTAGAGAAGGTGCAAAACTTAACCTACTTTTGTGAAAAAAGGCAGGGCAGGTGACTGAGATGTCAGTGGGGGAGCACTTTGTGGCCAGTGACCATAATTCTATGAGTTTTAAAATAGTGATGGAAAAGGATAAACTGGATCTGAAAGTTTAAGTTCTAAATTGGAGGAAGGCCATTTTGGTGACAATAGACAAGAACTTTCAGAAATTGATTGGGGGTGGGTTGGGGGGTGGGGGTGAATATTTAGAGATAAAGGAATGACTGGAAAATGGGAAGCCATTAAAAAGGAGATAATGAGACTCCAGAGATGGTATGTTTCTGCTGTAGTGAAGGGCAAGGCTGGTATGTGTATGAAGCATATGTCAGGTACAGAGAGCAGAAATCAAGTTATTCCCTGGAAAAGTATAAAGGCAGTAGAAATATACTTAAAAGGGAAATCAGGAGGGCAAAAAGGGAACATGAGATAGCTTTGGCAAATAGGGTTAAGGAGAATCCAAAGGGTTTTTATAAATACATTAAGGGCAAAACGGTAATTAGTGAGAGAATAGGACCCTAAAAGATCAGCAAGGCAGCCTATGTGTGAAACGGCAGGAGATTGGGAGATGCTCAACAAAAATTTTGCATCAGTGTTTACTGTGGAGAAGGTTGTGGAAGATGAAGAATATGGGGAAATAAATAGGGACCTCTTGAAAAATATCATTATTACAAAGGAGGCTGGACATCTTCAAATGCATAAAGGTGGATAAATCCCTGGGACCTGATCAGGTATACCCTAGAACTCTGTGGGAATCTAAGGAAGTGATTGCTGGGTCCCGTGCTGAGACATTTGTATCATTGATAGTCACAGGTGAAGTGCCAGAAGACTAGAGGTTGGCTAACATGGTGCCACTATTAAAGAAATGTGGTAAGGAAAAGCCAGGGAACTATAGACTGGTGAGCCTGACATCGGTGGTGGGCAAGTTGTTGGAGGGAATCCTGAGGGACAGGATGTACACATATAAGGAAAGTCAAGGACTGATTAAGGGTAGTTAACACGGCTTTGTGCATGAAAAATCATGTCTCATGAATTTCATTGAGTGTTTTGAAGAAGTAACAAAGAGGATTGCTGAGAGTAGAGTGATGGATGTGATGCAGTAAGACATTTGATATGGTTCCTCATGATAGACTGGTTAGCAAGGTTACATCACATGGAATACAGGGAGAACTAGCTACTTGTATACAGAACTGGTTCAAAGGTAGAAGGTGGAGGGTGGTTGTGGAGGATTGTTTTTCAGACTGGAGGCCTGTGACCAGTGGTGTGCCACAAGGATCGATGGACAAAGAGACCTTGGATGCAGGTTCATATTTCCTTGAAAGTGGAGTAACAGTTAGATAGGATAGTGAAGAAGGTTGTTGGTATACTTTCCTTTAATGGTCTGTGCATTGATTGTAGGAGTTGAGAGGTCATGTTGCGGCTGTACAGGACATTAATTAGTCCACTATTGGAATATTGCGTGCAATTCTTGCCTCCCTGCTATAGGAAGGATGTTGTAAAACTTGAAAGGGTTCAGAAAAGATTAACAAGGATGTTGTCAGGGTTGGAGGATTTGAGCTATAGGGAGAGGCTGAAAAGGCTGGGGCTGTTTTTCCCTGGAGCATCGAAGGCCGAGGAGTGACCTTATAGAGGTTTATAAAATCATAAGGGGCATGGATAGAGTAAATAGGCAAGATGTTTTCCCCATGGTGAGGGAGTCCAAAACTAGAGGGCATAGGTTTAAGGTGAGAGGGGAAAGTTTTAAAAGAGACTTCAAGCGTAACTTTTTCATGCAGAGAGTGGTACGTATATGGAATGAGCTGCCAGACAAAGTGGTAGAGGCTCTTCAATGACGACATTTAAAAGGCAACTGGATAGATATATGAATAGGAAGGGTTTGGAGGGATAGCAACCAAATACTGGCAAATGGGACTAGATTTATTTAGGATATCTGGTCGGCATTGACATGTTGGACCGAAGGGTCTGTTTCCATGCTGTACATCGCTATGACTCTGTGACTCTTCCTTGGAATAAGTACTTTACATTGAAGTACTTTGTGAAAGCTGTGCTAAACGAGAGGTTTGCTGGGATACTAGATGAGACAAAGGTGGATGAATAGGAGAGTTTCTGGGAAGGCTGCAAGCACTTAATATAGATTAATCGCCCATATGCAACGCTCCCTTGATTGTTCAGGGAAGTAAGTCGAGAAGCTGCAGAGGAGCTGTCCACTGTACTCCAGGTTCCTTATATAGAGAGAGCATCATTCAAAAGGAGAAATGTTACATCCTTGTTCAAGAAAAGGGAAAAGAATAAACCTGTGTGTGACAGTGAGAGAGAGAGATGATAGAAGCTACCTATTGTGTCACACGATTTGCACTGATGAGGTGAAACTTTGCAAAACAGGGAATTTCTATCATCCCAGGCAGGATTGTAAATAGTTGGTCTGGCAATGGATGCCTCATCTTCATCCTGCTCTTCCTCTGCCTCCTCTGAGTGCTCCTCAACCAGAATTAGAGATGAGTTCCTTCACCCTCTTCGGTCTGCAATGCTCACTGCTGCACCATGTCAAAATGTTGGTCAAGATGTTGCATACCACTTATTCTGGAGACACCCATTGATAATTCCAGAAGGGCTGTTCCAGATCTATCAAGGCAGGTGAAGTGAACATTCAACTACCCAATGGCCTGTTCTATGAAGCAACCAACGGTCATGTGGCTTTTGATGTAGCACTTCAGCACTTCGTTAGGCGAGGGGGAATGTTCCACATCAGTGTCATGAGACAAGCTTGAAATGTGTATCTCTTTCTATGACAAGTCAGCCCCGAAGTCTGCTTTCTGGAATGAACTGGGTTTCAGTGTTGGATTCCTGCAGTCTGAATGCATCATGATAGCTTATGTATGCATAAACCTCTGACTGTGGTTGTTGTGCTTTGATGGAATGAATATTGTTTCCAGCTTAGAAACCCCTGATTGGTATGGTGGAGTTTAGATTGCCCTGAACCTACAGTGATCAAGTATGCCCTGTGATTTTGAAATTCCATTATCTTAATATTCTGGATTTCCATGGCCAGCAATGACTTCAAAAATGAAAAATATTGATTTAAAATGGAGTGAATAATCACCAGACTATAGGTTAAACTAAGTTTCATAAAATCATCTATAAAACTGAAATTTAGTATTATTTTTACGAAAAGAATCAGGGGTCAAGAAACCTTGTATGATTTACACCTTAATGAGAAGTGTGAGGGCCTATGACCAAAATGTTGACACCTGCCCCTCAGATGCAGCCTGACCTGCTGTGCTTTTCTAGCGCCACACTTTTTGACTCAAACTCTCCAGCATCTGTCATCCTCACTTTCTCCTTCATAAGAAGCATGTATATTGAAGATTTTTAAAAGAATCACTGTGATTATCTGCCTTGAAAGCAAAGAACTCAGACATTTAAATCCCGAAACCAAGTGTATTTCAGGGAGCTGCTTTTGGGTACAGCAGAGGAGATTGATCAGTAAGTGAAACTAGAGAAGGCTCTTTCTCCCTTCTCCCTCTCACCTCTTAAAGGACAAAGAAATCAGTGAAAACACAAACTGGAAATAAACATCTGAATATTGAGAATTCAAAGATATCTGAAAAATTCACGATATGGAGGAACTGGTGTTGGACAGGGTTGGACAAAGTTAAAAATCTCATGACACCAGGTTACAGTCCAACAGGTTTATTTGGAAGCACTAGTTTTTGGAGCACTGCTCCTTCATCAGGTGGGTGTGGAGCAGAATCATAAGACACAGAATTTCTAGTAACAGGATTGCAGTGTCATGGAATGTAATATTAAATAAATTCAGCTTAAATCTTTCATCTTTTAGAATGATCCTGTTAGTTTTGGTACCTTCATATGTAAATCCCAGAACTTTTTTAAAGTTACATTCTCAAGAGAACAATAGGCGCCATCTCAGCTCAGATAATGCATTGAAAGTGTGAGGTTAAAGTCTGCCTGTGTCCTAATATTAGGTCACACTGATTCTATTTCTAAAGTGGGATTTACAGAATCTAAAATGGATTTATGCAGTTTTTGACCAAAATAAAATGTAATTCTGCAAGTACAAATTCATCCCACAAAGTTATGTGTGTGTGTGTGCAGAGGAGACCGAGTAACTGTGTGCATATGGGGGTGTGTGTGGGGATATGAGTGTGAGAGGGTGTGCGTATGTGTGTGAGTGTAATGGGGTATAAGTCTGGGAGAGAGTGCGTGTGTGGGTGAGTGTGGGGGTAGTATGCGTGAGCATATGAGAGAGAGAGCTTGTGTATGAGAGAGGGTCTGCGTGAGCGTGTGTGTGTGTGAGAGAGAGAAAGAATATGTAGTGCAGTGAGGTCACCTGTAGTGTGGCATGAACCCAAGGTCCTGGTTGAGGCCATCTTCATAGGTACCGAACTTGACTATCAGTCTCTGCTCGGCCACTTTACATTGTTGCCTGTCCCGAAGTCCGCCTTAGAGGATGATGACCCAAAGGTTCGAGGCCAAATATACCGGATTGCTAAAGTCTTCCCTGACTGGGAGGAAGCACTCCTGGCTGGTCCTTGTTGTGCGGTGTCCATTTAACCGTTGCAGCAGCCTCTGGTCGGTCTCACCAATGTACCATGACTTAGGGCATCCTTTCCTGCATCATATGAGGTAGACAATGTTGGTCAAGTCACATGAGTACCTGCTACATGCATGATGGGAGGTGTCCCCACATGTGATGGTGGTATCCGTGTTGACACTCTGATACGGCTTGCAGCATCTGCCGTGACAGGGTTGTATGGTGTTGTCCCTCTCTCATACACAGACTTATACCCTATTTCACACACACATATGCACTCTCTCTCACGGACACTCACACCCCCCCACACACCCAAATGCACACACAAACACATATAAGTTTGTGGAATGAATTTGTACTTGCAGAAATACTTTGTGTGTGTGTGTGCATGTGGGTGTGTGTGGAGAGTGTGAATGTCTGTGAGAGAGAGTGTTGTTAGAAATTCTGTGTCTTATGATTCTGCTCCACAACCACTTGATGAAGGAGCAGCTTTCCGAAAGCTAGTGCTTCCAAATCAACCTGTTGGACTGTAACCTGGTATTGTGCGAATTTTAATTTTGCAAAATTCATGGCTGCCATTGATCCATCCCGAACAAAACACGGTCTCAGATTAAAATCCAACAGTTCAAGTTCGCACACAGAACATGAAGCAGCACTTCTTTCTTCTTCCATTTTGTACTTGACACCATTTCCTTTTTAAGTGTGTATTTGTCTTTATGTGTGAGTTTATATCCTGTTTTTTTCTTGAAGTTAGTAAGTAATACATTTTCACTATCTTTCACTCCTGAAATCCATATAATTGGCTCCTGATTGGTTTCTGGTTAACTAATTGTTTCTGGTTAACTAATTAACTACATTTGAATTTAAGTGAGGTGTAAATACTTGCGAAAAAGGACACAGTGGGCACAAGCTTCTAAAGGCCTTAATGATGTGGGCCGGGGCTGGAATCACATCAGAAATCCTGTGAGGCCTACACTGATATCATCTCTTATGAATCTGCAGAGGCATAAGCTATTTTTGAAATGGGGAAGGCTTCAGAAATCTGAAGCACAAAGGGATATGGGAGTCCTAATTCAGAATTGTCTTATGACAATTCCAGTTGAATAAAGGGAACTATGGAACTATGAGGGAGGAGCTGGCCAAAGTCAATGGTGCAATACCTTAGCAGGGATGACAGTGGAGGAACAATGGTGGATATTTCTGTGTATAATGCAGAAGATGCAAGATCAGTTCATTCCAAAAAGGAAGAAAGATTCTAGGAGGAGGCATGGGTGGCCGTAGCTGATGAGGAAAGTTAAGAAACATATAAAGTTAAAAGAGAAAAAGTATAACATAGCAAAGATAAGTGGGAAAACGGAGGACTGGGAAGCTTTGAAAGAACAACAAAGGATTACTAAGAAGGAAATATGCAGAGAAAAAATGAGGTACGAAGGTAAACTGGCCAAAAATATAAAGGAGGATAGCAAAAGCTTTTTTAGGTATGTGAAAGGCAAAAAAAATGGTTAAGACTAAAATTGGGCCCTTGAAGACAGAAACAGGGGAATATATTACGGGGAACAAAGAAATGGCAGAAGAATTGAATTGGTACTTCAGATTTGTGTTCACTGGGGAAGACACAAGCAATCTCCCTGAGGTAACAGTGGCTGAAGGACCCGAACTTAAGGGAATTTATATTTGCCAGGAATTGGTGTTGGAGAGACTGTTGGGTCTGAAGGTTGATAAGTCCCCGGGGCCTGATGGTCTACATCCCAGGGTACTGAAGGAGGTGGCTCGAGAAATCGTGGATGCGTTGGTGATTATTTTCCAGAGTTCAATAGATTTGGGATCAGTTCTTGTGGATTAGAGGGTGGCTAATGTTGTACCACTTTTTAAGAAAGGTTGGAGAGAGAAAGCAGGAAATTATTGACCAGTTAGTCTGACCTCAGTGGTGGGAAAGATGCTGGAGTCTATTATAAAGGATGAAATTACGACACATCTGGATAGCAGTAACAGGATAGGACAGAGTCAGCATGGATTTATGAAGGAGAAATCATGCTTGACTAATCTTCTGGAATTTTTTGAGGATGTAACTTTGAAGATGGACAAGGGAGATCCAGTAGATGTAGTGTACCTGGACTTTCAGAAAGCTTTTGATAAAGTCCCACATAGGAGGTTAGTGAGCAAAATTAAGGCGCATGGTATTGGGGGCAAAGTACTAACTTCGATTGAAAGTTGGTTGGCTGACAGGAAACAAAGAGTAGTGATAAACGGCTCCATTTCAGAATGGCAGGCAGTGACCAGTGGGGTACCGCAGGGATCAGTGCTGGGACCGCAGCTTTTTACAATATATATTAATGATATAGAAGTTGGTATTAGTAATAACATTAGCAAATTTGCTGATGATACTAAGCTGGGTGGCAGGGTGAAATGTGAGGAGGATGTTAGGAGATTACAGGGTGACCTGGACAGGTTAGGTAAGTGGTCAGATGCATGGCAGATGCAGTTTAATGCGGATAAATGTATGGTTATCCACTTTGGTGGCAAGAACAGGAAGGCAGGAATCAATTTAGCTAAAGGGGCAGTACAATGAGATCTGGGTGTTCTTGTACACCAGTCAATGAAGGTAAGCATGCAGGTACAGCAGGAGTGAAGAAGGCTAATAGCATGCTGGCCTTCATAACAAGAGGGATTGAGTATAGAAGCAAAGAGGTTCTTCTGCAGCTGTACAGGGCCCTGGTGAGACTATACCTGGAATATTGTGTGCAGTTCTGGTCTCCAAATTTGAGGAAAGACATTCTGGCTATTGAGGGAGTGCAGCGTAGGTTCACGAGGTCAATTCCTGGAATGGCGGGACTACCTTACGCTGAAAGACTGGAGCAACTGGGCTTGTATACCCTTGAGTTTAGAAGACTGAGAGGGGATCTGATTGAGACATATAAGATTATTAAAGGATTGGACACTCTGGAGGCAGGAAACATGTTTCTGCTGATGGGTGAGTGCCGAACCAGAGGACACAGCTTAAAAATACGGGGTACACCATTTAGGACAGAGATGAGGAGAAACTTCTTCACCCAGAGAGTGGTGGCTGTGTGGAATGCTCTGGCCCAGAAGGCAGTGGAGGCCCAGTCTCTGGATTCGTTTAAGAAAGAGTTGAATAGAGCTCTCAAGGATAGTGGAATCAAGGGTTATGGAGATAAGGCAGGAACAGGATACTGATTAAGGATGATCAGCCCTGATCATATTGAATGGTGGTGCAGGCTCGAAGGGCAGAATGGCCTACTCCTGAACCTATTGTCTATTGTCTAGGGTAAATATGTGGGTTCAGTTGGCCTTTAGAAAGATTAATACAATGTTAGCATTCATTTTGGGAGGGCTAGAATACAAGAGCGTTCTGAAGTTGTACAAAGCTCTGGTCAGACCACATTTGGAATATTGTGAGCAGCTTTTGGGCCCTGTGTCTAAAGAAGGATGTGTTGGCTTTGGAGGGGGCCCAGAGAAGGTTTTCAAGAATGATGCCGGGGATGAAGGTGTATCCTTACTGATTGTGGTCCGTGGGTCAAGAAGTCAGCGATCCAGTTGCAGAGGGAGGAGCAGAGTCCTAGGTCTCAGAGTTTGGAGATGAGTATGGTTGGAATTATGGTGTGGAAGGTGGAGCTAAAGTCAATAAATAGGAATTTGACATAGGCGTCCTTGTTATCCAAATATTCCAGGGATGAGGGGAGGGCCAGGGAGATAGCACTGCCATGGACCCTTTGCAATGATAGATGAATTGTAGTGGATCAAGGAAATCTGGGAGGCTGGAGTTGATGTATGCCATTACTAACCTCTCAAAGCACTTCATTATTATGTGTGTCAGAGCCATTGGACAGTTGTCAATAAGGCACATTACCTAATTTTTCTTTGGCACAGGGATAATAGTGTGCTTTGTGAAGCAGTTGGGAACCTCAGATCAGAGTAAGGAGAGCTTAAAGATTTCTGTAAATACTCTCGCCTGTTGGTCCAAGCAAGATCTGAGTGTACAGCTAGGGACTCTATCTGGGTCAGTCACTCTCCATAGGTTCACCCTCAAGAAAGCCAATCTGATGTCTGTGGCCAGTGACAATGGGTACAGCTGCACCCGAAGCTGATAGGACACATGACATCATTTCACTGACTTTCTGTTTAAAACGAGCATAGAATGTATTGAGCTCATCGGGGAGGGATGTATTGTTGCCAGAAAATCCCCTCAACTTGGCTATGTAGCCCATTATGTCATATAATGCTTGCCACAATCGACGTGTGGTTGGTCTGGTATTGTCTTTTGGTGTCCCTGATGGCTTTACGAAGATTGTACTAGATTTCCTGTATATATCAGGGGTCACCTAACTTGAACACTTCACACCTGGACTTCAGTCGGGAGTAAATTTCAGGATCATCCATGGTAATGAGTTTTGTGAAGATTTGTAGCTCAGGTTGAGATTCTGGATATGAGTTTGCTCGCTGAGCTGGAAGGTTGGTTTTCAGACATTTCATCACCATACAAGATAACATCATCAGTCAGTTCCTGGTGAAGCACTGGTGGTATAGCCCGCTTTTTATTTATGTGTTCAGGTTTCCTTGGGTTAGTGATATAATTTCCTGTGGTAATGTCATGTCCTGTTCTTTTTCTGAGGAGGTGGTAAATGTCACCCCTCATGGCACTATCTTAGGTGCAAGGACCTAGGGAAAAGTCTTAGATACAATAAAGGAAATAAGAATAGAGTTGCGTTACCTTACAATAATTCATAGAATAAGTTAGAAAACAAGGCACACAGTTAAAAGGATAACTGTTACACTCAGATAACCAGATTACAGATACGTATTACATTACAGCCGATCAGTGCAGGGGCTTCCACACGTGGTCTGACTGGTCTCATAAGCCACTGACTGCCAGCGCCTCTCCCCAGTCCAACAACTGTCCCTGCTCCAATCTGGGCCTCCCTCCCTTTCCATTCTTGCTCTCAGCTACTGCACACCACTCCATTCCTCCAGCCCTAGTCCTCAGCTATACCGCACCATTCCTCCAGCCCACTCTGCTTCAGCCCTAAACAGTTCTGATACATTCATCCAGCCCACTCTGCTGTAGTCCTCAGCTGCTCCACCCCATTCCTCCAGCCCATTCTGCTCCAGACCTCGGCTACTCCATTCCATTCCTCCAGTCTCCTCTGCTCCAGCTCTCAGCTGCTCCGCCCTATTCCTCCAGCCCATTCTGCTCTAACCCTCACCTGTTCTGCCCCATTCCTCCAGCCCACTCTGCTATAACCCTCAGCTGCTCCAAGTTAAGTTTTCATTGTTGTGGGTTCCAACTCAACAACACATAGGAGGCTTGATACTTTCCAGGACAAAGCAGCCCACTTGTTTGAGACCACATCAACAAATGCTCACACCCTCTACACTGATGCTCAGTAGCAGCATTGTGCACCATCTGCAAGATTGACTGCAGAAGTTCACCAAGGCATTTAGACAGCACTTTCCCCAAACTCACAATCACAACCATTTGGAAGGACAAGGGCAGCACGTACATGTATATACCACCAACTCCAATTTCCCTTCCAAGACCACCTGGACTTGGAACTATATCACCATTTCTTCCATGTTACGGAGTCAAAATTGTGCAACTTCTTCACCCACCCGACCAGTCGCACAGTGGAACGCACTGGTTCAGGAGGCAGTTCACTTGCATCTTCTCAAGGTCAACCAAAGATGGGAAATAAATACTTTCCCAGGAAAATCTGATGAATGAATTAAAACAAAAACTTTCATCGCACGCCTGATGGAAGATGAACACATATTTACAAATATGAGACCATATGGACAATGAAATATTGCCCATGCCACCTATGTGGTCTCAGAAGGTCTTCTTTTACCTTCACACAAAGTCTAGATACATTCCTGGGGTCTGCAGCTGGCATGGAGACAGCCTGCCTTATTGAGAGGCCTGTTGTTTTCATGGAGATAGCCTTCATGGCACCTTCCAGGGTACCAGGCATAGACCTCTAATATGTGGTACTAATGATCAGAGATGATTTGTATATTGATTTAGTAAAAGCCTTTTGTCTTGACGAAATTAGTGGAGTTAACGTATGGCAACTTTGATGTGGTATGTGTGTAGTCTATAATACTTTGGGAGAAGCCAGCTACATTGGCAAAGCCTAATGCCTGCCCTAACATTCTCATGGGAAAACAGGGTGATGTGGTATAATATGACACAAAGGGTACAGGTAACAACCATTTTCCATTTGTAGAATGTGTTGTCAGACACTGTACAGGTCCCTGGAGGATATTGAACAGACAGCCAGTCAGTTAAAGATGTGGCATAGTTGTCACTGTCATGGAAACCTGGATTTCTTAGCCACGTTGTGCTTCAGGTCACAGGTCCCATTCCAGCATCATTCTGTGATAGTACCCCAGGGCATCTTCAGTCTATAGAGGCCTTATTCATCTGGAGGGAGCAATGTCATAGACAATAGACACTAGGCCTCTTGTACCTTGTCTGTATCACCGAACAAAGACAGCTTTACCTGCAAGAACATGCTGGAGAATGCTTCTATTTCAATGTGTGAGCTGCAGCCTATGAGATCTTGGATTGTCTGAGTGAACCGTGGTCTACAAGTGCCATTTTTAAGCTTGCCTATGATTATTCCTGCTTCACAGCGATGACTGTAAAGGGGACGTCATGGTATTGTGGTATTATCACTGAGGTATTGATCCAGAGACCCAGGGCCACAGTTTTTAATCCCGCTATAGCAGATGATGGAATTTTAATCCAATATAAATCTGGAATTAAGAGTTGATGATGACCATTGTCAATTATTAGAAAAACCCATCTGGTTCACTAATGCCCTTGAGGGAAGAAATCTGCCATCCTTATCTGGTCTGGCCTACATGTAACTCCAGACCCACAGCAATATGGTTGACTCTTAACTGCCCTCTGGGTAATTAGGGATGGGCAATAAATGCATGCCTTCATCCCGTGAGTGAATGAAAAATAAATGACCATTTGTAATGGTAAGGTTTACTTGTGACCAGGACTTACATCTCACATAATGGAAAAGTGTCTGCCCAATCATGCAATGATAACCTGTACTGTGTAAGTGTTTAATTAATGCAATTATCCTTTGAAGTGTCTCTCACATCACTCCCAAATAGACACAGTGTGGTCAGACAGAAGAAAACACCTATTTCACCCACTCTGGTGCAGTTGCTGCCAATTTCCCATTTTCATTGTGAGTGAATGACTTGCTTGAAGATGAAAGGCAGCATGGGCCATGCTTGGAGAGTGAGCCAGGTGATGAAAGGCTCTTCCAAATCTCCATATTGCTTTCTTCCTTGCACTCCCTGTTGATCCCATCAGTTTTGACCTTCTGCACATTCCCACCCAACTGTTTCATCTATGCTCTCATCTCCAGACAGAATCCTAAATCCTGGCCCCACAACCTCGCTATTCTAACCATTGTACTGCTCCCTGTTGAAGCCAGGGTACTTGTGATCATTAACGAGTTCTTGCTGCACAGTATCCATACCATCCAATGAACTATCACCTCCTACTCTTACAAACTGGTTCATTCCCATTCACAATTATTGCCCATTCTACATGCCTGCATGTTGCCTCCAATCCCCACAGTTGACTTTCCAACCTAACCCAGTCAGCAGTAACCACTCTTGGTATTCATTGAGAAGACCTGAAGGATACATGTAGACCACCTCACTGACCAATCTAGATGCACCAAGAGGGACCACATCCCAGACTGATTTCTGTCCATCTCTCCAACTGACTGACTGCAAATCATAGACTGGTAGCCATACCAACTACTGTAGTGGGATTTGAAACCATGAGCCTAACTTCAATTATGGTTTACTAATCCATCAACATTACTGTTGCTATCTGAGAGATGGTGACATTCCATTCAAATTGTATGGATCCTCTCCAAGATTAATGTAAAACCAAACTATTGGAGCAATGTGAGGAAACTGATGATTAAGGTCTAACTTATCAAAGCAGAGTCATAGAGATCGATAGCATAGAGTCATAGAGATCTACAGAATAGAGTCATAGGGACCTAGAGCATAGAGTTATAGGGATCACCAGCATCGAGTCATACAGATCGCCAGCATAGAGTCACAGAAATCTCCAGCATAATCATAGAGATCCCCAGCATAGAGTCACAGAGATCTCCAGCATAGAGTCATAGAGATCCCCAGTATTGAGTCAGAGAAATCTCCAGCATAGAGACATAGAGATCACCAGCATAGAGTCATAGAGATGTACAGCATAGAGTTGTAGAGATCTCCAGCATAGAGTCATAGTGATTTATAGCACAAAGTCACAGGGATCTACAGCATAGAGTCATAGAGATCTGCAGCATAGAGTCATAGAGGTCTGCAGCATAGAGTCATAGAGATCTGCAGCATAGAGTCATAGAGATCTGCAGCATGGAGTATAGAGATCTGCAGCATAGAGTCATAGTGATTTACAGCATAGTCATAGGGATCTACAATATAGCCTCAGAGATTTACAGCATAAAATCATAGACATATACAGCATAGAATCATAGAGATTTACAGCATAGAATCTTAGAGATTTACAGCATTGAAGAAAGCCCTTTGACCCATGATGTCTGTGTCAGTCAAAAACTACTACCCGACAAACATGAAAATGGTGGAAAGGTAAAATACAACACTGGCAGAGTCGAGAAGCTGGTTGCTATGCATTTATAGAATGCCTACAGTGCTGAAAGAGGCAATTCAGCCCTTGGAGTCTGCAAAGAATCTCAAAAGGGCATCTGACCCAATCCCTGTAACCCTATGTTTACCATAGCTAGCCCACCCAGCCTCCATACTATGGGACAAGTTTAGCACACCCAATCCACCTAACATGCACACTTTTACACAGCCAATCCACCTAACCTGCATATCTTTGGATCAAGGGAGGAAACCCATGCAGACACTGGAAGAACATGCAAACTCCACACAGTCAACCACCCAAGGGTGGAATTGACCCCAGGTTCCTGACACTGTGAGGCGGCACCTAGTCCATATCCACCCACTTGTCTCCAGTGAGTTTGACTTGACCACTCCAATCCCTCCAACTTCCCCTTCCCAACCTCCACCCTGCCAACTTAAGAACTAACTCCCTCTAGTCCCAATATTTCCAGTGCCCTTGAAAAATCAGATTTGACTTTTAAACAATCCTCGCTCTTACGATCCACCACGATGCAAAACATAAAAATTCAATCACTAAACTCGAATATTTAATAAATGAAATAGAAAGGATTTTTTTTGCCTCAAACCATCTGGAAGAAAGCACTGCCATGTGGAGCATTCAGTATCTTGATGATTTGTAAAGCCACAGGGTAAAGTGAGAAGCCCGGGATGTTAGTTTGCCATGATTGGAGCTGCAGCATTTTGCGCCAATATAAATTGACTTTCTTAAAAAAAAAACCCAATAAAAAGCCTCAGATTATACTTTATTTGTGTTTATAATGGTCAGAAACCAGATGAAATACAGAAAATAAACTTGGGACTTTCAAACAGATTTGTCTAAAGTGCTCAACACAAATATAAGTAACCCTTGAAGCACTATTTTTTGAACATTCCAAGACTGTTACCAATAATGGTTTCAAGACACAGCTGCACTTATAACCCGAAATATTTCCAACCCTTTGTGAATAATTTTGAAGTATAGCTAATGCAATTGTCACGGTTACCATCTTTCATTCAGAAAGAACTTCAGACATTTTTTTTATCAAAAAGCATAGCAAAAATCATCAAACAGACCCAGCAATCTAGTGAGCAAAGCACTCATTTATATCCTTGGGCAAATACAATCAATACCAGATAAACATATAACTGATCCAAGCATAATTCTGATCCAACATTAGGATTCTAATGTAACCAACCACTTCTCATCCAACTTCAATGTATAGAATTCCTGATCCAAGCATAATAATTAAATATGAAATCCTAATCCAAGTATTAAATGTTCTCCATTTATTCTATTTTAAAATGTTTAGTGTATTAATTCCAATGAATACAGTGCCAAAAGTCCCACAGACAATATTTTAGAAGTTTAAGCCATGTTTTATAAAGTAAAATGTGATTTTGTTTAGATTGAATTGCTGAGCAAATAATTAAATGGATGGTGGCAGAAAACTTGCAAATCTTCAAACTTGATCCACAGGTTCGAGAATTTTGGATTTAATACAGTCCAGGTTTAAGTATGACATTTTTGCAAATTTAGGTGTCTTGTAGAGCTCAAGTATCATACAATGACAGTTGCACCAGGAATTCTGAACGTGGAACTCAAATGTTTACTTTCTCTTTTGTTTGGAAGGATGGGGAGGACTTTTGACAATTTTTAAGTAGTGTCATTTATACAGAAACTCTGTGAAAGAGTATAATACAGATAAAATAAAAGATAAGGATATTCCTTAAATCATGCCAAGTTCTTCACACTGTTACTATGATTACTGTTTATAAACAATCAATCAGTTTACTCAGTTTTCAGTATTTATCCTTCTAAAATAACATCAAACGAATCAATGTTTCATAAGTGCATAATTTTTATTTTGACTAATCCTGTTAAGGAAATGGAATAGTTAACTTCTCACCTTCATTTAGATTTTATGCCATGATGTGGAGGTGCCGGTATTGAACTGGGGTAGACAAGGTCAGATTATAGTCCAGCAGGTTCATTTAAAATAACAAACTTCCGGAGTGTTGCCCCTTTGTCAGGTGACGAAGAGGCAACACCGCAAAAGCTTGCGATTTCAAATAAACCTGTTGGAATACAATCTGGTGTTGACGGACTTCTGAACTAGATTTTAATAGAGGAGCTGCTATTGATTCTTCCAACGTGAGCAGAAGAAATTGGCTTTAAAAATGATTGCCAGTAATGACAAGTGCAAAAATGGTGATATTAGCAAACTAAGATCTGATTGCACTATTTTATTGTCAGTGTTAGCCAATCTGTTGCAAATAGGTTAACGTTGGTATGAATACAATGCTGATTGAAAAAATCTAGACTTTGATGTGGCCAAATGCCATTCCATGATTTACTCAACTTACTTAAAATGAGTAGCTTAATGCATTTGTTTAGAGAGCATGCTAAGAATGCAATACACAGGGGTATTTTGTGTTCATCCATTCCGATTGCTATTTCTTGATTAGATTTGGTTAGATTCTCTATACAGGCCCTTCAGCCCAACAAGTCCACACCGACCCTCCAAAAAGTAACCCACCCAGACCCATTTCCCTCTGACTCATGCACCTAACACTGTGGGCAATTTAGCATGACCAATTCACCTGACTTGCACATCTTTGGATTGTGGAAGGAAACCGGAGCACCCGGAGGAAACCCACGCAGACACGGGGAGAATGAGCAAACTCTAACAAGATAGCCGCCCAAGATGGGAAACATCACCCAAGGTAGTCTCAAACATTTAAATTATTTCTTGGAAAAATAGTGAAAAAGCATCAAAATTCTGAAACTTAAGGAGTTGACCAAAATATAAACTAAAACAAAAGATTGTGTATATTCCCAAATTTTAAACAAGTCCCAATAGAGTTGGACAACATTTTTTGTTTCAAGCTCCTATCTGGTTTTTTGGACTGTTTTAATTCGCTTCCACTCCATTAGCCTTAGCCTGGAGGCAGCTTCTTGACTTATTGTCTGCTGATGCTCCATTTAAACTGCTTTTCTTGGCAGTTTTAATCTGTGGTAGTTTCCCATTGACTTCCACTCTCAGGAGCAGGGTGAGAAGGCAGGTCCCAAGTCTACTCTGGCTGGAATAAGAATTCAACCTATTCTGGCATTATTCTGAACCAGATGCTAGCCAACTGACCTAACCAACCCCATTTTTATTCAGTCAGGACCACAAAGAAAATATTTTTCAACTGTTAATCCTTATCCTTCAAATTTAGCATTTGATTGTCCCTGCTGACTTTTTCCAGATTCAACAGTTAATTGCAGAATCTCAGACAGTGGAACGTTGCAGACTGTGGCTTTCCACTTCTATGAAGCCACCTCAAATTTGGATGAGTCATTGCAAGGCTCCCTCTCGATCACATAGCACAGGCCAAATTATATTCTAACAAACCATTTTGAATACAACCACAAACTGCATTTCATATTGAAATGTTTAGCACTGTTACTGGATTCAAAGCTCTTTATTTTCTTTTATTTCCACAGTCAACTTGACACTTATGAAACAATATGGGAGTTAATATCCTGCATTTTAAGTCATGAATACATTTTTAAGCTATCCACTAAATGCCTCCATTCCCAATGCAGATGGAAATATTTTTTCATCTTAATTAATAACATGCAGTAAATAGACAGCCAATCTGAAGGATCTTTTTGGAGCGGGAAAAGAAACAAAATGATGGGCAAGGGTCTACTGTACAAACTAATACCTGGTTGAATGGGACAGAAGTGGCAACAGAATAAACTGAGAAGCTTGCATTATAAGAGTCAATAAGTTGGGAAGAAGTGAAAACCAAAGAAAGTAAGATGGAATGTTTCTAGATTTTTGTTTGGATGTAAACCATTACCTTGAGCTGGTTAAAAAGAGAAAAATGGGTGTATCATGAACCTTCGATATTGGTGTGTTAATGTGTAAATTTTCCATTCATTTAAATCAGACTGGCAGTAACTGTTATGAACTCTTCCCCTAGTTTCCTCCACATTCTTTTTATGAAGGCAAACAACTAGGTTCCTACCCAATAGAAACATAAAATGAGATTATTAAAAATATATTTTATTGTTGGATCTATAGGAGCTTAATTAAACTAACATGAAGAATGGGGTCTCACTGTGTTGAGAATGTGCACTGGACCTTTCAGTGCTGTGAATGCTTTTGGATCTCCAAAATGGTATCTACAGTATCCATGTTTGCATCTGGTGCAGCTACACTGAATGTCATGGTAGTTTGGATAGTAACGCACACACGGTGAATATCCGCCAAAAGTATGTCATGTAGGATTTCAGGCAGTGTAACACTAATTTGACTTTTACCCTCAGTGTCCCAGCTAATATGATCTTTAGCTTCACACAGCAGAGCACGAATCCAGTAACAAATAACATCCAATCTTATTTGAAGTAGTCATCAATGGCTAATAGTCTAGCTGCTGGTTGATTTAATTCATTTTGAGTGTTGTTGCAATTTTACAAGTGACTGGTGCTAACATCAAGGCTTCACAAACTGTTTGCTCTGAGTCATGGTGTAGTTAATGACTTACCCCTCAGCTCTCAGGAAATTGGAAAATGAATAGAGGGCATGGAGAGTAGGACAAACTGCTAGAAGTGAGAGGAAGAGAATGAAGAGTAGGGTTCATAACAGCAAGGTACTCAAGGTGTAACTGATTTACAAGAACCACAATGAGGACATGGCAAAGTTAGATTGTCCTGGTTTTCATTGTGGTAATTGTTAATCCTGACCGGCACATGCCCATACAGATCAAAATAGAGTCCATACAATTTTTATGTGACATAATTGTAACAATGGCCAAATTACCCATAGTGCAACTTTACTGCTCGGTAATCACCCTTTGTGCATGACAGGCTTCTGGACAATTCTAATCACACGACAAAGCCAACCTGCTTTCTTAAAGGTAGGCTGTACTTAAAGGAACAGACTTGCCGCAATGTAAGATGTAGGAGCGTGAACACCAGAGGAAACAAGGGCTTCCAGAGTGATTCACATTCTGCTGAATGCCATGGTGTTGCAGATGGATAGAAGAAAAGGAAAGACACCATGGATATGTGTGTGAGACGGTTGGTATGGGAAACAATAATGCAACCAGAATTGCTCTTCGAACGGAATAAGCAGCTGAGCAGGGATATCAACTCACAGAGTCTGGGCATGACATCTGTCAGCACTGCTAAAAGAAGTCTAATGAACTTATGCAATCAAGTATTGTCAGTGGAAAGACAACTCATGATTACCGCAACACCAACCTCTCACACTACACAATGTGCCATTCTGTCATTACATACATCAATGCTGTTAGCCCCACCTTTCACTGCCTCCACAAACATTGAGCTCTCCAGCTATAATAGACACAGTCCTGTTCAGAGCTGCAGAATCACTGACCTATGCCCTCCTTCCAGGACAAGGAGTTGTACAATGGTGAAGGAGCAGGGCAGAGGGGGAAGATGGACAAGGATCTCTGCAATTCCTAATCCTCCTGGGAGAGATAGCTCCCCATCTGATGACTGCAGGAAGAATGCATCATCTTCCTCCTTGAGACCCTTCATCCACACAGCATCAGTACCAACTCCTCCAATTTCCGAATCTCCCTCACCTCGCCTCATCCCAGGTCCAATCCTCCAACTTGGAACCACCTACTTGACCTGTCCTATCTGTCCATCTTCCTTCCCACCTATCTGTTCCACCCTCCCCTTCGACCTATCACTATCACCCCTCAACTGCATCTACCTTTCACCTTCCCACCTACCTTCCCCCAGCACCCACCCCCACTTCCATCCTCCTATTTATCTCTCAGCCCCTTGCCAAACCCCTCCCCCTCCCCCAACCTCCACGACATTCCTGATGAAGGGCTTTTCCCTGAAATGTCAACTCTCCTGCTCCTCAGATGCTGCCTGACCTGCTGTGCTTTTCCAGCGCCACAATTTTTGACTCTGATCTCAGCATCTGCAGTCCTCACTTTTTTCTTCAATGATGGAACCAGTCACAATGTAGCCCAAGATATCTATAATCACTGCAAACATTGAGGATGAAAGCATGTTATGGCCTTATACCATTTCTCCACACCCAATTCACCTCCCCTGGTATATAATGTGATGAACATCCCTGTGCCACAAGGAATCTCCTGCTCTCTACCTGCTGCCATTTCTCATGCAGACCTTCCCTGTCTTACTTCCTGTTTTCTGACAACCAAAGACGAGACAACTGCACAATCACAGCTACCCATGGGGAAGGACTGAAGGCTACAGGCAAATACATTAAGAGACTCCATAACTTGAATATAGAGATCAGCACATGGCAATTGGGCTGGGCAGAAGTTGGCTGCAGTAGAGAATGAACTGTGTGTCTGTCCACCAGGAGGACAATGCAGCAATCAAATCCTACGGCAGAAGGCTCATACAATCCCTACTGTGCGGAAGCAGTCCATTTGGGTGAAACTTGAAAGGGTTCAGAAAAGATTTTCAAGGATGTTACCAGGGTTGGAGGATTTGAGCTATAGGGAGAGGCTGAACAGGCTGGGGCTGTTTTCCCTGGAGCGTCGGAGGATACGGGGTGACCTTATAGAGGTTTACAAAATTATGACGGGCATGAATAGGATAAAGTCTTTTCCCTGGGGTCGAGGAGTCCAGAACTAGAGGGCATAGGTTTAGGATGAGAGGGGAAAGATATAAAAGAGACCTAAGGGGCAACGTTTTCATGCAGAGGGTGGTATATGTATGGAATGAGCTGCCAAAGGATGTGGTGGAGGCATTTGGATGAGTATATGAATAGGAAGGGTTTGGAGGGATATGAGCCGAGTGCTGGCAGGTGGGACTAGATTGGGTTGGGATATCTGGTCGGCATGGACGGGTTGGACCAAAGGGTTTGTTTCCATGCTGTACATCTCTATGACTCTATGCCCCTCTGAAAATCATCCCAC
Source organism: Chiloscyllium plagiosum (assembly GCF_037043375.1). Taxonomy (NCBI): domain Eukaryota; kingdom Metazoa; phylum Chordata; class Chondrichthyes; order Orectolobiformes; family Hemiscylliidae; genus Chiloscyllium; species Chiloscyllium plagiosum. The sequence continues at coordinate 35,775,790 of NW_028270174.1, read as the reverse complement.
CCAGAACTATCCCATCTCTATAATCCTGCATTTCTCTTAGCTAATCCACCTGCACATCCCTGGACACTATGGGCCAATTTAGCATGGCCAATGCACCTAACTTGCACACCTTTGGACTTTGGGAGGAAACTGGAGCACCTGGAAGAAACCCATGCTGACAAGGAGAGAATGTGAACTCCACATCAGACAGTCACATGAGGGTAGAATAGAATTCTGGTGCCTGGTGCTCTGAGCCAGCAGTGTTAACCACTGTACCACGGCACCTCCCACAAACATCAGACTCAGGTGTGAATCTCAAAGGAATAGTGACCAGGAGATCAAGTATATCCACTGTGAGACTGAGTGAGTTAGCCAGCCTGTCTGATAACCTCTTGTTACTCTCACGGAGGACAAGGGAACAAGGCTAAAAATCGGCTAGAGAGTATTGCATTGAGATTACCTGCTGTGCATCAGCTTGCCATGCTACTTACCCAGAGCACCGGCACTGTGACCCATTTGTAGAAACTTTTGTTCAGACAGACTATGTACTCTTATCCCACTCTGGTGAGGATGCAGCAGTATTTTCTGCAAATCCAGTAACTCACCAAATCAGAAACACTGCTCGAATTGAGCAAAATATCTCAGAATTTCATTGCGCTGTTGGTGGGTGGATGGATAAGTGGGATAACTTAGGTGGGTAGATGGATAAGTGGGGCAGATTGGATGGGTAGATTGGCGAGGTGAAGTGAACAGGTAATTGAGTGTGCAGGGTAGGTGATTTACATTGGTAAGTGAATGGTCAGTTTGTTTGAGGGTGCTATTGGATTGGGTTGGGATAGGTGGAGGTTGAGTGATTACTCGCATCATGTCACTGTGTAATTGAGAATGGTGGGGTAGTTTGGGAGGATAGTTAGTGGAGCCAGTTGGGACTGCTAGAGGGAAATTTGGGCATGAGATGAGTTAACCCACATGAATTTCCAAGTGGGATTAGAATGAAGTGGGGAAATTTATTTAACTTCACAAGCAATAATCATTTAAGTCATTTAAGATTCAATTTTATTTATTCCAGTCAAGAAAGTAGTCAGGTTATAAGAAACCTTAGTTAAATTGCACAAACACACTCAGATGCTGATGAAGCAGACAGATAGATTCTGTGAAAGTACTATGTGGCTGATTCTGGATTAGTGGTGCTGGAAGAGCACAGCAGTTCAGGCAGCATCCAAGGAGCTTCGAAATCGACGTTTCGGGCAAAAGCACTTCATCAAAAGCCCTTTACTACTATTTGGCTGAACCAACATTAATCCCGAGGGCCTATTTGGAAATGGAATGTGAAGGTGATTCCATGCCAAAAGTTTATGGGGTTTAATTAAGGGTGGGAATGAAACACAGGCGTCAGAGAGGAGAGAGGATGGGAATGGGTTTGGGAAGATAGGAAATGGTGAAACCAGGGATAACATCCACCTTGCCACTTTTAGAATGCATGGAAAACATGGTATTTACCTAAAACAGGCCATTTCAAAATTCAAGAAATGTAACTTATCCTTAATGATTTAGAGTGCTAATTCAGAATCCTCTCTGAGACAGACTCTCCCAATGTTGACTCAGTAAATGATCATTGATCTGTACCTTGAATTCCTGAGATTATCTTGTAAAGTAAGCGAGCACAACATGACTCAGGGAGAAAATTACCATGTGACTGGGTAGTCACATGGTCTGGAGGCAGTTATGTTTGAGGACAAGATGAGGGGATCAGTTGTGGAGTTACCTGGGTGTTAGACCAGATGTTAATCTGTTTAACATTTCCTGGGCAAATAGTTGAATGCAGCAAAACTATCTCAGAGTCAAAGACAATTAGTAGATGTGCAAGTGGAGTTGTTGATTGGAAGTTTAAATTTACTGAGCAATTCTCACATGGGTCCTTTTTTCTGGACTTCTGAAGGATCTGACGCATAATTTCAGTCATACGTCTGCTTTCCAATGATCGAGAGGCCAGAAAATTTGCCCCAAAAATATCAAAAATATTCTACAACTAATATATGTATGAATATTTCATACCTCTCTCCAACAACCAAACTTTAAGATGTCACCTTACAAATAAAGCACAGATTTTTAAAAAAAGTGATAGGAAGACAACTATTTCATGCTGTGCTTTTCTGAGGTGGAGCCAGAAATTTGCAAACAGCTAGATTTGTCCTCCAATTTACCTCAGGAACTTTCATGTTTACATATTTCTCCACAGGATGTAGTTCATAAGTTGCCAGATGAAACACAGCTCCACCTTACTAGCAAAACATCAAGACTATATTCCAGATTTCAGGTCGTCCATGAACAGCAATATAGGAGATGGATGTTGGGAGAAACTATTTCTTACATTTCATGTTTGTCTTTGGAATGTAGCTTGACACTGGCAAGACTACCATATTTTCCTGTCCCTAAATGACTTTACTCCTTGCAGTAATGATGCTCTATAAAGGCATACAGGGAATTCCAAAAAATTGACCCCGTGATAAATAAAGAACAGTGATAGATGTCTAATCGAGATTCTGATCGATTGGATGATAATAATATTACCAATATATTACTAATTATAGGCTTAGCAGTACAAGTTGCTTAGGAGGGTGTTGTTAAGATAGTCTTGGTGTTGTTGTAATGCATTCTGTAGAATATACACAAAAGGTCTATGGTGAACGGATCACGTAAGTGAACAGGTGGACTGTGGAAGGTATCATATTTCTTATAAGTTCCTGTGGCTGCAGCCATGTAGAGGACTGATGAGTAGTCTCCTAATTTCAGCTTTGTGGATAGTAGATTTGTTTGCAGTGCATCCAGTGCCTGCTCCACACTTGTGGCCAAACTGCGCAGCTCAAGTTTCTAGTCTTCCACAATCCCCAGGATATCAAAGGTGGAATTGATAACATTCTGACAGTGTTGCATAAAGTCAGAAGAGATTGCTGGAGTTTCACTTGCTTGAGATGACCATTACTGGCACATGTCTCAGGAATATTAGCATCCACTTGTAAACTCAAGCTTTTATCAAGATTCTGTTATAGGCTGTGCATGGGTTTATGCAATATTTAATAAATTGTACATGGAATCAAACATTGTAAAATCATCAGAAAACAACTCAGTTACTACTTTAACTTGGGAAAGAGGTTATTCATAAAAAAAGTTGAACTATAGTTGATTCATGAATGTTTTCCTGAAGATCTCTTGCAAAGATGTCTTGTGTTCAAACAAGAAGAATTATCTACCACAGGATTTCATCTTGACTTCAGTTTTCTCAGGTTATTTAGTGCAACTATTTTGTTTGTCATATAATATTCCACTTTTGTGTCCATGTCTGGGTTGAGATTTTAATGTGATCTGGAGCAATGGGATTCTGACTACACCAGAATTTGGAATAAGGAAATCTCACAGAAGCAAAGAGTTAGAAAACAGTTTGAAAAAATTAAGAGGTAAGAAAAGACACTGTGAAAATATAAACTATTTATTTCACTACTGAAAAGGGAAGGAGGGTGGGATAGACTTGCAGAGAAGATTCAAAACATGGATTGAACCTAGTCCAGTTTATTGAAGACATTCTTACCACAGTTGAGGTAAGTGAATTCAAATCACTTCGGTGAATAAGTAAATAAAAGGATTTCTGTCTTAGAGTGAATATATCCAAATACTAACTCTTCCAAGACTCCCTCTGGCACTGAGTCTCAGCAGAAAAATAATAAAGTTTGGGCAATGTAAACATAAATAGAGTAGCTACAAATATGTCAGTATTAAAAAAGAAAAATCTCCTTTAAAATATTGAGAGGCATGATTAAAGGGAAGTTGCCACAATCTGATTTGTGAAAGATGGCAAACAGTAGAAAATTACTACTGAAATTAAATTATAAGGGAGGGCCTGCATGAAAGAAAGTTAAACTTTAGCATATGAGTCATAAGCAGACTGATTCTTTTCAACAGTAGCCTATATAGAACAATGTTGGAGTGTTAGGAGTATAATCGATCAGTAAGACTGTGTTTAAAGTCATAACATATAATAAAAATTGCTGTAAAGGTTCCATGCTGGAAATAAATGACATAAGCCATTATAAATAAACTTTAAACTTAAAAAAAAGATTTATTACCTAAACAATCAAATGTGATTAATTGCAATACAATATGTGAATACATATGCCGCTCTTAAAAGCTTATTTAGTACAAGGTTTCAGGCATTATTTACAGAGTGTTAGATATCATCCATGTCATGACAGCCAATAATGATCATTATGTAAAGCATGCCATGACAAGAGTCTTCAGTTAGGTATTGAGTGACTGAGGTGACTCAGAGTGGGGCAACCATTCATGTTGTTCCCATGAAATATGAGCTGGTGAATTTGACTGCTGCAGAGACCCCTCACAGGCAGTCAGAGTTCTTGCATCTTTCTGAGAATGATACTGTCCATCTCCATGGAATGAACATTTATTGAAGTGTAATTTTGTCCCATACCTTTCCATTTCCTCCTGAAGGTGTTAACTCTGTTCTGGGTTATGGTGCCCGCTCTGCTGGACGCTATCTGAGACCTCACACAGCATAACCTTTCAACATTTCTAACCTTGATTAGAAATAGTTACTTTTCAGTTCTAGGGTTATTGTAGTCGAGCATCGTGCCATCGTCAATTGTTCTTTTTACATGAATACACTCATTCTGCTTTGGTGGAAGATGTCACATTTTCCTTTCCCTCATCAAAAGATACGGAAGCCAGTCATAGACACCAAACCACTGACTGGGATCAACTTACTCAGGGCATTCTGAAAATCGCGTCAGTTGCAACTTTGTTCTGTGTGACTCAAAAGCTCAAACTCTGTATACCCTCTATGGACCTTGATATCGGTTTCAGTATCCATAGTGGGACATGTATACATGGATGGCCTGATGCTTACCTCAGAGGTGTCGTTGTTTGAGGCAAATTTTACTGTTATGAGGCCTCTCTCCATCTTTGGTTCAGAGGAGTCACAAATAAAGGACAAATGATTTCATTCCATCTCAATAAAAATTAACCAGTTATCTCATTAAAATCCTGTGCCGACAGCCTGTCTGGATCTCCCCCTCTCAATTTTTATCCGACAATCTAAAAGGAAGCCAGAACATTACCTCAAATCAGTGAGAACCTTTTTAAAGATGCAGATCCAGGTCCATTTTGGCTCTCGTGATGACAGTGGAATCAAAGAGAGAGGTAACATCTTGGTAAATTCAGTTATGACTCTTCTGGGACCCACAAGAAGCACTCTCTTGCCCTGCATTCTCCTTCCTCTTTGTAAAATAATTTATATTGCACAGCAATACTTCAACAATAACTTTAGAAAAACTCAACACTGCCTTCAGCACTAACCAGAATCTCTAAAATGGCTGCCATTACTCTTTCCTTTATAATAAATTAAATAAAATATTTCTCCCATTTTCCTTGACCTCTTCAACACTCGATTTCCAAAAAGTCATTTGACAATATGAACGACTATGACTTAAGATTCAACTATTGAGGATTCAAGATTTAAGCTTGAGAATTGTTAAATATTTAGATAAAGTTAGGAGGCATATGTCACTGGTCAAATAAGTTATAACACAGTGAAGGGGTAGTAGTCAATACAAGTAACTTTGTGATCATACTGTTAATACTTTATGCAGAAACTCAATGAAAGCTGGTTAACTTTGCAGTTGAGACCAAGCTGAATCTGAGAAGGCAATTTCAGAGAAACAAAATGAATTGAACAAATAACCAACTTGGCTAAGCATTAGCAGATGAAAACTAACATGAACAAAGCTGAGCTGCTGCATTTGTATGAAGGGAAATGGAAATGTATCTGTTCCAGTGTGTGTTCATGTTGCTAACAATGAATCCAGGCTTTTTGGGAATCTCAATACTCAACATGGTGAGTCATTGCAGGACAGCAATAAATGAATCAAGTAACATGGAGAATTCCACACAGGCAGGTTCATAAACATGAGACCTGATCACTTGGAGATGCAATGAGTTTATCAAATAAGGAAGATGGATTGGTACCATATGAAAAACAATTGATGCAACTTTGTATAGACAATGGGGGCACATTGTGATAATTCAAACCTCTCACAATTACTAGAAATATATACCACACCCTATTAGAAACGGAAAACAAAAAATACTGGAGATCACAGCAGGTCAGGCAGCATTGTTGGGGAGGGAGAAAGGTAACATTGCAAGTCTAGATGACTCTGATGAAGAGCGATCTAGACTCAAAACATTAGCTTGTTCTCTCTCTCCCCCCATGGATGCTGCCTGACCCATTGTGATCTCCAGCATTTTTTGTTTTCAGTACTGTTTCCAGCATTTGCTCCTGCTATTAGAGTTATTTACAAGCTTTGAATAAGGAACAAAGTTAATTTTGAAAAGCAATCATGATAGTGGAAGCTTTCTATCCATTGTTGTCTCCATAATTTGGTAAGATTCTATGATGAGAAAAATGAATCACTTGAAGTGAGCGCAGACTTCAGTTCTGACTCACAAATGTGAAACAACACAAACTTCAAGGAGCCAATTTCAATAGCGAGTGAGGAAAACGTAGGTTTATAAATCTGCTGTAAGGTTATTGTCTGTTATTCCAGTAAATGTAGAGGAGATAACCTGCTCACCAAACATTACAATCCAGTATAGAAAGGATTACTGTGGGGAGATCAGTACAGGGATGAACTTACCTTCAAGCAAGGCCAGTTTTATATTTTATTCACTCATTAGAAATGGGCATGTCTGGCTGGCCAGAATTTATTGCCCATTGCTAACCTCCCTTGAGAAGGTGGCAGTGCTCTGCCTTTTTGAATAGCTGAAGTCTTTGTGCTGTAGGTAGACCCATGACATCCTTACAGAAGGAATTCCAAGACTTTAACTCAGCGACAATGAAGCGACATATTTCCATGACAGCATGGTGAGTGCAAGTGATGGTGTTCTCATATAAGTGTTGTCATTGTCCTTCCAGATGGAAGTGGTTGTAGGTTGGAAGATGCTGTCTGAAATAATTCCACAGTGGCTGGTATCCCATCACCAAGTCACCCACTAATTGCACATGAAAAGTCCTTGACACTGATCCAGCTTCCTCAGAGCCAGCTGTCATTATCAGATGTCTGACACTCCTGTTTATATCTGTCAGCCAGGGTCTCTTGTCTGGACTGGATTAACAGTCCCAATCAGGGAACTCATATTCTATGAGGTCTACCTGGCTGACCTTATTACAATCACTATACTAGTTAATGTTCTTTAATGAATTTCTGCAGTGCATCTTGTAGATGGTACCTACTACAGACGCTGAACATCAGTTCTGGAGGGAATGCATGCTTGTAAATGTGGTGCCAAACAAAAGATGGTGTCATGTCTCTAGAGTATCACTGGATTTCCGCCCATTCAAGCAAGTGGGGAGTATTCTGTCACACTCCTGACTTGTGTCTTGTAGATGATGGACAGGCTTTGGGGATTCAAGGGGTGAGTTTTTGCCACTGGCAGCCTCTGGTCTGCTCTTGTAGCTACAGTGTTTAGGTGATATTTTCGGTTGTGTTTCTGGTCAATGGTAAACCCCAAGGATATTGATGGTGGGAGATTCAGTGACGATAACATCACTGAATGTCAGGGGACAGTGGTTAGATGGTTAGCTATTAGAAATTGTCAATGCTTGGCATTTGTATAGTGTGAATGTGACTCACCGCTTGGTAGCCCAAGCCTGGATATTGTCCAAATCTTGTTGCATTTGAACATGGATTGTTTCAGTATCTGAGGAATCATGAATAGTGCTGAGCATTATGTAATCATTGGCAAAGATCTCCCCTTCTGACCTTATGATGGCAGGAAGGTCATTGATGAAGCAGTTGAAGATGATTGGGCCAAGGACACTCCACTGAGGAACTCCTGCAGAGATTCCTGGAGTTGAAATGACTGACCTCCAACAGCAACAACTATCTTCACAGGTATGACACCAATGAGCAGAGAATTTGTCCCCGATACCTATTGATTCCTGTTTAGTGAAGGCTCCTTGATGCCACACACGGTCAAATGCAACCTTCATGTCAAGGGCTGACCTCTCAGCTCACCACTGAAACTCAGCTCTTTAGTTTGAGCCAAGTCTGTAATAAGGTCAGGAGCTGAGTGGCCCTGGGAGAACCTAAACTGGGCGTCACTGAGCAGTTAATGCTGAGCAGGTGCTGCCTGATAGCACTGTTAGTAACACTTGCATCACTTTACTGATGATTGAGAGCAGACTGATGGAGCAGGTTGGATTTGTCCTGCTATTTGTTTACAGGATATACCTGGGCAATTTTTAGCATTGTCAGGTAAATGTCAGTGTTGCAACTGCACTGGAAGAGCTTGGCTAGGGGAATGGCAGATTCTGGAACACAAGTCTTCGGTACTATTGCCAGAACGTTGTCAGGGTCTGTAGTTTTTGAATGTTTTCAATCACTTCTTGATATCATGTGGAGTGAATCCAATTAGCTGAAGACGGGTATTTGTGATTTTTGAGAAGGCAAAAATGGAGCATCTACTCGACACTTCCGGCTAAAGATTGCTGCAAATGCTTCAGCCTGATCATTTGCACTGATATGTTGGGCTCTTCCATCATTGAGGATGGGGATATTTGTGGAGCCTACTCCTCCAGTGAGTTGTTTAATTTTCCATCGCCATTCATGACTGATGTGGCTAGACTGCAGAGCTTAGGATCTGATCCGTTGGTTGTGGGACTGTTTAGATCTGCCTATCGCTTTTTGCTTATGCTGTTTGGCAGCTTCACCAGGTTGGCACCTCATTCTTAGTCTGGCACTGCTCCTTGCATGCCCTCTTGTACTCTCTGTTGAAACAGGATTGATCCCTTGGCTTGATGTTAATGGCTGGGTGGGAGATATACTGGGCCATGGGCTCGCAGATTGTACTGTGGTACAATTCAGCTGCTGTTGGTGGCCCAAAGTACCTCATGGATGCCCAGGCTTGAGTTGCTAGATCTTTTTGAAGTCTGTCTCATTTAGGCATGGTAATAGTGCCAACAACACAATGAAGGTGGGATTTTGTTCCCCACAAGGACTGTTCCAGCCTTGGGACACTATCTGTGCGGAGTTTGCACATTCTCCCCCATGTCTGCGTGGGTTTCTTCCAGGTGCTCTGGTTTCCTCCCACAGTCCAAAGATGTGCAGGTTAGGTGAATTGGTCATGCTAAATTGCCCACAATGTTGAGAAATGGGTAGGCTAGTGCATTAGTCAGGGCAAATGTAGAATAATAAGGTAGGGGAATGGGTCTGAGTGGGATACTCTTCGGAGGGTCATTGTGGATTTGTTGGGCCAAATGGCCTATTTCCACACTGTAGGCATTCTATGATTCTATGAGGACTGTACGGTGGTCATTAGTACCGATACTACCGTGGACAGATTCATTTGCAGCCGACAGATTGGTAAGGATGAGGTCAAGTATGTTTTTCCCTCTTTTGGTTCCCTCATTATCTGCCTCGGACCTAGTCTATTTCCTCCTATTTCTTTTAGGACATGACTACCTCAACCAGTAGTGCTGCTGCCGAGCTACTCGTGGTGGAGGATTTTGAAATCTCCACCTCGAGTACATTTTTCACCTTTCAGTGCTTTCCCCAAGTGTTGTTCAACACGGAGGAGTACTGATTCATCAGCTGAGGGAGGATAGTACGTGGCAATCAACAGAACGTTTTCTTGCCCATGTTTCACCTGAAGCCATGAGACATCATGGGGTCTGACCATCAAAACCATCAAGTATCCAGCTTGAGTCAAAGGCCTGGATGGTACTATATTGAAAGTAGGAACATCTCTCCTCCAATCCATGTGCATTGTTTTCCAGCATTCTGGATGATGTCATATATTCGCCCCGGGATGCAAAAATCTCTGAACCTTGCTTCATGTTGGGAAAAAAGGGAATAGATTTGGCTTAGATTAGATTAGATTACTTACAGTGTGGAAACAGGCCCTTCGGCCCAACAAGTCCACACCGACCCGCCGAAGCGCAACCCACCTATACTCCTACATTTACCCCTTTAACCTAACACTACGGGCAATTTAGCATGGCCAATTCACCTGACCTGCACATCTTTGGACTGTGGGAGGAAACCGGAGCACCCGGAGGAAACCCACGCAGACACGGGGAGAATGTGCAAACTCCACACAGTCAGTCGCCTGAGTCGGGAATTGAACCCGGGTCTCTGGCGCTGTGAGGCAGCAGTGCTAACCACTGTGCCACCGTGCCTTCATTGACCTTAAGTCAGAAAACGAGACTGAAAAGCTGGGCTCAGGATTGCTGCACTCTGAAATGGTCCTTTAAACCAAACCACTAACTAGTGATGGTTTGCAATATATGATAAGGGCTTTGGAACTGATATTAAGACAGTGTGATTGGAGGATAGCGACTGATCAGGCAATTATTGTGATTATGTAGCTTTTCAATATTTCACTGTGTGATGGACCAGACCAAAACCCCTTAAAACATGTCAAGGAGATAACTTAGATACTACCTTTATCTTATTTTAAAAACAAGTGCCAGGCATTGCATTCCAGATGCAATTTGATTGGTCAAACTATCAGGCTGAAGTAAAACACCCTTTATTCATGCACTATAGTTAAAGTATAAACAAAAACAAGTATTGGAATAACAAGTCCATTGGAAAACCTAACAGAATGCAAGATTATTTAACTACTAAACAACAACTGTTTCAATATAGTAACATCTTATAAACATGCCCTTAACAAGGGAAAATTCAGTAAAATAAATTGTTTCACATGCAATTCTAGCAGTAGGAAGCGAACCTAAGCTTTTAGCTGTAGCAAAGAGAGAGAGAGCTGAAACAGCTTTTACAACCCCAGCAGTGACTGAAAGCTAAACTAAAATATTTTGTTCCTGTTACAGCTTGGCCCCACCCATTCAGGCTGCTTCTATTTTTTCAACTGTAAAGAAAATCTGAAAACTTCACACATTGTTTACTTTATTGACTGGAATCAGATCACTCTGAAACTCCGTGTCAACCTCTCTTGAAGCCTTGGATTATCACAACAGAAGATTCTAACTCAATAACACAATTACATTGAGTAGAAACATCGTTTTGGGATGGTCCCATAATGACCAAGAGCAAGGAAGAGCCTTGAGACTAAGCTCTAGAACAAAGACTGAATTTTCAATAATATCAGAAGAAACTAGAAGTGTCAGCTTTGAAAGGAGGCTACTGAGGTATGATTTAAGAAAGTCATTAAAGACAGTAATAGGATAGGAAGTTTCAGTCTTAAATAATTCTGGAAATAATAGGACTAGATCAAAGCCACAACAATTCCAACTAAATGTACAATTTATTTAATTAAAACCATTGAAATGAAATAAAAATAAGTTGTATTGGAGACTGTAGATATGACTTAAAAACAAATTTGAAGAAATTATGTGAAATGGATACAGATGATGTACACCATATGCAACGGTTTATTGCATTATTGATCATTATGGATATCTGTCACTCTCTTGATTTGAAAATAAACACAATTTCTTCTAAAATACCCCTTGAAAAATATGCCTCATAACAGCTGAATTAGTGTTCTCATTGAAATCTATGGAAAATTAGGGTCTTATTCAACAACATTCCTGGTTGAAGATTCATAGATCTAAGTTATGATTAGGAAAGGAAGATGATTCCTTTTAGTACAGTGTGAATAAAGAAACCATGAAAAACAGCAGTTTCTAATGCAAATAAAGCAGCTTTAAACAAAAAAGGTCTGTGTACTGTTGGAAAGCAGAAAGAAATACCTTTGTATTTTTCTGTCCATGTTCAATGCAATGAGAGAGTAGATAGTGATTCATAAAAATCTAATGGAAAAAATATATCAACGATACCGTAGCCAACACTCCCCTGGTCTATCCTAAGGGAATGGAACTGTATTGAAGGATATGAACGAATGGAAAGAACTATTGCTTCAAATGCAAAGTTCACTGAAAAAAGCGCATGTTGATGGAAGTTGAAGAAAGTTGAATTTTATAAATGGACTGAGAAGCTCAACGTCAAAAGGTTCAATAAAGATTTGTCAAAACAATGGTTGAGTTACAAATTTGTGGACAGTCCATGGTGTTCCATGAAAAGAACATTACATTAAAACAACAGAAAATGATAGGGATTGACCAGGATGATGCCAGCAATGAAAGAAGGAGAAATTTGAGATAATGGGACTATTTCCATTGAAGCAGATAATGCCAATAATTTAAATTGTAAAGGCAAGTGAGTGAAGGCTAAAGAAAAATTTCCATTCTCCAACTAGACCATAAGGCTGCCGTCTCATTGGAGATAGATAACCAATTTTGGTTTAACCTGAGGGTCACCATACCTCAGGTGAGGGGAAAGGTTAAGGAACGTCTTTCATAGTAACCTCACACTTCACACCTTCATCAGTAATTGGCTTTTGCCCGAAACGTTGATTTTCCTGCTTCTCGGATGCTGCCTGACTGGCTGTGCTTTTCCAGTACCACCCTCATGTAGACTCTGATTTCCAGCATCTGTAGTCCTCACTTTTGCTTTGGAAATGAGCGACCACCTGTGAGGTTGAAATGACTGATGATGACATGATCACACATAATCCTCCTGTTACATCCTACATCCTCAACAAAAGCTGTTCTGATTAAGAAACCTCAAGTGATGTAAGCATGCACCTCTTGCTTCCAACAGCTACACAACAAGAGGAATTGATAGCACACTAACAGCTATTAGATCACATAGTGACAGGGTGTATAATTTAGTGGACAGCTGAGAGGTGGGTAAAGCATATGTTAAGACACTGGGCAAGGTAGGGGGCAAGACCATTGTAAATGCCAGTTTGCTAAAGGGGAGGTTACATAGAGGTTCTGCTGTTGAGGACTCTATTTAAAGAATCTCAGTTACCTCCTGCACATTAACAATGGATGTCAAACTATAAGATGTCGAAACTCTCTATTTCTCACGTAGGAAGAGCCTGATGGAAGGAAGTTCACAACTACAGTCACCTGCACTGTCATAGGTCATGTGGTCTTCGCTCTGCTCGGAGGTCTGAGGTGGGGCTACAGCATGTGACAGGCTTCAGTGAAATGCAAATACTTCACACTGATCATCTCCAAAAGAACTGCACCTTCAGCATCCTGGATGATATAACCTATTTATGGGAAACTTTCTCCCCATCCCCTTCCTGCCTGTTCTGGAAGTTGGACCTGCCCTAAGTGCCTTTTCTCCTTTGCCAGTGCCATACTGACTTCAGTGCAGAACTGTGGCTGAGAACATATATGTTATGCAAGCTGCATGAAGCCAGCACTAACTCCTTCACCACTCCCTCTAGCCTTTCGCTTAAAGAAATAAAAAGACGATCATTCAACAAACTTAACAGCAAGTGGATATCGGTCTTTGACCTGAAAGTGCCCAATAATTCTTAAAAACTGTGCAGGGGAAGACTTGTTTCTGAAACTGTTCACCAATGCATCAATAAGGAACAGTATTAACTTCCAAAATGGCAGTACTGGTTATCACACATATTGACTTAATGATGTGTTTATTCCACGTACCTCTAATGAGCATGCATTGCAATGTTCAATAAAAACTACATTCAAAATATGGGCATCATGCATCTGAACTTTACAACGTGTTGTTTTTGATGAAAGGTGATGATGAGATCACCAATTTTGCATTGTCACAAAGATACCATGTGAAGAACCCTTATCATTGTATTTGTGTTTGGAATGTATTATGTACTCCCACCGCAGACAAAGCTAATGCACCATGTGATCATTTCTTCAATGGGGAACGGTATTCAGAGTAAAACAGTCTGTTTCTCGCAATCTATACATTGCTGTTGTCCACATTTTACCAAAAATGAATGAAGCACTATCTTTCAACGTGTTTGGCATTCAAAATGAATGCTGCTGTACAGTGAACATAATGCCATAGATTAAACTAGTCCAAGCTTTGCACTGGCTATAGATTGTAGGATGATGAGTAACATGCACAGATTCCAAAATAGCCTAGTTAATCTGAAAGCTATTCCTCGGCATTGTCTATCCAATTCGTATTCATCGGCCAAGCTCATGTTTCATCACAGACGCAACTGCTATTCAAAGATCCCAAGATGGCCTGACTCTTGTTTTTTATTTGGCACAGGCAACTTGAACTTATTAATGGAACAAAAACTGTAAAGATGGAAACAATCAATTATCAGTTTGAAATTTGTGAATCAGTTTTAATTGTAACAGAATTGTTCAGTCATGCACCCAAAAAGTCAATCCCTGCAATGCTTCTGCATTTCATTGACAGTAGCATATAAAATATCCTTTTGTTTCAAAATACACAGGCTGACTCATACATAAACATTATCCCATTGCTTTACAAACAGAAAAAATTATGGCACAAAACTGAGCCACTCAGTCCAACTTGTCTGCATCCAGACTCAAATTCAAATTGGATATGCGACCCATGAGTATAATAGGGTACAACAAAAAGGAGACAATATATGAAAAAGCAAGGAAAGAAACCCAGATAAGGATAAGGAATGTGAAAAGGACTGACAAGGAAATTGTTTTCAATAAATATTAAGGAGAACAGCAAAGTATTCTATAAATGTATATCAGCAAAGTTAGGATTGACCATTTGTAGATGGGATGCTTGAGAGAAGAGGACAAAATGTAATGAGAGGTTAAAGGAATATGGCAGGAAGATTTTGGAAAGAAAAGAAAACTGACTAAATTTGCTTCCTTAATCTCCCTTAATTGTATCCTCAGTTAAAAATGACTCTAAGTTCTCTCTTCATTCACACAGAAGTTTCCTCACACAACATTTTTCTATCTCTCATGTGGTGAAATGTGCCTGCCATTAGAATTTAGATTTCAAAATAGTGGCGTGTGAGCATTAGTTATTTTTGTGAACTATTTAGCAAGTAACTAGGTCAGTTAATCTTTCCAGAACCATGACCCAATATGTGTCAGAGACGAAGGGACATGGAAGATGTATTGTAGGCTGCTGGGTTTATGACCAGGAGTGTAAACAGTGTGGGTTAGGATCTTATTTCTGCGTTAGTCATAAACAAGGACTGATATTGGCTCAGAAAACCAGGGATTAGAAGATTTGAACAATTTTGGGGGGGATCAGATGGAGTCAGTAACACAGATAATGGAGGAGTTATAAGCATGTTAACTCTTAAACTTCTGCCTGGCTGCAGCATGTATGTTGAATTTCTTTTCCACAATGAGGATAGAAACCATCATGAAGAGCAAGATCTAGCATGTGATTCATATGTGTAAAGATCTGCATTCTATCATGGTGGTCATGGTCTCAGTATAGCAGTTGCTAGGCAAGATGGGAATGAAGCACATGGACCTATCTCCCAGTATCCATTCTCCTTGAGACAGAGGGAGGTGCCAATGAAATGGAGGTTGCTCCAGGGACAAACTCAGAAGGAACTCCCAGGATGCCTGAGCACTTACCATCCACTCTGATCTCGCTGCAGATCCTAGAGTGGGCAAGGTCAAAGACAGTACCCTTGCACCGATGTAGGAGATCTCCAAGAGGCTGAAGGCCTCAAGCTCTCAGACTACTAGCGAACATGTTCCAAGGTTATTAATGTCATTGTACACAGCAGGGCACCAGTTTCAGCAGCCTGCCTCCTTATCAGCTGTTTAATTTTAGTGGGAATGTGAGAAAAATAAAGACCTAGGAGGGTACAATGTAGCATGGTGGAGACACTATAATACGATGCACATGCATATCGCATTATATTTTGCTCACTTGATGTTGCATATGCATTTGTTGAGAGGTTGATGCATCTTTGGAAGGTATATTGCATTCTCATACATCATGATTGGCAATCATTGCTCAACGAAAGCTACTTAGGGAGATCTCACTTGTGTAGGCAGCAATACGTTGTATTAGAAGTCAGTCGTTGTTAAATGGCAATGTGGATGATTTGTATTCTTGTGGGGATAAGGAATGACTAAACGTGCAAGATCTACTGGCCCTCCCATGCATGATGTGCCCAGGAGACTGGCTGAGGTCATTGGTGAGTGTGTGATTTGCTGCGCTGTTCGTGCATTCTTGCCGCTGTCACTATGGATGAGGAGTTGGAGAAATACTCATAACAGCTTCAAATATTTGTGAGTCAGTGAGAAATCTGTATCCTGCAGGACTCAGCATCGCTTTTCATCCTATGTGATAAAGACCTCATCTCCCTGAGTTTCTAAGGGGTAGAGCACATTGGCAGTGAGGTAGCTTTGGGTAGACACTGGCAAGAATGCACCCATGTTCAGAGCAGATGAAGAATTGCAGATGAGGTATTGATGATCTCGCAAGTTGAAGCTGAGATTGTCCTTGATAACCTTGGTAAATCTCTTTCCAGAGTTGCAATGATTTCTGTCTTCTTTTTCATTTTTCTCTCCATCATCATCTTCTGAGGAGGTTAACCACTGCTTCTTGTTGTCACAGAGCAATTCTTCTCCCCCTTTGCTGTGTAGCGTACAATAGACTGCAACATTACTGGATTAATGGTGCTGGAAGAGCACAGCAGTTCAGGCAGCATCCAAGGAGCTTCGAAATCAACGTTTCGGGCAAAAGCCCTTCAGGCCTTCGAAATGTCGATTTTGAAGCTCCTCGGATGCTGCCTGAACTGCTGTGCTCTTCCAGCACCACTAATCCAGAATCTGGCTTCCAGCATCTGCAGTCATTGTTTTTACCTCTGCAACATTAATGCACAACCTGTGAAACACTTATTGCAATGCTCAGCCTGGTCAATTAAGGCATGTAAAAGCATTGTCAGCAGCTTTATGGTCTGCTCTCTGCTTGTTCTGGTTGATCAGCATGCCACATTGTAATGTTTCTCAATGACTTACTGATGTGCCACATCATTAGAGGATAGCCCTTTCCACCCAGATCCAACCCAGCACTTATGCTGGGACCTCAAATAGCTGTGGCAAATGGGAGTTCTATAAAATGCATGAGTCATGACAGCTCTCCGAGAAACAAGCACACACAGTGTAATTCTTTGCCAATGGTCACAGACTAAATAAAATATTAAAGGAGTGAAAACCCTTCGGAGTGTTAATTGGAGCTGTCTGTTCCCACAGACCTTGAATGGCTGTCTGAGTGCAGTCAACACCCTGTGGCTATGGGAACCAGATAATGGTCGAGCAGCAACTGGTCTTGTCACCTAGCTATCAGCATCTATTGTGAGTTTAATGAATTTGTTGGCCCTTTTAAACAGTGCAGTTTTCACCCTCCTAATGCATTTATGTGTTGCAGGAAATGCCCATCTGGAGACCTGGAATGAGACACCTGTACAGGGGCTTAGGGCACAGTTATCTTGAGGTTGACTAGCATGGGATTCCTTCAAATCCAAAGCAGTCAGTAACCATCTCCTGAGAAAGCCTTAGCCATTTCCAGCATTGCCCATAAGATATAGAAGCAGATTAAGTCATTCGGCCCATTAAGTCTGTGCTGCCACATGATCATGGCTAATAGATTTCTCACTCACATTCTCCTGCCTTCCCTCCATAACCCTTGATCCCTTTATAAGTCAAGAACCTATCTATTTCTGTCATAAATACCCACAATGACTTGACCACCATAGCTCTCTACAGCAGAGTTCCACAGATTCACCACTCTCCCACTGAATAAATACCTCTTCATTCCAGTCCTAAAGAGTCATTCCCTGAGGGCTGTGCCCTCAGATCCTACTAGTGGAAACATCTTCTCCATGTCCACTCTATCCAGGCCTCTCAGCATTATGTAAGTTTCAATCAGATTCCCCCTCATCTTTCTCAACTCCATTGAGTACAGACCTGGAGTCATCATCCACTCTTTATGTGACAACTCCTTCATCTCTGGGATTATTCTTGTAAACCTCCTCTGGCACTTTCAAATGTCAACACATCCTTCCTTAGATAGGGAACCCAAAACTGCTCATTAGTAAGCAATAAATTCCTGCTCCTGTATGCTAGCCTTCTTGAAATGAAGGCTAACATTGGATTTGCCTTCCTACCTGCCAAGTGAACCTTCAGAAGCAGGAATCCTGAGTCCCTTTGTGCTTCAGATTCCTGCAACCTTTCTCCTGGTAGAAAATTGTCTCCATATCTTTTCTTTCTACCTCTCATGTTCCCACATTGTATTCCATCTGCCACTTCTTTGCCCACTCTCCTAACCTATCTAAGCCATTCTGTAGCTTTCCTGCCTCCTCAACACTACCTGTCCCTCCACCTATTTGTGTGTCATCTGCAAACATAGCAAAAATGCCCTCAGTTCCTTCATCCCGATTGTTAATGCACATCGCAAGCAGTTGTGATCCCAATACCGACCCCACAGAAGTCCACCGGTCACTGGCTGTTATCCTGAAAAAGACACCTTTTACCCACTGTCAGCCTTGTGCCAGTCAGCTAATCCTCTAACCTTGTCACTAACAGCATGGGATCTTACCTTATTCAGAAGCCTCCTGTGTTGCACCTTGTCAAAGGCTTTCTGGAAATCCAAATACATCACATCCATTGACTCTCCTTCATCTAACCTGCTCATTACCTCTGCAAAGAATTCTAGCAGATTTGTCAGGCATGACCTCCCTTAATGATGCCACGCTAACTCAGCCCTATTTTACCATGCACTTCCAAGAACTCTGCAAACTCATCCTTGAGAATGCCCCTTCGACATCTGGAGCTATTTGCTGATCTGATTTAGGCCTACACTCTCTGGAATTTAGAAGAATGAGGGGAGATCAAACTGAGATATTCAAGACAATAAATGTACAGATAAAGTAAACATGGAGCAGATGCCTCCTCTTGTGCAGCATTCTAGGTGAGAGGTCATAGTCGTAGGATAAGGGATAGCAAATTTAAAGCAGAGTTGAAGAGAAACTACTTCTCCAAAAGGGTTGTGAATCTCTGGAATTCACTCCCCCAAAGTGTGGTGGAAGCTGGGATAGTAAGTAAATTTAAGGAAGAGTTAGACAGATTATTAATTGATAATGGGTTGAAGGGCTATGGGGAGAAGGTGAGAAAGTGGGGGTGAGGAGCATATCAGCCATGGTTGAATGGCGGAGTAGACTCGATGGGCTGAATGGCCTAATTCTGCTCCTATATCTTATGAACTCATGAACATGGGTTGGCGTACCAATTTTAAAAAAAGTTGATGATGGCCATGGGTGCTTTCATCCTGACCTCTATCCCTCTCTGCTATTGCCTGCTGATGGCCTGTGCTGCATGTTGATTCTCAGCCGTTGTCCTCCTCCAGTGAATTCTCTCCTCCATTGCACAGTGTTACATTTATTTTTGGTGTGTGAAACCTATTGTGAAGTGAACTGTATTAAACAAATGGGTAAACATATGAGCACCTCTGTTAACATAGTGTCCACTCTTAACATAACTGTATTTGACCAGTGGAAATGAATGACCCTACCATGAGCCTCTCAACTGCTTCCATCCCATAGCGGCCTCCATGCAACCATAGAAACATTGAGATATTACAACACAGAAAGAGACCATTCAGCCCATTTTGTTGCTAAGTACATGAGGTCACCCATTCTAACCGTAATTGCCAGCACCTGGTCCGTAGTCTTATAGGTTCAGTACTTCAGGTGCATAGCCAGGTTCCTTTGAAATGAATCAAGGATTTCCACCTCATAAAACTGACGTCTTAGCATTTTATTCAACATATAAAGTCTCTGTTAGTCCTTTACCTTTTAAGTACTGCGTGGTTGCCTTAGGCTCAAAAATCCAGTCAAAGAAGAGTGTACACACTTCCAACAAGAGGGGTTACAAAGCTATATTTGTAAAAAGGCCTGTGTGAGTGCATCTAGTGACTGGAGGCAGCATTTAAAGTAGGCATATCACAATGTAAATCAGTATGCAATTCTAATTTAAAACAAGCGCTGCAATTTTCCAACTGCACAGTCCAGCCAAAATCTTGACTTAACATCCAGCTGAACATGCTATTAAGTACAATGAGGAATCTACAGCAATGCTACACAAAGGGACCTTTAAAACGTCTACAGATCATTTGCTATTACATCTGCCTGCTGGTGTGATTGGATGTGATTTTTGAGCTTTCTAATACTTGGCTAATGATTAGATAGTCTATGTGAATTTTGGCAAGTGCTGAAGCTCACTTTTGTTCATTTGTGACATGGATTGGCTTAGTAGGGCTTGCTTTGGAAACTGGCCGTCACTGGGAGAATGCAGAGACTGCAGGCTGAAGAAGAGAAGGAGGAGGACTAGGGTTGAGAACTGTCAGCAAGAGGCCACATCATCCCAGGGACTTTAGGGAGTAGTTAGCTTCCGTGAAATTTAGTGAGGACCGATATTTGCAACATCATAACGAAGGAGATTGTTACTGCCAACTGCTGGAACCTGAAATTAGAGCAAGAACAGTCTTGCTCAATAGGCTATCAAGGTGACCGTGATTGTTATCTGATTCCTTCCGAGCTGCTGCTCAAATAAAACAGCGACATCACACAGTAGGCTAGAGTTTCAATAGTTTAATGATTTTTGAATGGTGAGAGCAATAGATTATGCTTTAACCAGACCTATTGGAAAACCAAGGACATGAGTTTTCACTTTTTAGGGAGCTTAACAAATCCTATCCTCTTCATTAAGTCTGAATTAATTAACTTCCATTTTGATCTTTGGGTCCTTGGTGTTGTGAGGTTGCACAAACCTTTGTCGTTTTTTTCACAAAATTCACATCTTGCAGATTAAATAATTGCTTAAAGGGACATTGCCTTTGGTATGTGTGTGCTACACAATCGTTTCCAGCTGAACTCAGCTCTGTTGAAGTGTTCAACTTCAGCAAGATTCATTGCCCAAATTTGTTGCAGTGGCCAAATATACATCTGGCTGTCTGACAGCACAACAGATGTGGAAAGGACATTCTCCATTTATTTATTCTCTTGTGGGACAATAGGAGAACTTCACAGGAGACTTTCTAAAACAGCTAGCTGACATTCAAGTGTATGAAAGTGTAGTGCATATTAAATTGTGTGACTGTCTGGACCCTAATTAACTAGGCTTTCGCTTCATTCAATAATATTGAAATAAGCCAAGAATTATTGAAATGAAAAATCCAAAATTTTCATTAAACGAGATAAAAAGCTTTGTAATCTTCCTTGTAAATGAGTGACTGTAACAGTAATAGTCAGATAGAATGTAAAATAGACCAAGAGTGAACAGCAATATTGTCATTTATGGATCAAGATCATTCTCCAGGTGACTGACCTTAGCACTGCTGCCTCACAGTGCCAGGGACCTGGGTTTGATTCCAGCCTTGGATGACTGTATGAAGTTTGCATGTTCTCCTCATGTCTGTATGGGTTTTTGTCCAGTGCTCCAGTTTCCTCCCACAGCACATTAGGTGCCTGGTCATGCTAAACTACCCCTCAGTCTCCAAGGATGTGCAGGCTAGGTGAGTGAGCCCTAGTAAATGTGGGGTGAGGGTGTGGGTTGGATCTGAGTGGGATGCTCTTTGGAGTGTCAGTGCAGACTCGATGGACTGAATGGCCTCTTTCTGCATTGTAGGGATTCTAAGACTTTGTTATCCATACACTGTGTATTGAATCCACACAAAGCGATGGTTGAAAGTTGAAGCCTACCCATATTACTCAGGTGAATACTGTTAAAATCAAATGTATGCAAAATGTTATATTATTCTGGTCAAAACTGGACATTTCTTTCTCTGCTTTATTATGGTCACCCAATCTTTAAATTCAAACCCCTTTGAATTTATCATAGCCTGCAATTAACCACTGAAGTTTTAATGCAGAATAGCAGTTTCTCAGGTTTCTAATAAACTTGTCTACTACTGCACAAAATGCTTCCTTACATCTGGTGTTGTTTTATTCTTACACAATACCAAGCAATCGGTCCCAGGTGTTGTACTAAGGACAGAGAGTTTGGATCTCTGTTTAATATCTGGACATCCTAAGAGCTTTCATAAAATTCAGCTACTTCCTGATGTTGTCCAAATCACCTCCTCAACGTCAACCATTTTAGAATAAAACTTTGTTGCAGTTAAAAAGTATTTACCCCTCCAGCCATCCCAACACATGGGAGTTAAGCTGTAAATATCTATTAAGCCTGTGGCAGTAAAACTGCTGAAACCCAAAAGAGATGACTTTTAATTTGAACCATTTAGAAGGATACATTGTTGAATATAGTGAATTTGATGGAATTTTCAGTCTGGTGAGCTGCAATGGCTGGGAATGGGCTTGAAATACACTCATGAGAATGAGCAACTCTCAAGGGAGAACACAATGGAATGTGCCGACCTTGTCTCTAAAATAAAATTTCAAATATAAACCAAAAAGTAACTCTTTACTTCTATGCTTTACATTTGCTCTGAGTGTATTGATATAAATTTCAGGTAGCAATCAAGCATAAGCACCAGTCATATTCCATTTTGAAGGCTCTTACTTTGGCCATGGCTTGTTTATCTTCATATTAAATGTAGTGGATTGGAGTCCAAGGAATACTTGGCACTTACACATGACTGGTACAAATGCAAATACTGGCAGGTACCACGACTATAAAATCATTGAAAGTATTAGGCAGAGGTGGTGAGTGAGGTTTTGAGAAAGGGAAACAATGGAGTGAGTTTACCTTGGAGAGAAATTCATAAACGTCTTAACACCTCTGAAATGAAGTGCTGGCCAAAAAGGTCAATTGGTCACGTTCTTAATTCAGCAGCAATTAAAGGCCTTACCTGATCGACTCTTAAGGACTTCAACCGACTACTTTCCAAATACCTGCCTCCCAGTCAGCAAAAAAGATGGATACTTCCCTGACTGAGCACCCATGGCATGCTGGATTCCCTGAGACGTATGCCTGGTCCAGCGGACTGAGGATCCAGAAGGTGACCCAATTTGCTTGTGTCAAAACCTTTCATAATCTCTCAGCTCTTAAAGATTTGCTGGTGAATTAGCTCGCTGGTGGCAGTGGCAAGTTAGTGACTGGCTAACACACACTTTAAACAAAAAAAAGGGAAAATCAACTCTTTCCTGTGTTATCTAACAGAGCAGATGACGTGATGGAAGGAAATGAACCCTCTACTGGTTGAAATGTTCTTTGTAATAGTCATCATGAAAATGGCATTGCTGCCATCTGAAGTAGGAGAGTGGACCAAAATTACAACATGGACCTCCAGTACACGTCACAGATGACTGAGAAGCGGTAACACTCAAAGAAGGGCCATTATAATTGGCACCACCAGTTATTCCTGAAAATGATACGGCAGGCATTCAGAAATCAGAGGTGGGTGAATGGGCACATTAGAGAACTCATGGCTCACTTTGTGCAATTTCAGGATGGACATGAAGTTGTAAATTGGAGTCAGATGTTGTTTAGAGGGTCAGACTTGCAATTACAGGTCCAGACAGGTGCACTGTGCACACTCCACTCATTTCCCTATTTGCAAAATAGCCTAACCAAATGTCTTTAATAGTACTGATGGAGGCTGAGCCACCTCCAAAATGAGAAAGGTTTATTGAGCAGACATTCTCTTAATCAGTCTGGTTTGGACTGGCCAGTGAGCAGCTCCGCTAGTGTGGAGAACCTTCACATTGATAATCACATTCAGCACCTTCCCCAGTGTGGAGAACCTTGAAATTGTGAAACACATTCAGCATCTCTCACAGTGTGGAGAACCTTCACATTGTGAACCACATTCAGCATCTCCCCCAGTGTGGAGAACCTTCAAATTGTGTACTACATTCAGCATCTTCCCCAGTGTGGCGACCTTCACATTGAGTACCACATTCAGCATCTCTCCCAGTGTGGAGAACCTTCACATTGAGTACCACATTCAGCATCTTCCCCAGTGTGGAGAACCTTCACATTGAGTACCACATTCAGCATCTTCCCCAGTGTGGAGAACCTTCACATTGAGTACCACATTTAGCATCTCTCCCAGTGTGGAGAACCTTCACATTGAGTATCACATTCAGCATCTCACTCAATAAGGGGAACCTTAACATTGAGTACCACATTTAGCATCTCTCCCAGTGTGGAGAACCTTCACATTGAGTACCACATGCAGCATCTTCCCCAGTGTGGAGAACCTGCACATTGAGTACCACATTCAGCACCTCCCCCCGTGTGGAGAGACTTCACATTGAGTACCACATTCAGCATGTCTCCCAATAAGGGGAACCTTCACATTGAGTACCACATTCAGCATCTCCCCCAGTGTGTGGAGAACCTTCACATTGAGTACCACATTCAGCAGGTCTCCCAATAAGGGGAACCTTCAGAGTTTGTACCACATTCAGCATCTCTCCCAGTGTGGAGAACCTTCACATTGAATACCACATTCAGCATCTCTCCCAGTGTGGAGAACCTTTACATTGAATACCACATTCAGCATGTCACCCAATAAGGGGAGGCTTCACATTGAGTATCACATTCAGCATCTCTCCCAGTGTGGAGAACCTACACATTGAGTACCACATGCAGCATCTTCCCCAGTGTGGAGAACCTTCACATTGAGGACCACATTCAGCATCTCTCCCAGTGTGGAGAACCTCCAGATTGAGAAAAACATTCAGCATCTCCCCCAGTGTGGAGAACCTTCACATTGAGTACCACATTCAGCATCTACCCCAGTGTGCAGAACCTGCACATTGAGTACCACATTGAGCATCTCTTCTAATAAGGAGAAACTTCACATCGAGTATCACATTCAGCATCTCGTCCAATAAGGAGAACCTTCACATAGAGTACCACGTTCAGCATCTCTCCCAGTTTGGAGAACCTTCACATTGAGTACCACATTCAGCATCTTCCCCAGGGGGGAGAACCTTCACATTGAGTACCACATTCAGCATCTCCCCCAGTGTGGCGAACCTCCACATTGAGTACCACATTCAGCATCTTCCCCAGGGGGGAGAACCTTCACATTGAGTACCACATTCAGCATCTCCCCCAGTGTGGCGAACCTTCACATTGAGTACCACATTAAGCATTTCTCCCAGTTTGGAGAACCTTCACATTGAGTACCACATTCAGCATCTTCCCCAGGGGGGAGAACCTTCACATTGAGTACCACATTCAGCATCTCCCCCAGTGTGGCGAACCTCCACATTGAGTACCACATTCAGCATCTTCCCCAGGGGGGAGAACTTTCACATTGAGTACCACATTCAGCATCTCCCCCAGTGTGGCGAACCTTCACATTGAGTACCACATTAAGCATTTCTCCCAGCGTGGAGAACCTTCACATTGAGTACCACATTAAGCATTTCTCCCAGCGTGAAGAACCTTCACATTGAGTACCACATTAAGCATTTCTCCCAGCGTGGAGAACCTTCACATTGAGTACCACATTCACCATCTTCCCCAGTGTGGAGAACCTTCACATTGAGGACCACATTCAGCATCTCCCCCAGTGTGCAGGACCTTCACATTGAGTACCACATTCAGCAACTCCCCCAGTGTGGAGAACCTTCACATTGTGTACCACATTCAGCATCTTCCCCAGTGTGGCGAACCTCCACATTGAGTACCACATTCAGCATCTCCCCCAGTGTGGAGGACCTTCACATTGAGTACCACATTCAGCAACTCCCCCAGTGTGGAGAACCTTCACATTGTGTACCACATTCAGCATCTCCCCCAGTGTGGCGAACCTCCACATTGAGTACCACATTAAGCATCTCTCCCAGTGTGGAGAACCGTCACATTGAGTACCACATTCAGCATCTCTCCCAGTGTGGAGAACCGTCACATTGTGTACCACATTCAGCATCTCCCCCAGTGTGGAGGACCTTCACATTGAGTACCACATTCAGCATCTCTCCCAGTGTGGCGAACCTCCACATTGAGTACCACATTCAGCATCTCCCACAGTGTGGAGGACCTTCACATTGAGTACCACATTCAGCAACTCCCCCAGTGTGGAGAACCTTCACATTGTGTACCACATTCAGCATCTCCCCCAGTGTGGAGAACCTTCACATTGAGTACCACATTCAGCAACTCCCCCAGTGTGGAGAACCTTCACATTGTGTACCACATTCAGCATGTCTCCCAGTGTGGAGAACCTTCACATTGAGTACCACATTCAGCAGCTCCCCCAGTGTGGAGAACCGTCACATTGAGTACCACATTCAGCATCTCTTCCAATAAGGAGAACCTTCACATTGAGTACCACATTCAGCATCTCTCCCAGCGTGGAGAACCTTCACATTGAGTACCACATTCAGCAGCTCCCCCAGTGTGGAGAACCGTCACATTGAGTACCACATTCAGCAGCTCACCCAGTGTGGAGAACCTTCACATTGAGTACCACATTCAGCACCTCTCCCAGTGTGGAGAACCCTCACATTGAGTACCACATTCAGCATCTTCCCCAGTGTGGCGACCTTCACATTGAGTACCACATTCAGCACCTCCCCCAGTGTGGAGAACCTTCACATCGTGTAACACATTCAGCATCTCCCCCAGTGTGGAGAACCGTCACATTGAGTACCACGTTCAGCATCTCTCCCAGTTTGGAGAACATCCACATTGAGTACCAAATTCAGCATCTCTTCCAATAAGGAGAACCTTCACATTGAGTACCACAGTCAGCATCTCCCCCAGTGTGGCGAACCTTCACATTGAGTACCACATGAAGCATTTCTTCCAGCGTGGAGAACCTTCACATTGAGTACCACATTCAGCAATTCCCCCAGTGTGGAGAACCTTCACATTGAGAACCACATTCAGCATCTCCCCCAGTGTGGCGAACCTCCACATTGAGTACCACATGCAGCATCTCCCCCAGTGTGGAGAACCTCCAGATTGAGAAAAAGATTCAGCATCTCCCCCAGTGTGGAGAACCTTCACATTAAGTACAACATTCTGCACCTCTCCCAGTGTGGAGAACTTTCACATTGAGTACCACATTCAGCATCTCCCCCAGAGTGGTGAACCGTCATATTGAGTACCTTATTAAGCATTTCTCCCAGCGTGGAGAACCTTCACATTGAGTACCACATTCAGCATCTCCCCCAGTGTGGCGAACCTTCACATTGAGTACCTTATTAAGCATTTCTCCCAGCGTGGAGAACCTTCACATTGAGTACCACATTCAGCATCTCCCCCAGTATGGAGAACCTTCACATTGAGTACCACATTCAGCATCTTCCCCAGTGTGGAGAACCTTCACATTGAGTACCACATTCAGCATCTCCCCCAGTGTGCAGGACCTTCACATTGAGTACCACATTCAGCACCTCTCCCAGTGTGGAGAACCTTCACATTGAGTACCACATTCAGCATCTTCCCCAGTGTGGCGACCTTCACATTGAGTATCACATTCAGCATCTCACTCAATAAGGGGAACCTTAACATTGAGTACCACATTTAGCATCTCTCCCAGTGTGGAGAACCTTCACATTGAGTACCACATGCAGCATCTTCCCCAGTGTGGAGAACCTGCACATTGAGTACCACATTCAGCACCTCCCCCCGTGTGGAGAGACTTCACATTGAGTACCACATTCAGCATGTCTCCCAATAAGGGGAACCTTCACATTGAGTACCACATTCAGCATCTCCCCCAGTGTGTGGAGAACCTTCACATTGAGTACCACATTCAGCAGGTCTCCCAATAAGGGGAACCTTCAGAGTTTGTACCACATTCAGCATCTCTCCCAGTGTGGAGAACCTTCACATTGAATACCACATTCAGCATCTCTCCCAGTGTGGAGAACCTTTACATTGAATACCACATTCAGCATGTCACCCAATAAGGGGAGGCTTCACATTGAGTATCACATTCAGCATCTCTCCCAGTGTGGAGAACCTACACATTGAGTACCACATGCAGCATCTTCCCCAGTGTGGAGAACCTTCACATTGAGTACCACATTCAGCATCTCTCCCAGTGTGGAGAACCTCCAGATTGAGAAAAACATTCAGCATCTCCCCCAGTGTGGAGAACCTTCACATTGAGTACCACATTCAGCATCTACCCCAGTGTGCAGAACCTGCACATTGAGTACCACATTGAGCATCTCTTCTAATAAGGAGAAACTTCACATCGAGTATCACATTCAGCATCTCGTCCAATAAGGAGAACCTTCACATAGAGTACCACGTTCAGCATCTCTCCCAGTTTGGAGAACCTTCACATTGAGTACCACATTCAGCATCTTCCCCAGGGGGGAGAACCTTCACATTGAGTACCACATTCAGCATCTCCCCCAGTGTGGCGAACCTCCACATTGAGTACCACATTCAGCATCTTCCCCAGGGGGGAGAACCTTCACATTGAGTACCACATTCAGCATCTCCCCCAGTGTGGCGAACCTTCACATTGAGTACCACATTAAGCATTTCTCCCAGTTTGGAGAACCTTCACATTGAGTACCACATTCAGCATCTTCCCCAGGGGGGAGAACCTTCACATTGAGTACCACATTCAGCATCTCCCCCAGTGTGGCGAACCTCCACATTGAGTACCACATTCAGCATCTTCCCCAGGGGGGAGAACTTTCACATTGAGTACCACATTCAGCATCTCCCCCAGTGTGGCGAACCTTCACATTGAGTACCACATTAAGCATTTCTCCCAGCGTGGAGAACCTTCACATTGAGTACCACATTAAGCATTTCTCCCAGCGTGAAGAACCTTCACATTGAGTACCACATTAAGCATTTCTCCCAGCGTGGAGAACCTTCACATTGAGTACCACATTCACCATCTTCCCCAGTGTGGAGAACCTTCACATTGAGGACCACATTCAGCATCTCCCCCAGTGTGCAGGACCTTCACATTGAGTACCACATTCAGCAACTCCCCCAGTGTGGAGAACCTTCACATTGTGTACCACATTCAGCATCTTCCCCAGTGTGGCGAACCTCCACATTGAGTACCACATTCAGCATCTCCCCCAGTGTGGAGGACCTTCACATTGAGTACCACATTCAGCAACTCCCCCAGTGTGGAGAACCTTCACATTGTGTACCACATTCAGCATCTCCCCCAGTGTGGCGAACCTCCACATTGAGTACCACATTAAGCATCTCTCCCAGTGTGGAGAACCTTCACATTGAGTACCACATTCAGCAACTCCCCCAGTGTGGAGAACCTTCACATTGTGTACCACATTCAGCATGTCTCCCAGTGTGGAGAACCTTCACATTGAGTACCACATTCAGCAGCTCCCCCAGTGTGGAGAACCGTCACATTGAGTACCACATTCAGCATCTCTCCCAGTGTGGAGAACCGTCACATTGTGTACCACATTCAGCATCTCCCCCAGTGTGGAGGACCTTCACATTGAATACCACATTCAGCAACTCACCCAGTGTGGAGAACCTTCACATTGTGTACCACATTCAGCATCTCCCCCAGTGTGGCGAACCTCCACATTGAGTACCACATTCAGCATCTCCCACAGTGTGGAGGACCTTCACATTGAGTACCACATTCAGCAACTCCCCCAGTGTGGAGAACCTTCACATTGTGTACCACATTCAGCATCTCCCCCAGTGTGGAGAACCTTCACATTGAGTACCACATTCAGCAACTCCCCCAGTGTGGAGAACCTTCACATTGTGTACCACATTCAGCATGTCTCCCAGTGTGGAGAACCTTCACATTGAGTACCACATTCAGCAGCTCCCCCAGTGTGGAGAACCGTCACATTGAGTACCACATTCAGCATCTCTTCCAATAAGGAGAACCTTCACATTGAGTACCACATTCAGCATCTCTCCCAGCGTGGAGAACCTTCACATTGAGTACCACATTCAGCAGCTCCCCCAGTGTGGAGAACCGTCACATTGAGTACCACATTCAGCAGCTCACCCAGTGTGGAGAACCTTCACATTGAGTACCACATTCAGCACCTCTCCCAGTGTGGAGAACCCTCACATTGAGTACCACATTCAGCATCTTCCCCAGTGTGGCGACCTTCACATTGAGTACCACATTCAGCACCTCCCCCAGTGTGGAGAACCTTCACATCGTGTAACACATTCAGCATCTCCCCCAGTGTGGAGAACCGTCACATTGAGTACCACGTTCAGCATCTCTCCCAGTTTGGAGAACATCCACATTGAGTACCAAATTCAGCATCTCTTCCAATAAGGAGAACCTTCACATTGAGTACCACATTCAGCATCTCCCCCAGTGTGGCGAACCTTCACATTGAGTACCACATTAAGCATTTCTTCCAGCGTGGAGAACCTTCACATTGAGTACCACATTCAGCAATTCCCCCAGTGTGGAGAACCTTCACATTGAGAACCACATTCAGCATCTCCCCCAGTGTGGCGAACCTCCACATTGAGTACCACATGCAGCATCTCCCCCAGTGTGGAGAACCTCCAGATTGAGAAAAACATTCAGCATCTCCCCCAGTGTGGAGAACCTTCACATTAAGTACAACATTCTGCACCTCTCCCAGTGTGGAGAACTTTCACATTGAGTACCACATTCAGCATCTCCCCCAGAGTGGTGAACCGTCATATTGAGTACCTTATTAAGCATTTCTCCCAGCGTGGAGAACCTTCACATTGAGTACCACATTCAGCATCTCCCCCAGTGTGGCGAACCTTCACATTGAGTACCTTATTAAGCATTTCTCCCAGCGTGGAGAACCTTCACATTGAGTACCACATTCAGCATCTCCCCCAGTGTGGAGAACCTTCACATTGAGTACCACATTCAGCATCTTCCCCAGTGTGGAGAACCTTCACATTGAGTACCACATTCAGCATCTCCCCCAGTGTGCAGGACCTTCACATTGAGTACCACATTCAGCACCTCTCCCAGTGTGGAGAACCTTCACATTGAGTACCACATTCAGCATCTTCCCCAGTGTGGCGACCTTCACATTGAGTCCCACATTCAGCATCTCCCCCAGTGTGGAGTACCACATTCAGCATCTTCCCCATTGTGGCGAACCTCCAATTGAGTACCACATTAAGCATATACCCCAGTGTGGAGAACCGTCACATTGAGTACCACGTTCAGCATCTCTCCCAGTTTGGAGAACCTTCACATTGTGTACCACATTCAGCATGTCTCCCAGTGTGGAGAACCTTCACATTGAGTACCACATTCAGCATCTCTCCCAGTTTGGAGAATCTTCACATTGAGTACCACATTCAGCATCTCACTCAATAAGGGGAACCTTAACATTGAGTACCACATTTAGCATCTCTCCCAGTGTGGAGAACCTTCACATTGAGTACCACATGCAGCATCTTCCCCAGTGTGGAGAACCTGCACATTGAGTACCACATTCAGCACCTCCCCCCGTGTGGAGAGACTTCACATTGAGTACCACATTCAGCATGTCTCCCAATAAGGGGAACATTCACATTGAGTACCACATTCAGCATCTCCCCCAGTGTGTGGGGAACCTTCACATTGAGTACCACATTCAGCAGGTCTCTCAATAAGGGGAACCTTCAGATTTTCTACCACATTCAGCATCTCTCCCAGTGTGGAGAACCTTCACATTGAATACCACATTCAGCATCTCTCCCAGTGTGGAGAACCTTTACATTGAGTACCACATTCAGCATGTCACCCAATAAGGGGAGGCTTCACATTGAGTATCACATTCAGCATCTCTCCCAGTGTGGAGAACCTACACATTGAGTACCACATGCAGCATCTTCCCCAGTGTGGAGAACCTTCACATTGTGTACCACATTCAGCATCTCTCCCAGTGTGGAGAACCTCCAGATTGAGAAAAACATTCAGCATCTCCCCCAGTGTGGAGAACCTTCACATTGAGTACCACATTCAGCATCTACCCCAGTGTGCAGAACCTGCACATTGAGTACCACATTGAGCATCTCTTCTAATAAGGAGAAACTTCACATCGAGTACCACATTCAGCATCTCGTCCAATAAGGAGAACCTTCACATAGAGTACCACGTTCAGCATCTCTCCCAGTTTGGAGAACCTTCACATTGAGTACCACATTCAGCATCTTCCCCAGTGGTGAGAACCTTCACATTGAGTACCACATTCAGCATCTCCCCCAGTGTGGCGAACCTCCACATTGAGTACCACATTCAGCATCTTCCCCAGGGGGGAGAACCTTCACATTGAGTACCACATTCAGCATCTCCCGCAGTGTGGCGAACCTTCACATTGAGTACCACATTAAGCATTTCTCCCAGTTTGGAGAACCTTCACATTGAGTACCACATTCAGCATCTTCCCCAGGGGGGAGAACCTTCACATTGAGTACCACATTCAGCATCTCCCCCAGTGTGGCGAACCTCCACATTGAGTACCACATTCAGCATCTTCCCCAGGGGGGAGAACCTTCACATTGAGTACCACATTCAGCATCTCCCCCAGTGTGGCGAACCTTCACATTGAGTACCACATTAAGCATTTCTCCCAGCGTGGAGAACCTTCACATTGAGTACCACATTCAGCAACTCCCCCAGTGTGGAGAACCTTCACATTGAGAACCACATTCAGCATCTCCCCCAGTGTGGCGAACCTCCACATTGAGTACCACATGCTGCATCTCCCCCAGTGTGGAGAACCTCCAGATTGAGAAAAACATTCAGCATCTCCCCCAGTGTGGAGAACCTTCACATTAAGTACAACATTCTGCACCTCTACCAGTGTGGAGAACTTTCACATTGAGTACCACATTCAGCATCTCCCCCAGAGTGGTGAACCGTCATATTGAGTACCTTATTAAGCATTTCTCCCAGCGTGGAGAACCTTCACATTGAGTACCACATTCAGCATCTCCCCCAGTGTGGCGAACCTTCACATTGAGTACCTTATTAAGCATTTCTCCCAGCGTGGAGAACCTTCACATTGAGTACCACATTCAGCATCTCCCCCAGTGTGGAGAACCTTCACATTGAGTACCACATTCAGCATCTTCCCCAGTGTGGAGAACCTTCACATTGAGTACCACATTCAGCACCTCTCCCAGTGTGGAGAACCTTCACATTGAGTACCACATTCAGCATCTTCCCCAGTGTGGCGACCTTCACATTGAGTACCACATTCAGCATCTCCACCAGTGTGGAGTACCACATTCAGCATCTTCCCCATTGTGGCGAACCTCCAATTGAGTACCACATTAAGCATATACCCCAGTGTGGAGAACCGTCACATTGAGTACCACGTTCAGCATCTCTCCCAGTTTGGAGAACCTTCACATTGTGTACCACATTCAGCATGTCTCCCAGTGTGGAGAACCTTCACATTGAGTACCACATTCAGCATCTCTCCCTGTTTGGAGAATCTTCACATTGAGTACCACATTCAGCATCTCACTCAATAAGGGGAACCTTAACATTGAGTACCACATTTAGCATCTCTCCCAGTGTGGAGAACCTTCACATTGAGTACCACATGCAGCATCTTCCCCAGTGTGGAGAACCTGCACATTGAGTACCACATTCAGCACCTCCCCCCGTGTGGAGAGACTTCACATTGAGTACCACATTCAGCATGTCTCCCAATAAGGGGAAACTTCACATTGAGTACCACATTCAGCATCTCCCCCAGTGTGTGGAGAACCTTCACATTGAGTACCACATTCAGCAGGTCTCTCAATAAGGGGAACCTTCAGATTTTCTACCACATTCAGCATCTCTCCCAGTGTGGAGAACCTTCACATTGAATACCACATTCAGCATCTCTCCCAGTGTGGAGAACCTTTACATTGAATACCACATTCAGCATGTCACCCAATAAGGGGAGGCTTCACATTGAGTATCACATTCAGCATCTCTCCCAGTGTGGAGAACCTACACATTGAGTACCACATGCAGCATCTTCCCCAGTGTGGAGAACCTTCACATTGAGTACCACATTCAGCATCTCTCCCAGTGTGGAGAACCTCCAGATTGAGAAAAACATTCAGCATCTCCCCCAGTGTGGAGAACCTTCACATCGAGTACCACATTCAGCATCTCGTCCAATAAGGAGAACCTACACATAGAGTGCCACGTTCAGCATCTCTCCCAGTTTGGAGAACCTTCACATTGAGTACCACATTCAGCATCTTCCCCAGTGGGGAGAACCTTCACATTGAGTACCACATTCAGCATCTCCCCCAGTGTGGCGAACCTCCACATTGAGTACCACATTAAGCATTTCTCCCAGTTTGGAGAACCTTCACATTGAGTACCACATTCAGCATCTTCCCCAGGGGGGAGAACCTTCACATTGAGTACCACATTCAGCATCTCCCCCAGTGTGGCGAACCTTCACATTGAGTACCACATTAAGCATTTCTCCCAGTTTGGAGAACCTTCACATTGAGTACCACATTCAGCATCTTCGCCAGGGGGGAGAACCTTCACATTGAGTACCACATTCAGCATCTCCCCCAGTGTGGCGAACCTCCACATTGAGTACCACATTCAGCATCTTCCCCAGGGGGGAGAACCTTCACATTGAGTACCACATTCAGCATCTCCCCCAGTGTGGCGAACCTTCACATTGAGTACCACATTAAGCATTTCTCCCAGCGTGGAGAACCTTCACATTGAGTACCACATTCAGCAACTCCCCCAGTGTGGAGAACCTTCACATTGAGAACCACATTCAGCATCTCCCCCAGTGTGGCGAACCTCCACATTGAGTACCACATGCAGCATCTCCCCCAGTGTGGAGAACCTCCAGATTGAGAAAAACATTCAGCATCTCCCCCAGTGTGGAGAACCTTCACATTAAGTACAACA
Source organism: Chiloscyllium plagiosum (assembly GCF_037043375.1). Taxonomy (NCBI): domain Eukaryota; kingdom Metazoa; phylum Chordata; class Chondrichthyes; order Orectolobiformes; family Hemiscylliidae; genus Chiloscyllium; species Chiloscyllium plagiosum. Next base: position 35,741,123 of record NW_028270174.1, on the reverse strand, counting down.
TTCTGCACCTCTACCAGTGTGGAGAACTTTCACATTGAGTACCACATTCAGCATCTCCCCCAGAGTGGTGAACCGTCATATTGAGTACCTTATTAAGCATTTCTCCCAGCGTGGAGAACCTTCACATTGAGTACCACATTCAGCATCTCCCCCAGTGTGGCGAACCTTCACATTGAGTACCTTATTAAGCATTTCTCCCAGCGTGGAGAACCTTCACATTGAGTACCACATTCAGCATCTCCCCCAGTGTGGAGAACCTTCACATTGAGTACCACATTCAGCATCTTCCCCAGTGTGGAGAACCTTCACATTGAGTACCACATTCAGCACCTCTCCCAGTGTGGAGAACCTTCACATTGAGTACCACATTCAGCATCTTCCCCAGTGTGGCGACCTTCACATTGAGTACCACATTCAGCATCTCCACCAGTGTGGAGTACCACATTCAGCATCTTCCCCATTGTGGCGAACCTCCAATTGAGTACCACATTAAGCATATACCCCAGTGTGGAGAACCGTCACATTGAGTACCACGTTCAGCATCTCTCCCAGTTTGGAGAACCTTCACATTGTGTACCACATTCAGCATGTCTCCCAGTGTGGAGAACCTTCACATTGAGTACCACATTCAGCATCTCTCCCTGTTTGGAGAATCTTCACATTGAGTACCACATTCAGCATCTCACTCAATAAGGGGAACCTTAACATTGAGTACCACATTTAGCATCTCTCCCAGTGTGGAGAACGTTCACATTGAGTACCACATGCAGCATCTTCCCCAGTGTGGAGAACCTGCACATTGAGTACCACATTCAGCACCTCCCCCCGTGTGGAGAGACTTCACATTGAGTACCACATTCAGCATGTCTCCCAATAAGGGGAAACTTCACATTGAGTACCACATTCAGCATCTCCCCCAGTGTGTGGAGAACCTTCACATTGAGTACCACATTCAGCAGGTCTCTCAATAAGGGGAACCTTCAGATTTTCTACCACATTCAGCATCTCTCCCAGTGTGGAGAACCTTCACATTGAATACCACATTCAGCATCTCTCCCAGTGTGGAGAACCTTTACATTGAATACCACATTCAGCATGTCACCCAATAAGGGGAGGCTTCACATTGAGTATCACATTCAGCATCTCTCCCAGTGTGGAGAACCTACACATTGAGTACCACATGCAGCATCTTCCCCAGTGTGGAGAACCTTCACATTGAGTACCACATTCAGCATCTCTCCCAGTGTGGAGAACCTCCAGATTGAGAAAAACATTCAGCATCTCCCCCAGTGTGGAGAACCTTCACATCGAGTACCACATTCAGCATCTCGTCCAATAAGGAGAACCTACACATAGAGTACCACGTTCAGCATCTCTCCCAGTTTGGAGAACCTTCACATTGAGTACCACATTCAGCATCTTCCCCAGTGGGGAGAACCTTCACATTGAGTACCACATTCAGCATCTCCCCCAGTGTGGCGAACCTCCACATTGAGTACCACATTAAGCATTTCTCCCAGTTTGGAGAACCTTCACATTGAGTACCACATTCAGCATCTTCCCCAGGGGGGAGAACCTTCACATTGAGTACCACATTCAGCATCTCCCCCAGTGTGGCGAACCTTCACATTGAGTACCACATTAAGCATTTCTCCCAGTTTGGAGAACCTTCACATTGAGTACCACATTCAGCATCTTCCCCAGGGGGGAGAACCTTCACATTGAGTACCACATTCAGCATCTCCCCCAGGGTGGCGAACCTCCACATTGAGTACCACATTCAGCATCTTCCCCAGGGGGGAGAACCTTCACATTGAGTACCACATTCAGCATCTCCCCCAGTGTGGCGAACCTTCACATTGAGTACCACATTAAGCATTTCTCCCAGCGTGGAGAACCTTCACATTGAGTACCACATTAAGCATTTCTCCCAGCGTGGAGAACCTTCACATTGAGTACCACATTAAGCATTTCTCCCAGCGTGGAGAACCTTCACATTGAGTACCACATTCACCATCTTCCCCAGTGTGGAGAACCTTCACATTGAGTACCACATTCAGCATCTGCCCCAGTGTGCAGGACCTTCACATTGAGTACCACATTCAGCAACTCCCCCAGTGTGGAGAGCCTTCACATTGTGTACCACATTCAGCATCTCCCCCAGTGTGGCGAACCTCCACATTGAGTACCACATTAAGCATCTCTCCCAGTGTGGAGAACCTTCACATTGAGTACCACATTCAGCAACTCCCCCAGTGTGGAGAACCGTCACATTGAGTACCACATTCAGCAGCTCCCCCAGTGTGGAGAACCGTCACATTGAGTACCACATTCAGCATCTCTCCCAGTGTGGAGAACCGTCACATTGTGTACCACATTCAGCATCTCCCCCAGTGTGGAGGACCTTCACATTGAGTACCACATTCAGCCACTCCCCCAGTGTGGAGAACCTTCACATTGTGTACCACATTCAGCATCTCCCCCAGTGTGGTGAACTTCCACATTGAGTACCACATTAAGCATCTCTCCCAGTGTGGAGAACCGTCACATTGTGTACCACATTCAGCATCTCCCCCAGTGTGGAGGACCTTCACATTGAGTACCACATTCAGCAACTCCCCCAGTGTGGAGAACCTACACATTGTGTACCACATTCAGCATCTCCCCCAGTGTGGCGAACCTCCACATTGAGTACCACATTCAGCATCTCCCACAGTGTGGAGGACCTTCACATTGAGTACCACATTCAGCAACTCCCCCAGTGTGGAGAACCTTCACATTGTGTACCACATTCAGCATCTCCCCCAGTGTGGCGAACCTCCACATTGAGTACCACATTAAGCATCTCTCCCAGTGTGGAGAACCTTCACATTGAGTACCACATTCAGCAACTCCCCCAGTGTGGAGAACCTTCACATTGTGTACCACATTCAGCATCTCCCCCAGTGTGGCGAACCTCCACATTGAGTACCACATTAAGCATCTCTCCCAGTGTGGAGAACCTTCACATTGAGTACCACATTCAGCAACTCCCCCAGTGTGGAGAACCTTCACATTGTGTACCACATTCAGCATGTCTCCCAGTGTGGAGAACCTTCACATTGAGTACCACATTCAGCAGCTCCCCCAGTGTGGAGAACCGTCACATTGAGTACCACATTCAGCATCTCTTCCAATAAGGAGAACCTTCACATTGAGTACCACATTCAGCATCTCTCCCAGCGTGGAGAACCTTCACATTGAGTACCACATTCAGCAGCTCCCCCAGTGTGGAGAACCGTCACATTGAGTACCACATTCAGCAGCTCCCCCAGTGTGGAGAACCTTCACATTGAGTACCACATTCAGCACCTCTCCCAGTGTGGAGAACCCTCACATTGAGTACCACATTCAGCATCTTCCCCAGTGTGGCGACCTTCACATTGAGTACCACATTCAGCACCTCCCCCAGTGTGGAGAACCGTCACATTGAGTACCACGTTCAGCATCTCTCCCAGTTTGGAGAACATCCACATTGAGTACCAAATTCAGCATCTCTTCCAATAAGGAGAACCTTCACATTGAGTACCACATTCAGCATCTCCCCCAGTGTGGCGAACCTTCACATTGAGTACCACATTAAGCATTTCTCCCAGCGTGGAGAACCTTCACATTGAGTACCACATTCAGCAACTCCCCCAGTGTGGAGAACCTTCACATTGAGAACCATATTCAGCATCTCCCCCAGTGTGGCGAACCTCCACATTGAGTACCACATGCAGCATCTCCCCCAGTGTGGAGAACCTCCAGATTGAGAAAAACATTCAGCATCTCCCCCAGTGTGGCGAACCTCCACATTGAGTACCACATGCAGCATCTCCCCCAGTGTGGAGAACCTCCAGATTGAGAAAAACATTCAGCATCTCCCCCAGTGTGGAGAACCTTCACATTAAGTACAACATTCTGCACCTCTACCAGTGTGGAGAACTTTCACATTGAGTACCACATTCAGCATCTCCCCCAGAGTGGTGAACCGTCATATTGAGTACCTTATTAAGCATTTCTCCCAGCGTGGAGAACCTTCACATTGAGTACCACATTCAGCATCTCCCCCAGTGTGGCGAACCTTCACATTGAGTACCTTATTAAGCATTTCTCCCAGCGTGGAGAACCTTCACATTGAGTACCACATTCAGCATCTCCCCCAGTGTGGAGAACCTTCACATTGAGTACCACATTCAGCATCTTCCCCAGTGTGGAGAACCTTCACATTGAGTACCACATTCAGCACCTCTCCCAGTGTGGAGAACCTTCACATTGAGTACCACATTCAGCATCTTCCCCAGTGTGGCGACCTTCACATTGAGTACCACATTCAGCATCTCCACCAGTGTGGAGTACCACATTCAGCATCTTCCCCATTGTGGCGAACCTCCAATTGAGTACCACATTAAGCATATACCCCAGTGTGGAGAACCGTCACATTGAGTACCACGTTCAGCATCTCTCCCAGTTTGGAGAACCTTCACATTGTGTACCACATTCAGCATGTCTCCCAGTGTGGAGAACCTTCACATTGAGTACCACATTCAGCATCTCTCCCTGTTTGGAGAATCTTCACATTGAGTACCACATTCAGCATCTCACTCAATAAGGGGAACCTTAACATTGAGTACCACATTTAGCATCTCTCCCAGTGTGGAGAACCTTCACATTGAGTACCACATGCAGCATCTTCCCCAGTGTGGAGAACCTGCACATTGAGTACCACATTCAGCACCTCCCCCCGTGTGGAGAGACTTCACATTGAGTACCACATTCAGCATGTCTCCCAATAAGGGGAAACTTCACATTGAGTACCACATTCAGCATCTCCCCCAGTGTGTGGAGAACCTTCACATTGAGTACCACATTCAGCAGGTCTCTCAATAAGGGGAACCTTCAGATTTTCTACCACATTCAGCATCTCTCCCAGTGTGGAGAACCTTCACATTGAATACCACATTCAGCATCTCTCCCAGTGTGGAGAACCTTTACATTGAATACCACATTCAGCATGTCACCCAATAAGGGGAGGCTTCACATTGAGTATCACATTCAGCATCTCTCCCAGTGTGGAGAACCTACACATTGAGTACCACATGCAGCATCTTCCCCAGTGTGGAGAACCTTCACATTGAGTACCACATTCAGCATCTCTCCCAGTGTGGAGAACCTCCAGATTGAGAAAAACATTCAGCATCTCCCCCAGTGTGGAGAACCTTCACATCGAGTACCACATTCAGCATCTCGTCCAATAAGGAGAACCTACACATAGAGTACCACGTTCAGCATCTCTCCCAGTTTGGAGAACCTTCACATTGAGTACCACATTCAGCATCTTCCCCAGTGGGGAGAACCTTCACATTGAGTACCACATTCAGCATCTCCCCCAGTGTGGCGAACCTCCACATTGAGTACCACATTAAGCATTTCTCCCAGTTTGGAGAACCTTCACATTGAGTACCACATTCAGCATCTTCCCCAGGGGGGAGAACCTTCACATTGAGTACCACATTCAGCATCTCCCCCAGTGTGGCGAACCTTCACATTGAGTACCACATTAAGCATTTCTCCCAGTTTGGAGAACCTTCACATTGAGTACCACATTCAGCATCTTCCCCAGGGGGGAGAACCTTCACATTGAGTACCACATTCAGCATCTCCCCCAGGGTGGCGAACCTCCACATTGAGTACCACATTCAGCATCTTCCCCAGGGGGGAGAACCTTCACATTGAGTACCACATTCAGCATCTCCCCCAGTGTGGCGAACCTTCACATTGAGTACCACATTAAGCATTTCTCCCAGCGTGGAGAACCTTCACATTGAGTACCACATTAAGCATTTCTCCCAGCGTGGAGAACCTTCACATTGAGTACCACATTAAGCATTTCTCCCAGCGTGGAGAACCTTCACATTGAGTACCACATTCACCATCTTCCCCAGTGTGGAGAACCTTCACATTGAGTACCACATTCAGCATCTCCCCCAGTGTGCAGGACCTTCACATTGAGTACCACATTCAGCAACTCCCCCAGTGTGGAGAGCCTTCACATTGTGTACCACATTCAGCATCTCCCCCAGTGTGGCGAACCTCCACATTGAGTACCACATTAAGCATCTCTCCCAGTGTGGAGAACCTTCACATTGAGTACCACATTCAGCAACTCCCCCAGTGTGGAGAACCTTCACATTGTGTACCACATTCAGCATGTCTCCCAGTGTGGAGAACCTTCACATTGAGTACCACATTCAGCAGCTCCCCCAGTGTGGAGAACCGTCACATTGAGTACCACATTCAGCATCTCTCCCAGTGTGGAGAACCGTCACATTGTGTACCACATTCAGCATCTCCCCCAGTGTGGAGGACCTTCACATTGAGTACCACATTCAGCCACTCCCCCAGTGTGGAGAACCTTCACATTGTGTACCACATTCAGCATCTCCCCCAGTGTGGTGAACTTCCACATTGAGTACCACATTAAGCATCTCTCCCAGTGTGGAGAACCGTCACATTGTGTACCACATTCAGCATCTCCCCCAGTGTGGAGGACCTTCACATTGAGTACCACATTCAGCAACTCCCCCAGTGTGGAGAACCTACACATTGTGTACCACATTCAGCATCTCCCCCAGTGTGGCGAACCTCCACATTGAGTACCACATTCAGCATCTCCCACAGTGTGGAGGACCTTCACATTGAGTACCACATTCAGCAACTCCCCCAGTGTGGAGAACCTTCACATTGTGTACCACATTCAGCATCTCCCCCAGTGTGGCGAACCTCCACATTGAGTACCACATTAAGCATCTCTCCCAGTGTGGAGAACCTTCACATTGAGTACCACATTCAGCAACTCCCCCAGTGTGGAGAACCTTCACATTGTGTACCACATTCAGCATCTCCCCCAGTGTGGCGAACCTCCACATTGAGTACCACATTAAGCATCTCTCCCAGTGTGGAGAACCTTCACATTGAGTACCACATTCAGCAACTCCCCCAGTGTGGAGAACCTTCACATTGTGTACCACATTCAGCATGTCTCCCAGTGTGGAGAACCTTCACATTGAGTACCACATTCAGCAGCTCCCCCAGTGTGGAGAACCGTCACATTGAGTACCACATTCAGCATCTCTTCCAATAAGGAGAACCTTCACATTGAGTACCACATTCAGCATCTCTCCCAGCGTGGAGAACCTTCACATTGAGTACCACATTCAGCAGCTCCCCCAGTGTGGAGAACCGTCACATTGAGTACCACATTCAGCAGCTCCCCCAGTGTGGAGAACCTTCACATTGAGTACCACATTCAGCACCTCTCCCAGTGTGGAGAACCCTCACATTGAGTACCACATTCAGCATCTTCCCCAGTGTGGCGACCTTCACATTGAGTACCACATTCAGCACCTCCCCCAGTGTGGAGAACCGTCACATTGAGTACCACGTTCAGCATCTCTCCCAGTTTGGAGAACATCCACATTGAGTACCAAATTCAGCATCTCTTCCAATAAGGAGAACCTTCACATTGAGTACCACATTCAGCATCTCCCCCAGTGTGGCGAACCTTCACATTGAGTACCACATTAAGCATTTCTCCCAGCGTGGAGAACCTTCACATTGAGTACCACATTCAGCAACTCCCCCAGTGTGGAGAACCTTCACATTGAGAACCATATTCAGCATCTCCCCCAGTGTGGCGAACCTCCACATTGAGTACCACATGCAGCATCTCCCCCAGTGTGGAGAACCTCCAGATTGAGAAAAACATTCAGCATCTCCCCCAGTGTGGAGAACCTTCACATTAAGTACAACATTCTGCACCTCTCCCAGTGTGGAGAACTTTCACATTGAGTACCACATTCAGCATCTCCCCCAGAGTGGTGAACCGTCATATTGAGTACCTTATTAAGCATTTCTCCCAGCGTGGAGAACCTTCACATTGAGTACCACATTCAGCATCTCCCCCAGTGTGGCGAACCTTCACATTGAGTACCTTATTAAGCATTTCTCCCAGCGTGGAGAACCTTCACATTGAGTACCACATTCAGCATCTCCCCCAGTGTGGAGAACCTTCACATTGAGTACCACATTCAGCATCTTCCCCAGTGTGGAGAACCTTCACATTGAGTACCACATTCAGCACCTCTCCCAGTGTGGAGAACCTTCACATTGAGTACCACATTCAGCATCTTCCCCAGTGTGGCGACCTTCACATTGAGTACCACATTCAGCATCTCCCCCAGTGTGGAGTACCACATTCAGCATCTTCCCCATTGTGGCGAACCTCCAATTGAGTACCACATTAAGCATATACCCCAGTGTGGAGAACCGTCACATTGAGTACCACGTTCAGCATCTCTCCCAGTTTGGAGAACCTTCACATTGTGTACCACATTCAGCATGTCTCCCAGTGTGGAGAACCTTCACATTGAGTACCACATTCAGCACCTCCCCCAGTGTGGAGAACCGTCACATTGAGTACCACGTTCAGCATCTCTCCCAGTTTGGAGAACATCCACATTGAGTACCAAATTCAGCATCTCTTCCAATAAGGAGAACCTTCACATTGAGTACCACATTCAGCATCTCCCCCAGTGTGGCGAACCTTCACATTGAGTACCTTATTAAGCATTTCTCCCAGCGTGGAGAACCTTCACATTGAGTACCACATTCAGCATCTCACCCAGTGTGGAGAACCTTCACATTGAGTACCACATTCAGCACCTCTCCCAGTGTGGAGAACCTTCACATTGAGTACCACATTCAGCATCTTCCCCAGTGTGGCGACCTTCACATTGAGTACCACATTCAGCATCTCCCCCAGTGTGGAGTACCACATTCAGCATCTTCCCCATTGTGGCGAACCTCCAATTGAGTACCACATTAAGCATATACCCCAGTGTGGAGAACTGTCACATTGAGTACCACGTTCAGCATCTCTCCCAGTTTGGAGAAACTTCACATTGTGTACCACATTCAGCATGTCTCCCAGTGTGGAGAACCTTCACATTGAGTACCACAGTCAGCATCTCTCCCAGTGTGGAGAACCTTCATATTGAGTACCACATGCAGCATCTCCCCCAGTGTGGAGAACCTCCAGATTGAGAAAAACATTCAGCATCTCCCCCAGTGTGGAGAACCTTCACATTGAGAAGCACATTCAGCATCTACCCCAGTGTGCAGAACCTGCACATTGTGTACCACATTCCGCATCTCTTCCAATAAGGAGAACCTTCACATTGAGTACCACATTCAGCATCTCCCCCAGTGTGGAGAACCTTCACATTGAGTACCACATTCAGCATCTCACCCAGTGTGGAGAACCTTCACATTGAGTACCACAATCAGCATCTCACCCAGTGTGGAGAACCTTCACATTGAGAAGCACATTCAGCATCTCTCCCAATAAGGAGAACCTTCACATTGAGTACCACGTACAGCATCTCCCCCAGTGTGGAGAACCATCACATTGAGAAGCACATTCAGCATCTCCCCCAGTGTGTAGAACCTTCACATTGAGTACCACATTCAGCAGCTCCCCCAGAGTGGTGAACCGTCATATTGAGAACCACATTCAGCATCTCTCCCAGTTTGGAGATCATTCACATTGAGTACCACATTCAGCATCTCTCCCAGTGTGGAGAACTTTCACATTGAGAAGCACATTCAGCATCTACCCCAGTGTGCAGAACCTGCACATTGTGTACCACATTGAGCATCTCTTCCAATAAGGAGAAACTTCACATTGAGTACCACATTCAGCATCTCTTCCAAGAAGGAGAACCTTCACATTGAGTACCACGTTCAGCATCTCTCCCGTGTGGGGAACCTTCACATTGAGTACCACATTAAGCATCTTCCCCAGTGTGGAGAGACTTCACATTGAGTACCACATTCAGCATCTCCCCCAGTGTGGAGAACCTCCAGATTGAGAAAAACATTCAGCATCTCCCGCAGTGTGCAGAACCTTCACATTGAGTACCACATTCAGCATCTCTCCCAGTGTGTAGAACCGTCACATTGAGTACAGCATTCAGCATCTCCCCCAGTGTGGAGAACCTTCACATTGAGTACCACATTTAGCATCTCCCCCAGTGTGGAGAACCTTCACATTGAGTACAGCATTCAGCATCTTCCCCAGTGTGGAGAACCTTCACATTGAGTACCACATTCAGCATCTTCCCCAGTGTGGCGACCTTCACATTGAGTACCACATTCAGCATCTCCCCCAGTGTGGAGAACCTTCACATTGAGTACAACATTCAGCATCTCCCCCAGTGTGGAGTACCACATTCAGCATGTTCCCCATTGTGGCGAACCTCCAATTGAGTACCACATTAAGCATATACCCCAGTGTGGAGAATCTTCACATTGAGTACCACATTCAGCATCTCCCCCAGTGTGGAGAACCTTCACATTGAGTACCACAATCAGCATCTCACCCAGTGTGGAGAACCTTCACATTGAGAAGCACATTCAGCATCTCTCCCAATAAGGAGAACCTTCACATTGAGTACCACGTACAGCATCTCCCCCAGCGTGGAGAACCTTCACATTGAGTACCACATTCAGCATCTCCCCCAGTGTGGCGAACCTTCACATTGAGTACCTTATTAAGCATTTCTCCCAGCGTGGAGAACCTTCACATTGAGTACCACATTCAGCATCTCCCCCAGTGTGGAGAACCTTCACATTGAGTACCACATTCAGCATCTTCCCCAGTGTGGAGAACCTTCACATTGAGTACCACATTCAGCACCTCTCCCAGTGTGGAGAACCTTCACATTGAGTACCACATTCAGCATCTTCCCCAGTGTGGCGACCTTCACATTGAGTACCACATTCAGCATCTCCCCCAGTGTGGAGTACCACATTCAGCATCTTCCCCATTGTGGCGAACCTCCAATTGAGTACCACATTAAGCATATACCCCAGTGTGGAGAACTGTCACATTGAGTACCACGTTCAGCATCTCTCCCAGTTTGGAGAACCTTCACATTGTGTACCACATTCAGCATGTCTCCCAGTGTGGAGAACCTTCACATTGAGTACCACATTCAGCATCTCTCCCAGTTTGGAGAATCTTCACATTGAGTACCACATTCAGCATCTCACTCAATAAGGGGAACCTTAACATTGAGTACCACAGTCAGCATCTCTCCCAGTGTGGAGAACCTTCATATTGAGTACCACATGCAGCATCTTCCCCAGTGTGGAGAACCTCCAGATTGAGAAAAACATTCAGCATCTCCCCCAGTGTGGAGAACCTTCACATTGAGAAGCACATTCAGCATCTACCCCAGTGTGCAGAACCTGCACATTGTGTACCACATTCCGCATCTCTTCCAATAAGGAGAACCTTCACATTGAGTACCACATTCAGCATCTCCCCCAGTGTGGAGAACCTTCACATTGAGTACCACATTCAGCATCTCACCCAGTGTGGAGAACCTTCACATTGAGTACCACAATCAGCATCTCACCCAGTGTGGAGAACCTTCACATTGAGAAGCACATTCAGCATCTCTCCCAATAAGGAGAACCTTCACATTGAGTACCACGTACAGCATCTCCCCCAGTGTGGAGAACCATCACATTGAGAAGCACATTCAGCATCTCCCCCAGTGTGTAGAACCTTCACATTGAGTACCACATTCAGCAGCTCCCCCAGAGTGGTGAACCGTCATATTGAGAACCACATTCAGCATCTCTCCCAGTTTGGAGATCATTCACATTGAGTACCACTTTCAGCATCTCTCCCAGTGTGGAGAACTTTCACATTGAGAAGCACATTCAGCATCTACCCCAGTGTGCAGAACCTGCACATTGTGTACCACATTGAGCATCTCTTCCAATAAGGAGAACCTTCACATTGAGTACCACGTTCAGCATCTCCCCCAGTGTGGAGAACCTTCACATTGAGAAAAACATTCAGCATCTCCCACAGTGTGCAGAACCTTCACATTGAGTACCACATTCAGCATCTCCCCCAGTGTGGAGAACCTTCACATTGAGAAAAACATTCAGCATCTCCCACAGTGTGCAGAACCTTCACATTGAGTACCACATTCAGCATCTCACCCAGTGTGAAGAACCTTCACCTCGTGTACCACATTCAGCATCTCTCCCAGTGTGTAGAACCGTCACATTGAGTACCACATTCAGCATCTCTCCCAGTGTGTAGAACCGTCACATTGAGTACCGCATTCAGCATCTCCCCCAGTGTGTAGAACCGTCACATTGAGTACCACATTCAGCATCTCTCCCAGTGTGTAGAACCGTCACATTGAGTACCGCATTCAGCATCTCCCCCAGTGTGGAGAACCTTCACATTGAGTACAGCATTCAGCATCTCCCCCAGTGTGGAGAACCTTCACATTGAGTACAACATTCAGCATCTTCCCCAGTGTGGCGACCTTCACATTGAGTACCACATTCAGCATCTCCCCCAGTGTGGAGAACCTTCACATTGAGTACAACATTCAGCATCTCCCCCAGTGTGGAGTACCACATTCAGCATGTTCCCCATTGTGGCGAACCTCCAATTGAGTACCACATTAAGCATATACCCCAGTGTGGAGAACCGTCACATTGAGTACCACGTTCAGCATCTCTCCCAGTTTGGAGAACCTTCACATTGTGTACCACATTCAGCATGTCTCCCTGTGTGGAGAATCTTCACATTGAGTACCACATTCAGCATCTCCCCCAGTGTGGAGAACCTTCACATTGAGTACCACATTCAGCATCTCACCCAGTGTGGAGAACCTTCACATTGAGAAGCACATTCAGCATCTCTCCCAATAAGGAGAACCTTCACATTGAGTACCACGTACAGCATCTCCCCCAGTGTGGAGAACCTTCACATTGAGTACCACATTCAGCACCTCTCCCAGTGTGGAGAACCTTCACATTGAGTACCACATTCAGCATCTTCCCCAGTGTGGCGACCTTCACATTGAGTACCACATTCAGCATCTCCCCCAGTGTGGAGTACCACATTCAGCATCTTCCCCATTGTGGCGAACCTCCAATTGAGTACCACATTAAGCATATACCCCAGTGTGGAGAACCGTCACATTGAGTACCACGTTCAGCATCTCTCCCAGTTTGGAGAACCTTCACATTGTGTACCACATTCAGCATGTCTCCCAATGTGGAGAACCTTCACATTGAGTACCACATTCAGCATCTCTCCCAGTTTGGAGAATCTTCACATTGAGTACCACATTCAGCATCTCACTCAATAAGGGGAACCTTAACATTGAGTACCACATTTAGCATCTCTCCCAGTGTGGAGAACCTTCACATTGAGTACCACATGCAGCATCTTCCCCAGTGTGGAGAACCTGCACATTGAGTACCACATTCAGCACCTCCCCCCGTGTGGAGAGACTTCACATTGAGTACCACATTCAGCATGTCTCCCAATAAGGGGAACCTTCACATTGAGTACCACATTCAGCATCTCCCCCAGTGTGTGGAGAAACTTCACATTGAGTTCCACATTCAGCAGGTCTCTCAATAAGGGGAACCTTCAGATTTTCTACCACATTCAGCATCTCTCCCAGTGTGGAGAACCTTCACATTGAATACCACATTCAGCATCTCTCCCAGTGTGGAGAACCTTTACATTGAGTACCACATTCAGCATGTCACCCAATAAGGGGAGGCTTCACATTGAGTATCACATTCAGCATCTCTCCCAGTGTGGAGAACCTACACATTGAGTACCACATGCAGCATCTTCCCCAGTGTGGAGAACCTTCACATTGTGTACCACATTCAGCATCTCTCCCAGTGTGGAGAACCTCCAGATTGAGAAAAACATTCAGCATCTCCCCCAGTGTGGAGAACCTTCACATTGAGTACCACATTCAGCATCTACCCCAGTGTGCAGAACCTGCACATTGAGTACCACATTGAGCATCTCTTCTAATAAGGAGAAACTTCACATCGAGTACCACATTCAGCATCTCGTCCAATAAGGAGAACCTACACATAGAGTACCACGTTCAGCATCTCTCCCAGTTTGGAGAACCTTCACATTGAGTACCACATTCAGCATCTTCCCCAGTGGGGAGAACCTTCACATTGAGTACCACATTCAGCATCTCCCCCAGTGTGGCGAACCTCCACATTGAGTACCACATTCAGCATCTTCCCCAGGGGGGAGAACCTTCACATTGAGTACCACATTCAGCATCTCCCGCAGTGTGGCGAACCTTCACATTGAGTACCACATTAAGCATTTCTCCCAGTTTGGAGAACCTTCACATTGAGTACCACATTCAGCATCTTCCCCAGGGGGGAGAACCTTCACATTGAGTACCACATTCAGCATCTCCCCCAGTGTGGCGAACCTCCACATTGAGTACCACATTCAGCATCTTCCCCAGGGGGGAGAACCTTCACATTGAGTACCACATTCAGCATCTCCCCCAGTGTGGCGAACCTTCACATTGAGTACCACATTAAGCATTTCTCCCAGCGTGGAGAACCTTCACATTGAGTACCACATTCAGCAACTCCCCCAGTGTGGAGAACCTTCACATTGAGAACCACATTCAGCATCTCCCCCAGTGTGGCGAACCTCCACATTGAGTACCACATGCAGCATCTCCCCCAGTGTGGAGAACCTCCAGATTGAGAAAAACATTCAGCATCTCCCCCAGTGTGGAGAACCTTCACATTAAGTACAACATTCTGCACCTCTCCCAGTGTGGAGAACTTTCACATTGAGTACCACATTCAGCATCTCCCCCAGAGTGGTGAACCGTCATATTGAGTACCTTATTAAGCATTTCTCCCAGCGTGGAGAACCTTCACATTGAGTACCACATTCAGCATCTCCCCCAGTGTGGCGAACCTTCACATTGAGTACCTTATTAAGCATTTCTCCCAGCGTGGAGAACCTTCACATTGAGTACCACATTCAGCATCTCCCCCAGTGTGGAGAACCTTCACATTGAGTACCACATTCAGCATCTTCCCCAGTGTGGAGAACCTTCACATTGAGTACCACATTCAGCACCTCTCCCAGTGTGGAGAACCTTCACATTGAGTACCACATTCAGCATCTTCCCCAGTGTGGCGACCTTCACATTGAGTACCACATTCAGCATCTCCCCCAGTGTGGAGTACCACATTCAGCATCTTCCCCATTGTGGCGAACCTCCAATTGAGTACCACATTAAGCATATACCCCAGTGTGGAGAACCGTCACATTGAGTACCACGTTCAGCATCTCTCCCAGTTTGGAGAACCTTCACATTGTGTACCACATTCAGCATGTCTCCCAGTGTGGAGAACCTTCACATTGAGTACCACATTCAGCATCTCTCCCAGTTTGGAGAATCTTCACATTGAGTACCACATTCAGCATCTCACTCAATAAGGGGAACCTTAACATTGAGTACCACATTTAGCATCTCTCCCAGTGTGGAGAACCTTCATATTGAGTACCACATGCAGCATCTTCCCCAGTGTGGAGAACCTGCACATTGAGTACCACATTCAGCACCTCCCCCCGTGTGGAGAGACTTCACATTGAGTACCACATTCAGCATGTCTCCCAATAAGGGGAACCTTCACATTGAGTACCACATTCAGCATCTCCCCCAGTGTGTGGAGAACCTTCACATTGAGTACCACATTCAGCAGGTCTCTCAATAAGGGGAACCTTCAGATTTTCTACCACATTCAGCATCTCTCCCAGTGTGGAGAACCTTCACATTGAATACCACATTCAGCATCTCTCCCAGTGTGGAGAACCTTTACATTGAATACCACATTCAGCATGTCACCCAATAAGGGGAGGCTTCACATTGAGTATCACATTCAGCATCTCTCCCAGTGTGGAGAACCTACACATTGAGTACCACATGCAGCATCTTCCCCAGTGTGGAGAACCTTCACATTGTGTACCACATTCAGCATCTCTCCCAGTGTGGAGAACCTCCAGATTGAGAAAAACATCCAGCATCTCCCCCAGTGTGGAGAACCTTCACATTGAGTACCACATTCAGCATCTACCCCAGTGTGCAGAACCTGCACATTGAGTACCACATTGAGCATCTCTTCTAATAAGGAGAAACTTCACATCGAGTACCACATTCAGCATCTCGTCCAATAAGGAGAACCTTCACATAGAGTACCACGTTCAGCATCTCTCCCAGTTTGGAGAACCTTCACATTGAGTACCACATTCAGCATCTTCCCCAGTGGGGAGAACCTTCACATTGAGTACCACATTCAGCATCTTCCCCAGTGGGGAGAACCTTCACATTGAGTACCACATTCAGCATCTTCCCCGGGGGGAGAACCTTCACATTGAGTACCACATTCAGCATCTCCCCCAGTGTGGCGAACCTTCACATTGAGTACCACATTAAGCATTTCTCCCAGTTTGGAGAACCTTCACATTGAGTACCACATTCAGCATCTTCCCCAGGGGGGAGAACCTTCACATTGAGTACCACATTCAGCATCTCCCCCAGTGTGGCGAACCTCCACATTGAGTACCACATTCAGCATCTTCCCCAGGGGGGAGAACCTTCACATTGAGTACCACATTCAGCATCTCCCCCAGTGTGGCGAACCTTCACATTGAGTACCACATTAAGCATTTCTCCCAGCGTGGAGAACCTTCACATTGAGTACCACATTAAGCATTTCTCCCAGCGTGGAGAACCTTCACATTGAGTACCACATTAAGCATTTCTCCCAGCGTGGAGAACCTTCACATTGAGTACCACATTCACCATCTTCCCCAGTGTGGAGAACCTTCACATTGAGTACCACATTCAGCATCTCCCCCAGTGTGCAGGACCTTCACATTGAGTACCACATTCAGCAACTCCCCCAGTGTGGAGAACCTTCACATTGTGTACCACATTCAGCATCTTCCCCAGTGTGGCGAACCTCCACATTGAGTACCACATTCAGCATCTCCCCCAGTGTGGAGGACCTTCACATTGAGTACCACATTCAGCAACTCCCCCAGTGTGGAGAACCTTCACATTGTGTACCACATTCAGCATCTCCCCCAGTGTGGCGAACCTCCACATTGAGTACCACATTAAGCATCTCTCCCAGTGTGGAGAACCTTCACATTGAGTACCACATTCAGCAACTCCCCCAGTGTGGAGAACCTTCACATTGTGTACCACATTCAGCATGTTTCCCAGTGTGGAGAACCTTCACATTGAGTACCACATTCAGCAGCTCCCCCAGTGTGGAGAACCGTCACATTGAGTACCACATTCAGCATCTCTCCCAGTGTGGAGAACCGTCACATTGTGTACCACATTCAGCATCTCCCCCAGTGTGGAGGACCTTCACATTGAGTACCACATTCAGCAACTCCCCCACTGTGGAGAACCTTCACATTGTGTACCACATTCAGCATCTCCCCCAGTGTGGTGAACTTCCACATTGAGTACCACATTAAGCATCTCTCCCAGTGTGGAGGACCTTCACATTGAGTACCACATTCAGCATCTCTTCCAATAAGGAGAACCTTCACATTGAGTACCACATTCAGCATCTCTCCCAGCGTGGAGAACCTTCACATTGAGTACCACATTCAGCAGCTCCCCCAGTGTGGAGAACCGTCACATTGAGTACCACATTCAGCATCTCCCCCAGTGTGGAGAACCTTCACATTGAGTACCACATTCAGCACCTCTCCCAGTGTGGAGAACCCTCACATTGAGTACCACATTCAGCATCTTCCCCAGTGTGGCGACCTTCACATTGAGTACCACATTCAGCACCTCCCCCAGTGTGGAGAACCGTCACATTGAGTACCACGTTCAGCATCTCTCCCAGTTTGGAGAACATCCACATTGAGTACCAAATTCAGCATCTCTTCCAATAAGGAGAACCTTCACATTGAGTACCACATTCAGCATCTCCCCCAGTGTGGCGAACCTTCACATTGAGTACCTTATTAAGCATTTCTCCCAGCGTGGAGAACCTTCACATTGAGTACCACATTCAGCATCTCACCCAGTGTGGAGAACCTTCACATTGAGTACCACATTCAGCATCTTCCCCAGTGTGGAGAACCTTCACATTGAGTACCACATTCAGCACCTCTCCCAGTGTGGAGAACCTTCACATTGAGTACCACATTCAGCATCTTCCCCAGTGTGGCGACCTTCACATTGAGTACCACATTCAGCATCTCCCCCAGTGTGGAGTACCACATTCAGCATCTTCCCCATTGTGGCGAACCTCCAATTGAGTACCACATTAAGCATATACCCCAGTGTGGAGAACCGTCACATTGAGTAACACGTTCAGCATCTCTCCCAGTTTGGAGAACCTTCACATTGTGTACCACATTCAGCATGTCTCCCAGTGTGGAGAACCTTCACATTGAGAAGCACATTCAGCATCTACCCCAGTGTGCAGAACCTGCACATTGTGTACCACATTCCGCATCTCTTCCAATAAGGAGAACCTTCACATTGAGTACCACATTCAGCATCTCACCCAGTGTGGAGAACCTTCACATTGAGTACCACAATCAGCATCTCACCCAGTGTGGAGAACCTTCACATTGAGAAGCACATTCAGCATCTCTCCCAATAAGGAGAACCTTCACATTGAGTACCACGTACAGCATCTCCCCCAGTGTGGAGAACCTTCACATTGAGAAGCACATTCAGCATCTCCCCCAGTGTGTAGAACCTTCACATTGAGTACCACATTCAGCAGCTCTCCCAGAGTGGTGAACCGTCATATTGAGAACCACATTCAGCATCTCTCCCAGTTTGGAGATCATTCACATTGAGTACCACATTCAGCATCTCTCCCAGTGTGGAGAACTTTCACATTGAGAAGCACATTCAGCATCTACCCCAGTGTGCAGAACCTGCACATTGTGTACCACATTGAGCATCTCTTCCAATAAGGAGAAACTTCACATTGAGTACCACATTCAGCATCTCTTCCAATAAGGAGAACCTTCACATTGAGTACCACGTTCAGCATCTCTCCCGTGTGGGGAACCTTCACATTGAGTACCACATTAAGCATCTTCCCCAGTGTGGAGAGACTTCACATTGAGTACCACATTCAGCATCTCCCCCAGTGTGGAGAACCTTCACATTGAGTACCACATTAAGCATCTTCCCCAGTGTGGAGAGACTTCACATTGAGTACCACATTCAGCATCTCCCCCAGTGTGGAGAACCTTCACATTGAGTACCACATTCAGCATCTCCCCCAGTGTGAATAACCTTCACCTCGTGTACCACATTCAGCATCTCTCCCAGTGTGTAGAACCGTCACATTGAGTACCACATTCAGCATCTCTCCCAGTGTGTAGAACCGTCACATTGAGTACCGCATTCAGCATCTCCCCCAGTGTGGAGAACCTTCACATTGAGTACCACATTCAGCATCTCACTCAATAAGGGGAACCTTAACATTGAGTACCACATTTAGCATCTCTCCCAGTGTGGAGAACCTTCACATTGAGTACCACATGCAGCATCTTCCCCAGTGTGGAGAACCTGCACATTGAGTACCACATTCAGCACCTCCCCCCGAGTGGAGAGACTTCACATCGAGTACCACATTCAGCATGTCTCCCAATAAGGGGAACCTTCACATTGAGTACCACATTCAGCATCTCCCCCAGTGTGTGGAGAACCTTCACATTGAGTACCACATTCAGCAGGTCTCTCAATAAGGGGAACCTTCAGATTTTCTACCACATTCAGCATCTCTCCCAGTGTGGAGAACCTTCACATTGAATACCACATTCAGCATCTCTCCCAGTGTGGAGAACCTTTACATTGAATACCACATTCAGCATGTCACCCAATAAGGGGAGGCTTCACATTGAGTATCACATTCAGCATCTCTCCCAGTATGGAGAACCTACACATTGAGTACCACATGCAGCATCTTCCCCAGTGTGGAGAACCTTCACATTGAGTACCACATTCAGCAACTCCCCCAGTGTGGAGAACCTTCACATTGTGTACCACATTCAGCATGTTTCCCAGTGTGGAGAACCTTCACATTGAGTACCACATTCAGCAGCTCCCCCAGTGTGGAGAACCGTCACATTGAGTACCACATTCAGCATCTCTCCCAGTGTGGAGAACCGTCACATTGTGTACCACATTCAGCATCTCCCCCAGTGTGGAGGACCTTCACATTGAGTACCACATTCAGCAACTCCCCCACTGTGGAGAACCTTCACATTGTGTACCACATTCAGCATCTCCCCCAGTGTGGTGAACTTCCACATTGAGTACCACATTAAGCATCTCTCCCAGTGTGGAGGACCTTCACATTGAGTACCACATTCAGCATCTCTTCCAATAAGGAGAACCTTCACATTGAGTACCACATTCAGCATCTCTCCCAGCGTGGAGAACCTTCACATTGAGTACCACATTCAGCAGCTCCCCCAGTGTGGAGAACCGTCACATTGAGTACCACATTCAGCATCTCCCCCAGTGTGGAGAACCTTCACATTGAGTACCACATTCAGCACCTCTCCCAGTGTGGAGAACCCTCACATTGAGTACCACATTCAGCATCTTCCCCAGTGTGGCGACCTTCACATTGAGTACCACATTCAGCACCTCCCCCAGTGTGGAGAACCGTCACATTGAGTACCACGTTCAGCATCTCTCCCAGTTTGGAGAACATCCACATTGAGTACCAAATTCAGCATCTCTTCCAATAAGGAGAACCTTCACATTGAGTACCACATTCAGCATCTCCCCCAGTGTGGCGAACCGTCACATTGAGTACCACGTTCAGCATCTCTCCCAGTTTGGAGAACATCCACATTGAGTACCAAATTCAGCATCTCTTCCAATAAGGAGAACCTTCACATTGAGTACCACATTCAGCATCTCCCCCAGTGTGGCGAACCTTCACATTGAGTACCTTATTAAGCATTTCTCCCAGCGTGGAGAACCTTCACATTGAGTACCACATTCAGCATCTCACCCAGTGTGGAGAACCTTCACATTGAGTACCACATTCAGCATCTTCCCCAGTGTGGAGAACCTTCACATTGAGTACCACATTCAGCACCTCTCCCAGTGTGGAGAACCTTCACATTGAGTACCACATTCAGCATCTTCCCCAGTGTGGCGACCTTCACATTGAGTACCACATTCAGCATCTCCCCCAGTGTGGAGTACCACATTCAGCATCTTCCCCATTGTGGCGAACCTCCAATTGAGTACCACATTAAGCATATACCCCAGTGTGGAGAACCGTCACATTGAGTAACACGTTCAGCATCTCTCCCAGTTTGGAGAACCTTCACATTGTGTACCACATTCAGCATGTCTCCCAGTGTGGAGAACCTTCACATTGAGAAGCACATTCAGCATCTACCCCAGTGTGCAGAACCTGCACATTGTGTACCACATTCCGCATCTCTTCCAATAAGGAGAACCTTCACATTGAGTACCACATTCAGCATCTCACCCAGTGTGGAGAACCTTCACATTGAGTACCACAATCAGCATCTCACCCAGTGTGGAGAACCTTCACATTGAGAAGCACATTCAGCATCTCTCCCAATAAGGAGAACCTTCACATTGAGTACCACGTACAGCATCTCCCCCAGTGTGGAGAACCTTCACATTGAGAAGCACATTCAGCATCTCCCCCAGTGTGTAGAACCTTCACATTGAGTACCACATTCAGCAGCTCTCCCAGAGTGGTGAACCGTCATATTGAGAACCACATTCAGCATCTCTCCCAGTTTGGAGATCATTCACATTGAGTACCACATTCAGCATCTCTCCCAGTGTGGAGAACTTTCACATTGAGAAGCACATTCAGCATCTACCCCAGTGTGCAGAACCTGCACATTGTGTACCACATTGAGCATCTCTTCCAATAAGGAGAAACTTCACATTGAGTACCACATTCAGCATCTCTTCCAATAAGGAGAACCTTCACATTGAGTACCACGTTCAGCATCTCTCCCGTGTGGGGAACCTTCACATTGAGTACCACATTAAGCATCTTCCCCAGTGTGGAGAGACTTCACATTGAGTACCACATTCAGCATCTCCCCCAGTGTGGAGAACCTTCACATTGAGTACCACATTAAGCATCTTCCCCAGTGTGGAGAGACTTCACATTGAGTACCACATTCAGCATCTCCCCCAGTGTGGAGAACCTTCACATTGAGTACCACATTCAGCATCTCCCCCAGTGTGAATAACCTTCACCTCGTGTACCACATTCAGCATCTCTCCCAGTGTGTAGAACCGTCACATTGAGTACCACATTCAGCATCTCTCCCAGTGTGTAGAACCGTCACATTGAGTACCGCATTCAGCATCTCCCCCAGTGTGGAGAACCTTCACATTGAGTACCACATTCAGCATCTCACTCAATAAGGGGAACCTTAACATTGAGTACCACATTTAGCATCTCTCCCAGTGTGGAGAACCTTCACATTGAGTACCACATGCAGCATCTTCCCCAGTGTGGAGAACCTGCACATTGAGTACCACATTCAGCACCTCCCCCCGAGTGGAGAGACTTCACATCGAGTACCACATTCAGCATGTCTCCCAATAAGGGGAACCTTCACATTGAGTACCACATTCAGCATCTCCCCCAGTGTGTGGAGAACCTTCACATTGAGTACCACATTCAGCAGGTCTCTCAATAAGGGGAACCTTCAGATTTTCTACCACATTCAGCATCTCTCCCAGTGTGGAGAACCTTCACATTGAATACCACATTCAGCATCTCTCCCAGTGTGGAGAACCTTTACATTGAATACCACATTCAGCATGTCACCCAATAAGGGGAGGCTTCACATTGAGTATCACATTCAGCATCTCTCCCAGTATGGAGAACCTACACATTGAGTACCACATGCAGCATCTTCCCCAGTGTGGAGAACCTTCACATTGAGTACCACATTCAGCATCTCTCCCAGTGTGGAGAACCTCCAGATTCAGAAAAACATTCAGCATCTCCCCCAGTGTGGAGAACCTTCACATTGAGTACCACATTCAGCATCTACCCCAGTGTGCAGAACCTGCACATTGAGTACCACATTGAGCATCTCTTCTAATAAGGAGAAACTTCACATCGAGTACCACATTCAGCATCTCGTCCAATAAGGAGAACCTTCACATAGAGTACCACGTTCAGCATCTCTCCCAGTTTGGAGAACCTTCACATTGAGTACCACATTCAGCATCTTCCCCAGTGGGGAGAACATTCACATTGAGTACCACATTCAGCATCTCCCCCAGTGTGGCGAACCTCCACATTGAGTACCACATTCAGCATCTTCCCCAGGGGGGAGAACCTTCACATTGAGTACCACATTCAGCATCTCCCCCAGTGTGGCGAACCTTCACATTGAGTACCACATTAAGCATTTCTCCCAGTTTGGAGAACCTTCACATTGAGTACCACATTCAGCATCTTCCCCAGGGGGGAGAACCTTCACATTGAGTACCACATTCAGCATCTCCCCCAGTGTGGCGAACCTCCACATTGAGTACCACATTCAGCATCTTCCCCAGGGGGGAGAACCTTCACATTGAGTACCACATTCAGCATCTCCCCCAGTGTGGAGAACCTTCACATTGAGTACCACATTAAGCATTTCTCCCAGCGTGGAGAACCTTCACATTGAGTACCACATTAAGCATTTCTCCCAGCGTGGAGAACCTTCACATTGAGTACCACATTAAGCATTTCTCCCAGCGTGGAGAACCTTCACATTGAGTACCACATTAAGCATTTCTCCCAGCGTGGAGAACCTTCACATTGAGTACCACATTAAGCATTTCTCCCAGCGTGGAGAACCTTCACATTGAGTACCACATTCACCATCTTCCCCAGTGTGGAGAACCTTCACATTGAGTACCACATTCAGCATCTCCCCCAGTGTGCAGGACCTTCACATTGAGTACCACATTCAGCAACTCCCCCAGTGTGGAGAACCTTCACATTGTGTACCACATTCAGCATCTTCCCCAGTGTGGCGAACCTCCACATTGAGTACCACATTCAGCATCTCTCCCAGTGTGGAGGACCTTCACATTGAGTACCACATTCAGCAACTCCCCCAGTGTGGAGAACCTTCACATTGTGTACCACATTCAGCATCTCCCCCAGTGTGGCGAACCTCCACATTGAGTACCACATTAAGCATCTCTCCCAGTGTGGAGAACCTTCACATTGAGTACCACATTCAGCAACTCCCCCAGTGTGGAGAACCGTCACATTGAGTACCACATTCAGCATCTCTCCCAGTGTGGAGAACCTTCACATTGAGTACCACATTCAGCAGCTCCCCCAGTGTGGAGAACCGTCACATTGAGTACCACATTCAGCATCTCTCCCAGTGTGGAGAACCGTCACATTGAGTACCACATTCAGCATCTCCCCCAGTGTGGAGGACCTTCACATTGAGTACCACATTCAGCAACTCCCCCAGTGTGGAGAACCTTCACATTGTGTACCACATTCAGCATCTCCCCCAGTGTGGTGAACCTCCACATTGAGTACCACATTCAGCATCTCCCACAGTGTGGAGAACCGTCACATTGTGTACCACATTCAGCATCTCCCCCAGTGTGGAGGACCTTCACATTGAGTACCACATTCAGCAACTCCCCCAGTGTGGAGAACCTTCACATTGAGTACCACATTAAGCATCTCTCCCAGTGTGGAGAACCTTCACATTGAGTACCACATTCAGCAACTCCCCCAGTGTGGAGAACCTTCACATTGTGTACCACATTCAGCAAGTCTCCCAGTGTGGAGAACCTTCACATTGAGTACCACATTCAGCAGCTCCCCCAGTGTGGAGAACCGTCACATTGAGTACCACATTCAGCATCTCTTCCAATAAGGAGAACCTTCACATTGAGTACCACATTCAGCATCTCTCCCAGCGTGGAGAACCTTCACATTGAGTACCACATTCAGCAGCTCCCCCAGTGTGGAGAACCGTCACATTGAGTACCACATTCAGCAGCTCCCCCAGTGTGGAGAACCTTCACATTGAGTACCACATTCAGTACCTCTCCCAGTGTGGAGAACCCTCACATTGAGTACCACATTCAGCATCTTCCCCAGTGTGGCGACCTTCACATTGAGTACCACATTCAGCACCTACCCCAGTGTGGAGAACCGTCACATTGAGTACCACGTTCAGCATCTCTCCCAGTTTGGAGAACATCCACATTGAGTACCAAATTCAGCATCTCTTCCAATAAGGAGAACCTTCACATTGAGTACCACATTCAGCATCTCCCCCAGTGTGGCGAACCTTCACATTGAGTACCTTATTAAGCATTTCTCCCAGCGTGGAGAACCTTCACATTGAGTACCACATTCAGCATCTCACCCAGTGTGGAGAACCTTCACATTGAGTACCACATTCAGCATCTTCCCCAGTGTGGAGAACCTTCACATTGAGTACCACATTCAGCACCTCTCCCAGTGTGGAGAACCTTCACATTGAGTACCACATTCAGCATCTTCCCCAGTGTGGCGACCTTCACATTGAGTACCACATTCAGCATCTCCCCCAGTGTGGAGTACCACATTCAGCATCTTCCCCATTGTGGCGAACCTCCAATTGAGTACCACATTAAGCATATACCCCAGTGTGGAGAACCGTCACATTGAGTACCACGTTCAGCATCTCTCCCAGTTTGGAGAACCTTCACATTGTGTACCACATTCAGCATGTCTCCCAGTGTGGAGAACCTTCACATTGAGTACCACATTCAGCATCTCTCCCAGTTTGGAGAATCTTCACATTGAGTACCACATTCAGCATCTCACTCAATAAGGGGAACCTTAACATTGAGTACCACAGTCAGCATCTCTCCCAGTGTGGAGAACCTTCATATTGAGTACCACATGCAGCATCTCCCCCAGTGTGGAGAACCTCCAGATTGAGAAAAACATTCAGCATCTCCCCCAGTGTGGAGAACCTTCACATTGAGAAGCACATTCAGCATCTACCCCAGTGTGCAGAACCTGCACATTGTGTACCACATTCCGCATCTCTTCCAATAAGGAGAACCTTCACATTGAGTACCACATTCAGCATCTCCCCCAGTGTGGAGAACCTTCACATTGAGTACCACAATCAGCATCTCACCCAGTGTGGAGAACCTTCACATTGAGTACCACATTCAGCATCTCACCCAGTGTGGAGAACCTTCACATTGAGTACCACAATCAGCATCTCACCCAGTGTGGAGAACCTTCACATTGAGAAGCACATTCAGCATCTCTCCCAATAAGGAGAACCTTCACATTGAGTACCACGTACAGCATCTCCCCCAGTGTGGAGAACCTTCACATTGAGAAGCACATTCAGCATCTCCCCCAGTGTGTAGAACCTTCACATTGAGTACCACATTCAGCAGCTCTCCCAGAGTGGTGAACCGTCATATTGAGAACCACATTCAGCATCTCTCCCAGTTTGGAGATCATTCACATTGAGTACCACATTCAGCATCTCTCCCAGTGTGGAGAACTTTCACATTGAGAAGCACATTCAGCATCTACCCCAGTGTGCAGAACCTGCACATTGTGTACCACATTGAGCATCTCTTCCAATAATGAGAACCTTCACATTGAGTACCACGTTCAGCATCTCTCCCGTGTGGGGAACCTTCACATTGAGTACCACATTAAGCATCTTCCCCAGTGTGGAGAGACTTCACATTGAGTACCACATTCAGCATCTCCCCCAGTGTGGAGAACCTCCAGATTGAGAAAAACATTCAGCATCTCCCGCAGTGTGCAGAACCTTCACATTGAGTACCACATTCAGCATCTCCCCCAGTGTGGAGAACCTTCACATTGAGTACCACATTCAGCATCTCCCCCAGTGTGAATAACCTTCACCTCGTGTACCACATTCAGCATCTCTCCCAGTGTGTAGAACCGTCACATTGAGTACCACATTCAGCATCTCTCCCAGTGTGGAGAACCTTCACATTGAGTACCGCATTCAGCATCTCCCCCAGTGAGGAGAACCTTCACATTGAGTACCACATTCAGCATCTCACTCAATAAGGGGAACCTTAACATTGAGTACCACATTTAGCATCTCTCCCAGTGTGGAGAACCTTCACATTGAGTACCACATGCAGCATCTTCCCCAGTGTGGAGAACCTGCACATTGAGTACCACATTCAGCACCTCCCCCCGTGTGGAGAGACTTCACATCGAGTACCACATTCAGCATGTCTCCCAATAAGGGGAACCTTCACATTGAGTACCACATTCAGCATCTCCCCCAGTGTGTGGAGAACCTTCACATTGAGTACCACATTCAGCAGGTCTCTCAATAAGGGGAACCTTCAGATTTTCTACCACATTCAGCATCTCTCCCAGTGTGGAGAACCTTCACATTGAATACCACATTCAGCACCTCTCCCAGTGTGGAGAACCTTTACATTGAATACCACATTCAGCATGTCACCCAATAAGGGGAGGCTTCACATTGAGTATCACATTCAGCATCTCTCCCAGTATGGAGAACCTTCACATTGAATACCACATGCAGCATCTTCCCCAGTGTGGAGAACCTTCACATTGAGTACCACATTCAGCATCTCTCCCAGTGTGGAGAACCTTCACATTGAGTACCACATTCAGCATCTCTCCCAGTGTGGAGAACCTCCAGATTGAGAAAAACATTCAGCATCTCCCCCAGTGTGGAGAACCTTCACATTGAGTACCACATTCAGCATCTACCCCAGTGTGCAGAACCTGCACATTGAGTACCACATTGAGCATCTCTTCTAATAAGGAGAAACTTCACATCGAGTACCACATTCAGCATCTCGTCCAATAAGGAGAACCTTCACATAGAGTACCACGTTCAGCATCTCTCCCAGTTTGGAGAACCTTCACATTGAGTACCACATTCAGCATCTTCCCCAGTGGGGAGAACCTTCACATTGAGTACCACATTCAGCATCTCCCCCAGTGTGGCGAACCTCCACATTGAGTACCACATTCAGCATCTTCCCCAGGGGGGAGAACCTTCACATTGAGTACCACATTCAGCATCTCGTCCAATAAGGAGAACCTTCACATTGAGTACCACATTAAGCATTTCTCCCAGTTTGGAGAACCTTCACATTGAGTACCACATTCAGCATCTTCGCCAGGGGGGAGAACCTTCACATTGAGTACCACATTCAGCATCTCCCCCAGTGTGGCGAACCTTCACATTGAGTACCACATTAAGCATTTCTCCCAGCGTGGAGAACCTTCACATTGAGTACCACATTAAGCATTTCTCCCAGCGTGGAGAACCTTCACATTGAGTACCACATTAAGCATTTCTCCCAGCGTGGAGAACCTTCACATTGAGTACCACATTCACCATCTTCCCCAGTGTGGAGAACCTTCACATTGAGTACCACATTCAGCATCTCCCCCAGTGTGGAGGACCTTCACATTGAGTACCACATTCAGCAACTCCCCCAGTGTGGAGAACCTTCACATTGTGTACCACATTCAGCATCATCCCAGTGTGGCGAACCTCCACATTGAGTACCACATTAAGCATCTCTCCCAGTGTGGAGAACCTTCACATTGAGTACCACATTCAGCAGCTCCCCCAGTGTGGAGAACCGTCACATTGAGTACCACATTCAGCATCTCTCCCAGTGTGGAGAACCGTCACATTGAGTACCACATTCAGCATCTCCCCCAGTGTGGAGGACCTTCACATTGAGTACCACATTCAGCAACTCCCCCAGTGTGGAGAACCTTCACATTGTGTACCACATTCAGCATCTCCCCCAGTGTGGTGAACTTCCACATTGAGTACCACATTAAGCATCTCTCCCAGTGTGGAGAACCGTCACATTGTGTACCACATTCAGCATCTCCCCCAGTGTGGAGGACCTTCACATTGAGTACCACATTCAGCAACTCCCCCAGTGTGGAGAACCTTCACATTGTGTACCACATTCAGCATCTCCCCCAGTGTGGCGAACCTCCACATTGAGTACCACATTCAGCATCTCCCACAGTGTGGAGGACCTTCACATTGAGTACCACATTCAGCAACTCCCCCAGTGTGGAGAACCTTCACATTGTGTACCACATTCAGCATCTCCCCCAGTGTGGCGAACCTCCACATTGAGTACCACATTAAGCATCTCCCCCAGTGTGGAGGACCTTCACATTGAGTACCACATTCAGCAACTCCCCCAGTGTGGAGAACCTTCACATTGTGTACCACATTCAGCATCTCCCCCAGTGTGGCGAACCTCCACATTGAGTACCACATTCAGCATCTCCCACAGTGTGGAGGACCTTCACATTGAGTACCACATTCAGCAACTCCCCCAGTGTGGAGAACCTTCACATTGTGTACCACATTCAGCATCTTCCCCAGTGTGGCGAACCTCCACATTGAGTACCACATTCAGCATCTCCCCCAGTGTGGAGGACCTTCACATTGAGTACCACATTCAGCAACTCCCCCAGTGTGGAGAACCTTCACATTGTGTACCACATTCAGCATCTCCCCCAGTGTGGCGAACCTCCACATTGAGTACCACATTAAGCATCTTTCCCAGTGTGGAGAACCTTCACATTGAGTACCACATTCAGCAACTCCCCCAGTGTGGAGAACCTTCACATTGTGTACCACATTCAGCATGTCTCCCAGTGTGGAGAACCTTCACATTGAGTACCACATTCAGCAGCTCCCCCAGTGTGGAGAACCGTCACATTGAGTACCACATTCAGCATCTCTTCCAATCAGGAGAACCTTCACATTGAGTACCACATTCAGCAACTCCCCCAGTGTGGAGAACCTTCACATTGTGTACCACATTCAGCATCTCCCCCAGTGTGGAGAACCTTCACATTGAGTACCACATTCAGCATCTCTCCCAGCGTGGAGAACCTTCACATTGAGTACCACATTCAGCAGCTCCCCCAGTGTGGAGAACCGTCACATTGAGTACCACATTCAGCAGCTCCCCCAGTGTGGAGAACCTTCACATTGAGTACCACATTCAACACCTCTCCCAGTGTGGAGAACCCTCACATTGAGTACCACATTCAGCATCTTCCCCAGTGTGGCGACCTTCACATTGAGTACCACATTCAGCACCTCCCCCAGTGTGGAGAACCGTCACATTGAGTACCACGTTCAGCATCTCTCCCAGTTTGGAGAACATCCACATTGAGTACCAAATTCAGCATCTCTTCCAATAAGGAGAACCTTCACATTGAGTACCACATTCAGCATCTCCCCCAGTGTGGCGAACCTTCACATTGAGTACCACATTAAGCATTTCTCCCAGCGTGGAGAACCTTCACATTGAGTACCACATTCAGCAACTCCCCCAGTGTGGAGAACCTTCACATTGAGAACCACATTCAGCATCTCCCCCAGTGTGGCGAACCTCCACATTGAGTACCACATGCAGCATCTCCCCCAGTGTGGAGAACCTCCAGATTGAGAAAAACATTCAGCATCTCCCCCAGTGTGGAGAACCTTCACATTAAGTACAACATTCTGCACCTCTCCCAGTGTGGAGAACTTTCACATTGAGTACCACATTCAGCATCTCCCCCAGAGTGGTGAACCGTCATATTGAGTACCTTATTAAGCATTTCTCCCAGCGTGGAGAACCTTCACATTGAGTGCCACATTCAGCATCTCCCCCAGTGTGGCGAACCTTCACATTGAGTACCTTATTAAGCATTTCTCCCAGCGTGGAGAACCTTCACATTGAGTACCACATTCAGCATCTCCCCCAGTGTGGAGAACCTTCACATTGAGTACCACATTCAGCATCTTCCCCAGTGTGGAGAACCTTCACATTGAGTACCACATTCAGCACCTCTCCCAGTGTGGAGAACCTTCACATTGAGTACCACATTCAGCATCTTCCCCAGTGTGGCGACCTTCACATTGAGTACCACATTCAGCATCTCCCCCAGTGTGGAGTACCACATTCAGCATCTTCCCCATTGTGGCGAACCTCCAATTGAGTACCACATTAAGCATATACCCCAGTGTGGAGAACCGTCACATTGAGTACCACGTTCAGCATCTCTCCCAGTTTGGAGAACCTTCACATTGTGTACCACATTCAGCATGTCTCCCAGTGTGGAGAACCTTCACATTGAGTACCACTTTCAGCATCTCTCCCAGTTTGGAGAATCTTCACATTGAGTACCACATTCAGCATCTCACTCAATAAGGGGAACCTTAACATTGAGTACCACAGTCAGCATCTCTCCCAGTGTGGAGAACCTTCATATTGAGTACCACATGCAGCATCTCCCCCAGTGTGGAGAACCTCCAGATTGAGAAAAACATTCAGCATCTCCCCCAGTGTGGAGAACCTTCACATTGAGAAGCACATTCAGCATCTACCCCAGTGTGCAGAACCTGCACATTGTGTACCACATTCCGCATCTCTTCCAATAAGGAGAACCTTCACATTGAGTACCACATTCAGCATCTCCCCCAGTGTGGAGAACCTTCTCATTGAGTACCACATTCAGCATCTCACCCAGTGTGGAGAACCTTCACATTGAGTACCACAATCAGCATCTCACCCAGTGTGGAGAACCTTCACATTGAGAAGCACATTCAGCATCTCTCCCAATAAGGAGAACCTTCACATTGAGTACCACGTACAGCATCTCCCCCAGTGTGGAGAACCTTCACATTGAGAAGCACATTCAGCATCTCCCCCAGTGTGTAGAACCTTCACATTGAGTACCACATTCAGCAGCTCCCCCAGAGTGGTGAACCGTCATATTGAGAACCACATTCAGCATCTCTCCCAGTTTGGAGATCATTCACATTAAGTACCACATTCAGCATCTCTCCCAGTGTGGAGAACTTTCACATTGAGAAGCACATTCAGCATCTACCCCAGTGTGCAGAACCTGCACATTGTGTACCACATTGAGCATCTCTTCCAATAAGGAGAAACTTCACATTGAGTACCACATTCAGCATCTCTTCCAATAAGGAGAACCTTCACATTGAGTACCACGTTCAGCATCTCTCCCGTGTGGGGAACCTTCACATTGAGTACCACATTAAGCATCTTCCCCAGTGTGGAGAGACTTCACATTGAGTACCACATTCAGCATCTCCCCCAGTGTGGAGAACCTCCAGATTGAGAAAAACATTCAGCATCTCCCACAGTGTGGAGAACCTTCACATTGAGTACCACATTCAGCATCTCCCCCAGTGTGGAGAACCTTCACATTGAGTACCACATTCAGCATCTCCCCCAGTGTGAAGAACCTTCACCTCGTGTACCACATTCAGCATCTCTCCCAGTGTGTAGAACCGTCACATTGAGTACCACATTCAGCATCTCTCCCAGTGTGTAGAACCGTCACATTGAGTACCGCATTCAGCATCTCCCCCAGTGTGGAGAACCTTCACATTGAGTACAGCATTCAGCATCTCCCCCAGTGTGGAGAACCTTCACATTGAGTACCACATTCAGCATCTTCCCCAGTGTGGCGACCTTCACATTGAGTACCACATTCAGCATCACCCCCAGTGTGGACAGACTTCACATTGAGTACCACATTCAGCATCTCCCCCAGTGTGGAGAACCTCCAGATTGAGAAAAACATTCAGCATCTCCCGCAGTGTGGAGAACCTTCACATTGAGTACCACATTCAGCATCTACCCCAGTGTGGAGAACCTTCACATTGAGTACCACATTCAGCATCTCACCCAGTGTGAAGAACCTTCACCTCGTGTACCACATTCAGCATCTCTCCCAGTGTGTAGAACCGTCACATTGAGTACCACATTCAGCATCTCTCCCAGTGTGTAGAACCGTCACATTGTGTACCGCATTCAGCATCTCCCCCAGTGTGGAGAACCTTCACATTGAGTACAGCATTCAGCATCTCCCCCAGTGTGGAGAACCTTCACATTGAGTACCACATTTAGCATCTTCCCCAGTGTGGCGACCTTCACATTGAGTACCACATTCAGCATCTCCCCCAATGTGGAGAACCTTCACATTGAGTACCACATTCAGCATCTCCCCCAGTGTGGAGTACCACATTCAGCATGTTCCCCATTGTGGCGAACCTCCAATTGAGTACCACATTAAGCATATACCCCAGTGTGGAGAACCGTCACATTGAGTACCACGTTCAGCATCTCTCCCAGTTTGGAGAACCTTCACATTGTGTACCACATTCAGCATGTCTCCCTGTGTGGAGAATCTTCACATTGAGTACCACATTCAGCATCTCCCCCAGTGTGGAGAACCTTCACATTGAGTACCACATTCAGCATCTCACCCAGTGTGGAGAACCTTCACATTGAGTACCACATTCAGCATCTCACCCAGTGTGGAGAACCTTCACATTGAGTACCACAATCAGCATCTCACCCAGTGTGGAGAACCTTCACATTGAGAAGCACATTCAGCATCTCTCCCAATAAGGAGAACCTTCACATTGAGTACCACGTACAGCATCTCCCCCAGTGTGGAGAACCTTCACATTGAGAAGCACATTCAGCAGCTCCCCCAGTGTGGATAACCTTCACATTGAGTACCACATTCAGCATCTCTCCCAGTGTGGAGAACTTTCACATTGAGAAGCACATTCAACATCTACCCCAGTGTGCAGAACCTGCACATTGTGTACCACATTGAGCATCTCTTCCAATAAGGAGAAACTTCACATTGTGTACCACATTGAGCATCTCTTCCAATAAGGAGAACCTTCACATTGAGTACCACGTTCAGCATCTCTCCCGTGTGGGGAACCTTCACATTGTGTACCACATTAAGCATCTTCCCCAGTGTGGAGAGACTTCACATTGAGTACCACATTCAGCATCTCCCCCAGTGTGGAGAACCTCCAGATTGAGAAAAACATTCAGCATCTCCCCCAGTGTGCAGAACCTTCACATTGAGTACCACATTCAGCATCTCCCCCAGTGTGGAGAACCTTCACATTGAGTACCACATTCAGCATCACCCCCAGTGTGAAGAACCTTCACCTCGTGTACCACATTCAGCATCTCTCCCAGTGTGTAGAACCGTCACATTGAGTACCACATTCAGCATCTCTCCCAGTGTGTAGAACCGTCACATTGAGTACCGCATTCAGCATCTCCCCCAGTGTGGAGAACCTTCACATTGAGTACAGCATTCAGCATCCCCCCCAGTGTGGAGAACCTTCACATTGAGTACCACATTCAGCATCTTCCCCAGTGTGGCGACCTTCACATTGAGTACCACATTCAGCATCTCCCCCAGTGTGGAGAACCTTCACATTGAGTACAGCATTCAGCATCTCCCCCAGTGTGGAGAAACTTCACATTAAGTACCACATTCAGCATCTTCCCCAGTGTGGCGACCTTCACATTGAGTACCACATTCAGCATCTCCCCCAGTGTGCAGAACCTTCACATTGAGTACCACATTCAGCATCTCCCCCAGTTTGGAGAACCTTCACATTGAGTACCACATTCAGCATCTCCCCCAGTGTGGAGAACCTTCACATTGAGTACCACATTCAGCATCTCCCCCAGTGTGGAGAACCTTCACATTGAGTACCACATTCAGCATCTCCCCCAGTTTGGAGAACCTTCACATTGAGTACCACATTCAGCATCTCCCCCAGTGTGGAGAACCTTCACATTGAGTACCACATTCAGCATCTCCCCCAGTGTGGAGAACCTTCACATTGAGTACCACATTCAGCATCTACCCCAGTGTGGAGATCCTTCACATTGAGTACCACATTCAGCATCTACCCCAGTGTGGAGAACCTTCACATTGTGTACCACATTCAGCATCTACCCCAGTGTGGAGAACCTTCATATTGAGTACCACATTCAGCATCTCCCCCAGTGTGGAGAGACTTCACATTGAGTACCACATTCAGCATCTACCCCAGTGTGGAGAACCTTCACATTGAGTACCACATTCAGCATCTCCCCCAGTTTGGTGAACCTTCACATTGAGTACCACATTCAGCATCTCCCCCAGTGTGGAGAGACTTCACATTGAGTACCACATTCAGCATCTACCCCCGAGTGGAGAACCTTCACATTGAGTACCACATTCAGCATCTCCCCCAGTGTGGAGAACCTTCACATTGAGTACTGCATTAAGCATCTTCCCCAGTGTGGAGAACCTTCAAATTGAGAAGCACATTCAGCATCTCTTCCAATAAGGAGAACCTTCACATTGAGTACAACATTCAGCATCTCTCCCAGTGTGGAGTACCTTCACATTGAGTACCACATTCAGCATCTCTCCCAGTGTGGAGAACCTTCACATTGAGTACTGCATTGAGCATCTTCCCCAGTGTGGAGAACCTTCACATTGAGTACTGCATTAAGCATCTTCCCCAGTGTGGAGAACCTTCAAATTGAGAAGCACATTCAGCATCTCTTCCAATAAGGACAACCTTCACATTGAGTACCACATTCAGCATCTACCCCAGTGTGGAGAACCTTCACATTGAGAAGCACATTCAGCATGTCTCCCAATAAGGGGAACCTTCACATTGAGTACCACATTCAGCATCTACCCCAGTGTGGAGAACCTTCACATTGAGTACCACATTCAGCATCTCCCCCAGTTTGGTGAACCTTCACATTGAGTACCACATTCAGCATCTCCCCCAGTGTGGAGAGACTTCACATTGAGTACCACATTCAGCATCTACCCCCGAGTGGAGAACCTTCACATTGAGTACCACATTCAGCATCTCCCCCAGTGTGGAGAACCTTCACATTGAGTACTGCATTAAGCATCTTCCCCAGTGTGGAGAACCTTCAAATTGAGAAGCACATTCAGCATCTCTTCCAATAAGGAGAACCTTCACATTGAGTACAACATTCAGCATCTCTCCCAGTGTGGAGTACCTTCACATTGAGTACCACATTCAGCATCTCTCCCAGTGTGGAGAACCTTCACATTGAGTACTGCATTGAGCATCTTCCCCAGTGTGGAGAACCTTCACATTGAGTACTGCATTAAGCATCTTCCCCAGTGTGGAGAACCTTCAAATTGAGAAGCACATTCAGCATCTCTTCCAATAAGGACAACCTTCACATTGAGTACCACATTCAGCATCTACCCCAGTGTGGAGAACCTTCACATTGAGAAGCACATTCAGCATGTCTCCCAATAAGGGGAACCTTCACATTGAGTACCACATTCAGCATCTACCCCAGTGTGCATAACCTGTACATTGATTAACACATTGAGCATCTCTTCCAATAAAGAGAAACTTCACATTGAGTACCACATTCAGCATCTCTTCCATTAAGGAGAACCTTCACATTGAGTACCACATTCAGCATCTCTCCCAGTGTGGAGAGACTTCACATCGAGTACCACATTCAGCATCTCTCCCAGTGTGGAGAACCTTCACATTGAGTTCCACATTCAGCATCTCTCCCAGTGTGGAGAACCGTCACATTGAGTACCACATTCAGCATCTCTCCAAGTGTGGAGAAACTTCACATTAAGTACAACATTCAGCAGCTCCCCCAGTGTGGAGAGACTTCACATTGAGTACCACATTCAGCATCTCCCCCAGTGTGGAGAACCTTCTCATTGAGTACCACATTCAGCATCTCTCCCAGTGTGGAGAACCTTCACATTGAGAAGCACATTCAGCATCTCCCCCAGTGTGAAGAACCTTCACATGGAGAAGCACATTCAGCATCTCTCCCAGTGTGAAGAACCTTCACATGGAGAAGCACATTCAGCATCACTTCCAATAAGGAGAACCTTCACATTGAGTACCACATTCAGCATCTACCCCAGTGTGCCGAACCTGCACATTGAGTACTACATTAAGCATCTTCCCCAGTGTGGAGAACCTTCACATTGAGTACCACATTAAGCATCTTCCCCAGTGTGGATAGCCTTCACATTGAGTGCCACATTCAGCAGCTCCCCCAGTGTGGAGAACCTTCACATTGAGAAGCACATTCAGCATCTCTCCCAGTGTGGAATGCCCCCATATTGAGTACCACATTGAGCATCTCTCGCCCAATGTCGGGAATCTTCATATTGAGTATCACATTCAGCACCTGGTCCAGTGTGCAGAACCTGCACATTGAGTACGACATTCAGCATCTCCCCCAGTGTGGAGAACCTTCACATTGAGCACCACATTCAGCATCTACCCCAGTGTGGAGAACCTTCACAATGAGTACCACAATCAGCATGTCTCCCAATAAGGGGAACCTTCACATTGAGTACCACCTTCAGCATCTACCCCAGTGTGCATAACCTGTACATTGATTAACACATTGAGCATCTCTTCCAATAAAGAGAAACTTCACATTGAGTACCACATTCAGCATCTCTTCCATTAAGGAGAACCTTCACATTGAGTACCACATTCAGCATCTACCCCAGTGTGGAGAACCTTCACATTGAGAAGCACATTCAGCATGTCTCCCAATAAGGGGAACCTTCACATTGAGTACCACATTCAGCATCTACCCCAGTG
Organism: Chiloscyllium plagiosum; assembly: GCF_037043375.1. Taxonomy (NCBI): domain Eukaryota; kingdom Metazoa; phylum Chordata; class Chondrichthyes; order Orectolobiformes; family Hemiscylliidae; genus Chiloscyllium; species Chiloscyllium plagiosum. Next base: position 35,703,577 of record NW_028270174.1, on the reverse strand, counting down.
TGCATAACCTGTACATTGATTAACACATTGAGCATCTCTTCCAATAAAGAGAAACTTCACATTGAGTACCACATTCAGCATCTCTTCCATTAAGGAGAACCTTCACATTGAGTACCACATTCAGCATCTCTCCCAGTGTGGAGAGACTTCACATCGAGTACCACATTCAGCATCTCTCCCAGTGTGGAGAACCTTCACATTGAGTTCCACATTCAGCATCTCTCCCAGTGTGGAGAACCGTCACATTGAGTACCACATTCAGCATCTCTCCAAGTGTGGAGAAACTTCACATTAAGTACAACATTCAGCAGCTCCCCCAGTGTGGAGAGACTTCACATTGAGTACCACATTCAGCATCTCCCCCAGTGTGGAGAACCTTCTCATTGAGTACCACATTCAGCATCTCTCCCAGTGTGGAGAACCTTCACATTGAGAAGCACATTAAGCATCTCCCCCAGTGTGAAGAACCTTCACATGGAGAAGCACATTCAGCATCTCTCCCAGTGTGAAGAATCTTCACATGGAGAAGCACATTCAGCATCACTTCCAATAAGGAGAACCTTCACATTGAGTACCACATTCAGCATCTACCCCAGTGTGCAGAACCTGCACATTGAGTACTACATTGAGCATCTCTTCCAATAAGGAGAACCTTCACATTGAGTACCACATTCAGCATCTACCCCAGTGTGCAGAACCTGCACATTGAGTACCACATTGAGCATCTTCCCCAGTGTGGAGAACCTTCACATTGAGTACCACATTAAGCATCTTCCCCAGTGTGGAGAACCTTCACAATGAGTACCACATTCAGCAGCTCCCCCAGTGTGGAGAACCTTCACATTGAGTACCACATTCAGCATCTCTCCCAGTGTGGAATGCCCCCATATTGAGTACCACATTGAGCATCTCTCGCCCAGTGTCGGGAATCTTCATATTGAGTATCACATTCAGCATCTGGTCCAGTGTGCTGAACCTGCACATTGAGTACGACATTCAGCATCTCCCCCAGTGTGGAGAACCTTCACATTGAGCACCACATTCAGCATCTACCCCAGTGTGGAAAACCTTTACATTGAGTACCACATTCAGCATCTGGTCCAGTGTGCAGAACCTGCACATTGAGTACGACATTCAGCATCTCCCCCAGTGTGGAGAACCTGCACATTGAGTACGGCATTCAGCATCTCCCCCAGTGTGGAGAACCTGTACATTGAGTACCACATTCAGCATCACTTCCAATAAGAAAAACCTTCACATTGAGTACCACATTCAGCATCTACCCCAGTGTGCAGAACCTGCACATTGAGTACTACATTAAGCATCTCTCCCAGTGTGGAGAACCTTCACATTGAGTACCACATTAAGCATCTTCCCCAGTGTGGATAGCCTTCACATTGAGTGCCACATTCAGCAGCTCCCCCAGTGTGGAGAACCTTCACATTGAGAAGCACATTCAGCATCTCTCCCAGTGTGGAATGCCCCCATATTGAGTACCACATTGAGCATCTCTCGCCCAGTGTCGGGAATCTTCATATTGAGTATCACATTCAGCATCTGGTCCAGTGTGCAGAACCTGCACATTGAGTACGACATTCAGCATCTCCCCCAGTGTGGAGAACCTTCACATTGAGCACCACATTCAGCATCTACCCCAGTGTGGAAAACCTTTACATTGAGTACCACATTCAGCATCTGGTCCAGTGTGCAGAACCTGCACATTGAGTACGACATTCAGCATCTCCCCCAGTGTGGAGAACCTTCACATTGAGCACCACATTCAGCATCTACCCCAGTGTGGAAAACCTTTACATTGAGTACCACATTCAGCATCTGGTCCAGTGTGCAGAACCTGCACATTGAGTACGACATTCAGCATCTCCCCCAGTGTGGAGAACCTGCACATTGAGTACGACATTCAGCATCTCCCCCAGTGTGGAGAACCTGTACATTGAGTACCACATTCAGCATCACTTCCAATAAGAAAAACCTTCACATTGAGTACCACGTTCAGCATCTCTTCCAATAAGGAGAACCTTCACATTGACTACCACATTCAGCATCTCCCCCAGTGTGGAGAACCTTCACATTGAGTACCACATTAAGCATCTCCCCCCAGTGTGGAGAACCTTCACATTGAGTACTACATTAAGCATCTCTCCCAGTGTGGAGAACCTTCACATTGAGTACCATATTCAGCATCTCCCCCAGTGTGGAGAACCTTCACATTGAGTACCACAGTCAGCATCTCTCCCAGTGTGGAATGCCCCCACACTGAGTACCACATTGAGCATCTCTATCCCAGTGTGGGAAATCTTCATATTGAGTATCACTTTCAGCATCTCTCCCAGTGTGGACAGCCTTCACATTGAGCAGCTCTCCCAATATAGATAACTTTCACATTGACTAACTGAAAACATGCCCAAATTCTGTTGATGTGATTGGTGCGTAATTCTGACTGCTTTTGCAATGTTGTGCTAAATGCAGCCCCCCATATGATTGCTCTGAATTGTACTGCTTTAACTCAGTTATTATTACTATTACATTTAATAAGTTATTAGTATTTAATATCTAGGAATGTCCATTTAGTTTTCATTATGAGGTAAATAATTATTAACTTGCTTTGCCTGTATTTAGCTCAATAACCAGCTGGTGTGACTGTGACATCCTCACAACGTCACTTAACTAATAGTTCAGACTGACAGTCTAACAGTTGAGAACCATGGGTTCAAATCTGACTGCAACGGCTGGTGAATTTAATTGATAGATCTTGAATTGAAAACTGTTAATTGGTTGCCATCTCATTCATGAATGTTCTTTCGGAGAGGAAATCTGTCATTCTTGCCTCCTCTGGCCTTTATGTGACCAATAGCAATGTGCTTGACTCTGAAATGCCTTATGTATAATGGCTGAGCAAGCCACTCATTTATAGCCACAAATATTGGGTGGGCTGTTGTGACTGAAAAAGATTAGGGATGGGTAATATCAGCTGGCCTTGTAAGCAATGCCCATATCTCATGTAAGATTCCTAAAAGGAAACTGCACAGAGATCCTGCCAGTGCAGATTCGGCATGTGGCAGTTTTCTAGTGAAAGACAATTCATCCTAAATTGATTATCTTCTCTCATTGTCTCTGTTATCAGCCAAGGAATTAATAAAAGCATCCTTTGACCCATTTTAATGCGTGGATAACTTCACTTGACCTTGGAGCACATCCCAGTAAAATTATGTAAATGATATATTCCAGACAATGGTGCCAATTTTAGATGATGGTTAAAGTATGGATGGGAATTCAGGAGGACCTAGGAACTTCCAGATCAAGGAGTAAAAATTCATACATTCTTGATGACTTTTATGTCTACATTGCCAACAAGTACAATCTTGGTAATGTGAGCTTAAAATGACACATTCCCCTCTGGCAAAATCTCACTTCCTTTTCAGATGTTACCCCAATGACTAGGAGATTCTGTCTTTTATTTACTCTCAAAACAGGAACCCAAAATAGCCTTTGGTCCTCTTTCAACTTCCAGAGATTGACTAGTGGAGGTGCAAATCCCAAAAGGATTCCTCCAATGCTGGAATTATTCAGTTGCTGTGGTTGTATCTGTGAAGAGAGAAATGAAGTTCATCATCAAATGTTATGGATCAGCTGAGATCGTGCTGCTGGGATAGACAGCAATAGGCATTGTTAATGTGGACAATGGCAGGTTTCATACTTTATGGCAGTTTCTGGTTAAAGAGGTAGAGTGCTGCTACCAAACTTCCATTTTACTACCTTGTTGTGGTTCTGTTCACCGAGCTGGGAATTTGTGTTGTAGACGTTTCGTCCCCTGTCTAGGTGACATCCTCAGTGCTTGGGATCTCCTGTGAAGTGCTTCTGTGATGTTTCATCCGGCATTTACTATCTTAAATAAACCAATTAGCCATATTAATGTTGACTGTGACAGAAAATCAAAACATCAGAGGATACATATCAATTTAAGTTAAATATCATTTTGAGGGGCAATGATGCACTCCAAACCACATGGTACCCATTGACCATGGGAAGCCTGAAGCCTGTTAGTGGACATTACATCCTCCTCCTCCAAGGGTACCTGGATGTAAACACAGTAGAGAGGTGCACAGTCAAGTGAACCATTACCCTATAAAGCCCTTTGCCTGTTCATGACTCCCTTTAGCTAGGCCCAGGAACAAATTCATAAGGATGTCCTCCAACTTGCCCATCTCTCTTTATAGAGGCTTGGAGCTCAAATGCAACCAAACATTTAGTAAGAGTTTTTTCAAATCACAAAAAATAATGATCTATCTAAATAAGGATTCACAGGCTTCTTGAGGCCATCAGACTTACAAAGGTCAAAAAGCATGGTGCTGAAAAAAGCACAACAGGTCAGGCAGCAGGGTAGGTACAGGAGAGTCGATGTTTCAGGCATAACCCTTCATCAGGAATGTCTGATGAAGGGCTTATGCCTGAAACATCGATTCTCCTGCTCCTCGGATGCTGTCTGACCTGCTGTGCTTTCCCAGCGCTGTGTTTTTCAACTCTGACTTGCGAGCATCTTTCAGTCCTCACTTTCTACATAAGAATTACAAGGCAGATTCTGTGAACCTACTTAATACACCATGTGAACCATAACCTCAGCCTCATATCGTAATGATAGTGAAGAGAATCTCTGCGTATCGAATCCTCCAACGAGTGCCCTCTGTCACTACTGGATGGCAGGTTGTGATGCCAGGGCATGTCCAGAGATCAGACAAAGGTCTGGAAGTGAATGGTGTGCAACAGCAGCCCATACATAAAACCCTTTTACTCTAAGAGAAGGGCAGGGAGGGAATTACCTCAAGAAAGTGCAAATTATGGGGTGCGGGTCCCTGAAGAAATTCCAGGCAGTTTTTGAGCAAAATAAAATGTGATTCTGCAAGTACAAATTCACCCCATAAACTTGTGTGTGTGCATGTGTGCATCCAGGGGAGACCGTGTGTGTGTGTGTGTGTGTGTGTGTGTAGCACAGGTCACCTTGTGCAAAGTTAAAAATCACACAACACCAGATTATAGTCCAACAGGTTTAATTGGAAGCACTAGCTTTTGGAGCGCTGCTCCTTCATCAGGTGGTTGTGGAGTATAAGATTATAAGACACAGAATTTATAACAAAAGTTTACAGTGTGATGTAACTGAAATTATATATTGACAAAGACCTGGATTGTTTGTTAAGTCTCTCATCTGTTAGAATGACCACGTTGGTTTCAGTTCTTTTATATGTAAATCACAAAACCTTTTTATAAAGTTACATTCACAAGTGAACCAACACCGGCATCTCCAAATCAGGGTCACCTGCAGTGTGACATGAACCCAAGGTCCCAGTTGAGTCCATCGCTATGGGTACCGAATGTGGCTATCAGCCTCTGCTTGATCACTTTGCATTGTTGCCTGTTCCCGAAGTCCGCCTTGGAGGATGGTAACCCAAAGGTCAGAGACCAAATGTCCTGGACCACTGAAGTGTTCTCCGACTGGAAGGGAACAACCCTGTCTGTTGATTGTTGTGTGATGTCCATTTATTCATTGCTGTAGCCTCTGTTTGGTCTCATCAATGGACCATGCCTCAGTGCATCCTTGCCTTCAGTGCATGAGATAGACAATGTTGGCTGAGTCACATGCATACCTTCCGTGTACATGGTGGGTGGTGCCTCCACAAGTAATGGTTTTATCCGTGTCGACACTCTGACATGTTTTGCAGCATCTGCCGTGACAGGGTCGTATGGTGTTTGCTGAAGGCTGGGCAGTTTACGGCAAACAATGAACTAATTGAGGTTTGGTGGTTGTTTCAAGGCAAGAACTGGAGGCATGGGGAAGGTCTGGGTGGGGTACTCATCCTCACTGATAATGTTTTGCAGACTGCAAAGAACACGGTGTGGGTTTTTGGCTCCTTGGAAGTACTGGGCAACGAAGAGTACCCTATCAGTTGCAGCTTATGTCTATCTCCTGAGGAGGTCATTACAGTTTCTCGCTATAGCACATCACAACTGGCAGTCGATGAGTTGAGCATTGTATCCCGTTCTTATGAGGGCATCCTTGAGCACCTTCAGGTGTCTGTCTGAACAGATCCTGTGTATGTGTAGAGGCTGGCTGGTTTAATATGTTTCGTATGGAAGTTAAAGAAGTGCAGCATCGTGAAGTTATCCGTGGGTTTGCAGGAGAGTAAGGACCCCGTCCTTGTTAAAGATGCATGTGTCCAAGAATGAGACAGATACTAAAGAGTAGTCAATGATGAGTCTGATGGTGGGATGAAAATTGTTAATATCACTGTGTTATTGTTTCAGTGACTCCTTGCCATGGGTCCAGAGGAAGAAAATGTCATCAATATACCTCATGTATAGTGTTAGTTAGAGGTTCTGTGCAGAAAAGAAGCCTTGATCGAAGCCGGCCTTCAGGAATACACCATACAACCCTGTCATGACAGACACTGCAAAACATGTCAAGTTTCGACACAGATAACACCATTGCACGTGGGGACATCATCCATCATGTACACAGCAGGTACTCATGTGACTCAGCCAATGTTGTGTATCCCATATGCTGCAGGTAAGGATGCCCTGAGGCATGGAATATTGGTGAGACCGAGCAGACGCTCCCAGTTGGGGAACACGTCAGCGGTCCAGGACGTTTGGCCTTGGACCTTCAGGTCACCATCCATCAAGGTGGACTTCATGACAAACAAAATGCAGAATGGCCGAGCAGAGGTACATAGCCATGTTCGGTACCAATGAGGATAGCCTCAACCAGGAACTTGGGTTCATGTCATACTACAGCTGACCTCACTATACACACATACACACACACACACACACACTCTGTCATGCACAAGCTCCCTCTCATAAGCTCACACATATTCCCCCCACACTCACACCCATACGTGGACCTTCTCACAGACTAATACCCCATTACACACACACACACTCTCTCACTGACATTCACACCTCACACACACCCATGTGCACACACTCACTCAGACTCCCTTGCACACACACACACATAAAAGTTTGTGGGATGACTTTGTACTTGCAGAACTACATGTTAATTTGCTCAAAAACTGCATAAATCCATGTAAGATTCTGTAAATACCACTTTAGAAATAGAATCAGTCTGACCTAACCCTGGGACACAGACAGACTTTAACCTCACACTTTCAATGCATTATCTGAGCTGAGATGGCGCCTATTGTTCTCTTGAGAATGTAACTTTAAAAAAGTTCTGGGATTTACATATGAAGGTACCAAAACTAACAGGACCATTCTAAAAGATGGAAGACTGAAGGTAAATGTTTAATATTACATTCCATGACACTGCAATCCTGTTGCTAGAAATTCTGTGTCTTATGATTCTTCTCCACAATGACCTGATGAAGAATCAGCGCTTCGAAACCTAGTGCTTCCAAATAAACCTTTTGGACTATAAGCTGGTGTTGTGTGATTTTTAACTTTGTCCATCCCAGTCCAACACCAGCATCTCCAAATTGTGTTAAGGAAATGGATATCGTTGACCATGAATTGCCATTTTAAAAGGTTGCATAAAGTCAGACACACTAACATTGTATCAGTCATTATGATTACCTTCTGTTTCTTAAAAAGAGTTTGGCACTTTTTTTGATCGTATCATCATTGCCTGCTTTCTTAGTAGATTAGATTACATTACTTACAGTGTGGAAACAGGCCCTTCGGCCCAACAAGTCCACACCGACCCGCTGAAGCGTAACCCACCCATACCCCTACATTTACCCCTTTACCTAACATTACGGGCAATTTAGCATGGCCAATTCACCTGACTTGCACATCTTTGGACTGTGGGAGGAAACCGGAGCCCCCGGAGGAAACCCACGCAGACACGGGGAGAACGTGCAAACTCCACACAGTCAGTCGCCTGAGTCGGGAATTGAACCCGGGTCTCTGGCGCTGCGAGGCAGCAGTGCTAACCACTGTGCCACCGTGCCGCCCATAATTCTGTTAGAGGAGTGGATTGAATGCTGAAGTTCCCACAAAATAACACACATTCCCCAAAAGTCTCATAATTTTCCATTTAGCTTTATGAATAAGAACTTCAATCTGAATCTACAATTGTGCTATTATATGACAATACCTGGTCTTGCTCTACAATGTGTCCTGAGTAAGTTACCTTACTTTCACAATCCTGGCAAGATTTATGACCAAGCCAATAAAGTGCAACTGCTTTAATGTCTTTTCTAGTTGTTTAATGTGTTCTTCCCATAAATCTTTGATCTTTATAGACCAATTTAAAACTATAAATATAAGATTATTTTGATGGAGATTGTTAATTTAACCTTATAGTATAAGAATTGCTTATATCAGAGGAAAGAATTTTGTAATTGCCGATAAATTTCAAGAATGTAATGTTGCAGGATAGTTTGAAAATTTGAGAAGCAAAGATGACAAAAAATATGTACATTCACCATAAATAATATCTATCCTGTCATCTGAATAAATGACACGTTTATGCACACTAGCTGTAACCTGATTCATAAGTCTTTGGAAAGTAGCTGGAGCTTGAATGCACGACTTACAACAGTTGATATTTCTTCAAGTCTTGATGTTTATATTATTTAGCCAGTATCCCTTCAATAGATCAATCTTAGTGATGAATAAGATACTGACAATCCTAATAATATGATTGTTTTATTAAGAAATTAGGTAAAATGTGTTATTATTGCTGAATAACCAGAGAGGAAGCTTGATATGAGTTATATTACAGCACGCCCCTTATAATCTCCTGAGCTGTGAAATTCTGGGCAAGGTCCAATGTGACCTTTTTAAACTCAACAGCAATTAAGGGTCTTACGTGGTTATTAATGGTACCTTAAGGCCCTTGACTTGCCACCAACCTCTTTTCCTTCCTTCCTGATGGTGACAAAAGTGGTCAGTTATCCAACTGGGAAATCAGTTTTGCTGGGTTTGTGAAGGAGTCCCTCATTTACCCAAAGCTGGGACTAATTGGGGGCAGGCTCAGAGTTAGAGGAATTACCGCTGTGGCCATTCTCTTGACTTGTCTCTGAACCTTCCCCACTTCTCCTGTTCTTGTGACCACCATACCTTATAAAACCTGAAGGAAACAGACCTACACTTTAGCTGGGGACGAGGCTCCCAGAAACGATCTCTAAGACCTCGATATTGACTGACTTCTGGTGAGTCAGGATTTTAATGCGAAGAATTGTGATTCCTGGTAAGGTCACAAGTTAATTCCTGACTGGTTGGTTGGAGCTTGATCCAGTAAGCGTTTTCTTTGGTGGACATGGGAGAGGAGTGAGATGTCACTAAGCACACCTTCCCCTTAATTCAGGTATTAGAGAGTTATATCTCAGTCGAAGTCACTAATATGTCTCAAGATGTTTAACAGGAGTGTTAACAAACAAAATTCACCAATGAGTCGCCTGCCAGGACAACTCATGGCCAAAGAGGTTAGTTTTAACAATTGGAGATATTTACGGGACAATTTCAGAGGCTGGCATGATAGCAGCTGAAGGAATGGTTGGAGGAAAGAGAATTGGGGATATTCAAGAAATCAGAGTCGGGGAAAAATTGAAATCTGAAGGGTTGGGGGCTGGAGGAGTTTACAGGCATACAGGAGTTGCTATTGAGCAGAACGGACATGTTGGGGATGGGCTGTGGACAGGCTGCAAAAATGTAGGAATTTGAAATTTAAAATAAAATTTTAAAATTAAGCTGTTGATGGACTAAGAGCCAAAGTAGGCCAATGAAAACAGGGTTGGTTTATGAGCAGGACTTTGTGTGAACTTGGATACTGGCATCAGAATTAGGAATGAGCTCAAGTTGATGGAAGGTGGAAGATGGGAGATCAGCCAGCAACAGACAGCTCTGAAGATGTGAGTGTTTCTGGAGTAGGAGATATTACAGAGAAAGAAGTAGGTAACCTTTGTACACAGAGTTGACTCAGTAGATTATTTCAATATTCAAATTTGAAAAGCATGGTTCCAATAAAAATCTGCATTTTCAATCATCAATTTTATTTTGTGATTACTATTGACCATTGTAGAAAGATACTTAGGAAAGTAAAGTTACTGAACATATTTAAAGTACATTTCAAAATTTAAATATTGTCTAAATATTTGCAATGAAAAAATTCACAGAAGGCAAAAGTTCACTTGTGGCAAGGAATCTGTTAAATAAACTGCATTGAAATATAAAATAAACTTAAGTTTTAACATTGCAATTTAACAACCTCATATGAAGTTCTAAGTTTCAACAGTTAGAGTCAATGTGAAGAACACACTCCACTGAGGGGACCCTAGAAGATAGAAAGTTCAGACACAAACTACCTACAATTTTCTGACCAATGACTGAAACATCCTTACATTGAATATCTGAAATTTTGATATGTGCAGACAACTGGCAAGGCTTTTCCAAATCCTAACAGAGATGTAACTAAAAACATTGTCACTGCCGCTAATGATAGCTTCGCGAAGGAGCACTTAATGCTCATCCTCAACAATTGTCCAGGAACAAGGACCTCCAGCTGCCTATTCCAGGAATTGTGGGTCTGGTTATCAGTCATAAGCATAACTGGAACTTGTAAGTAACTATTTTGTTTCATTACTCGCATTGAAAGTGATAGCTTAGACCTCCATGAACTCAAGGTCAGCTATTCCTCAGAAAAGCAAAGGTTCACAATTATTCAAGACTTTTCAAATGTACAAAATACAACCATATCATTAACCTTTTATTACATCACAGTCCTCACTTTCATACTATGGGCTGAATCCTAAGGTTTTTATTTTGGCCGTGAGTTACATTGAGTATTTTTGGAGGCATTCTCTGCTGTGAAGTCCTACAAGATTAGATTAGATTACTTACAGTGTGGAAACAGGCCCTTCGGCCCAACAAGTCCACACCGCCCCGCCGAAGCGCAACCCACCCATACCCCTACCTTTACCCCTTACCTAACACTATGGACAATTTAGCATGGCCAATTCACCTAACCTGTACATCTTTGGACTGTGGGAGGAAACCGGAGCACCCGGAGGAAACCCACACAGACACGGGGAGAACGCGCAAACTCCACACAGTCAGTCGCCTGAGGCGGGAATTGAACCCGGGTCTCTGGCGCTGTGAGGCAGCAGTGCTAACCACTGTGCCACCGTGCCGCCCACAAGATGTCTCACTACATCACAAAAAGCTGCCTCATTCACTAATCACCCTGCCCCATGGCATCATTTACGTGTGGTTCTGTTACCCAAATTACCATGGGCCATTCCCAGACTTTGTCCCCCAGTAGATATCTGCCAAAAGACTGGCAGCTATTGCATCTGTGCCATAGTTAATGGACCCACCTGGACAAGCATTGGTGGTCTGGTATTACTCCTCATCAGCATTGTAATGGCAGAGCAATCAGAAAGCCACAGTGGTCATGGCATATAGCTGGCATGGCTGACACATGCAAAGCCATTCTCTGACTCTAGTTTCTGTTTAATCATCACTCCACACGCTTGAACTGTCTGAAGCTGCATCCCTCTAAACACCCTCTGTATGTCAGAGCCACTCCTTCCTCAATGCCCATTGATTACTTGCCCCTTGTCAATGTCCTTTAGGGGGACATCACATATGGTTCCCAGGTATCCCCTACCCCAGAATTCCATTGTCCTGTTATTTTTACGTTATTCCAATAGCCCATATACACTCTCAATGCAGGTGAAGACCCACCACACTAAATTTCACCTCCAACAGTCCCCTGAACCCTGACATTACAACTTAATGATGTCTACCCTGGTTCCCTAAGGTCTCTCTGGTGGGCACTTCCGGTAGCAGTACATCCCAATAATCTGCTGTTCCTCATACAGCTCACCACCTCCCTCCCGCTTAACATTAAAATTTCTCCAACCCTTGCTTGTTCATCCATACACAAATGGATCTGTTTTCTTCCCTCTCCAACCTTTCTACCCCAGTCCTTTTGGCAATGATTCTCTTACATTTAGAACATAGAACACACAACAGTATAACACAGTGCAGGTCCTTCAGCCCTCGATGTTGTGTTGGCCCTTTATCCTACTCTAAGATCAGACTAACCTACATACCCTTCATTGTATTATCTTCCATATGCCTATCCAAGAGTCGCTTCAATGTCCCTAATGTATCTGATTCTACTACCATTTCTGGCATTGCATTCCACACAACCACCACTCTCTGTGTAAAGAACCTCTGACATCTTCCCTAAACCTTCCTCTAATCATCTGAAATTTATACCCCCTCGTGATAAGTATTTCTGTTGTGGGATAAAATCTCTGGCCATCAACTCCATCTATGCTGCTCAATATCTTGTACAACTCTGTCAAGTCCCCTCTCATCCTACTTTGTTCCAATGAGAAAAGCCCTAACTCCCTCAACTTTTCTTCATAAGACATGCCCTCCAGTCCAGACAGCATCCTGGGAAATCTCTACTCCACCCTCTGTAAAGCTTCCACATCTTTCCTGTAATGTGGCAACCAGAACTGAACACAATATTCCAAGTGTGATCTAACCATGACTCTATGGAGCTGCAGCATAGCACTAAACTCAATCCCCCGCTAATGAAAGTTAACACACCATACGTATTCTTAACAACCATATCAACTTGAGTGGCAACTTTGAGGGGGCTGTGGACGTGGACCCCATGATCCCTCTGTACCTCCACACTGCCAAGAATTCTGCCTTTAACCCTATATTCTGCATTCAAATTTGACCTTCCAAAGTGAACTACTTCACTCTTCTCCAAGTTGAACTCCATCTGCCACTTATCAGCCCAGTTCTGCATCCTGTCAATGTCTCGTTGCAACCTACAACAGCCTCCCACACTATGCACAACGCCACCAACTTTCATGTAATCGGCAAACTTATTAACCCACCATTCCACCTCCTCATCCAAGTCATTTATAAAATTCACAAAGAGCATAGGTCCTAGACACAATCTCCCTGTAGCCAAATTTCCCTGTATCCCATCTGTACTTTCTGAATGAGCCTACCATGGGGAACCATATCAAATGCCTTGCTAAAATCCACGTACACCATATCCACTGCTCTAACTTCATCAATGTGCTTTGTCACATCCTCAAAGAATTCAGTATGACCTGCCCCTCACAAAGCCATGACTATTTCTAATCAATGTATGATTTTCCAAGTAGTTATAAATCCTGTCTCTCAGAATCTTCTCCAATACTTAGCCCACTACTGACATAAGACTGACTGGTCTATAATTCCCAAGATTATCCCTATTCCTTTTCTTGAGCAAGCAAATAACATTTGCCACCCTCCAATAAACTGGTATTACTCCAGTGGACAATGAGGATGCAAAGATCATTGCCAAAGGCACTGCAATCTCTACCCTCGCTTCCTGTAGTAACCCAGGGTATATCCCGTCCAGACCAGGGGATTTATCTATCCTCATGTTTTTCAAACTTTTCAGCACATCTTCCTTCCTAACATCAGCCTGTTCAAGCATATCCATCTGTTTCACACTGTCCTCATAAATGTCAAGGTCCCTATCAGAAGGGAATACTGAAGAAAAATATTCATTAAGGACCTCCCTGATCTCCTCTGATTCCAAGCGCAAGTCCTCTCCACTATCCCCAATTGTCCCTACTCTCACTCTGGACATCCTCTTGTTCCTCACATAAGTGTAGAATGCCTTAGGATTTTCCTTAATCCTATCTGCTAAAGCTTTCTCATGCCCTCTTCTAGCTCTCCTAAGTCCATTCTTCAGTTCCTTCCTGATGACCTTGTAACCCTCTAAAGCCCTGTCTGATCCTTGCCTCCCCAACCTTCAGTAAGCTTCCTTCTTCCTCTTGACTAGATGTTCCACATTCCTTGTCACCCAATGTTCTTTCAACCTACCATCCCCTCCTTGCCTCAGTGGGACAAACTTGTCCAGCAGTATCAGCAAGTGCTTCTTAAACAATCTCCACATTTTTGTTGTGCACTTCCTTGAGAACATCAGTTCCCAGTTTAGGCACCCCAGTTCCTGCCTAACAGTATTGTACTTCTATCTGCTCCTATTTCTCTCCATGAGAATAGTAAAGGTCAGGGAGTTGTGATCACTATTACCAAAATGCTCTCCCACCAAGAGATCTGACACCTGGCATGGTTCGTTGCCAAGCACCAAATCCAATATGGCCTTCCCTCTAGTCAGTCTATCTATATATTACTTCAGGAACTCTTCCTGGACATACCTGACAAAAACTGCTCCACATAAACTATTTGAACTAAGGAGGTTTCAATCAATATTAGGGAAGTTAAAGTCACCCATGACAACAACCCTGTTACTTCTGCAGATTTCCAAATTCTGCCTCCCAATCTGCTCCTTTATGTCTCTGTTGCTGTTGGGGGTGGGGGTGGGGGGGGGGGGGGCTGTAGAAAACTCCCAATAAAGTGACTGCTCCTTTACTGTTTCTAACTTCCACCCATACTGACTCTGTAGACAAACCCTCCTCAAAAATCTTCCTTTCTGCTGCTGTGATTCTATCCCTGCTTAGCAATGCCACTCCCCACCTCTTTTACCTCCCCCTCTATTCCTTTTGAAACATCCAAAACTTGGAGCATTCAACAACCATTCCTGCCTCTGTGATATCCAAGTCTTCATAATGGCCACAACATCATAGTTCAAAACACTGATCCATGCTCTGAGTTCATTATTCTTATTCCAGATACTTCTTGCATTGACCCTTCAACCCATCATACTTACTGCACCTTTGCCCTATCAAGTGCCTATCCCTCCTCACAGACTCTCTGCATGCTGTATCTGGCTACCTACTCCATCATCTGATCTATAGCTCACATTCCCACCCCCCTGCCAATCTAGTTTAAACCCTCCTGAAAAGCTCTAGCAAACCTCCCGCCCAGGATATTCGCATCCCTCCAGTTCAGGTGCAACCCATCCTTCTTGTACAGGTCCCACCTTCCCCAGAAGATATCCCAATGATCCACATATCAGAAGCCCTATGTCCTACACTAGCCCTTCAGCCACATGTTCATCTGTACTCACTCTCTATTCCTACCCTCACTAGTACGTGGCACCAGTAGCAATCCTGTGATTACTACTCTGTTCATCCTGCCTTCTAGCTTCCAACCTAACTCCCTATACTCTCTTTTCAGGTCCTCCTCCCTTTCCCTACCTATGTCATTGATATTGATGTGTACCATGACTTCTGGCTGCTCTCCCTCCCCCTTAAGAATCCTGTTGACTCGATCCAAGACATCCCTGACCCTCGCACCTTGGAGGCATCATAACATCTGGGAATCTCGCGTGTGACCACAGAATCTCCTGTCTGTCTCTCTCACCATTGAATCTCCTATCACTTTCATTATAGCCTACAACACAGACTATAGTTGAGCACGTGCCAATGCTAAAAGTATCCCAAGCTGACGACTGCCAAGGCCATTGACTGTACCCCTCACCGATGGTACCATGACCCCATGACCGTTAGCACCCACCACTTGATGGGGCTTAGGACTAGGCCCACCACATTCAGACAGACCAATTGGTTGAACAGATATGCACATAGACAACAGACACATGCTGCAGGTTGATGTCTGTGCACGCTGTACAGCAAGATCGCTACCCTCCAGCAGACTGCTTTTGCGTCTTCACTAAAGAAGTGCCAAAATGCTGGGAGGTATGGCAAGGCAATGCATGGATGCTGCAAGCCTACAGATAGGTGCTCAGCACTGAGAGAGTAAGTGAGCAGTCCTGAGATGTAACCTGCTCCATTCACTGAGCTGGCTTATCTGTGTGCGCCTGTATAAATTGCCCCTGCTGCAGCCTTTCAATGCAAGTTGTTGGCACACTTTGCAACACAAAGTCTATGCTTCCAGAGCTGCCAGCAAAAGTCTATCAGAAAGGTGGCAGAATTATCATCCTGAGGCTGGTAGAAATTGAATGCCAATGTCAACAGTCGAGGGGCATGTGCACCTGGTGCCTCTGGATCATGCATGAGATGCTGTTTGGTCCTAAGCAACATGAAAGTCCTTCCTAGCAAGCAGCGAGCTGAATCTGCCAGGTAGCCACTGTGCTTTCCATGTCGAGATTTCTCAACGGCTAGCTTGTTTCATTCATTAAGAAAGGAAACTAAATATTTAATGAGATGAGCTGGGCTGTTAATAAAGCATTTTAAACTCAGTAATCCCTGTTAATTACTAATTCCCCACTGCTTTCCAGGGAGAAATAAAAGCATAAAAGATGGTGCAAAGGACTCTGTAGTGCCAGTCCCATCTCTGAACCAGAAGGCTTGGGTTCAAGACTCTGCAAAACTGTCTGATAATAATATCTCTGACAATTCAAAGGAGAGCCTTAGATGGTGTTGTAGAACTGAGAGACCTAGGGTTCAGGTACATAATCCTTTGAAGTTTGCATCACAGGTGGACAGGGTGGTTAGGAAGGTGCTCAGACCTTTGAATAAAGGAGTTGGGATGTCATGTTGAGGTTGTACAGAACGTTGGTGAGGCCTCTTCTGGAGCACACTGTCCAGTCAGAGAACGCGGTGGATGCAAGTCCAGCGACAACATTTAAAAGACATTTTGATAAGTAAGTGAATAAGCAAGGTTTGCAAGGATATGGTCAAAGTGCAGGTTGGTGGGGCTAGTTAAGTTTGGGATTATGGTTGGCATGGATTGGTTGGACTGAAGGGTTTGTTTCTGTGCTGTATAACTCAATGTATAGATTAATTAGAAAGTTTCTAAAAGATGATGAAAGATGATGTTCACATCAAGATGCGCCTCACCAGATTTCTTGCTAATTCTGCCACAACTCTCTATATAGCATTTAACCCCAGTAAGATTCCTGCCTAAGATTCCATGAGTAATCAAGATTTAAAAATCCTAAGGGATACTGAGAGTAAATTCATTATTTGATATTTTTAATTATATATCTATTTACATAAGTATTAATTATATAAATAATTACTACTTGTTGCGAGTTACAAACATCAATATATAAATATCATTGTTTTTCTGTGGAAATTGTCTATTGTTGATTGGTAAATTGTTCACTTGTTCCATTTCAACTGTTATTTCATTAATCAAATCTGTGCTAATTAAAGCTAAGTGTCATACTAGTATATGAAATTATATGTGTCTGATATCCACAGTATGATGGATAAGTAGAAAAGGAATCATTGATGGAATTCATTCCTCAACAGAAGTTGTCTCATTTGCTGAAAGATAGATTACCATGAGATAAAATGACAGGAAATATATCAGTTGTGTCCAGGTACTTCCTGCAATTGATTCTTGCATCCAACTTTGCTGTGGGATTCACAGAAACAGAGGAGTGAGAAGGGAATGGAGCAATGGTTACATTTTAAAGAACTTATGTTCCAAATAAAATCAATTTGATTCACTAACAGTCAAAATAATCCAAGGAAACGATCAGGTTTGCAACTATTTCAGAAAGTTTTTACCAGGGCTATGAGCAAACAGACTCTAGCTAAAGCAATTTTTCTCACCACGTGGTGGCTCAGTAGTTAGTACTGCTGCCTTACAATACCAGAGACCCAGGTTTAATTCCAGCCTCAGGCGACCTTCTGTGTGGAGTTTCACATTGTCCCTATGGCTGCGTGGGTTTCCTCCAGGTGCGCTGGTTTCCTCCCACAATCCAAAGATATGTAGGTTAGGTGAATTTGCCGCACTAAATTGCCCATAGTGTTCAGGAATGTGTAGGTTAGGTGCATTAGTCAGGGATAAATATAGAGTAGGGGGATGGGTCTGGGTGGATTACTCTTCAGAGGATCAGTGTGGACTTGCTGGGCCAAATGGCCAGTAGAAATTGTATGAAATAAACCCATTAGTAATCTAGGGCTCATTTAAATTCCCAGCTCTCAGAAATCCAGTGCTCATTTAAGTTCAAATAATTTAAATTCCCAGCTCTCAGAAATACACCTGGACAGAGACAAGTCCAAAAAGTGGGCTGTTGATACACCCTACTGAGTAGTCTTCTGTTATTAAAGTATTTTCAGAAACATCTAACATGAAGCACTCAGTGCAGGGAGAGATCTTACAAGCAATTCTAACAAAGTCAAAAGTAAACAACATTGTACTCTTTAAACAAGCAACACTTTAAACATGTAACAATGTGCACCTAAGTCCACCATCAAGTGCAGGGTATTAGAAAAATTCGATTAGATTACTTACAGTGTGGAAACAGGCCCTTCGGCCCAACAAGTCCACACCGCCCCACCGAAGCGCAACCCACCCATACCCCTACATTTACCCCTTATCTAACATTACGGGCAATTTACCATGGCTAATTCACCTGACCTGCACATCTTTGGACTGTGGGAGGAAACCGGAGCACCCGGAGGAAACCCACGCAGACACGGGGAGAACGCGCAAACTCCACACAGTCAGTCGCCTGAGGCGGGAATTGAACCCGGGTCTCTGGCACTGTGAGGCAGCAGTGCTAAAGAGAAAAAAATTGCAATTGCCGAGTAGGTATCAAATGTGAGGGAGCAGAACTGAAATACACTGCACAAATATAGTCAGACTGACAGGCTTGTGGTTCACAGACCAAAATTATTAGAATGTACTCTTTTATTTGTATTGAAAAAACAAATAATTAATCGATTGCCAGTACTTATGTTTCAAACTGAAAAAGCTTTTTCTAAATTCCACCAGTCAGATTCATGTATCATCTGAAATATAGTAATATTGACTATCACAATGTGCAAACTAGTGATATTTAAGCAGTCATTTCAAAATTCCTTATTGACAAATCATGAAGTTTAAGAAACACATTGCACAGTTACAGAAAGTACATTTTTTGGGATTGTTGTGCACAATGTCCTACATCTTTGAGATACTCATTTAACTTCCGGCCTGTTCTTACAAATGTTGGCTGCAACGGGTTTCAAGTTGGTCAGGTGTTTTCCAACAATCTCAGGAGATCTGATACAGGGTCAACATAACAGGAACCTGAGTACAGTCTGGAGGTTGTGTCCATTGTTATTCCATGCTGGCTCTGGAGTAACAGACCAGATCTGTGATTTACACAACTGCTCTGAAAATGAATTCCTTGTTACAAAGAATAAAATAACATTGTAGCACCATAGAATGTTATGATATGGAAAACCAGCTGGCAATCATTCTAGCTCCACTTCCAACAATGACCACATCAGCACACTGTCCGCCCAGCACTCAACCCAATCTCTCACTCCCACTGCTCCCCAGTAAAGTTCACCTGCATTTTTTGCTCAAAGTTAACCTAGGGAACCCTGACCAGGAGCAACTACAGGCAGTCAGCAAAATTTGGAGTCAGTTTAAAACAAAAATATGCAAAGGGACAGAATAAGAAAACTGGCAACTGATCCCTGTGCTTGGAAATGACTCAGACAGTGAGCACAAGTCCAAAGAAAACTACTCAGTGTGAGAAAGACAACTTAGTGCCAGGTGAAAATATTGTGGGTGCAATGCTTCCTCTATGTTAACATTACAGAAATATTTGCTTCCCCATACTAGTTCCCATGTGTAAAAATAATCCAATCACAAGTGGACCTTAATTTTCATTAAGACTGCGAAGAACATTATGATTCTGATGGCAATGAAATTGCGACAATTGACAATATTTACAAGTCTTGGAGCAATACTTAATTCTAAGAAGCTTCACTCAGTTTTTTTTTTCCGAGGACTAGCATCAAACCAAATAAACTAGAATTTATTCAATGATTTATCTTCATCATGTGTATTTATAGAAAATTGTTTTTGCAGACATTTTATATATCAGAGACGCATTAGTTTGAAACCTGTAGAGATCAATAGATGCTCAGAGGATTCAAACAACCTTATTATATCAGCTGGCAGAGCTCATTCTAACAGTTTATACACATGTTGTTGGAGATTAGGAGGGCAGTGTGCAAGTTGGGCTTGTGCCAATGATTTGAATGGCTGTCCTAGCCCAATGAAGTGTAAAGGGAGCAGAAGCTGCTGGAGTTCACTGCACTTGCTTTTCTCTGTTCAGTTCAAGCATCCAGCACTTCCTTATAACAGCTCTTTCAGGATAACCTGATCTTATAAAAACCTGCTGTTACCATAGAAATGTGTTTTTTGAGGTCTGTTGAAACTCTTGCCCTATTTTTCCAGTCTTTGTTGCATTTATTTTTCCACGTTTTTGGCTGCATTTCTTCTTTAGTCCTGACAGCCTTCATTCTCTCCAAGTTTGTTATTTTTGGAAATCGGTGCTCTTTCATCCCAGCCAGCTTGGCACCAACAATTAATTCAGTGCTCTTTAATTTCCTTTCTAACTACTGTAGATATTAATGGTGGACTGGGGTGGGAAGGTTACCTTAGATCATTTGAAAAAATGTTATATTGGTACAAAGTCCTCCTTCAAGAATTTTGAAATGACATTCCCTGTACTTTAAGTATCTATGTAAAGCAATCAGAATTTGTATTTTGAAGTGTATTGAATTACTTTAGTCAAAATTGTTCATTAAATTAGCCCAACATTTATAAGCCTAATACACCAGTTAAAAAAAACAGTAAATTCCAATTTTATTAGACAGAGTATCTATCCAGTTAAGCACAAATTCGTTACACAGTTTGCATTCTAAATGTAGTTACCACTCTATAAGACAGATCAGAAACTAAACAACTGAACGTAATAAAGTACATTGTTATAAACTACAGGACCAATAATATTTCACAATGACAAATCAACCTTTATATAGTTGCATGTGTTAAGATAGCTACATGAAAACACTGCCTAATAATTGAAAGAGATGTTCAACAAAATTTCTTTCTGACTGTTTGTGGCATTTTGACTGTAGATTTTCTTATTTTAAATCACTGTCAAGTTCCAACACTTCATATTGACAAGAGTATCCTTGCTGTGAAAACGAAGCTTTCAGTAATGTGCCCAGGAAATCCATGTCAAATACTGCCTCATAATTACTTGTAGCTACTGGACTTATGATAAATCCAGAATAAGTCTGACTCTATACTTGAAGCCATTTTCACTGCAGTCTTCTGAAGTTTTTAGAGCATGATATCTCTTCTTAATTTTAAGATATCAAATCCATTTATATTTCAAAAGTTAAATAAATGTCAAAATAATAATTATCTCACATGGAAACATATTTCAGTAGATGTCCTTTCCTTTTGAAATGAAAATAGTAAGCAAAAAGATTGAGAGTCATAGAGTCATAGAGGTGTACAGCATGGAAACCTCTTCGGTCCAACCCGTCCATGCCGACCAGGTATCCCAACCCAAACTAGTCCCACCTGCCAGCACCCGGCCCATATCCCTCCAAACCCTTCCTATTCATATACCCATCCAAATGCCTCTTAAATGTTGCAATTGTACTAGCCTCCACCACATCCTCTGGCAGCTCACTCCATACACATACCACCCTCTGTGAGAAAAAGCTATCCCTTAGGTCTCTTTTATATCTTTCCCCTCTCACCCTAAACCTATGCCCTCTAGTTCTGGACTCCCCGATCCCAGGGAAAAGACTTTGTCTATTTATCCTATCCATGCCCCTCATAATTTTGTAAACCTCTATAAGGTCATTTTCCCCAAATTTCTTAAGTTGAACGGTTTTTATGTTATGATCATGCCCTCTGTGAGTTTCTCCAGTTTGTTTTAATTCTGGACGAGATGCGCCAGGATGTTAAGATCTTGGATGAAGAGAGACAAACTGGCTACCCTTCAGTCTACATCTGCCCCCTTGAAGGTTAATTTTAAAAATATCCCTTCCCTTGTTGTAAGTTTCTCCCAGACCCAAATGAACTGATGTTTTAAAAGAAGGCGATTTAAAAAGGCTTTCTTGGATATTACAAAATGAATGGGTTTACGGAATGTGAGAAGAATTAGGAATGCAACACACATACGCAAGATGATATATAAAATCTGAGTTCAAAAGGACAAAAGTTTAAAAAAAAACACATATACGGATCACTGAATTGTGTGTGAAGAGTGGATAGTTAAACAATGTAGCCATGTATCAGACTTTATCTGTAGCACTGTTGTTGGCAGTTGAACAGTTGTTTTGAGATTCTTTGTCTTGTCAGAGATTGAAACATCTTTGTAATGATTCCCTTTTGTAAAGTGGTTTGCAACAGTCATAGTGAGAGAGGATCTTCCTTTCTGCTACACAACATTAACTAGGGCATAGTTCTTTGTGACATTCATAGCTTGCTCATGCTTGAACCACGTGCACATGACAGCATTCAGACCCACTAGTCTACTCCAGTGGAGTAGAATTTGATGTTTTAACCTATGTCCTAGTGTGTTCTTTGAAGAAGAAGAATAAGACAGTATATACCTGCAATTCAAAATATAATCAGCAGGGGGTGGTTTGCCCTTGAGTATGGAATGTCAGCCCCTCAGTACCTTGTCATCACGAGAGATCACAGGCAGTCTGTTTGAAGTTTCTTTGTCATCTTTAGGTGTTACATCCCATCGCACCCAGGTAGACCTTCTTCACATCTGTAGTTACATTGGATTGAATTTTATGAGAAATCAATCAAGTAACAATTTCAGGGATTTTCATGGACGGTTCCTTTTTGAGAATGCTGATGCTTTCTCACACAATTCTCCACAGTTTATCTTATTAAATATGACGACATCTCGATGGAGCCCCACTCATGCTATCATGTGCTGTGCAGTGGCAGAAGTACTCATCACTACTAGCCCATCCTAGCACCAGGACCATCTTTAAAGTCCAAGTCAAATATCGTCAGCCAGGAGCTGCAAACCATAGTGCATGTAGAGGAAAGAGAATGGAAAGGAAAAGCTTCTGAGAGTATGTTGGTGACATAGGTGACACTGCAGTGCAAATATAAATTGACACCCATAAAGGTTCTGTTATTTAACAACATCACCTGTCTGATTCGCACTCATTATAACTGCAACTGCAAGAATCACAGCTTACTTGTCCTTAACATCATCCCATCTTTGAAGTTGGTTCAAGAAAGTGCTACTGCTTTGCTCAGCCTTGCAGTCATTAACTTATATCGAACAACAGCAAAAGTGTAGAAAAAAAGATAAATTTAAACTGCCTTTGGAGCATCAACATAACAGTCAATAGATGATCACTTGCACCCAGCTCACATCTATTGGACTTGTCTGTCAATTAAGCCAATCTGACTTGTTCTGTCTAATGCTGCACTGCCCTATCCCGCTGAAACTGATGTTCCTTCTGCTCAACTTATACAGTTGAAGAATTCACTTCTTTTGAAGATTGCTGATACATTCCCAGCTCACCTGTGTTCATCACATTCTCTCTCTGTCTACTTCAGTTGTGAATAGTACAGCATATTAGGCTTATTGCAACATACTCTGTTTGTCTGGAGTGTCCTGTAACTCCCCAACCTTACTCCAGACCAATTTATGCATGGGAATCTCACCTTTAGGTGGCCTATTACCTATGCCACAATGGTCCTGTTCAAAGAATGGGGCTGATAGTGTCAATGCTTGGCTTCAGTTGGGTTTGGATAATAAAGTCATCGGCTATGGTGACAGAGGGTAACCTTTACCACCAAGTACCACCATCAGCATTCACTAGGTTGTCCAATGGTCATTAGGAATGAAGCTGACGTTGTGGATTAGCTGTGCAGTAATTGCCTAATATTTCTCAGCAATCCCACAGAAGTGGGGAAGAGATAATGGGCAACTTATTCTGATGGCCGGCTAGTTGCTAGGGGGAGAAAAGTGGACTGGTGTTGTGTGACAGCACCCTGTGGTATAATGGTGACAGCTGACCCTGTAGGAACTGCCTGTAGAAATTGAATATTTAGATGGACAACTTCCCTATGTCAAGAACCCTGCAGAAATGCCTTGATAGAATCATAGAGTTATACAGCACAGAAACAGACCCTTTGGTCTATTGTATCCTTTGCTCCCGATGCGGTCTCCTCTACATTGGGGAGACTGGGCGCCTCCTAGCAGAGCGCTTTAGGGAACATCTCCGAGACACCCGCACCAATCAACCAAATCGCCCAGTGGCTCAACATTTCAACTCCCCCTCCCACTCTGCCGAGGATATGGAGGTCCTGGGCCTCCTCCACCGCCGCTCCCTCACCACCAGACGCCTGGAGGAAGAACGCCTCATCTTCCGCCTCGGAACACTTCAACCCCAGGGCATCAATGTGGATTTCAACAGTTTCCTCATTTCCCCTTCCCCCACCTCATCCTAGCTTCTAACCTCCAGCAACTCGATCCCCTGACCTGTCCGGACTTGTCCGACCTGCCCAGCTCCTTTTCCATCTATCCACTCCACCCTCTCCTCCCTGACCTATCACCTTCATCTCCTTCCCCACTGACCTATTGTACTCTATGCCACTCTCTCCCCACCCCCACCCTCCTCTAGCTTATCTCTCCACGCTTCAGGCTCTCTGCCTTTATTCCTGATGAAGGGCTTTTGCCCGAAACGTCGATTTTGCCTGTCTTCAGATGCTGCCTGAATTGCTGTGCTCTTCCAGCACCACTGATCCAGAATCTGGTTTCCAGCATCTGCAGTCATTGTTTTTACCTTTGGTCAACCAGTCCATGTCAAATATAATCTCAAACTAAACTTGTCCCATCTGCCTGCTCCTGTCCCATATCTCTTCAAACCTTTCCTGTTCATGTACCTATCCAACTGTCTTTTAAATAGTGTAATTGTGCCCATATCCACCACTTCCTTGGACAATTTTGTGGATTACTCTACAGTTAGTAGCCACCATAGGTTTGATCAGTAGAAGCCTGTGAGAAGTTTGGATTGCAGGCAAGCTAGAGCTGAAAAACTGCATATAGATGCAGCTGGGTAGCAACAGAAATTGGTCTATGGACTAGTGACCAGTTATCAATGACAAAAGCCTTAGTCTGCCAGCTTATTGCTGAGAACAAGTTCGAGAGAAATTATTTGATCTCCACCAGCACAAAAGCTGTCTCTGTGTTCTCTGCAGTCAAACCTGTTTTAAATCTGAGGAAAACCAGTTCATCCTTCCTTCAGTTATTGAAGCTGTGACTTGTAACTAATAATTCCGAAACCCTTTATAAGCAAACTAGCTGCCTTGTGCCTTTTGCAAACTGATGGCGAAAGGCAGCTAAACAGCAACATACTGAGCAGCATAAGAATCATCAGGGCCATTTCAGCACCCAGGAATAGGAGCCACTGAATTATCTCCTAATGTTCCGATGCCAATAACCTACTTTCCCTGTCTGTTTGCCTGTGTGTTTTTGTTAGGCTCAGGATTAGAGATTCAATTTGTAATGTTACATGTCAATTTTTTAGTTGGGGAGCTGGTGTCTATTTAGTTGGAACAAATATTAATTTTTGTTAAGTACAGAATCACGATCCATTCTTTCTATTAACCTGGATCTGAAACAACAGGTGAATTTGGAGAATTTTTTGTATTTATTTTGAATTCTCAAACTTTTGTAACAACGTGTTGGTGCAGACTCGATGAACCAAAGGGCTTTTTCTGTGCTGCATGACTCTATGACTCTTTAATACCAGGAATAAAGGAATTTTATTTCCAGCACGTTACCCTGGTGAGTTATGAAAAGTGCCAGATTCTATGAGCCAGACAGATGTAACCAACACCCAGTTCCATAGATGGAAATTAGGTCTAGTGATCATTCATTACCTGTTAAATACTTGTCCTTCAACATATAAGCAGCTTGTCACTATGTTAGTAAAGAATTGTAGCTTCAGTTTGTTTGATTTCTGTTTGCCTTTGCTGTTTGTAAATGAAAGTAAATGTTCAGAATCTTTCAAACCCTTCCCTGTATGTACTGATCCCACATTTCATAATGATGTGGTGCTGGGCTACATTGGGCATTGACAGATCGGTGGCATAGGCATGGAGGGTTTCCAAGATGGGATGTACCTATGCACCAGTGAGTTAATAGCAGTCACCAGGTTAGGAACGTGAGGTATACGTGCAGCAAGTGTCAGCTCTGCCACCTCTGTGCTGGTCAGAAGCTTTTTGGCTGCTATACCACTACATTGATGGTGAAGGGGGAACTGAAGAATGCCAATGCCTTACTGGTACAAAGCTGGGGTTCTAAGATGCCACCCACTGTTGGATTGATGGTCTGCTCTGACATATCCCAGCAGTGGTGAGTCCTTCCAGCTATGGTAAATGGGAGAATCCAGCCAGCATTGGAACAAAGAGGGATAAAGCCTCCATGAAACTTGATGAAAATTATACTTTGCCAGTGTAAGAAAGGGTATTTCTTTTTCTTTTCCTCTTTTGTAGATTTAGTTGTTTGGATTTTTTCCAGAAGATAAACTTCTCCTTAAAAACAGGTCAAACTTGGAGAAAGCTGTGCAGTTTTAGTACTGGATTACTACATCTCTGTGTGTTTATCCCATTGCATGGGAAAACGATTCAGCTATGGATGAGATCCAGATCCTCAAACTACCTTTGAATAACATCAGATCTTTAACAAAAAAGCTTTGGATGTTTCTTTGCTTACACTGATATGTAACACTATGCCTGGTGTGCTACCTCTCTGAGCTATGATTCATCTGACCTATTTCCAGTTCTTCAATTCAAGAGATCAATGTATTTTTCCATCTTCCTTTCCTGAAGTTCACAATGAGTGCAGTTCATTTCAAAGACCATCAGGTGTTGATACAGTGTGCACAACGTGTTTTTATAGTAATCTGGGAGGTTTCCCTGTTAGAGGGGCAAGAAAGGCAAATTTACATATAGTAAAAGCAAAGCCTACAATATTAATGTACAAATCTAGCTACTCATCAAAATTTCCATCATGCTTTTTTTTAAGTTTCCTATTCCAGTAAATCTTCAATACTTTGGAGCATCTTGTTGAATTGTTTGTATCCCACATGGCCACATTGATTTGAATGAGGGGCAGATCTTTGAGTTAACACATGCACTAACTTAGAGTGGCCCAGTCCCAGAAAACGTGCCTTTGACAAATTGTATTGCAAATATCAAACTGCTCTGCACACCTAGCACTGGCAAGACGTAAGCTTTACCTCAACTCCTATTCCTCAGGACATTCATTTTTGAGTACTAATAACTCTATTTCATGAATTAATATGATTGCTAGATTCATTATGGAATATATCATTTGAATTCTTCAATCTTTTAGCATAGAATTATTGACTCCAATGTTCTCATGCAAAGACTTACTCATCCCCCTGCCTTAGCTCATCAGCTGATGAACCCCATCGTCCATGTCTTTACTATTACTGGATTTGATTATTTGAAACTATTATTATTGATTGAAATCCCATCTTTTATCCTCCATCTAAAACTCTATTGCATATAAACTAAATTGCAGCAAGTGCTGTTTATCTACTACTCCTTTACTTCCTGATCTACATTGGCTCCCAGTTTGGCAAAATCTCAGTTTTAAAATCTCATCCTTGTTTACAAACCCCACCATACCCTTGGTTTTCCCTATCTCTATAAATTTCTCCAGCCCCACAGCCCTCTGAAGTATCTCTATACATCCAAATCTGGCCTCTTCCATGCCTCTGACCAACTCATACCACCAATACTTATACAGCTATTGCTCTCAAGACCACAGATGCTGAGATATTTCCTCTTTCAGCCTCTTGGAATCTCTGGTCAGGTGCTTGATCTCTTATCTTCGACTGTGCAGGTCAATTTAACATCTTCTCGTAACCACTCCCCCTGAGTGCAGCTCCGACACCACATATGAAGCTCGCCACAATTCCAGGATAAAGCAGCACACTTAATTGGAATCACGTATAATACTTCCAATATACACCCATTCCATCACTGACACAGTGTGGTAACAATGTGTGTCATTTCATTCTCCCCATGTCTGCGTGGGCTTCCTCCGGGTGCTCCGATTTCCTCCCACAGTCCAAAGATGTGCAGGTTAGGTGAATTGGCCATGCTAAATTGCCCGTAGTGTCAGGTGAAGGGGTAAATGTAGGGGAATGGGTCTGGGTGGGTTGCTCTTTGGAGGGTCGGTGTGGACTTGTTGGGCCGAAGGGCCTGTTTCCGCACTGTAAGTAATCTAATCTAGATGCAGCAAAACAACTCTCCTTAGACTACACTTTCTAAAACCGAAATCTCTATCATCTGGAAGGACAGGGCAATAGATGCATGGAAACATAAGTTCCCCTCCAAGTACCCACCATCCTGATGTGCAGTAATATCACTGTATCTTCACCACTGCTGATCAAAACTTTGGAGCACTCTGCTGAACAGCACCATGGGTGTAGCTACACCACATAGACGGCAGTGGTGCAAGAAGGCAGCTCACCAACCACCAACCTATTAACAGCAATTAGGGATGAGCAATAAATGCTGGCCCAGCCAATAATGCCCACATCCTACGAGTGAGTGGAAAAAAAGAACACATGCTCAGCTCTGAGATCCCTACATGATTATACCACAATTCATTCCGCACTGTGCTTATTTAAGGAGCTATCTAATTTCAGAGGTGATTTTCATTAACTTCTGTCAGTGTAAATTCAGAGAAAATACCAGCAGTCCTTTTCAGTAATGACTGCGGTCCCTCTCAGACTCAGATTTGGAAGTGGAGTGCAGGCACAAACACAGAGAATGCTGGAGAAACTCAGAATCATCTTTTTGAGACTGGTAGCGTTTAGGCAGCACTGGGGAAGTGCAATTGACAGGGGGAGGAAAGCAAGGGTGGGGAAGAGGAGGAAAAAGCTCAAAGGAAGTTACTACACATAAAAGGGTCTTTTCTACCCCCATTGACTACACAGTCCTGCAAACTGCATATGAAAACCACAAGGATTATCACCCCATCAATGTCTAAATATGTGTGACCATGGTCTGAAGGTCCACCATGTTGCAGCAACCATAATGCATGTATCCTGCCACTCTGCCAGAACTGCCATCCTTGGACGCTGGGTAACAAGAGATGCCTACCATGCATCTGGTAAATGACTCCCCTCTAGTATCAATATAATGACAGCATGTCAAAAACAGAGCCCAGCAGCCACAAAGTACTTTGTGGAAGAAACCATCAGCATGTTAAAGTACCAGTTCTATTGTCTAGTTCAGCAGTATTCATGAAAGCTTTGTTGTGGTTCACTGTACCCTCCATAACCCAGAAGGAGTGGGTGACTATGAATGCTGATGTTCTGAGACACAACAAGAGGTTAGTGCTCCATGCAGCCACTGTTTGTATCTCAGGGCAGCGTCTCGGCGATCCTGGTGTTGTGCTGGAGCAGATTGCTGAACTGCTGAGAGCCTGTGAACCCTTAGCTGAGCTGGCAGCTGTCTGAACCTGCTTGGGATTAAATACCAGCAAAGCAGCGAGCTCAAGTGGAGCTTCTACTGCAGCACTGAACTGTTTGGCAGTTTCTCTCCATGTTTCTAAGAAAGCTGAGACCAGATACTGCATCTAGGGCCAGGGAGAGACATTTTAGGTCTAGCACTTGTCTCTTATCCCTCCATTTTTTTAAACCTCAACAGGGTCTGTCAAAACATTTTGCAATACATTTTGAATCCAATCGGATTTTTTTGTTTATCTTCCATAGGATGTGGGTGTTGCTGACACGGCCAGTATTTATTGCCTATTCCTAACCCAGAGAGTAATTAAGACCACTTTGCTGTGGGAATGGAGTCACAGGTAGACCAGACCAGGTAAGAATGGTAATTTCCTTCCCAAAAGAACATTAGTGAACCAGATGGGTGTTTTT
Organism: Chiloscyllium plagiosum; assembly: GCF_037043375.1. Taxonomy (NCBI): domain Eukaryota; kingdom Metazoa; phylum Chordata; class Chondrichthyes; order Orectolobiformes; family Hemiscylliidae; genus Chiloscyllium; species Chiloscyllium plagiosum. The sequence goes on along the minus strand of NW_028270174.1, from coordinate 35,673,932 downwards.
GACAATTGTCAATAGATTCATTATCAGACTCTTAATTCCAGTTTTGTTTTTAGTTGAATTCAAACTCCAACATATGCCGAGGCAGGGTTCAAATCCAGGTTTCATGAGCATTAACAGGGCCTCTGGATTAATAATCAGGCAATAATATGACTGGGCCATTGTGTCCCCCTGCAATATAATGGTGTAACACAGGAGGATGTCTTTCAGCCCAGTGAGTCCATGCCATTTGTTTCAAAGGGAAATCCAGTCAGTCTTACCAATGTGACCCACACCACACTCTTCTATCTTTATCCCTTCTTCCTAAGTTTTGTTTTGAATGATAATTTAAACCTGTATCCATCTCAATATCATGGATCCCAACTCCTAACCATTATCTGTGTAAAGATTTTTCCTCATGTTGCCTCTGGTCATTTTGTCAATCAATTTAGCGAAACTTTAATTGAGTTATCTAATGATCAATCATTCATCAGCTGCAAACAGTTTCTCTTTGTTCTTCATAACTGTACACACTCCCAGGGTTCTTGGCTGTAAAGAGAACATTCACAGTTCCCCTGTGATTCCTTATCCATGCTGCCAGTCTAGTAAATCTATTCGGAACCCTCTACAAAACCATTTGATCATTCTGCTGCCTAGAATAAGAAATCATAGTCACAGTGGGGTTGACAATTTTATATGGGTTCAGCAAAAGTTTTTCCCTCTATGCCTCTATTTATAAATTATACAAGTATGATATACTTTACAAACACAGTTTTGTCAGACAAATGCACACATATTAGTCACTCATATTGTGCTCTGAACCTGACTCTCTGAAATATTCGAGGAGAAAGTGAGGACTGCAGATGCTGGAGATCAGAGCTGAAAATGTGTTGCTGGAAAAGCGCAGCAGGTCAGGCAGCATCCAAGGAACAGGAGAATCGACATTTCTGAAGAAGGGCTTATGCCCGAAACGTCGATTCTCCTGTTCCTTGGATGCTGCCTGACCTGCTGCGCTTTTCCAGCAACACATTTTCACCTCTGAAATATTCAACAGGTTTCAACCTCACAGATACCACAAATGGCAAATTCTTACAGAAATGAGCATCTCCTGAACACACAATGATATGTTCAATTGGCACGAGACTACCGGTTCCATTCTACATTTAAACATAACAAAACTTTCCAGTAAATTAGCACCAAAACAATTCTCTCCACGTCAGTGTGGGTTTCCTCCAGGTGCTCCCACAGTCCAAAGCTGTGCAGGTTAGGTGGATTGGCCATGCTAAATTACCCAAAGTGTCCAGGGATGTGCAGGCCAGGTGCATTAGCCTTGGGAAATGTTGGGTAAAAGGGATAGGGTATGGGTGTGGGTATGTTTGGGATGCTCTTCAGAATGTCAGTGTAGACTTGATGGGCTTCCACACTGTTGGATTCTATTCTATCCTATCCTAATTTGTTTTTGCATACACACTATTGCACTTAGAATTGAGAAAACAGTGTTTTCTACTTTTAAATTAAAACTAAGCACCTTTACAAATCTCCATCATTGATTAGGCAAGAGGAGAACAAAGTACTTTTAATGATGGAAATCCAAAACATGCCCAGAAGCATCTGTGGAAGTAGAAACAGCGGAAGCTTCAGGTTTCCAATCTGCACCGGTGCTAATGAATGGTTACTGACTTCCAGTTTCTCACCGCACAGAGGTTGCTGCCAGACTGGTGAGCATTTCTCTTGCTTCCTGTTTCAATAAGAGCTAAAATAATCACTTCTGCAACCTGCAGCCTCCTTCTTTCCTCCCTGTCACACCATCTCCTCCCTGGCTCTGTGAGGCAGCTACCATGTCATCCCTCTTCACCTCATTGGATGATTCTCTCCAGTACTCACAGCTGATAGACTCACCAGAGAAGCAATCAGCAATAAAAGTAGCTAAGAATTAGCTGATGATTAGAGGAGCATGAGTGAGCCAGACTGTCTGATTGGAGAAGCAGCTCGGTCCTAAGTTCTGTCTGTCTATGGAGTGTAGTGGACTGAAGGAAGAGGTGGTGACAACTTTGCTCTGATTTATCACCCTGTGGGGCTTTTGAGATGAATTCACCTGCTGCACAGTGCTGTATGTCATTCACTTCAGGAGGTGGCCATGTAAGGAACATGATCAAGCCTGAACCACCCTGAAGTATCAGGCACTGATGACTAGCACCCTCTTCTGGGCTCTAAGTGCATCACAGGTTAGTTGACAAGTGGTCTTTGCTTTCATGAAGAGTCAAGATTAGAGTGGTGCTGGAAAAGCACAGCAAGTCAGGCAGCACCTGAGAAGCAGGAAAATCAACGTTTCGGTTAAAAGCCCTTCATCAGGAATGAGGCTGCGAGCGTCGGAGGTGGGACTCCTGAGGCTCCCAGCCTCATTCCTGATGAAGGGCTTTTGCCCGAAATGTCAATTTTCCTGCTCCTCGGATGCTGCTTGACCTGCTGTGCTTTTCCAGCATCACTCTAATCTTGACTTTAATCTCCAGCATCTGCAGTACCCATTTCTGCCTTTGCTTTTATGAAGTTGACCATCACTTCTATACTGTAAGGTATGGGCTCAAAACTCTGTAAAAATCCCCTGTGCCAAGTTGCAACTCAATTCCTCTCTGCCCTTTGGCAGTAGGCCCTTAAAATGCATTAAGTATCTTGTTAAGCATGCTCATCGACATTCTGTCGTACACTGCCCATTCAGTTTCCACATCAGAGTCTTTCCTTCACAGCAGAACATATATGCCACATTGCTCTCCAGTGAGACAGCACATAAACGGTCCTGGATGCAGCCCACTCATGCCCAATAGCTCATGCCCAATAGCTGTAATCTGTACTGATGTTCAGGCACTGTAAAGTGTCTGAGCTGGTATCTGCAACTTTCCAATCCAGTGAGGGTGCCCTAGTTGTTCAGATGGAAGGTCTTAGGTATTTTAGAAACAGAAGAGCTAAGATGAGTGAGAGAAAGTAGTTGATAGAGTGGAAGTAAAAATAGGTCCTCAGATCATCTACAGTTTGCAGGATGACTATGAGGTAAGATTGAATAATGACATAAGGCAGGAACATATTAGCATTATGTGATGTTCTTGGTAATGCCAGGTAATATGACTTCAGACACCAATCCCTCAGACAGATACATTCATCTTGATGGTGTTGCCCCTGTTGTTTTTTATAGCTCAATATGATTATGGGCCACAGGGGAGAATATTAAGGAGTACTTTGCATTATCTTTAGCCTGATAAAGCTGTATATTTAGAAGGTATATGATAGCAGTGAGTGGTGGGCATGATGCTGGCAGCATTGGTACAACACTTGGATAGGCACATGCATGATAATAAAATGAATGGTACATAGATTAGTTTGATCTTAGAATAGCATAAAATGTCTGCACAACATCGAGAGCCAAAGGGCCTGTACTATGCCGTACCCTTCTATGTTCTATGTGTGAGAATGGGGTTGAATAACTGTATGGCTGGCATGAGTTCTGATTATAACAGAATGATAATGAGTGAGTGGTGCATTGACCAGAGACTGGCAATGCAGTGTTGGGAGCTGCCCTGTGAAGGAGCATTCACTGACCTAGATCAACATTATTGATTAACTTCTTTGGTCTTCAATTTTCCTGATCTGAGATACTTTCTAATCAACCTGTTCAGAGATTTTTTTTTAGATTAGATTACATTACAGTGTGGAAACAGGCCCTTCGGCCCAACAAGTCCACACCGACCCGTCGAAGCGCAACCCACCCATACCCCTACATTTACCCCTTACCTAACACTACGGGCAATTTAGCATGGCCAATTCACCTGACCTGCACATCTTTGGACTGTCGGAGGAAACCGGAGCACCCGGAGGAAACCCACGCAGACACAGGAAGAATGTGCAAACTCCACACAGTCAGTCGCCTGAGGCGGGAATTGAACCCGGGTCTCTGGCGCTGTGAGGCAGCAGTGCTAACCACTGTGCCACCGTGCCGCCCATACGGTGTTATTACACAGTTCTAACCCAAGTAGGACTTGAGCCAGGCCTCTTGGCTCAGAGGTAGGAACTCGAACAATGCACCACAAGAGCCTTCTAACATCATTGGTTGACATTATTAAACATTATTTGTCAGGTCTTCATGACTGAACTTCCTCACTATCTGTTCCCATTCCCTTGTGAGGATTTGCCTTGCGGGCTTCCTAATTTCTTGTGGAAGCATAACATTCCTCTTCCTTACAACTCTGTGTTCAACACTCCATCAAAAGCCATGGCCTGATTTTCCACTAGCTGGTTTTCCAAAGAAAGTCTTCAGCTGCTGCTGTTGAATGAGTGCAATTCTTGAACAGATGCAGGTTAGCTGAATGTTGTCCTGGATCACTAGGTGACTGTGCATCCAGTCAGCCCAGCACTCTGCATTCAGTTGCATGCTACAATCATTTGATGAGCAGGCAGAGTAGAATTTGCAGTTGTCCAGCTTTGATGGGACAGGGCCAGATGTAATCATAGAGCCCTACTTCTGCAAAACTGGGTCTTAACAAACTTTTCCTCTTGGATTTTTTTATGCCTATGCTCCATTGCCAATATGAATAAAGACATTTGGAAATACATAATGATAGCTGAAAGTCTCCTCCTATTGTAGTATTATCCTATATTCAAATCTTAAATATGGCTTTCTTCAAAAATGTGCTGAAAAAAATTGGGGAAGATAAATGAAATCTGAATCTGTTTAACAGCTTCACCAATTACATTCGCTAATAAATAAAATCGTTGCCAGTGCCAATTCATCTTCATAAGGTTAATAATCTAACACTGCCAAATTCACACTGATCTCATATGTTCTCACTGAAGTCTTTGGTTGGCTGCTGAAAGGATTAGTATTAGCATGAGATCGGTGAACCTTTAATAAGTTGCGTTTTTCTTTGTCACATACAATAGAATGCGCCTGTCAACATATTCGAACTGTCAGGATTAATGATGGCAAACAGCAATTGATTATATGGACAGTCTCCCAAGAGGTTCATATAGTGAATCACGGTGACAAATTTGTTCACCCAGTGGCTAATTTCAGGCTTGTTGGGAGCCAATACATCATGTTGTTGCCAATGTCATGCTGCTCTGCTGAACAGAATGATGTGTTGACGTAGTGTCTGTCTCATATTGCTGTTGGCTTGAAGCATACACCATGTAGGGGTAGGCTTGGATAAGAAAATGATAAATTATCTTGACACACACACACACACACACCCTGAAACAATCGTTTAACCCAACATATTACTGAAATATCGGCGATAAAAGTATGCCATTATCGATCAAAAATTTTATATTAGCACAAAGGTTCTTGCAGGTCTGAAGAGAAAATAAGTTCCTAGCAGTAGGTTTTTGGGACGGTTGGAGCTTTGCACTGTACATTAAGCCAATTTCTTCTATTTACTAAGACAACTGGGGTCAGAATGAAGGTTTTGAAGTTGCGATCATCTGGTTAGTGGTTTCTGGGCTCAAAAAAGCTAAAGTGTCTTTGGTGCCAATGGCGGGTGCTGGCATCAGACAGTAATTCAAACATCAATTTGTATCTCCTAATTGAGGCCACTGGTTGTTAATGGACAACAGGACTTGAAGTTAGTTTGGTACTTCAGCGTTTGTTAGAAAATAACTGCAGTGTTGGTCATTAAGGTGCAATTGTAGCCACAAACAATGAGATGATTTTCAATGTCAATCGTGGTCAAAGAATTAGACAAAAAAAAATGATTATTGACTGAGGTAATGAGAACAAACTGGTAACAGATATTAATTATTCATATTGGTTACTCAGCAACCAACATCAGTTAGTACAAGAATTAGCTCTAACATTAGTCACAAAAGCAAGCAAAGTGCTGTTCATTCCTGGTGACATCTGACAGTTTACCAGGTGGTATCAGATAGATTCTGTCGATAACTAAAAAAGTCAGACGTGACAAAGCTACACTGAGTGATCCAGAAGCCTTAATCAAACTCTTCAACTTAGACCAACATGAACTGGATTCTAACCTAGCTGTTACAGTAACCTCAAAATCTATTGTCTCAGTGCTTATTTCATGCTTATTAAACAAGTATTCAATATGGTGAATTTGCAAGTGTAGTCGTGATCTTTGAAAACCTGCCAGTAATTGAGAAGAGAGCAGATGAACACTGGATGTATGAAGGTCAATTATCAAGATTAGGCTCTTTCTGATGAGTCACTTAGGGCAGTGAATCAAAGTCAGGACTCAGTACTGAAAGCTTGAGTTCACTTTCAGGAAAATAGTATAATGAATGATGGACTTGTGCGTCGAAAGTAAAATTTGAAAATGGGATATTTAAATAGGCATGCAACATGTAGTAAATAATTCAGCAAGAGGGATGTAACTTCAAGGAAGTCTGCTGTCATCTAAGACATCAAGAAAGGAATTTGAAAGGAAAGTGAGGTGTGGAATGGCTTTGGTCAGACAGACAGAAGGCAGAAAAAAAGAATTGGGATGAATGCCAAACAAGAATTCCTCAACTTCAATGTCTCTATTACTATAAAGCAAGTATGATCTTAAAAATCTTAGAGAAAATGCAGAACTAACTCATTAGGTTGTAATTAAGACTGAGCAGAGAGGAACTCAGATTAAAGAAGAACTGAACAAGGTGAACTTTAATTGAACCAGCCTCAGTCGAAGTGAGTAGTGTTGGAGGAAAGGTGATCAACGGGAGACAGTCTAGCTGTTGAGAAGAAATATAGGCTTCTAGTCTGAAACACAATAGAATGTGGTGAGGCAAAGGGATTAGTTTCTGTTTGTAGACTATCTGGGAATCAGAGGAGCAAAAAGGCAGAGAGAAGATAGAGAAATTGTTAAAGAAATCCTTGTAATTGTAGAAACTGTGGAGGTACATTTTTATTGTTGTATGACTAATAGAATAAAAATGGTGTTTGTAAAATTTCTGCTCATTTCCAACAAATAAAAACAGAGTTTGGGTGAAAAATCATGCCTTGGCCATTATCATGGACCAAGAACTGTAGTTGATAAGAAAATAAAGCTCTATTGTATTTAAACGTTCAATTATTATCAGCAATTATTACAAGATGAATTGAATCAATTTTTAAAATTATTACATTTATATAGCACCTTCCACAACCCCCTGTTTTTCTGAAATCTTTTAAAGCCAATGAAATATGGTTGAAGTATAGTCACTGTTACAATGTAGAAAAGGATGTGGCAGCCAATTTGCAAATAGCAAGCTCCCAGTAACGTTACTCCCAAAGTAGCAATAGCAAGAGGATCTATGCTTATGATGTTAATTGCAAAATAATTATTGAGCATGATAATGGGAAGCAATTCATTGCTGTTCTTCAAGTTAACATCTTTTGATTAGGGTAGATTACTTACAGAGTGGAAACAGGCCCTTTGGCCCAACAAGTCCACACCAACCCGCCGAAGCACAACCCACCCAGACGCATTCCCCTACATTTACCCCTTCACCTAACACTACGGGCAATTTAGCATGGCTAATTCACCTAGCCTGCACATTTTTGGACTGTGGGAGGAAACTGGAGCACCCGGAGGAAACCCACATAGACACGGGGAGAATGTGCAAGCTCCACACAGACAGTCGCCTGAGGTGGGAATTAAACCCAGGTCTCTGGCACTGTGAGGCAGCAGTGCTAACCACTGAGTCACCTTACCTTTCAAATCTTGGAAGCATTTATATTCACATAAGAAGGTGGAAAAGGCCTTAATTTAACACATCATCTGGAGGACAGTACTTCCAACAACATTTTCTCAGTACTTCACCAGAATATCAGCCGCAATTTTCGTTCTCAAATTGTGGAGTTGGAACTTGAGACTACAACTTTCAGACTCAATAGTGCTACCAGCAGAGTCAGCAGCATTGGCAATACTTTGGAATTATTGGCTACTTATTTACTATGAATTTATATTTCCCCCAGCACAAAATTAAAACCAACACAAATACGGATTTTAAAAGCCCCACAAGATTTAACACTTACAATATATGTGATAAAAAATATTTTCATTTGTTAGAAATACTCATAACTCCTGGTTCTTGGACATAAAGCTGATTGCAAAGATTTTGTAATAAAATCTTATTAGTAATGAGATCATATCACTCCAGGTAAATAGAAAAAACAGTTTTGCAAAGCATAATTGTGCAAGTTTGTAGTTACGATCTGTGACTTCTTTTAATTTGTCAAATAATATGAATATCATTCCAATAGGTAGCTCCATTGTATTAAAAGGGAATTAGTAGATAACTCGTGCTAGATTACAACGTTAAGTTGAAAGGCATTTCTGACTGTTATACAAAATGTGAATGAAAATCTGTTGTGGTCAAGGGAAAATGAGAGACAGAACAAACGTATGTCAGTGTGATTTTGTTGTATTCTGAAAAACACAGAAAATGTTTTACATGTGGGAAATTTTGGACAATAAACAATAACTAGGGCAGACATACTGACAAATGTCTATGTTGTCATTTTATTTTAATGTTGACTTATACTTACTATCCTGAAAGCCAGACTCAACTGAAGTTGCATCTGTATTTTGGCATTTCATGTTACTTCTTCCATTCATTCACAATGTGTGGAAATTGCTGGGCAGGAAAGCATTTACTGACCATCCTGAATTAATCTTGAGGAAATGATGGTGAGCTGCCTCCTTGAACAGTTCTCGTTCACTGGAGTGTGTACACAAATGTACTGTTAGGAATCGATTTTCAGGATTTTTGGCCCAGTGATAATGGAAAAGCAGTCTAGGTTCAAATCTAAAAATCACAACACCAGTTTATAGTCCAACAGGTTTATTTGGAAGTACTAGCTTTCAGAGTGGTGCTCCTTCATCAGGTGGCTGTGTTTCAAATCAGGATGGTGGGTGTCTTGGAGAGAAACTTGCAGACAGTGGCGTTCCCATGTATCTGCTGCCCTAGTCCTTTTAGGTTGTACAAGTTCTATGGTTGGATAATGTTTCTCGGGAGCCTTAATAAATTGCTGTATCAGGTTCATCAGGACTGCGTGTAATAACTTTTCAGAACAAGCTCGGCACAAATTCAAAGGAAACATGCACTTGGAGCATTAATGTGGGGAGGAATTTGAGATATAGTTACTACAAAGATCTGGCTGCCCAGAAAACTCTCCCAATTCCTACTGCTTGCTGTAGGTGTATCAATAGAACTTAGAATACAGAGAGATAATGCTGGGAAAATTGAGAGATAAGAGACATAGACTTCCGAATAGTTCCAGAGATGTAGAAGAAGGAGAGCAAAGATGATTCTGGATAGGAGCAAGGTCGTTGTTATGGGGTCTTTAACTTTCCAAATATTAACTGGAAATACTATAGTTCAAGTACTTTAGGTGGGTCAGTTTTTGTCCAATGTGTGCAGAAGGGTTTCCTGACACAGTATGTAGACAGGCCAGCAAGAGGCGAGGCCACATTGAATTTGGTACTGGGTAATGAACCCGGCCAGGTGTTAGACTTGGAGATAGGTAAGCACTTTGGTGATAGTGACCACAATTTGGTTATATTCATTTTAGTGAAAGGGATAGGTATATACTGCAGGGCAAGAGTTATAGCTGGGGGAAGTTCAATTATAATGCCATTAGGCAAGATTTAGGATGCATAGAATGGGGAAGGAAACTGCAAGGGATGGGCACAATTGAAATGTGGAGCTTATTCAATGAACAGCTACTGTGTGTGTCTTTGATAAGTATTTACCTATCAGGCAGGGAGAAAGTGTTCAAGCGAGGGAGCCATGATTTACTAAAGAAGTTGAATCTCTTGTCAAGAGGAAGAAGAAGGCTTATGTTAAGATGAGACGTGAAGGCTTAGTTAGGGTGCTTGAGAGTTATAAGTTAGCCAGGAAAGACCTAAAGAGGGAATTAAGAAGAGTCAGGAGGGGAATGAGAAGTCATTGGCAGATAGGATCAAGGCAAATCCGAAAGCTTTCTATAGGTATATCAGGAATAAAAGGATGACTAGAGTAAGATTAGGGCTAATTAAGGATAGTAGTGGGAACTTTTGCGTGGAGTCCAAGGAAATAGGAGAAGTACTAAATGAATATTTTTCATCAATATTCACACTGGAAAAAGACAATGTTTTCAAGAAGAATAATGAGATACAGGCTACTAGAGTAGATGGGATTGAGGTTCACAAAGAGGAGGTGTTGGCAATTCTGGAAAGTGTGAAAATAGATAATTCCCCTAGGCTGGATGGGATTTAACCGAGGATTCTCTGGGAAGCTAGGGAGGCAATTGCAGAACCTTTAGCTTTGATCGTCATTGTCTACAGGTAGACTGCCAGAAGACTGGAGGATAGCAAATGTTGTCCCCTTGTTCAAGAAGGGGAGTAGGGAAAACCCTGGTAATTATAGACCAGTGAGCCTTACTTCGGTTGTGGGTACAGTGTTGGAAAAGGTTATAAGGGATAGGATTTATAATCATCTAGAAAGGAATAAGTTGATTAGGGATAGTCAACACGGTTTTGCGAAGGGTAGGTCATGTCTCACAAGCTGTATTGAGTTCTTTGAGAAGGTGACCAAACAGGTGGATGAGGGTAAAGTGGTTGATGTGGTGTATTTGGATTTCAGTAAAGCGTTTTGTAAGGTTCCCCATGGTACTTTATTACACAAATGGAGGCATGGGATTGAAGGCGAAATATCAGTTTGGATCAGAAATTGGCTAGCTGTAGGTGGTGGTTGATGGGAGATATTCATCCTGCAGTTCAGTTATTAGTGGTGTGCTGTAAGGATTTGTTTTGGGTCCACTGCTGTTTGTCATTTTTATAAATGACCTAGATGAGGGTGTGGAAGGATGGGTTAGTAAATTTGCAGATGACCCAAAGGTCAGTGGAGTTGTGGTTAGTGCAGAAGGATGTTGCAGGTTACAGAGGGACATGGATAAGCTGCAGAGCTGGGCTGAGAGGTGGCAAATGTAGTTTAATGCAGAAAAGTGGGAGGTGATTCACTTTGGAAGGAGCAACAGGAATAAAGAGTGCTGAGCTAATGGTAAGATTCTTGCTACTATAGATGAACAGGGAGAGCTCAGTGTCCTTGTACATAGTTCCCTGATAGTTGCCACCCAGATTGATAGGGTTGTTAAGAAGACATATGATATGTTGACTTTTATTGGTAGAGGGATTGGGTTTTGGAGCATGAGGTCATGCTGCAGCTGTACAAAACTCTGGTGTGGATGCACTTGGAGTATTACATATCACCACATTATAGGAAGGATGTGGAAGCTTTCGAAAAGGTTCAAAGGTGATTTACTAGGATGTTGCCTAGTATGGAGAAAGGCTGAAAGATTTGAGGCTGTTTTCATTAGAGAGAAGAAGGTTGACAGGTGACTTAATTGAGACATATAAAATAATCAGTTGGTTAGATAGGGTGGACCGTGGATGGTGATGGCTAGCACAAGGGGGCTTTGCTTTAAATTGAGGAGTGATAGATATAGGACAGATGTCAGAGGTAGTTTGTTTACTCAGAGAGTAGTAGGGGCATGGAATATTCTGCCTACAACAGTAGTAGACCCGTCAACTTTAAGGACATTTAAATGGTCATTGGATAAACATGTGGATGAAAATGGAATAGTGAAGGATAGATCAGCTTCAGATTGGTTCCACAGGTTGACGTACCATCGAGGGCCGAAAGGCCTGTACTGCGCTGTAATGTTCAATGTTTTATGTTCTAGTACTTAAGGAAGTGGCTCTAGAAATAGTGGATACATTGGTAGCCATCTTCCTTGATTCTGCAGACTTTGGTTCAGTCCCTGCAGATTGGAGGGTGGTTAATGTTACTCTAATATTCAAAAAGGGAGGTAGAGAGAAACCAGGGAATTACAGATCAGTAAGCCTAACATTGGAAGTGCAGAAAAATCTCAAATCCATTATCAAGGGCTTTATAGTGGAACATTTAGGAAGTAGTGGCAGGATCAGTCAGCGTGGTTTTATGAAGGGAAATCATGCTTGACAAATCTGTTGGAATTCTATGAAGCTGCAATGAGTAGAGTTGGCAAGGGGGAGCCAGTTGATGTGGTGCATTTGTACTTTAACAAAGCGTTTTGACAAAGTCTCGCATAAGAAGTTATTGGGCAAGATTAAAATGCAAGGAATTGGGGGAAGTGTATTGAGATGGAGAGAAAACTGGTTTGCAGAGAGGAAACAATGAGTAGAAATTAATGGGTCCTTTTTAAATTGGCAGGCATTAACTCATCGAGTCCCACAGGGATCGGTGCTGGAACCCCAGCTATTCACAATATATAATAATGATTTAGATTAGATTAGATTACTTTTAGATTACATTACAGTGTAGAAACAGGCCCTTCGGCCCAACAAGTCCACACCGACCCGCCGAAGCGAAACCCACCCATACCCCTACATTTACCCTTTACCTAACACTACGGGCAATTTAGCATGGCCAATTCACCTGACCCTGCACATCTTTTGGACTGTGGGAGGAAACCGGAGCACCCGGAGGAAACCCACGCAGACACGGGGAGAACGTGCAAACTCCACACAGTCAGTCGCCTGAGGCGGGAATTGAACCCGGGTCTACAGGCGCTGTGAGGCAGCAGTGCTAACCACTGCTCCCCATTTAGATGGGGGAACAAAGTGTAACATCTCAAAGTTTGCAGGTGATGCCAAGTTGGGTGGGAGGGTGAACTATGACAAGGATGCAGAGATCCTTCAGCATGAGCTGGGCAGGTTCAGTCAGTGGGAAAATCAATGGCAAATGCAGTATAATTTGGATAAATGTGAGGTTATTCACTATGAAAGCAAAAACAAGAAGGCAGATTCTTACCTGAATGGCTGTAAATTGGGAAAGGGGAGTGTGCAGTGGGATCTGGGTGTCCTGTTGCACCAGTTGCTGAAAGTAAACATGCAGGTGCAGCAGGCAGTAAAGAAGGTAAATAGTATGTTGGCCTTCATTGCCAGAGGTTTGAGTACAGGAGCAGGGGTGTGTTGCTGTAATTATACAGGGCCTTGGTGAGGCCAAGTCTGGAATATTGTGTGCAGGTTTGGACTCCTTTTCTGAGGAAGGATACTCTTGCTTTTGAGGGAGTGCAGTGAAGGTTTCCCAGGCTGAATCCAGGGAGGGAGGACTGATGTATGAGGAGAGATTGACTAGGTTAGGATTGTTTTCACTGGAGTTCAGACGAGTGAGGTGGGATCTCCTAGAGACTTATAAAATGAGGGATCAGTATTTCTAGTTCAGGTTTTTTGTTCAGTGCTGCTAACACAGCTGGATCTGAAAGAGCAATAGGGAAAATGTTACAGTTAACTTTTGCCCCATTGACCTGTCTGAATCACCTTCATTCAGTGTTTGCAAAGTTTTACATCACTACAGCCAATGTCTTTCTCCTGAATGGTCTTGGGTAGAAATTAATTTTGCAATTTAGGCAAGATTTGAAGGATGTGAAAAATATTGACAGCAGAGGTTCCGGGGTTGAGGAACTTCGTATATGTGGATATATTGTTAAAGCAGAGGATTATTCTCCTTGAATAAGACAAAGTTGGGAATAACAGTGAATGGCTGGATGTGGAATATACTGCCTCAAGGTGTGGAGCAGGAAGAGTCAATTATGTCTTTTAAAAGAAAATTGGATGATTAAATTAAGAGAAAGAAAAATTGTAAGGCAGTAAGTCAGAGGGATGTCACCAGGCAAATTCAGAGAGCTAGTACAGACCTGACATGCTGAATTATATCTTGTGTGCTATAGACAGTCTATGATACTAAATTCACAGAAATAAGGTTGTAATATAATTCACACAACGCAAAGATAATGCATATTGAGACTACTTCCATAAAATAAATTTCCCTCTGGTGACATAATCCAACAATCTATTCCCAACTAAAAACCTGCAGATAAGTATTTCTGAGATACACTCTCTTCACTCAGTTTACACCCTGACACACTGGGAGAGACCAGTGTTCCTTTTGTGGAAAGGAATCTGTTGTAACCTTTACCTAAGTCAGAATGGCTGACAGATAAGGCAGAAACGTGGCTGTGAATATACAGTTCTATCCAGTAAAGGAATTGTTAGAATGTTTCAACTAAAACATTGATACTTCAGTCCGAGTGTCCACCTTCCTAAGCAATATATGAGAGAAATACAGCCCACCTGTACATGACAAAATGGGCATCTAGTCAAAAAAAGGGGAGGTTGGGAAGAAGGTCATGAGGGATTTGGGGAAAGGCGGCTTAGTGCTGGCTGACACTGTGCATGCTTTAAAAATAGTTAATGTTTATAAATGCAGACTGAAAAGCTAGACTAATGGTAACCAAGTATTCACTCTTAATTATCATATATACCCATCTAATTCACTAATCCTCTGTATAGAATGAAATCTGTCATCCATCCTTGGTCTGACTATAGGCCCACAATGTTGTAGTTGCCTCTTAACCATCCTATGGGCCATTAGAAATGGGCAATAAATGCCGGTCTAGCGAGCAATGTCCATATCCCATGAATAAATATAAGGCTTTTAAAAATTTACTCTCAGTTTAGAGAATTCCAGATGTTTCATTACAAATGTCTCAATTATAACTACATTGTCACACTTTCCAGTGAAAGGAAACATCACTGGTCCATGGTAAGGTAAAATATTATAGCCTGTTACAAACACGTACTCATACTGACTGGCATTGCTTCCATCACCCAGACTACAATCAGTTAACAGTGGATTGAAGTTAGGAACTTCTACTTTACTTATCTCAGTACCATCTAAGCTCATTAACTACTGAGTTATCAGAAACATGTTAAAATTTTAATTTTGAGTCTTTTGCAATAAGTTGTCATTTGATTGAGATAAGCATTTCTGAGTCACTCTCCCATCACTCAGTTCACACCTTGACACATTGGGAGAGACCAGTGTTCCTTTTGTGGAAGGCATAACAAGCTATGTTCTATGTTATTTATGATTATATTTGGTTTCTGAATTTCCATCTGTTGGTGCATAGCACTAACACAATGTAGAAACATAGAAACAGAGAAGATAGGAGCAGGAGTAGGCCAATGGACCCCTCAAGCCTGTTCTGTCATTCAATGTGATTATGGTTGATCATTATACTCAGTACTCTAATTCCTCTTTTCCCCCATATCTCTTGGTCCCTTTAGTCACAAGAGCTACATCTACCTCCTTCTTGAAAACACATAATGTTTTTGGCCTCAACCATTTTCTGTGGTAAGGAATTTCACTATTCACTAGGTGAAGAACTTTCTTATCTCAGTTCTGAAAGATTTACCTCGTTTCCTTAAATTATGATCCCAAGTTCTGACTTTCCCACCATCAGGAATATCTTTCCTGTATATAACCTGTCTAGTCCTGTTAGAATTTTTTTTGGTTTCCATGAGGTACACTCTATTTCTTCTAAACACCCCGTGACTATAATCCTAACTGACTCAATCTCTCCTCATTCAGCAGTCCTGTCATTCCAAGAATCAGTTTCGTAAATCTTTGTGACCAAGAACATCCTTCCTCAGATAAGGAGACCAAAACTTCACTCAATATTCCAAGTGTGGCCTTACCTATACCCTGTATAATTTCAGCAAGACATCTTGTTCCTGTACACAAATACTCTCGCAATGAAGTCCGATATGTATTTGCCTTCATTATTGCCTGTTGCACTCATATACTTACATTTAATGACTGGTGCATGAGTGCAACGATTGTGAAAGGACAAAATAGGATAGAGGTACATTGGTTGGCCACTTGGGCACAGAAATGTCAGAAGGAGTTTAATCCAGAAAGATGCAAGGTGATGCATTTTAGAAGATCAAATTTAGATGTGAATTATACTGCAAATGGCAGAACCTTTAGGAACATTAACATACAGCTAGATCTGGACATGCAGGTCCACAGTTCCCAAAAAATGGCGACACAAGTGGCCAAGATGATTAAGAAGGCATATGGCATCCTTGCCTTCATTGTTAAAAATCACACAACACCAGGTTATAGTCCAATAGGTTTATTTTGAAGCACTAGTTTTCAGATTGCTGCTCCTTCATCAGATAGTTGTGGTGAATAAGATTGTGAAACACAGAATTTATAGCAAAAGTTTACAGTGTGATGTAACTGTAGGTTACCTTTGCTATAGATTCTGCGTCTTACAATCTTATTCTCCACAATCACCTGATGAAGAAGCAGCGCTCTGAAAGCTAATGCTTCCAATTAAACCTGTTGGACTGTAACCTGGTGTTGTGTGATTTTTAACTTTGTACACCCCAGTTCAACACCGGCATCTCCAAATCATGATTGCCTTCATTGGCCAGTGCATGGAGTACAAAAGTTGGCAAACCATGTTGCAGTGATATAAAGAGGAGAAAGTGAGGTCTGCTAATTCCTGAAGAAGGGCTTATGGCAGAAACGTCAATTCTCCTGTTCCCTGGATGCTGCCTGACCTGCTGCGCTGTTCCAGCAACACATTTTCAGTTCTGCAGTGATATAAACCCTTGTTTGGCCACATTTGGAGTACTGTGTACAGTTCTGGTCACCACCCTACCAGAAAGACGTGGAAGCTTTGGAGAGGATGCAGAGAAGGTTCACCAAGATGTTGCTATGAGGAAAGATTAAAAAGGCTAGTATCGTTTTCACTGGAAAGATAGTTGCTGAGAGGAGACCTGATAGAGGTCTACAAAATTATGAGAGGTATAGATAGGGTAGATAGTCAGAGGCTTTTTCTCCAGTGTTGAAGTTTCAATTACAAGGGGGCAGTGGTTCAAGGTGAGAGGGGGAACGTTTAAAGGATGTATGCGAGTGTGGAAGGAGCCTGGAGTCCACTGCCAGAAGGGGTGGTGTAAGCAGGCACGCTGATGACATTTAGGAGGTATCTGGATGGTTACATGAATAGGAAGGGAATAGAGGGATATAGACCGAATAAGGGCAGAAGGTTTATTTTTTCATTTAGTTGAGGCATGATGTTCGGTACAGGCTTGGAGGGCCAAAGGGCCTGTTTCTCTGGCTGTACTTCTCTTTTGTTCTTTATCCTTTTTGCATCCAGGTCTCGTTGAACATTCCCCTCTCTCAACTTACAGCCATTCAAATAATAATCTGCCTTCCTATTTTGCTACCAAATAGGATAGCCTCCCATGCGAAGTCTCTGTAGCCTCCTCATAGCTCATCCTTCTACGCAACTGTTTGTCATCTGCAAATTTTGGGATGTTACATTTAGTTCTCTCAAAAAATCATTAACAAAAATAGTGAATAACTGGGGTCCTACTAGCAATTTCTGTGGTATCCCACTGGTCATTGGCTGACATTCAGAAAAAGACCCATTTATTCCTAGTCTTTGTTTCCTCACAGTTAGTCAATATTCTCTCCATCATAACACACTACCTTCAATCCCATGCACTTTAATTTCACACATTAATGTCTTTTCTGAAAAAGTCCAAATAAACAACATTCACGGGCTTCCCCAACCAACTCTACTAGGTACATCCCTGAAGATTTCCACTAAATTTGTCAAGTATATTTTCCTTTTGTAGATCCATGTTGGCTGAATCGACTTCTAGCACTTTTTTAATGAGGGATGCACTATAAAATCTTTGACAATGAATGCTTGCATTTTCCCAGCTACTGATGTCTCACTCACAGTCTACAAATCCCTGCTTTCTCTCTACTTCCTTTTTTTTAAAATTGTCACACTCCAATCTGTTATGAATTGTTCCAGAGTCAAAAGAATCTTGGAAGATGACCACCAATGAATCTATGATGTCTAGGCCCACTTACTTAAGTACTCTGAGATAGAACAGAGAACAATACAGCATAGGAACAGGCCCCTCAGCTCACCATGTCTGTGCCAACCATGATGCCATTCTAAACTCATCCTATCTGCTTGCACATGGTCCATTTCCATCTATTCACTGCTTGTTCCTGTGTCTGTATAAATGCCTCTTAAGCTTTGTTCATGCATCTGCTTTTACCACCTCCCTTGACAGCAGATTTCAGGTACTCAATACCTTCGGTGTAAAAAACTATCTTGATATATCTCTTTTAAACTTTCCCCCCTCACCTTAAACCTATACCCCCTAGTATCTGATATTTCTGAAAGAAACCCTGACTATCTACCCTCTCCATTGCCCTCATGTTGCCCTTCAGCCTCTGACATTCTAGTGAAACCAATCCAAGTTTGTTCAACCTCTCCTTATAGATAATACACTCCAATTCAGGCAACATCCTGGTAAACCTCTTCTGTACCCTCTCCAATGCCTCTATAGCCAAAGCCCCGACCAATGAAGGCAAGCATGCCGTATGTCTCCTTTATCACCTTTTTGACTTATGTTACCACTTTCAGGGATATCAATGCTCCTATGTGTCTTGCTATTTACTGTATACTTTCCTCTTGCGTTTGACATCCCAAACTGCATCACCTCACAAGCGTCCAGATTAACCTCCATTTGCCATTTCTCCACCCAACTTTCCAACTGATTTATTATCCACAACTTCATCAACTTCTGTGTCATCTGAAAACTTACTAATCAGAGCACTAACATTTTCATCCAAATCATTTACATATATGTATTACCAACAACAGAGGTCCCAATGCTGTTCTTTGCGGAACACCATTGCTCATGAACTTCCAGTCAAAATGACACCTCTCCATAACTACCCTCTGTCTTCTATGGCCATGCCAATTTTGTATCCAACTTGCCAACTCACCAGGAATCCCATATAAGTTGATCAATAGGGGCACAAGGAATAAAAGTTGACAAGTTATTTTAGAATAGAATTGAACCTCCTAAAGTGTGGAAACAGACGCTTCAGCCCAACTAGTCCAGACCAACCCTCCAAAGAGTAACCCAATCAGATCCATTCCCTTACCCTACATTTACCCCTGACTAATATACCTAACCTACACATCCCTGAACTCTGTGGGCAATTTAGCAGAACCAATTCACCTAACATGCATATCTTTGGATTGTGGGAGGAAACCACAGCATCCAGAGGACATGGGGAGAACTCCATACAGAGAGTCACCCGAGGCTGGAATCAAACCCAGTTCCCTAGTGCTATGAGGTAGCAGTGCTAACCACTGAGTCACCAGGTCACCCGTAACTGTATAAAACTTTGGTCAGACCACATTTGGAGTACTATGCACAGTTCTGCTCACTGCACTATTGGAATTTGTGGAAGTTCATGAGGGACCTTGTTAAAGTCCATGTAAACAACATCCACTGCCTTACCCTTATCAATCAGCTTCGTCACTTACTCAGAAAACTCAGTTAAGTTTATGAAACAAGACCTCCCCTGCATAAAGACATGCTGACTAATCCTAATAAGTTCATTCTTTTCCAATACAAGTAAATCTTGTCCCTAAGAATCTTCTCCAATAATTTCCCTATCACTGATGTAAGACTTACTAGCCTATAATTTCCTGGTTTATCCCTGTTGCCCTTTTTGAACAAAGCAACAACATTGACTATTCTTTAGTTTTCTGAGAACTTATTTGTGACTAAAGAGGATAGAAAGATCTCTGTCAAGGCTACAGCAATCTCAGCCTAATGTTTTTAAAGGCACCCAATACTTCCTCCTTCTTAATGCCAATGTGCCTTTTGTATCAACTAACCCCATTCTAAACTTACCATCATCCAAGTCTTTCGCCGTGGTGAAAACACAGCGTACTCATTAAGGACTTCACCAACTTCCTCTGGCTCCATGCATAATTTCCCTCCATTGTCCTTGAGTAGACCTACCCTTTCCCTAGTTACACCCTTGCTTCTAATAGATGTATGAAATGCCTTGGGATCCTCCTTAATTCTATTTGCCAAGGACACTTCCTGGCTCCTTGTAGCCATCCTAATTTTTTCTTTTCTGTCTATTTCCTTACTGCTTCCGTTATACTCGTCAAGGGCTTTGCTTGACTTCTGTTTCCTTAATTTTACATATGCTTCCTTTTTGTTTTTAACTGAACTTACAACATTTTTCATCATCCAAGATTCCTGAATCTTGCTATCCTTACCTTCATCCTCAAAGGAACATGCTGATACTGACCTCTGGTAAACTGACTTTTAAACTGACTCCCATATGTCAGCTGTGCAGTTACCTTCAAACAGTGGACCCAATCTGATTTTGCCAGTTCCTGGCTAATAGTATTTTAATCAGCCTTCCCCGAGTTTAGCACTTTCGAATCCTCTTCCATAATAAATCTTGCAATTTACGGAATTATGGTCACTGTAGATTACCAGATGTAGATTAACTGGCCCTGGGGATTAATCAGCCTTCAATTTCTTTACTAATATACATTTACTTCAGTTCCTCACTCTCACTAAATCCTATCACTTCTGATATGTTATTTGTGACCTCCATTCAGAAAATAGAAATGAAGTATGAATTTAGTTTTTCAGTCATTTTTTTGTTTCCTGATATAAATTCCCCTGTCTCAGACAGTAAATGACCAATATTAGTTTTCCACAGTCCTTTTCTCTTTATAAACTTTTCGAAGACTTCCCCTTATCAATAATTCAGTCCTTGCTTCTTCCTTTGCTGAGGTATAAACCGATTCCAATTCTTAGTTCTAATGTTTTTTTCTTGCCAATTTGTATGCCTCATTTTTGCTCAAATATTATTTCTAACATCAAAAGAGAAAAAGCTGGAAAATCTCAGCAGGTCTGGCAGCATCTGTAAGGAGAGAAAAGAGCTGACGTTTCGAGTCTGACTGACCCTTTGTCAGACTCGAAACATCAGCTCTTTTCTCTCCTTACAGATGCTGCCAGATCTGCTGAGATTTTCCAGCATTTTCTCTTTTGGTTTCAGATTCCAGCATCCTCAGTAATTTGCTTTTATTATTTCTAACATTTTTTGTAAGCCATGATTTGGCCACTGTTCTCTTTGCATCTTGCACCAGACAAGAATAAACAATTTTTGTAGTTCACCCATTTGCTTGTTGAATGTTTGCCATTGTCTATCCATTGTCATTTCTTTCAGTAACATTTCCCGATCCATCATAGCCAAGTCACACCTCATCGTAGTTTCCCTTATAATGATTTAGGTTCCCAGTCTCAGAATCAAATACCTCACTCTCTGTCTTGATGAAGAATTCTACTATATTATGGCCACTCATCATCAAAGGGTCTCTCAACACTTCATAACCAATTATTTCTTTCTTATTGACTAATATCCAATCTAAGATGGCCTGTTCTCTTGTTGATTTCTTAATGTGTTAGTCCTCAAAACCAACATTCTCAGAATCCCTCTTCTATGATCTTGTGACAAATTTGATTCACCCAATCCACATTCAGATTAAAGTCATTCATAATTACAGATGTTCCTTTGCTGCATACATCTCTGATTTCCTGTTAATGCTATTCCTGATATCACCACTACCATCTGGTAGTCTACACATGACCCCAACAAATGTTTTTGTCCTCTGGTATTTCTAAATTTTACCCACATAGATTTATGTTGCCTGAATGATTACCTGTTCTCAATATTGTGTTTTATATCCTCTTTAATGAGTAATGCAACAGCACTGTCTTTTCATTTTCGACTGTTCTATCCCAAATCCCTCTGTATTTCTGCTGAGCTGGTAACTTTTGTATTTCACCCAGCCGTCTCTATTTCTGCTGAATTTCTAAGGAGAAGTAGTGAATGAAGTTTACGTGTGCTACAAAATGGGGGAAAAATCATGAAGTCAACATCCATGAATCTCTTCTCAGCTGATGTGAGGTAATATGGTGTGGGCCGGATGGCGGAGGACAGTGAATGGAGGAAGGGAAGCAAAGAAATGAGATAACATTAGTTCTTTTTGAGGAAGGTATATCATCTTCAAAAAAAAGCATTATTACCCTTGCATGCCAAACTCAAAGTAAATTTGTACCTATATCTTTAATGCTGCACAGCGGTTAGACACCTTTAAGAAACTGCAACATTTCTTTGAATATTCCTGATGAAGAAAGATTCTGTGCTTCTAGATTGTTAAAATACAAGCATGACAGATGTTAGTGATTTAAAGGAGGACCTGATACAGGTCAATGATTTATAGTTTCATGTAATTATGTAGATCATTTGCTCAATGCCATCGTATAATATTTATGCATTGGCACCGTTCAGTTCTCTCAGCACTTTCATTTAAATTGCTATAACAATAAGCAAACACAAACTTCAGATCTCCCTTACATTCGTCAAAGCTTATGGCTGCACAGACAGCTTTGCAGTGAACACAAAGAGCTACTGAAGAGTTTCACTCCAACCCTCAGGCTAGTGGTTGGTGTGTTGTAATATTCCAGTGTTTATATCAGCGGGTTGCACTCGGACAATCTGGAGCTGTGCATCTGTCTCCCTTCAAAACAGCTCTGGTGTGTCTAAAAGAGAAAAAATGTCGCCCTTTTTCTGGATACAGTTCAGATGGATTTCTGCCAGTTGCTGAACCATATCCTTTCAAGTTAAGTCTGAATAATCCCCTCGCTGGGTCTTTGTTCTGCAAAATAATTTTCTTTATGAATCGCCCACTTTCAAATAAATTATTTAAAAATTGTGCGTTTCTAACAGGATTGTAAATGTGCTGCTGGCAGAAGGAGAGAATTTTAGCAGCACCGCAACAATCTTTTTTTAAGTGAATAAATTAATCATTGAAGAGTACGAACCATAATCTCTACCCAGAAGGTTTGAGATTGTGAAGATATCTATAATAGAACTGATCGGCATTGCAGATTTCGGAAGTGTTTATATTGAAATTTGAGAGCTTGGAAAAATATTTGATCAAAGAGCATAATATGTGTGAATTAAAGTGAAAGCAATTCTTCCCATTTGTCTGTAGTGACAGCAACCAGGCAACTATCCATTCTGTTGGTCACTTGAGATCTAGAGAGCAGGCGTTTTTGACATTAAAATCTGGCTAGGACCTTGCTAAATTCTATTCTCTTTCCAAGCCTTGCAGGGTTTCCTTTAGCAATGCCAGCATTACGAAAAACACTGACTTAGCCTTAAGCACTAATTAAATTAAATGTTTCGCTTCAAGATGGCCAACTTTTCCCTAACAATTTGTGAGAACATAAGAAACACATGGACCTTAAGTAGACCTGCGGTGAGTACATGCTCTAGGAGTGAAGGGAACAATACATGTGAGTTCTGAAATGACATGTGCTAAAGATACATTGGGCAAACTGGGCCACTATTCTCTAGAGTTTTGAAGAATGAGAGGTGATCCCAAAGATATTTAAAAATGTAGACAGGTAGGTGCTGGGAAAATGTTTTCCTTAGTTACGGAGTCTAGAACTAGACGCACAATTTAATAATAAGGGGAATGCCATTTGGAACTGAGATGAGGAGAATGCTTTCACTCAGAGGGTGGTGAATATTGAAAACTTTCTACCTCAGAGAGCTGTGGAAGTTTAATCTTTGAGCACGTTTAAGGTAGAGATTGATAGATTTATGGTTACCAGTAGTGTAAACGGTTATGGGGGTAGAATGTGTCAAAGGCATTGATCTGTTGAGCAGGCATGCTTGTATTAAAAGGCAAAACAAACTAGATGGGTAGAAAGCTGAAAAATGTGTTGCTGGAAAAGCGCAGCAGGTCAGGCAGCATCAAAGGAGCAGGAGAATCGACGCTTCGGGCATAAGCCCTTCTTCAGGAAATTTCCTGAAGCAGGGCTTATGCCCGAAACGTCGATTCTCCTGCTCCTTTGATGCTGCCTGACCTGCTGCGCTTTTCCAGCAATACATTTTTCAGCTCTGATCTCCAGCATCTGCAGTCCTCACTTTTTCCTAGATGGATAAAAAGGCCTAGTAATGTTCCTATGTTCCAAAGAATGATAGAGATCTGGCCAGTTTTACAGGCAGGGCTTTAATTCCGTTAATTATCTTTGACTCCAAACACAGGCAGTTTGGTTGCTGGGAGACCTTTGGTGGAAATTGGGAGATTTGCTGGATAATAGAGCAAAGAGGAAGGGCAAGCAAGTGAAGACCGGGAATAAACCTTCAATTCTCCTAGATCATATAGAAAACGCAACAAAGCATTTAAAATTTAATCTACCTTATGTTCTTGAACATACAGTAGCAAAATTTCTCTGACTAGGAAGCAATTAATACTCCTCTCCTTTTGACATAAAAACTGCAAGTCCAAACATCATTACTAAGAAATGACCTGTATATTTATAGGCACTTCCTTCGTATTTCCTGCTGAAAATAATGGAATAATACTCGGGCATAGTGATATCATAACAGAATCAGAGGGCTTAAATTCCTGCCATCTTCAGAACTGACTCCCCCCACCTCCAGCCTGGTTTTGGTGGGGAGGTGGGTCAGAGATGCAAAAATAAAGGCCACATTTTCAATTCATTCTTTTCCATATTATAACTGGGGCTGCAGAATGATTAAACTCAATATCCAGCCTCTGTCTGGAACTCATCTTGAATACATTGTGGCATACAGAGAGCGGAACTGTGATAGTAAAATACTAGGGTGCATTCAGTTAGACAGTATTAGACAGCCCTCCTCAGCACCCTGGTATAGGGAAAGTATAATCATTATGGGGTCCTGCTCCTTATCAATATGATACCCTCTCCCGGAAAACATAATTGCCTGAAAGCTGGTAAAGGGAAGATCTGACTTAGCTATGATGCTTGTTCCCTAACTGCCTTGGGTGGCATGGCAGCTCAGTGGTTAGCACTGTTGCTTCATAGCACCGGTGACCCAGGTTCAACTCTACCCTCAGGCAACTGTCTGTGTGGAGTTTATATGGTTTCCCCATGTCTGTGTGGTTTCCTCCCACAATCCAAAGATATGCAGGTTGGGTGAATTCGCCATGCGAAATTACCCATAGTGTCCAGGGATGTGTAGGTTGGGTGCATTAGTCAGGAGTAAATGTAGAGTAATGGGGTGGGGGAGTGGGTTTGGGTGAGTTGCTCTTCGGAGGGTTGGTGTGGACTTGTTGGGCTGAGGGGCCTGTTTCCACACTATAGGGATTCCATTCTAACTCATGGTTAAGCATTTCGACAAAGGTCAAGCATGGAAATTTGGATGTTCTTTGTTTCTGCCAGAGACTTAAGTTGTGATATCTGTGATGACTCTGCTTTATCTGAGGAGAGCCAGTAATAGAGTTGCCAAAGAATCTTCATTGAAGATCTGTTCACTTTCATTGCAGGAAGGATGGGAGACATGGTCTGAGACCTGGGGAAGTAACTATTGTCTTGGGGCAGAGACATGAGTCAAAGCAGGACTGATCAGCAGCCGAAGAGATAGAGAGCCCATATCTTGGCTAAGCAACACTCACTCTGTTACTGCAGGGTCAGGATGTACACAACCACTTCTCCCAGCACCACCTTTCATTAAGTTAAAGAGAAACTAATGTGGTTAACTCCTAACTGCCTTCCAATTAGGGTAATAAATGCTGGCCTTTCAACAATACACATATCCCATAAAAGAATAATTCTAAACAAATGCATTTTAATAATTGTTTTCCTGACTTAATGTTGTCAAAGTGCACTCATAATGTCAATGGAATTCTGACTTGAAAGACCTGTAGGCTTCCAAACGACCATATGAGGAGATTATATAGTATCTGAAAATGATTGGAGTGTCATCATATTTCTTCACTTTATTGTGCAAGCTTCACACACAGAACAAATGGTTAAGGAAGATATTAAAGGAAACCAGTGCCTATGAAATGACATCCAAAGAAGAAATTGATTTGCCTGTACTTCACTCAATCTAGTCTACTATTTTCACTGACCACAATATGGTGTCCTGTACTCGGGGGAGCCAAAACACAGACGTGGTAACCATTTTGCAGAGCACTTCCATTCTGTTCATAAAAATGACCCCAAGGTTCCAGTTGCCTATCAATTCAGCACATCACCATGTTCTCCGGCCAATGTTTCTGTCTTAAGCCTGCTGTTATGTTCCAATGAGGCTCAGGAAGCATGAAGAACAGCATTTCATTTTCCTCTTGGTAACCCTGCAGCCTTCAGGACTCAACACCAAATTCAATAATTTCAGGTCCTGAGTACCTTCTCCCATGCTCTTTACCCATCCCCTTATCCCAGGTCATATCATTACAAGAGCTGCTTTCAGCACAGTCAATTAATTTTCATGCATTTATGGACCCCATTATTAGCTTTTCTTCTTCTTCCCTGGCTTACCACCATCCATCATTTTGTGCCCAACTGTTGTTATCTCTCTCTGAACTCCAGCTCTATCTATCCACTTACTCCTTATCCATTCCTCCAATCCCTTTCTCAGCAACATATTCCACGATTTCCAAGCTACTAACAGTTCTGGAGAAAGGTTACTGGAGTCAAAATATTAACTCTGCTTTCTATCCATAAATGCTGAGGGGTGACCTCATAGAGGTTTATAAAATCATGAGGGGCATGGATAGGATAAATAGATAAAGTCTTTTCCTGGGGTGGGGGAGTCCAGAACTCGAGGGCATAGGTTTAGGGTGAGAGGGGAAAAATTTAAAAGAGACCTAAGGGCCAACCTTTTCACATAGAGGCGGGTGGAATGAACTGCCAGAGGAAGTGGTGGAGGCTGGTACATTTGCAAAATTTAAGACTTCTGGATGGGTATTTGAAAAAGAAAGGTTTAGAAGGATATGGGCCAAGTGCTGGAAATGGGACCATATTGGGTTGGGATATCTGGCTGGCATGGGTGAGTTGGACTGAAGGGTCTATTTCCATGCTGTACATCTCTATGACTCTATGACTGAAGGGTCTGTTTCCATGCTGTACATCTCTATGACTCTATGACTGAAGGGTCTGTTTCCATGCTGTACATCTCTATGACTCTATGCTGCCACCTCTGATGAGTTTCTCCAGCAATTTCAATTCTTGTTGAAAAAACTTATAACCTTTGATAAGGAGGCATGAAAAGATGGGGAAAGAGAGGAAACAGATATTTTCTTTCATTCACTCTTGAGGTGTGGTCTCTGCTGGCTGGGCTGGTATTTATAACCCATCCTTAATTGTCCTTCAGAAAGTAATGGTGAGTTGCCTTCTGGAATAACTAGAGTCCATTTGGTGTGGGCAGACACAAAATGCAGTTGGACAGAAAGTTCCAGGAGTTTAGCCCAGCGACAATAAAAGAATGGTGATATTTTTCCAAGGTACTATGTTGAAGGGTAACTGGCATATGATGGTAATCCTATATATATGCTGCCCATGTCCTTCCAGATGAAAGTGGCTTTGGATTTGGGAGGTTCTGTTGAAGGAGGCTTGTTGAATTTCTGTAATGATGCTTCCTACTATGCATCAGTATTGGAGGTAGTTCCTGTTTGTAGATGTGTGCCAATCAAATGGACTGCTTTGCCTCTATGTGCTATTAAGACTGTTGTTGGAGCTGCACTTATCCAGTCAAACAGGGAGCGTTCAATTACACTTCTGATATATGCCTTGTAGATAGTGAAGAGATTTTAAGTAGTATGGAAGTGAATTGCTTGCTGTAGGATTCCTAACATCCGTTCTTGTAGTATTTATAGGGCCAGTTCAGTTTAGTGTTTGATCAACAGTAATTGCCAAGATGTTGATAAATTCGAAAAGAAAAACTGATGAATGTTACTGTCAAAATATTGAACAAGTTAATGGCACAATTGATTATTCACAAATCAAAATGGTCATTGTTATAGGACAATGGCCAAAATCTTTAGGCTGAATCAGTATAGTTTTGTGAAAGGGAAACTATACTTGAAAATCCCGAGAGATATTGCAGTACCAATAAGGACAGAATTTAAGGTGTAGTATAGTTGGATTTTCAGATTGTATTCAGTCATCAATCCCATTATTCAGTCATCAATCCCTTGAAACAAGGCTGAGTCTGCCCAAATCTCATGACGTGTGGGTCCTCTGGTCACTCAGTAAGAGGTTTTGTTCTCAAGCCAAGATTCTGATCCTTATCCTTCGGTTTCTCTCACTTCGCTAGAGCAGAGTCTACTTGATCATTGAATAAGGGGTCACATGCCAGATCAGAGATCATTAGATTGGGAGTAATATAAAACTATAGTCTGAAGATTTGTTGATTGACAGAAAACTCAGAGTAGGAGTCCGATCTCCTCCTATTCCTGTTTACACCTCTATTGGATTTATGTTTTGTTTCTGTAATAGGTATCCATTTGTGTTGTACGATTATCCCACTTTTAACATAATGTCCACCCAATTACAGACTTCCTTTTGTTATTTGCTCCCCGTAACTCCAGCCTCAATCCACTTTCTCTGTCTCTGCACTTTCTGGCAATCTAATATTTCTCCAGATTTGTTCAATTATGATAAAATCTTTGTTTTTTTCTCTCTATAGATGTTGCCTAATTGGCTGACTATTTCCAATTTTTTTTGTAAAAAGATGCAGGACATTGATTAAATGTTTGAACAAGAAAGTGGCCTGTGGAGTATAATGTGTGGAGCTGTGAAATACTCATCTTAGTAAAAAGAAAAGAAATTCAGAATATGTTTTAAAATAGTGGATGTTGTCATTAAGAGGGATTTGGGCGTCCTCATAAGAGTCAACATATAGGCAAGCAAGCACTTGGGAAGGTAATTGATGATTCAGCTTTTATTGCAATCAGATTGGAATACAAAACTAAGGAAATCTTACTTGTATTATTAGTACTTCACTAAAACCACACACACAGTACTGTGCATAGTTTCTCACCTAAAGAAGGACTCCGAGAACGCAATGAATGTTCAATGGATTAAATGAGAGATCTATCATTTAAAGTTGACCAGAATGGTAATGTCTTCTCTGGAGTATGAGCAATTACTTCAAATGCATTCATTTCTTAATAGACTTGATAAAATAGATGTCAAGATGTTGTGTCTTCTGACTGGAAAGCCCCAGGATAAGGAGTTAAATTCTTTAAGCAAGACAGCTGTAGATACTCAGTTAATGAAAAAGCTGAGATTGACAGATTTTTAGACACTAATGGATGCATAGAAACAGAAATAAAGTAGCAAAGTGTAGTTGAGGCAGAGATTCAACCACAATCTGTCGATTGGAGGATCAAGCTCTTAAGTACATATGCTGTCCTCTTCTCTTATTTCCTAACTGTAAATGTGCAGTTAAACTCAAATATCCAAACATTTCTGTTGACTAATATCACTCTGTTCTTAGCTTAGATAAGTGACAGCTCACAATGTGCATCATCATTGAAATGCATTGAATGGCATGAGTTTGAAATGTGCATTGTTGATATGAACTATATTCACCACACATCATTCAATCTTGTCATTTGAGTCCAGGTACTCTTTTAAAAATGTGATAAATGTTACCACAAAGCTTTTGACACCGACTCTCATTGCTTCAAGTTATAGTTAATGGAAGTATTAAAGTGCAATATTTTAAATGAAAACTTTCTACTTTTTTCTGTCTCTTTCAACCAAAAATTTCTTTTTTTTCTCTCTTTCTGATCTGCATTACGCCATTCAAGTCATCTTTTTGACTCAGTCCTTCTGCAGACAATTTCATAATCCTTTAGTACTGTTACTTAAGGAGATATGCACAGTTGCTTGTCATGTTCATTCATGATGTAATGCCCTGTTGCCCCTGCAACAAAATCCTCAGCTCACACAATCAGCAACTAACAATATTTGAAAATCGTAATGTAGAAGGGAATTCAACATAATGTCAGATGTTCTGCTTTAACAATATTTGGCCCAATGATATTGGTGTAAACATCAGTGAAATTCCAAGTATTTTTGCCTCAAACGGTATTCGCAAAGACAACGCACATTATGTGAATCAAACTCAGCATATGTCAAAAGGAAAACAAATATCTACAACATTAGGGTCTTTACATCATTCTAACATCTCCTTTGCAAATAACATCATACATACTTCTGGTGACAAAACTGAGAAAAGTGATTGTATTGGGTGGGATACTTTTCGGAGGGTCAGTGTGGACTTGTTGGGCCAAATGGGATTCTATGGGGAATCTCTGATTCTATGTTTTAATATTGTAATTTCTCAATTCACATTGGACTGCATAACAGTGTTTTGCTTTAACATCATGGATTGGTTTTCTGTTGATTTGGACAAAGAAAAGAAATCTCTTCTTTCAAAAGTGGCCAAGGTTCATCTCTTTGTCTCTACCATGTATAGTATCAGTGTGTGCTGAGGCCCAAACAGTTACAGAGGCTTTTTCTTTCTGAACTAAAACTGGCAAGGACTCATACCATTTCTCATTGAATCATTCTGTCAAATTCAAACAAACAAAAGACCAGTTTGTCCAAGTTGCACATTTCTTTGTAGCGGACTGAGCAACCAGTACATTAGGATGTAACAACTTAGTTGCTCATCTGATATCTAAACCAATCAATGCCATAATGCAGACAAAGATAATCAGAATGGAAAGGAAAATGAGACAGAGGAAATAGAGAGTAGAAAAAAGAGAAAGAAAGAAAAAACATGGACAAGCAAAGAGAGATAGAGATCGTAGAATCAGAGAAAACCAAATTCAGACAGTTTGGGAAAGGAGAAGGAGAGATATTGTAGACATAAGCCATAGACAGAGTAGAGGAGTAGAGGAGACAAACAGAATGGGAAAGGAGTGCAGAAGCCACTGAAATCTCTACTTAACAAACACCAGTGAGTGTTATCCAGTTTGAATTTATATGTAAATTGTGTCAAATTCCATGATTTTGTTTTACAAGTTATTTCAGGTAGGAATGCAAAACGTTTTACTTACAGTTGTGATTTTCAAGAATACAACCAAAACTTTAAGTGAGAAATTACTGTAAAGAAAAGTAAAGTATGACAGATTCTGAAAATCTGAAGTAAAATGCTAAGAACACCAAACCGATGTCATCAACCAAAAGCACTTGGCTGTTTTTTCCTTCACTGTTGCTGTCAAATCCGTGCAACGTTCCAGGTCTTTTGTACATAAGGAGAACTGTTTCAGAAAGATGAAACTGAAAAGCATGATGAGAAATCAGATTTAGAGGAATGAATTGTCATATGGACTCTCTTTGTCCTCCTTGACTTCAACAGATGAGAGTGTAAATGATGTTTTTTTCAAATCTCTTTGAAGTTCTTCAGCGAAAGAGCAATCAAGAGAAGTGTCAATTAACTTTATATCCTTCCTCTTAATTCTATATATACTTCTCCAGCCCAACTTTATTAATCTAGGAGGAGAGTGCAATGTATGGAAATGATAAGAAAAACATGTGCAGGAATGAATGGAAAGGAATTGTGCAATAAATATAATGCTTACATGCAATAATACAATTATATTCCAGGTGTTCAAAAGAGAAGTTAAGTTTAAAAACATAAATCTTATCTCCTACATAGATATATTCCTCTCCTGAGAATTTATTCCATATCTGTTCAAAACGTCTCATGCTGCTGTTCCTTGGAAAATATGTTGGCTAGCTATGGTAAGAGTAAAAGCCACTTGCTAGGTCTCAATGATGAATTAATTCAGTTAGTAAGATCTCTGAGCTCAAGTTGCAGGTGACATGTACACAGGAGACTTAAGTGATTGAAAGTAACTTCCATTTATATAGCACTTTTAAAATCGCGAAATGGATCTGACAGCAAGGTAGAAGGCAGAGGGTGGTGGTGGAGGGTTGCTTATCAGACTGAAGGCCTGTGACCAGTGGTGTGCCACAAGCATTGGTGCTGGGTCCACTGCTTTTCATCATTTATATAAATGATTTGGATGTGAACATAGAAAGTACTGTTAGTAAGTTCGCATATGACACCAAAATTGGAGGTGCAGTGGACAACGAAGAAGGTTACCTCAGAGTACAACGGGATCTTGATCAGATTGGCCAATGGGCTGAGGAGGGCAGATGGAGTTTTATTTAGATAAATGTGAGGTACTGGATTTTGAAAAAAACAAACCAGAGCAGGACATATACACTTAATGGTAAGATCTTGAGGAGTGTTACTGAACAAAGAGACCTTGGAGTGCAGGTTCATAGTTCCTTGAAAGTGGAGTCACAGGTAAATAGAATAGTGAAGAAGTCATTTGGTATAGATTCACAGAGTCATTGGGATGTACAGCACAGAAGCAGACTCTTCAGTCCAAGTCACCCATGCCGACCAGATATCTCTACAGTCCTCCGCTCTACCAGCTAAGCTATCAAAGGAGAACTGAGCTATCGAAGGAGATCCTAACCCAATTTAGTCTCACCTGCCAGCATCTGGCTCATATCGCTCTAAACCCTTCCTATTTATATATCCATCCAGATGCCTTTTAAATGCTACTATTGTACTAGCTACCTCCACTTCTTCTGGCAGCTAATTCCATACACGCACTACCCTCTCTGTGAAAAGGTTGCCCCTTAGGTCCCTTTTAAATCTTGTCCCTCTCACCCTAAACCTACGCCTACAGGGAGGACTAGCCATGTTGTGGCTGTACAGGACATAGGTTAGGCCATTTTTGGAATATTTTGCGCAATTCTGGTCTCCTTCCTATCGGAAGGACGTTGTGAAACTGGAAAGGGTTCAGAAAATATTTACAAGGATGTTGCCAAGGCTGGAGGATTTGAGCTATAGGGAGAGGTTGAATAGGCTTCGGCTGTTTGCCCTGGAGCGTTGGAAGCTTAGGGGACACCTTATAGAGGTGTATATAATCATGAGGGGCATGGGTAGGATAAATAGACAAAGTATTTTCCCTGGGGTGGGGGAGTCCAGAACTAGAGGGCAAAGCTTTAGGGTGAGAGGGGAAAGATATAAAAGAGACCTAAGGGACAACTCTTTCACACAGAGGGTGGTATGTGTATGGAATGAGCTGCCAGAGAAAGTGGTGGAGGCTGGTGTAATTATAACATTTAAAAGGCATCTGGATGGGTATATGAATAGGAAGGGTTTGGAGGGATATGGGCCAAGTGCTGGCAAATGGGACTTGATTAGGTTGGGATATCTGGTTGGCGTGGGCAAGTTGGACCGAAGGGTCTGTTTCTGTGCTGTACATTTCTATGACTCTATGACCCTGAAACATCTCAGGTCACTCCACAGGAGAGATTCTGAAATAGAATTTGACATCAAGATGTGTAGCTATATAAGCTAGTCAGGTTAAATGGGTTTTAAGAAGTATTTCAAAGATATAGATAAGTTGTTTTCAAAGTATACCGTATTCATAAGCACTGCTGAAAAGTTTCACTTTCCATGAAAATTACTTTGTGTAATTGTAAATTTCCTCATTATAATAATAAAACTTTTTAAAATTAAAGTTTGTTCATGATATTAAAGCATCAAATTTAGTTGTATGCCAATGTCCCAATTATTTATTTAACCTTTGTTAAATCGAAAGTGAAAAATAATGAGTGCCTTTTATTTCCTTTACTGCCAGTGTGAAAACTTCAATGTAATTAGTTGCTTGTTTTATAACACCTCTGTTGCTCGATGGAAGGGGATCCCTTTGGCTTGGTGCCAGAATCAAATGGAAGTCAGCAATGACAGTGTCCATGCCAAAGAGATCTCTGGGTCTCTGTGTGCAGCTTGCTTCTAGGTCAGAGAGGAGCACCATTACTTTGTTGCTAACTGTGAAATTTGGGCCAACAGCTTCAGTCCTTTAAGTATTTAATCAGAAGGTATTTCTCCTCATCTAATGCTGTATATCGAGTTGAGAATGTGGCAAATTGCAGTGGTGAGGCAAAACCATAATATTGTCTATTAATTTGAATCATTTTAGACCAATACTTCTAAAGATTTCATGCATTCAGCATCAAGATCACACCACAGAATAATTAACACAATGAATAATATTGTCCTGTGCATTTTGCAATTTTGATCAGTTCTACTATCTGATTTTCCACAGGTTACACAGTTTAAAACCTTTCATCACACATAATACTTTCACCACTGCTATTCAAAAGTTTCATGGAGTATTTATAGGGTAGTTGTTTGGTTGTCATTTCAGGCTGTGAATGATTTTTGGTCACTTTGAGATCTGTTTTCTGAACTTCAGTTTACCTGCTGGAAGAAATATTTTGCTGGCATTGAAACAAATGCTGTCGATCAGGTACATTCTCTAAGCTGGTCATGTTTGCCATTGACAAACAAATGTTGAGTTTTTGAACCTCTCTACCCAACATCCAGCTTGTGGAAGCTGAATGGGCGCCATCTTTTTTGGACTGTATCAGTGAACAGTGTGTGATTGAAGCAACCCAACATGCTGGTATGGCATGCATGAAAGTCAGGCTTGCATCACTGGTTCAATACCTGCAGTGGCCATTCACCAAAGTCACCAGACAGCATCTCAGCATGCAGAAATACTCCTCAATTCAATTGTAGTTGGAATGATACAGGATGGTAGCAAGTCCAATATAGATTGATACAGCAAAAAATGAAAAGAAGGATTATTGCATAGCGCAAAAAAGGAGGTAAAAAAGACAGCAACATGGACAACTTGAGTGGTGTAAGTGATGTAAGGGAAACTTCTGTCAAGAGAATCACCTAAGCCAAGTTAGAAACTGTCTGAAATTCTTTAAAACTGTCAGAAGAGTCCCGGATTGTTTAAGCTACCATCAAGTTAGCAGAACTGATTGCTTGCTCCATTTGAATTGAATGATCTCGACGTTTTGTACAAAACATGTGGAAGCCAAAATGTTTCATGTTCAATGACAAGCTGTGTAACTTGAATGACATACTGCCCAATCCAGCCAGAAATCTCTGGAATATGCCTTTTAACTTCTTCAATAGACTACGGTTCAAAGTCATCATCTGAGAATTTCACAACAGTGCTATTTTGCAATCAAACTGTATGGAGACTGATGCCAGTGGTATCCGATCCCCATCCATCTTCCCGCATAGTCATGTGAGGTGATTTACCTTTTCTCATTTAAGCAGGTCTATAAAATATATGTGGTGCCTATGTCGAAGCTGATGTTTATGAGGATGAGATCAAGTGATACTGCATCTTCAGTAAAGCAGTCTCCTTGTCACCAAGTGCCATAGAGCCTCCACATTTTCAGTACCTGACCAGTGGTGGAGTTCGAATGATGGACATTAGGATCATCCCTCCCTAGAAAGAAAAAATACTCTATTTGGTCAAGAAGACCATGAATACTCATGGGGGTACAGAAAGAACTGAGCAGCACAACAAACCCTGGGTAAGATCCATTGTGCTGTGCTGCACTGCTCTTCTGTTGCCCCCAATGTGAACTCATTTTCAATTTCAAAAAGTATTTTCCATTCTTTGAGAAATATTCCCTCTCCTTTATTAATGAAGGCACTTGTGAATCTCAATGAGCGTTCACTGAGTGGAGGCGACCACCGCACACCCGTAGCTTCACCTCCACTCTGAGAAGGAAGCTACGAAACACTCCAGAAAGCCTTATTCTACCTGTCAGCTTTTCAAGGGAGCACGCTACTATTCACGGCTGGGAGATGTATAATGGACAGTTCTACTCTCACTCATTGTCAGTTGTCTACCAAGAAAAACTGCATAACGTGCAGAATCAATAATGTCTCTCAGGTTACTCAAGCATTTCAGGGCAACTCAGAAGCCTTTGCGTACTCTGAAACATTGAATAGTTTCAGATGGTGGAAGGGGCAAAAGAAGATTTTTCAGGGTTCCCCTCAAACCTCTACCTAACATGAGACATTTCACCTCACAACATTCGGAAACATGTCTTGATGATAGCCTTAATCTCAGTGCCGTGCAATGTTTTTTGCCTCATCAACTGGTGTTTCTTTTTTAACCTCATTGGCTATATGACAGTTTTTAAAATACCCAACCATATGACATATAATATGATACTTGAAAGTGGGATCGTCTGAAGATATTAAGCATACTATTAGCTGATGACGAGACATTTAATCAGTAATACAGAAATTTAAACACTGCAAAACAACAAAATCTAAATGTCCTTTGTCCAAAGCAGGGTGGCTTACCAGCTTACCAATAGAGCATTAGATAATGGAACAAAGTCCAAACCAAGTTCATTCATCCTGGAAGTGAGTTTCAATTAGTTTCAATCAGCTTCTTGGCTTTGATGATCCAATGCTCCATCATGCTTTCTTCGACAACCCCTGGTCAATGCTTTCATCCTCAGCCTCATCGAGGTCCTCAGAAGATTGGTCTTGAACTCCAATTTCTTCTGCATCGAGGACATCCTCCTTTTCCATTGGCTGTAGTTCTGAAGGACACAGAACACCACAACAATGCAGGACAACTTTTCTGGGCTATTCCATTAACCCATAGAAAATCAGATAATAAAAGTGATTCAAATTTTAATCGTATTCTCCAAGAAGCTCGCGAGTCTGATTGGAACTGTCATTCATTATGTTAAATTGTTCTGTATTGTGGAGCCACATGTTATGCCTTCACACAATGTAGCATGAGGGCTTCCCAAGGAGCTCATTTTGTTCCTCAAAAAAGATCTCTGAGGTATCGTTAAGGTTTGATAGTTGATTTGGTGGGATATAACAAAATACACTACAGGTTAAGTGATCCAAATTAACACGTTCATTAATGATAATATATATTAAGCAGATATTAATCAGTAAGTATATTAAATAGTAAATATATGTTCTAAGCAGCAGATGTCTATGAAGCAGTCAGTATATATATTATATAAAGTAATAAAATTAAGTTAAGCAGTAACTGTATAATGACATTGAGTCTCATGCCCTTCAGCCTACAGAGACCTTGCTTTACCTTGGTAATTCTGGAGAACATGAGTATCCTGGCACCATTGTGATCCCAGTACAAGGTAAAGCCCAACAGCAAATAACACACATGTTAAGTTAACAATAAGTTTCATTGCCTTCTTACAGTTGCAAATCCCAGCTCAAGGTGGAGTTCAATGAATGGGGCAAAGTCCCTGATATTAGTACCATTCTGACTTTAAGATTACATGTTGTATCACCATTCCGCGGTACTTTCAATACTTGTCCAACATTCCATTATACAGAAAACAAACCTCCAGGTAGCTCTGTAAGATGACCCAGTTCTCACAGACAATTCAGTGCCACGTAGTCACTTCTCAGTCAAAACAGGCTGTGTTTGCATTAGACATGTTTTCCATGTGCTTTCCCACTTTATTTCAATTGTGCATTGCTATGTGCAATTAACTCTAGCAACTGACCCTTAATGGTCTGGTATGAAGACATCATTTTAAATCTTACCACTACAGGTATGTTGCCTTATCCAAAGTTCTGCAACATAGATGGAGTAGAATTCTGCCAGTAAATCATCAATATAGCACCACAGCCCTGACCAAAGAAAAGGCTTCCTTCCATATCACACATCACGCCCTTGTAAGCTTACAATTCAGTGCATGTAATTGGCAGCTGCAAGTTGTTGTCTTCCAATGCTAGCAATGGAATGTGTTTATGAAATGGAAATTTAAGTGCCTTTGTCTGAAAGTATTTGCTTAGTTGACATGACAAGCACAACTCGTGTGCACAATGTAATGGTCATGATTGCTTGAGGCCATCATTTTTAATGAGCATTCTGGGATAATGAATGGCCTGCTGATGAAGTGCAAATTTATGCCACGTGGATGGCATTACAGAACCAGTGAAGGCATGATTACTTGGGCTCAAATGTCAAACATTTTCCTCCTCCCCAAAGAAAAAAATATCAGTAACTTACTCCACTCACTTTGCAAATGGTGTCAACCATTGGTTGCATTTATCGCACAGTTGCCTTTTGGTTAGGCAAGGTGAGGTTCCAATTTCATTTCAAAGTGATTGACTTGCATCAGCCTGCTGCAATGCATAAAATTCTCTCCACCCTTCGGGTTTCGTTTTGCATTTCTGTCCCTGTGCTCCCTATGGCCTTTCAGTCTCTTCCCAGTCCAATTGACCCTCTTTATATAACTATCAATGCCGCTGATTTACCTCCAGACCCCATGACTTTGGAAATTCCCATGGCCTTGTAGGCTCCACACTCTTCCCCAGGTTGAGAACCAATCTCTTCCTATTCCTTATCAGATCTCACCCTGCCTTCTCTAATTGGCCTCTATGACTGTCACAATTCTTTCAACACTGCAGTATAATGAAGCCTACCTCACTTTCCCAGGACTCCATGGAATATCCCCTTGGCAATATTTGAACTCCCGGGGTGGAGTTCCCCAGACTGACTTGGTGGGACAACCTGAATGACCAAAGCTCACGGCCAGACACATATCTCCATAGCACTTGACTGAACTAGTGCAGTTCCTAATAAGGACTGCTGCTCTTTGATTTTCACACATGGCCATTTACTTGAAGTACATGCAATGTGTTTGTTGCATAAATTGCTGGTAAATGCTGCAAGTGTGATTGGCTCTTATTTCAAAGGGTTTGACGTATAACATCGTTGTGTCGGCACAACATCGTGGGTTGAAGGGCCTGTTCTGTGCTGTACTGTTCTATGTATAAGAGCAGGGAAGTCTCACTGTAACTGTACAAGGTGCTGGTGAGAGCACACTTGGAGCACTGTGAACAGTTTTGGTCCACTTATTTGAGGACATATGTCATTTCATTGAAGGCAGTTCAGAGAAGGTTCATTAGGATGATCTTGTTCGGGATAGATTGTCTTATGAGCATTAGATGCATAGGTTCGGACTCTAATCAGAGGAGTTTAGAAGAATGAGAGGTGATATCATTGAAACAGATAGAATTCCTAATGGGCTTTTCCCCCTCCAACTCCATTTTGATTTTGTCCCTTCCCACTCTCCCTGACCCCTCCTCCTGCTACCTCACTTTTGAAGGTTCACATTGAAATTCAGAGTGAAATTACAGAATGCCAAATTCCACTTGATAAAACTGCAATGTCATTGCCAGAGTTGAGCATTGGAAAGCCAGTCAGAATGAAAACATTTAATGCTCGCCACAGATGGGCTTTGCACGTAAACGTTTGATTGGGTCATTACCGGGAGTGGCTATTAGTTAAAAACACACACAAAAAAAAGTCATGGTGATTTGTTGGTGGGAAAACCATTTGATTGTATATAATAACATTTTCAGACGTAGAAAGAAAATTGCCATGAAGAATCATAAAGAAAATAAATAAAGTCCAACATAGACTTGAACAACACAATGTTTAAGTGGAGAAATAATCCCTTTAAGGCCAGTCCAAATACCAATGTAACTCTGCACCAAGGACTCTTCCCTGACTGATTCCAAGGATGGCAGTAATGACGTATGAAGAGATATTGCATTGGTTCGGATTATATTCACTAGTGCTTAGAAAATTGAGGGGGCATCTCATAGAAACCTATAAAATTCTAAGAGAACTAGACACCATAATTGCAGGAAGGATGTTCCTCATGACAAGGGATTCCAGAACCAATGATCACAGGTTAAGGATATGGATTGGCCATTTAGGGCTGACTTGAGGAGAAATTCTTTCACCCAAAGAGTGGTGAGCTTATGCAATTCTCTGCCACAGAAAGCTTTTCAGGCCAAAACATTGAATGTTTTCAAGAAGGAGACAAATGTGATTCTCAGGGCTAAAGGGATCAAAGGATATGATGTGAAAGCAAGAACAGAGGGCTTGGATGATCAACAATGATTCTACTGAATGGTGAGGCAACTTTGAAAGGCCGAATTGGCCTACTCCTTTTCCTACTGTCCATGTTTCTAAATCTTTGAAGCTGCTCTTCCAGTGCAAAAACAGGACTACTGAAGCTGTATTGACAATTGTAGGTAAGAAATTCAAGATGAAATTACAGAATGCCAAATTCTACTTTGAAAAAAAAGTGCAATGTCATTGTCATAGCTGAGGCTTGGAAAGCCAGACAGAATGAAAACATTTAATAAAAACTGAAAGCACTGTGGGCGCTGGAAATCAGAAACAAAAACAGAAAATGGGTTGTGAGAAAGGGTCACTGAACCTGCAATGTTAACTCCAATTTCTCTCCACAAATGCTGCCAGACTTGCTGAGCTCTTCTAGCAATTCCTGAAAAATGTAATGCTCTTCGCAAATGATATCCCATGTGAGAACTTGGGACCTGTCTCGAGATGTTGTCTCCTTTATTAAGTTTGAATGCGGGCACCGAATACATCATCTCAGCCACAGATGTATAAGGAATAGAAGTTTAGAATGTTTCATAAATACGTATTAGATTAGATTAGATTACTTACAGTGTGGAAACAGGCCCTTCGGCCCAACAAGTCCACACCACTCCGCCGAAGCGCAACCCACCCATACCCCTACATCTACCCCTTACCTAACACTACGGGCAATTTAGCGTGGCCAATTCATCTTTGGACTGTGGGAGGAAACCGGAGCACCCGGAGGAAACCCACGCAGACACGGGGAGAATGTGCAAACTCCACACAGTCAGTCGCCTGAGGCGGGAATTGAACCCGGGTTTCTGGTGCTGTGAGGCAGCAGTGCTAACCACTGTGCCACCGTGCCGCCCACAAAGTGAACTGATAACGAAAGAGACAGGGGAATCGATTAGGGATCAAAAAGATCATTTGCACATTGAGTTACAAACTATAGATATACTTCATACAGAATGCTTGAGTCTGATTTTGAAAAATAGGGGAATGAAACTCACAATATAGCTATGGAGAACTGTGAAATGTATTAGATTGGATAAATATAGTGAGGGAAGTAATATGAAGTAGGCATGATTAGGAATTTGGCTGGCCAACAGAATACAGAGAGTAGGATCATGGCAGGATATGATGAGTGGTGGCCTGCAAGGATCTGTATTGGAGCTCATCCATTCACTACATCTCCTGTTGATTTAATTAATGGGTGAGAAAACCTCAGATCTATGTTTGCTGATGATGTAAAAATATGTAGAATCCCATGCATTATGAATTGAAAGATAGAATTAAAAACAGATTATAATGGAATAAAGTGAATGGGTACAATTGTTGTAAACAGACTTCAATATTAACAACTATTAGGTCATTACTTTTAGAAATACAAAGGGTAGAACAGAATACATTCTAAACAGTGAAAAACTAGAAAGGTGGACATCAAGGAGATTGAAGATTCATTAAAATGTCAATGACCATGCACAAAAAGTAATCTGAAAGCTGATGTGATTTTGTATCTAGAGGAATAAAGTATTTTTGTAACATTGCGCAATCCTGTATTATCCACACGTGGAGTGTTGTGAGCAGTTCTAAGCATGAATGAATAAAAAGCTATCTTTACACGAATGTATTAGCAGTGGGGAAGTGATTTACCAGAATAAAAACTGGAACCAATGGTTAAATCACAGGGATTGATCACAAGGTTATGTTTCATGGAATTTAGAAGGCTGAGGTGAATCTGCCAAAATTTCAAGATTTCACACAAGTAAGGGAAATAGAGAAAAATTAGAGAAACAGATAATGGAGAGCGAGAGAGAATTAGAAAGGGAGGAAATTGGCTTGTATTGACCAGCTAGACTCACTGTGGGACAAGCAGTACTGGCATATTGCTACATTCAGGTGTGTTAAGAATGGTATGTTACGCTGCTTGCCCTGTTGAATTGACATAGGTTCGCACTGCACTGCGACGTGAATGTCTTTCTCTTTCTCGCTCACAGAATCTCTAAAACAGGTGGAAAGAAGCTAAAAATCACAGCCTAGCCTTTCAGGAGCTGAACCACTTAACAACTTCACAGCCAAAGAGTGGGAGAACTTTGAAATGCTTTTCCTCATGTGAAAATTGTTGCTACAGCAGATTCTAATTTTTAATCCTGGCATTGACAGAGCTTTGCTAACCAGTATCGTTCAGTGATATGAGGATAAGATGTGTATAAGGGGTTCCGTTGGATAATCATCTGACGTCACATTTTATGACAGAATGGGTCTGGGGTCTGTATGGCGTGCTCTGGTTGCTATGCCCTTTTGCATTAAAATTAAATAATAAGTTGTGACAATTACCGACAATGGAATTTGTTGCACATCCCTCATTGTCCTCCAGGAGGTGGTGTTGAGCCATTTTTCTGAACCTTTGGAGTCCATGTTCTACACCCACATTGGTGTTAGGGTGGGAATTCCAGGATTTTGACCCAACAATATAAAAGAATGGCGCTACAGTTCCAAATTAGAATGGTGTGTGATTGGAGGGATACTTGAAGGTGTTGGCATACTCATATATCTCCTGTTCTTGTACTTCAAGGTGATAGAGAGCAAATGTTTGGCAGGTATTGCCCAAGGAGATGTGATACAGTGCATCTTATGAATGGTACACTCTTGTGTGATGATGCTGAAGTGAAGGAGGGAGTAAATATTTCAGATTTTGGATGGGCACTGATAAAACAGATTGCTTAGTTGTTGATGATGGCAAGCTACTTGAGTGTTACACTGATTTGTGCCTTGTTGCTTGTGGGAGTCAGGATGTGAGGCATTAAATAAAGAATTTCTAGCCTCTGCTAATATTGTGTTCATTACAATATTCATTACTAATGAAATAAACATAATTTCATATGAATAGAACCCAATCAGTCTGAAACACTCGAGAATTATTAAGCCAGCATCAGATTTTGAAATTGTTACTGGACATCCATACATGGAAACATACATATTTTATAATTACAATTATAATACAGTATATAAACATGCAGAATGACATAACATTTAAAATAATATATTTTACCAATTATGAGATGTTTCCCAGTTTAAATACAATGAAATCCCTTCAACTCAGCTGTCAAATTTGTACCATATATGTTACTCAGGCGATAAATATCCTTACCAGGAGTAAACGTCAGTGCAAATCAAGGAGATGTATTTTAATGTGATTTTTGGCAAGGTCACAACTATAGGTAGTGAATGGGCCTCCTACTATAGCAAGAAAAGCTGGCTCCTTTTGCAAAGACATTTCAAAATGTCTGTTTTTCTTCAGCTCATGAATAGCTTAATTTGATGTCAGGCTTTAAATTGCACTGTAGTAAAGGTTAAATGGTGGAGCATTTTCAAGATTGGGGTTTTCATTGAAAAGAGATCTCTGTGTTAGGTTTTAATGACTCAACAAATTATCTGGCTGTGATGTGTGAAATATTACATTTGTTTCGAAGCACAAAATGGAAGAAATTTGGTAAAAACAAGTTTGCAAATTTTTCCACACTTTACCCTAAATCAACAGAGAGTTGAATACATGACCTGACAATGCATTACCACC
The DNA here is from genome assembly GCF_037043375.1 of Chiloscyllium plagiosum. Taxonomy (NCBI): domain Eukaryota; kingdom Metazoa; phylum Chordata; class Chondrichthyes; order Orectolobiformes; family Hemiscylliidae; genus Chiloscyllium; species Chiloscyllium plagiosum. Next base: position 35,631,018 of record NW_028270174.1, on the reverse strand, counting down.
AGCATTTTTAAGTAATTTGTCCCCAGTAGTTGATTTACAAAGATATCCAAAGACACACGCATAACTGCAAGAAATAGACGACTAGCAATAAATAATTTCAACCTACTTTATGGATTATAACTAACTCTTTCTGTGTTTCTAAGTTCAACTGCAGATATCTTGGGAATGTTTTGCAGAAAAGAATAGAATGCATTATGCTTGAAGAACAATGTTCAGCATAAATCTCGGTGAAGAGTTTAGGAGGGCAGGACAGGAACAGCACCAGCAATCCTGAAAATGAGGTAGCAACCTGGTAAAGCTATAACAAAGCACAACCCACACGCCGAATAGTATCAGCAGCAAGTGGTACAAGAACTATGCGATCCCAGAATAAACAGATTTATCTACGCTCTGCAGCCCAAACACATGCAGTTGTAAATGTTGTGGACAATTAAGCAAATCACTGGGTGAAGAAGCTTCACTAACCTGCTTATACTCAATGCATTTACAACAATCTTCAGCCAGAACTGCGGAATGGTTGATCTAGGCCTTCAGCTAATTTGATTCACTTTCAGTTTAAATACAATGAAGTCGCTTCAACTCACCTGTCAAATTTGTACCATATACATTACTCAGGTGATATATATTGTCTGATAGACTGGGATAGACTGGGACTTTATTCACTGGAGTGTAGGAGATTGAGAGGTGATCTGACAGAAGTTTATAAATAATGAAAGGTATCGTTGTCTTTTCCCTAGGATGAGGGATTTCAAGACTAGAGGGTACATTTTTAAAGTGTGAAGATAGAGATTTAAAAAAGACATAAGAGAAAATGTTTTTACACAGAGGGTGGTTGGAGTGTGGAATGAACTTCTTGAGAAAGAGGTTGATGTGAGTACAATGACAACGTTTAAAAGACATTTAGATAGATACATGAATAGGAAAGGTTTGGAGGGATGTGGGCCAGGAGTAGGTGGGTGGGACTAGTTTAGTTTGGGATTATGTTCAGCATGTACTGAAGGGTCTGTTTCCATATTGTATGACTCTATGACTCTAAACGAGAATCTAATCATCAGCTTGGCATTCAATAACATTGCCATGACTGAATCCATCAATACTAATATCCTGGCAGATGTAATTGAAACTAATCTGGATTTGCCATATAAATACTGTGATTACATTGCAGGTCAGATGCTGATAATTCTGCTCTGAGTAACTCACCTGCTGACTGCCCAACGCTTGTTCACCATCTACAAGTTACAAGTAGGAAGTGTGATGGAATCCACTGCACTCTCCTGGGTGAGTGCAACTACAACATTGAAGAAGCTGGGCACCATCCAGAACAAAATAACCAAATTGCTTGTCAGGACATTCACCGCCTTCAACATTCAATCCCTTAATCTCCGGCACACAGTGGCAGTATATTGTACCATCTACATGTTATACTACTGCAACTCAGTGAGGCTCCTTAGGCAGCACTTTTCAAATCCCTATACTCTACCATCATGAAGGATGAGGGTAAGGGATGCATGGGAACACCACAACCTGCAAATTCTCTTCCAAACCATTCCTTAACCTGACTTGGAAATATATTATTGCTCCTTCAGTGTTGCTGGGTCAAATTCCTGGAACTCCCTCTCTAACAGCACTGTGGGTGTATTCATTCTATATCGGCCACAATAATTCAAGATGGCAGCCTGCCACCACGAGGGCAGTTAGGAATGGGAAATCATAACTGGCCTGACCTGTGATGCTCACATCTCATCAATGACATTTTTTTAAATGACAAGAGAAAGCAGCATTTTTAATGAGGTGGGAGGTAATAAAACCCATCTGTTGAAATCAACATTTTATGCTTAAAGGCATTGTGTTGACTCTGAGAATCTCTGACTAACAATGTGGAACTGTAATTTGTGAACTCAACTGACCAGGATTAAAGGTAGTAATGAAAAAAATGTGAACGTTTTGCAAGCATCTCAACAAAAATGCTTTGGAAGAGTTTAAAAACTAAAGATTAGACATGCTGTACAATGAACCCTAATACGTACATCATGTGGGATACAGAACAGAAACAAATGGGGTGAATTTTAATGGAAATTAGCAAAGTGCCAATTTTGTTGAGTTTCACGGGAAGGTTCTCTTAATGAGTCCCATCACGATTTCTCATGCTAGTCTCTAAAACTCATCTCATTAGCTATGCATCTCAGTGGTATCACACTCATCGTATCTTCCATTTCACCACAGGTGCAAGTGCATACCACTGCGAGGATTCTCGGTGCAGGTTTTAGAACCCTGTTGTGTACTAAGTCAAGTGTTTCCCTGCACGTTTCTTGTGAATTTCCGAGCACAGAGGGAAATTGACACCCTGCCTTGCAATGTCCTGGTGGATCAGAAGGTGAACAGGAAGCCATCATCTTCTCTCAGGACCTGCAGAGGAGGCCACATCAGCAGATCTTTGTCACAGATTGACACCCAGATCAATTGTGTTTCCATGGTCTTGGAGGAACACACAGCAATCTTAAAAGAAAGTCAATGACCTTTCCCGCTCCACAAGGGTAAATACTTCTCTCTGCTACTTCCTACTCACATTAACTATGATACAGCATTCACCTCTCACCAAGGCTTATCGTCATGGCAGCATCTTCCTTTACTGGCTCAACCCTGCTCAATTACTACAACTACTAATCCTGCATGGCCTACTCCCATACTCAGGATAACTTACCAGCTTTCCCCAATCTGCACCAGGGCTAACTGCCACTTTCATCCCTCCCTCTGCTTCATTCAAGAAGAAAACAGTCCACAATAGGAGGGAAAGAGGTAAGTTAGTGTGCCTGACATTTATCTTCTTATCTGATGAAGAGCTTATGCCCGAAACATTGACTGTCCTGCTCCTCAGATGCTGCCTGATCTACTGTGCTTTTCCACATTTATTTCCTTACCCGTTAGAAGGAGACAAACCCTGTCTGAACTGGTGAGGGCAACAACTGCTCCTGTGATGATACCAAAACCCTCATGTCCCAGGAATCAAGTTAGAATCATTGTCCATTGATGTGCCGCTCTCCCATTATTTTCACTATGTTCTTAACGTATCCAAACTTCTATCCTGCCCTCCCCTGAGATCCTTTTCTTTATCTTCTCCGGGCAGCCGTGGTATCTGTATGGTCTCTGCAGTGAAGACAGTGGCCCTACAATTCTTCTCCTCCTCCACCTCTGAGGAAGAAGCCACACATCCCTTTGAGGATGCATTAGTAAACTGCCTCCTGCCCTCTCCACCAGCTCAGATGCTAACATCTTGGTGGGTAGTTTAGTTAGATTAGAGTTAGAAGCACATATGTGAAGCACATTGTATGACATATATATATTTATTTAATATCATTTATTTTAAGTTTGAATTTTTGGACTTTGAAGTAGTGACATGGGTTTTTCCTGTTGTTGCCATGGTGACTTTTTTTTAAACAGCTTGAGGGAGTAGCTTTCAGAACTGATAGGTATTTCATTTCCATTAGAAGGGTTTATATTCAAGCAAAATAAGAACTTGGTCATCAAGATTTCTGTAAGAACATTCGGGATTTTTTTATAAACTCAAGAGGAAATCATAGCTTGGAAGGTTGTTTTATAGTTTTCAGTTTGGGATAGTTCTACAAATATACTATTATGAAGATAGATGTATGAAATAGTGGTCCTGGGAAAGGGAAGATGATAGCAAAAATAGAGTTAGTGATAGTTCCCTACCAGAAGTGTTTGGATCAAACCCTGGAGAGGCTAAATGAAGCCCAGAATATATAGACTTGTCTATATGACACATCTAGGAAAAGCTATCCAATTTTCCAGATTGGGAGTTCAGATGAAGGGTTACTCAACCCAGAATGTTAACTTTGGTTTCTCTTCACAGATGTTGCCAGACCTACTGAGCTTTTCCAGCACTTTCTGCCATGAACAGGTAGCTTGGATTCTGTCAAGGTGGACTTGGATCTATATAAGAGTTCTTTGTTGTCTCTTGTCAAGAGAAGGAAAAAGGCTTAGGTGAGGATGAGGAGTGAAGGCTCAGTTAGGGGGCTTGAGAGTTGTAAGTTAGCCAGAAAAGATCTAAAGAGAGGGCTAAGAAGAGCCAGGAAGGGAGAGGTAGGCAGCATGATGGATAGTGCTGGAGGATGTTGTGGGTTACTAAGGGACATAGATAAGATGCAGAGCTGGGATGACAAGTGGCAAATGGGGTTTAGTGCGGAAAAGTGTGAGATAGTTCACTTTGGAAGAAATAACATGAATGCAGCATACTGGGCTAATGATAAACTTCAGGCATAAATCCCTGAAAGTTGCCACCCAGGTTGATATGGTTGTTAAGAAGGCATATGGTGTGTTGGTGTTTATTGGTAGGGGGATTGAGTTTTGGAGCCACAAGGTCATGCTTCAGCTGTACAAGATACTGGTAAGGCTGCACCTGGAGTATTGCATACAGTTCTGGTCACTACATTATCGGAAGGATATGGAAGTTTTGGAAAGGGTTCAGAGGAGATTTACTAGGATGTTGCCTGGTATGAAAGGAAGGTCTTATGAGGAAAGGCTGAGGGAACTGAGGCTATTTTCATTAGAGAAAAGAAGATTGAGAGGTGACTTAATCAAGATGTATGAGATAATCAGAGAGCTAGATAGGGTGAACAGTGAAAGCCTTTTACCTTGGATAGTGAAGACTAACACGAGGAGACAAATCTTTAAATTGAGGGGTGAGAGATTTGGATCAGATATCAGGGGTAATTTCTTTACTCAGAGAGTAGTAGGGGTATGGAACGCCCTGCCTGCAACAGTAGTAGACTCACTGATGTTAAGGGCGTTTAAATGGGCATTGGACATACATATGAATAATAATGGAAAGGTGTAGGTTAAATGGGCATCAGATTAATTTCACAGGTTGGCACAACACCGAGGTCCGAAGGGCCTGTACTGCACTGTAATGGTCTATGTTCTATGTTCTAATTAGTGGGAGGATATGCTATCATAAATATCTTTATATTTGTGTTATCAGTAATTAGTCTGCCAAGAGTCAAGAAGTGATTTTGCAGCTTTATAAAACTTTGGTTAGACCTCACTCAATTATTGCATTCAATTCTGTTTGCCACACTACAGGAAGGATGTGGAGGTTTTGGAAAGGGTGCAGAAGAGGTTTACCAAGATGCTGCCGGGATTAGAGGTTATGAGTTATAAAGAGACAGTGCTGAAAATGTGTTGCTGAAAAAGCGCAGCAGGTCAAGCAGCATCCAGGGAACAGGAGAATCAATGTTTCGGGCATAAGCCCTTCTTCAGTTTCCTGAAGAAGGGCTTATGCCCGAAACGTCGATTTTCCTGTTCCCTGGATGCTGCCTGACCTGCTGCGCTTTTCCAGCAACACATTTTCAGCTCTGATCTCCAGCATCTGCAGACCTCACTTTCTCCATAAAGAGAGAGTGGACAAACTAAGGTTGCTTTCTCTGGAGCAGCAGAGGCTGAGGGGAGACATGATTGAATTATAAAATTATAAGAGGCATAGATAGGGTTAACAGTCAGAATATTTTCCCAGAGTAGAAATGTCTAATACTAGAAGGCATACAATTAAGGTAAGGGGTGAAAATTCAAAGGAGACGTGAGGGTAAATTTTTTTATACAGAGAGTGGTACACACTGGCAGGGGTAATGGTGGAGACAGGCATGATAGGGGTGTTTAAGTGCTCTTTTGTAAGCACATGAATAAGCAAGGAATGGAGGGATATGGATCATGGGCAGAAATAAGGGATTGGTTTAACTTGGTAATATGTTCAGCACCACACTGTGGGCTACAGGGCCTGTTCCTGTCTGTTCTGTCTCTGTTCCATTATACTATTTAATCTTCAATTCTTTCAGTTAGTAAATGTCTATATTTTACTGTTAAAATTAAATCTGCAACATTACTACTTTAGCAACTGAGGTGATTCTTTTTCTTTAGACCACAAAACATTGTGCATCATAACCATTAACGTAATTAATCATGATATGGCCATCAGTGCCTGGGTCAGGATTTGTATACCATAGTAGGTTTAGAGCATTTATTAGCTGAAAATGTGTTGTTGGAAAAGCGCAGGAGGTCAGGCAGCATCCAGGGAACAGGAGAATCGACGTTTCGGGCATAAGCCCTTCTTCGGAGCATTTATTACTCTTTCACCTGTACTGAGTCTATTTAATGATGGAAATGTGTTGCTGGAAAAGCGCAGCAGGTCAGGCAACATCTAGGGAACAGGAGAATCGACGTTTCGGGCATTAGCCCTTCTTCAGGAATGAAGGAGGGCTAATGCCCGAAACGTCGATTCTCCTGTTCCCTAGATGCTGCCTGACCTGCTGCGCTTTTCCAGCAACACATTTCCATCTCTGATCTCCAGCATCTGCAGACCTCACTTTCTCCCTGAGTCTATTTAATGCCATTTATCTTTGGAGGGTCTCACATCACATAAAAGTCGACCCATCCTCCATCACAGAATGAAACATTGACCCTGCCCTCTCAGGACATAGGGGAAGCCTTTTTTTTAATCTCATTGCACAATATTTGATTGGCGAAGGAAGGAAACAGCAGTCATGCTTCACAGAGGGTATCATGGGCTCAGCCTCTCCATCCAGACGGCCCCTAAATCTACATATTCTCTTCTTGGATGCCTTTTCCATAAAACCCTTTGATCTTACCCCAATCCCAAACAATCACTTTTGAGCATAGAACATAGGACAGTACAGCACAGTACAAGCCCTTCAGCCCTCAATGACCATTTATCCAATTCTAAGATCAGACTAACCTACACACCCTCCATTTTTTTTATCATTCATGTGTTTCTCCAAGAGTCGATTGAATGTCTCTAATGTATCTGTCTCTATATCACTGCTGGCAGTGCATTGCATGCACCCACCATTCTCTGAGTAAAGAACCTACCCCTGACATCTCCCCTAAACCTTCCTCCAATCATCTTAAAATTATGCCCACTAGTGATAGCCATTTCTGCCATGGGAAAAGTCTCTGGATACCCACTCTATCTATGCCTCTCATCATTTTGTACATCTCTATCAAGTCATCTCTCATCCTTCTTCACTCCAATGAGAAAAGCCCTAGCTTCCTCAACCTTTTTTCATAAGACATACCCTCCAGTCCAGGCAGAAATAACTGTTCATCTCCATACTTTACCCTCGATCTGAAGCATACCACATCATCATGGTAGATACAGTAATGGACAGTCCCTCCACAAAGATAGGATGGTTCTGATTGTCAATAACCTCCCTTTCCTCCCATTCTGTATCATGTCTCTCCCCTTATATGATGAGACAATCCCTTCACAATAGTCATTTGCTCTTCATGTCATCTTCAACTTGTCACATTTGACCCTGCAAGCTCCTCTCCCAGTGTGATAGCCCTGGAAAGCATCCTCTTGAATTTTAATAAATGGATTCCCAGGACTGACCACAAGCTATTCCCTTGACCGATTTAGACAGACGGTCCTGACTGATAACTAACCAGACCACTATCCAATCTGCACGTGTCTCCTCTGCAAATCTCCAAACCGGTTGCATGGGACCCAGAGGGTTGATTGTGGGCCACTCCCGGGATATTCAAGGCATGAAGCCCTTAACCCTGACTGCCCAAGCAGCCAACTGATCACTGTCAAGCTCTTGGACTGATATCGGAGGTGACCCTTGAGCCCCAGACTAAAGGGTGTATCTCTTGATTTGTTGGAGGACTACTCCCCTTAGATTTTGAGGCATGGCCATTTGATTAAAGTACATGAAGTGAGTTTCTCACATATGCTGCTGACATATGGTGCAGGCGTGAGATGGGTGTCACACTGTGTCAATACAGCAATATGTCCACCCTATTGACTAATAAGTGCTGACAGCCACAACAAGCCACCTGGCTTGGTGTCTACAGAAAACACAAGTCAATGAAAAGTGATGTAAATCTTTAAGCTCTGGCAAGGCACAAATACTGTGTTAATCTGAGCAGATGCACAGTAAGTGATTTCGTAGACAACAAATGAGGAGTCTTTAAACGCACCCTAGCCACTTTATGATTTAAAGTGCCTGTCCCTGTTTTTAAAGTGCCCTGGAAGCAGCATTCCAATGAAAGGAGACTGTACATTCAAAATTGCAGCATTGAAGTGCAAATCTGTATTGTAAGTGAATTGGAGATGTGTCATAATGATGGAGTGAGAATACTGTATGTCCAAGATGAAAGACTGTGACAAGGGCTGCGTATGGTCACTGCCCATGAACATGCCCTGAGATGTGGGTGACTGCTGTCCAAAGTGAAGGTGTGGAACAGCAAGCAGCAAGCTGGAGTTGTCAGGTAACAGCCCAAGTTTCCTGTCAGGAATTGCTACTGTTTAATTTCTATCCAGCAGTTTAGAGAATGAAGTCAGACTACCTAATAATGAGATGTTAGTGCATGCAAATGGTTGCAACTTGGTCTCTCACCACTCATTAGTGAGATTTCAATCACAATGCTTGATTGGAGAATGGGACTTCTTGTTCCTGATATCAAGAATCTTATTTTTGACGGTCTCAGTGTCTTCTCTCAAACTTTCTCCCAAATGCCCATATTGTTCAGGGGCATAAATGCTAATTACACAGGAAGCATTTCTGTTTGAATGCAAGACACCTTTGTCCTGATTTTAACTGAGGGAAGAAATCAGCTGAGAAGCCTGGATGACGTCTCATTATTTTAAATCCTGGGTCTCACTAATTTTCAATTCATTGGTGACCTTATACTTTTATCAAGGATTTAAAGTACAGATTTTTGCTCCTGATATCATTGAACATGATCAGGAAATTTCCTGTCCCACTGCATCTGCCTTGGGAGAAAGTATCATGGGATCTACGATTTTTATGATAGCCCTAAGGTTTATGTCAATAAGCAGCATTAAGCTTAATCTACCATGGCTGGCAACTCATTTAATTTAACAATGTCCATAAGCAACTTTCTGCTCTGGTGGAATAGTCTCCTTTTTTGCTGTAAATGACTCTATGGACTACCCATACTATAGACTCCACTTCATAACTCAGTATTACTGGAAATTTTAGGCATTTGGCTCATTGTTATATCACCAAGTCATTTAGAAATTTATGGAAAGCTGAGGTCCAGGCTAATCCCTATGGCATCCTGTCAACGTTAGTATACCTTGCCAACTGATATATCTTATTTCCTAAAACAATAGGTTCTCTTCAATTCCATCTTGCTTACTTTATTTCTGATCTCTTACCCAGATCTCGTTAAGTGCCTCCAGCAATGTATATAAATAATATCAATAGGCACTGCCTTATCAATCACATTGATTGCCTCAAAAAAACTCAACTGGGGTTCATTCGATGTGACTTGTTACTCATAAATCTATGCTGCCTCTTGCTGAATAGGCTACAGCCAATCAAATATTCAGTTACTCTTTCCCGCATGACAGATTCTCCAAACTCCTGCACCACTGACATTAGACTAACTTGCCATTCATTTTTGTGATTATCTATCCAATTTATCTTAAATAATGGAGAGATGTTTGCAATATTGGTTTTCCAAGGCAGAAGAATGAGTCCTTAATTCAAACGGTGTGGAAAGTTGTGAATAATACATCAACAACTTCCTTGCCAATATCTTTTAATACCCTGGGGTGTAAATGACCAGTTATTGAGGATATAGCTACCATTAATCTCATTAGTTTGTCCATCAACATTTTTTTAAAAACTTGTATTGAATCCCATTCCTTCACTTGATTTGTTTAAAATTTTCTTTGTAACTTGATCTTCATCCTCTGCTGTGGAGACTAATCCAAGTAGTTACTTGTCATTTCCTGAGTTCCAATTACAATCTCTCCTTTGTCAGTGCTGACGTTAATAATAATGCTTTAATGATCAATTTCTTGTCAGGGATTGATTAATTCCACAGATTATTTTATCTGAAACAGTAAAACACATTGTAAGATGGGGGAGGTAATAACAATGTGATATTGTTGCTGGACTTAGTAGCGATCCAAAGGCTCAGATGAACCTCTGGAAAATCATAAAAGTAGATTTTAAACAAAAAACAATCTGGAATTAAAAGTCCAATAATGAGTACAACTTCATTGTCATGAAAATCCATCTAGTTCACTAGCAAAGCTGGAATCAATGGAAAGTGGGGGAAGTGACTCTACTGGTTGGAATCTTCCATGGCACAAAGGAAGATGATTATGGGTGATGGAGGTTAGTCTTTTTACATCTAGGGTATCTGTACATGAATTTCTTAATGTAGTATCTTGAAGCCAAACATCTTTAGGAAAGACAACCTGTTATCTTTACCTTGTCGGACCCACATGGAAGTTCACATGCACAGCAATATGGTCGACTCTTTGAAATGTTTCAGCAAGCTAATCAGTCACATCAAACCGCTCAGAAGTATCACAAGAAGAGCAGAATTTACAAATCACCACGAATTGAGCTGGGCACTGGAAATGACAATCTATTTAAGTCCCATCGATCCTCTTCAAAGGCCTCTTTCCTAAAATCTGGGAGCTTGTGTCAAACTGGGAGAGCCATCTCGCAGACTAGTCAAGCAACAGCCTGACATAAACATATCCCCAGGATCATGCCTGATAGACAATGTCCCAGATACCATCATCATCATCCCTGGATATGGCCTATCTGACTGACAGGGCAAACCCAGCAGAGACATTGGTATGGTGGTATATCAGTTGATTTGGGAGTTCTCAACATTGACTTTGGACCCAATGAATTCTCATGATATCATGGCAAGGAAACCTGCTGCTCATAGGTAAGGCAATTGGCAGCTGATTACCATGTAAGCCCCTTCATTGATTGATGAATCAGTACATCATGCTGAATCACACTTGGAGGAAGCACTGAGGATGGCAGGGACATGGAATGTACTCTGTGTAGGGGACTGCAGTGCAAACCACCAAAGAATGGCTCAACAGCACCACTACTGACCAAGCTGGTTGAGTCCCAAAGGATACAGCTGTTAGGCTGAGTCTGTGGCAGGTTGTGATAGAACCAACTAGAGTGAAAAACATATTTGACCACATCCTCACCAATCTGCCAGCTGCACATGCATCTATCCATGATAGTATCAGTAAGACTAACCACTGCACAGTTCTTAAGGAGACAAAGTCCTGTCTTCATGTTCAGGACACCCTTCATCATGTATGGCACTATCACCGGGCTAATTGGGATAGATTTCTAACAGATGTAGTGACTCAAGACTGGGTATCCATCAGGTATTTTGGAGCACCAACATAGCATTATCATATCCCGACTCAATCTGCAACTCGTAGCCAACATAGTTCCCACTTAGAGTACAGGAGAGCATGCCAAGAGCAGTGCAGGCATACATAAAAATGAAAAACAAAAACTGCCAGAAAAACTCAGTGGATCTAGCAGTATGTGTAAAGAGAAAATAAATTTAATATTTCAGCTCCAATGACCCTTCTATACTGAAGAAGTGTCACTGGGGCCCTAACACTAACTCTGTTTTCTCTCACAGATGTTGCCAGATCTGTTGAGTTTTTGCAGCAATTTCTGTTTTTGTTTCTGATTTCCAGAATCTGCAGTTATTTGATCATTTTATACATAGAAATGAGGTGCCAACCAAGTAAAGCTACCAAACAGGGCTACCTGCATGCCAAACAGCATAACACAGAGAGAGTTAAGCAATTGCCCAATCAATGGATCCAATCCATTGTTTGCCATCCTGCCATATCCAAAATGAATTAAGCGACTCACCAGAGAAGGAGGATCCATAAATATCCCTATCCTCAATAACAAAGGAGCCAGCACATCAGTGAAGAAGATAAAGCTGAAGCATTCACAGCAACCTTCAGCCAGAGAGGGGTGCGGAGTGAATAATTCATGTTGCCCTCTTATGGAGGTGCCCATCAGCACAGATGTCAATCTTCAGCCAATTCACTTCAGTCCATGAGATATCAAGAAATAATAGAGGTACTGGATGCTACAAAAGCTTTGGACACTGACAGCATTCTGACAACAGTATTGCAGACTTGTGGTCCAGAACCCATAGCTCCTAACCGAATCTCTTCCAGTACAACTACAGCATTGGCATTTACCCCACAATGTTGAAAATTGCCCAGATATATCCTGTACACAAAAAGCAGGACAAATCCTAACCAATTCATCAGTCTCCTCTTGATCATCAGTAAAGTGAAGGAACATCTCACTAACAGTACTGTCAAGCAATACTTGTTCTGCAATAACCTGCTCAGTTATTGGGTTCTGCCAAGGCCACACAACTCCTGAACTCATTACAGACTTGGTTCAAACATGAACCAAAGAACTGAATTCGAGAGGTGAGGTGAGAGTGACAGCCCTTGCACTCACAAAGTGTGGCATTGAGAAGCCCGAGCAAAGTTGGAATCAATGGAAATTGGGGGAAATGACTGCTGGTTGGAATCATGCCTGGCACAAAGGAAGATGGCTATGGGTGATGGAGGTTAGTCTTCTTACCTCTAGAGTATCTGTACAGGAGTTCCTTAATGTAGTATCTTGAGGTCAAACATCTTCAGACACTTGGTCACTGACTTTCCCTCCATCATAAGCTCAGAACTGGGGATGTTGGGTAATGATTGCACAATGTTCAGCACCATTCACAACTTCCCATTAGTGAACTTGTCCATCTCTAAATGCAAAAAGACTTGAACAACATTCAGGCTTTGCCTGCCAAGTAGCAAGTAACATTCGCATCACACAAGTGCCAGCCAATGACTATCTCAACAAGATAGAATCTAACTATCGTTGTGTAATATTAAATGGCATTCCACACTTTCAACACTCTGAAGCACTGCCATTGACCAGACACTGAACTGATGTATAATTACTGCAGCCACAAGAGAAGGTCAGAGATTTGGAGTTCCACTGCAACTCACCTACTACTGTCTAAAACCTGTCCATCATGAGCAGGGCATAAGTCAGGAGTTTGATGAAATATGCCTCACTTGCCTGGATTGGTGCAGCTCCAACAACATTCAGAAAGTTTGGTCTCTGCCAATGGCCTTTTCTCCAATATGCCTTGCAAGATTGATTAAAGCTGGCATTTCCTTGATGCATGTAGAAATTAACATTTTGCTATGAATTTACAATTAAGACCTGCAAGCTTTGTTAATGTGTGTGGATTATTTCATACTTACATCCATCCTTACATTAGCTCCTCAATGCTATAGTCATCAGCTGCTCTAGAAATTCTTTCAGGAATGCTTCCATGGGGTGAATATGATCACTAACTTAATTCTGTTTGCTGGCTTCCCCTTGAAGAAATGACAATGTCAGCTCTTTTCTCCTCACCTGCTCACAATGTGGTCGGGGGATTCTGTCTTTCTGAAGACATGAATTCTCATTGAATATGAAAGTTTAATTTGATTTTGAATTGATATACTAGGGTAATGCATATCTGTTGGAGATCTTTTTGCTCTTTGGCTTCAATTCTGACATGTTAAGTCTACGTAGACCGTTATTCTCAATTGCTAATCAAATCTTAATAGGCTTGCTTTTCTGCACTGGACACACATGAGTGTGAATTCTATAGTTCTGCGCACTGTTTAAACACTTTGAGTTCTAGTAAGATGTCTGCTTTGTTCCAACTTTCACTGGAGAATTTTGCAAATATTCTTACAATACACCCTTGACCTTTCTTTACTTGTTATCGATCTGGCAGACATAATATTCATTTACCTTTCTCCAGTGACTTAAACTGACCTCTCAATAGGGATTTATCAGCTTACCAGCAGGCTGTGCTTTCAATATTTTTTGATGATGTAATGAACAAAGACATTGAAGGCTGTCTCATGTACTTCAGCACATTCTAAGACTGTCAATCAAGTGTTAAACCTCGAGAGTAACTAGCTTGCTGACGGCTCAGGCATGATAGACCCCATCAGCATACTCTTCAGCACTGTTATTTGCCATGCTTTGTTAATTATAATGGTCCTATAAGCAACCACTCACCAGGAAGTGAATAACTCAGTGGGTTAGTTTATTAAAAACAGCAAAACACATTGTAAGTTATGAAGTAACCAATTGATATGTTTGTGTAGCTTGCAAATTCAATTCAGACTGAATACCAGGGAGAATCACAACATAATATACTCATAGCATGTGCAATCCTTACACGTAAACTTTCTAAAGGCAAAGTGCATGTTCTGCATTTATCATTGAGACACCTATATTGTTCTTAATCCTTTTCTTACAGTGTGGAAACAGGCCCTTCGGCCCAACAAGTCCACACCGACCCGCCGAAGCGCAACCCACCCATACCCCTACATTTACCCCTTTAACCTAACACTACGGGCAATTTAGCATGGCCAATTCACCTGACCCGCACATCTTTGGACTGTGGGAGGAAACCGGAGCACCCGGAGGAAACCCATGCAGACATGGGGGGAATGTGCAAACTCCACACAGTCAGTCGCCTGAGTCGGGAATTGAACCCGGGTCTCTGGCGCTGTGAGGCAGCAGTGCTAACCACTGTGCCACGTGCCGCCCAATTTCAATATTTCTGAAACAGAAACATAGCACTGGGCAGGGTATTGGCAATTGGACCTAATACGTCAATATAATTGATGATAATATCATCAGTGTATTCATGAAATGCCTTCTTGCATGTGGCTTGCCCACATTTGAAAGGTTTACTTTTAAAATGATTGTCAGCAACAGTTGATAAATGCTGTAATCTTATTTTATCCAGCTACTTCCTGTCCCTGTCAGACTGGCACAATTATGATCAGACTCAGATACATAGAACCCCTACAGTGCAGAAAGAAGCCATTCAGCCTATTGAGTCTGCAACAATCCTCCTAAGAGTATCTCACCCAGACCCAGCCACTTACTCTATGCCCACAACCACACATTTACCATGGCTAACTCACGTAACTTGCACATCCCTAGAAAAATACAGAAAATTTACCATGACCAATCCACCTAACCTGCCCATCTTTGGACTATGGAGGAAACCAGAACACCCAGAGGAAACCCACACAAAAACAGGGAAAACGTGTGAACTCCACACATACAGTCGCCCAAAAGCAGGAATTATACCTGGGTCCCTGGCACTGTGAGACAGCGGTGCTAACCACTCAGCCATCTTAATTGAACCTCTCTTCCTATCTGAAATTCTCAACAAATAATATAGTCAGCAATAGACTATGTTGGCAAAGTCCATAAATTGCATTTCCGTGTCCTGGTACATCTAGGAGTTCCTTCTAATTACAAAAGGAGCTATTAGTCTTATACACATATCATCCAATTGAATGCTGTTTCTTCCATCCATCAATCAGGGACAAAATGCTTACCCTCTATGTCTTCCCCATAGATATAGCAACAGCCATTATGATTCTTCTACAATAACAAAGGACCATTTCAACTTGATGAAGTATATATATATGCATATTTCAACATAGGCTTAGATTTCATTTAGACCTATCATTTCTCTTCCACTTAACAAGACAATAAACTACATCATAACTACACTGTGTCATAACTACATCTTCCGAAATAGTATTAACTGGTTAGCAGTTATATTTTGCGAATAAAATATATCTTTTTATCTTATGTTAACATTCTGAATTTATAAAATCGTCACTATAGGGTCCTGTTATTAATTAACCTTTTGGTCAAGTGATTTCTTCCCCTCAAAGGCCCAACAGGACGTGTTACTGCTTGTCTCAAGAGGATATAAATACCTGCTATAAACAATGAATAGATACATATGGAATTATATCCCATGCACGTCCTGCTCATGAGTGATTTATTGTCAGCAAAAAATATACGTATAACCGGTTTCAGTTTGAATAAATCCCAAATGAAGCATGAAACACACACAAATAGCAGAACTGGTCTAAAATAACTGTTAGGAATTTAGCTTAACCCAGTCTGAGGAGAACAGTCTGGGTGAGCAATTAAAAGAAGAAAAAGTGACTTATCGTCAGAAACTCAGTGAGACTATGTTTATTTCTGCACCTAACTGAGTTCACAAATGCATCAATGGAAGGAGGCAGCTGTCCCATAAATTAATCCAAATACAGGCCTGACTATAACATTGTAGACCCTGATATGGTTTTAACTGCAGGTTAGAGACCATGGCCAGTTATTAACTATTTGAGTATAACTTATTGACTGAGCAAACTGGCTACTGGTTGTAGTGTTCAGAGGGTACTTATCTACGGACACCCAGGCCACTACCTTCGTACCATTGAGTAGCTGAAAGCCTTAATCATCCCACAGGATGCAGAAGTGGGCTGATAAGTGGCATGGAGCTCAACCTGAAAAAGTGTGAAGTGATTAATTTTGGCAGGTTGAATTTGAATACAGAAACTAGGGTTAAAGGCAGGATTCTTGGCAACGTGGGGTAAATGAGAGATCTTGGGCTCCATGTCCATGGATCTCTCAAAAGTGCTGCCCAAGTTGATAGAATTGTTAAAAAGGTGCATGGTGTTTTGGCTTTCATTAGCAGGGGGATTGAGTTTAAGAACCACGAGGTTATACTGTAGCTCTATAGAGCCCTAGTTAGACCATACTTGGAATATTGTGTTCAGTTCTGGTCAACTCATTATAGAAAGGATGTGGAAGCTTTGGAGTGTGTGCAGAAGAAATTTACCAGGATGCTGCCTGGACTGGACTGGAGAGCACGTCTTATGAAGAAAGATTGAGGGAGCTAGGGTTTTTCTCATTGGAGCGAAGAAGGATGAGAGGTGACTTAATGGAGGTGTACAAGATGATGAGAGGCATTGTTAGGGTGAATTGTCAGAGACTTTTTCCCAGGACAGAAATGGCTATCACAAGGGGGCATAATTTTAAGGTGATAAGAGGAAAGTTTAGGGGAGATGTCAGGGTTGGGTTCTTTACCCAGAGAGTGGTGGTTGCGTGGAATGCACTGACAACAGTGATAGTAGAGTCAGGTACATTAGGGACATTTAAGTGACTCCTGGTTAGGCACATGGATGATAGTAAAAGGAAGAATATGTAGGTTAGTTTGATCTTAGTGTAGGATTAGACCTCACCACAACATCAAGGGCTGAAGGGCCTGTACTATGGGGCACTGTTCTCTGTTCTGCATGTTCTATGTTCTATATGTTATAGGTCTGAATTGGAGGCTCAAGAAGCAGCTTGGTGCTTTAACATCTTCTTGACCCTGTGTTATGGACCAGACCACTCCCCCTCAAACTATATTAAGAAGCTAGCCAGGACCTGAACTTTTTTTCATTTCAAAAGTAAATGTGAGGTGCTGTGTTCCAGATGCTACTCGATTGGTCAAACTACTTGGCATGAAGCAAAGCACAATTTATTCGAACACTATATGTAAAATACAACAAAAGAAAGAGGAATTTGGAATAACTTAACTCTGCTGGAAATCTTAACAGAACAGTATGTACAGTAACTTTTACAAGTTAACTGATCGAATATAGTAATATCACATTTACACATCCTCAGCAAATTAGGCAAACAGATTGTCTCACATGCAGCTCTCCAATCCACGGGGTAAAAACATCAAAATGAATTCTGAGAGAGAGAGAGTCTAGCAGCTGGAAGAGATTCACTGCCTTCCATCCCTGCTGAGACCCCAACAACAACTGCTGAAAGTGAACTAAAAATCCTGGATTTGTGAGACCTCAACTCACTCAGGCTGCTTCTATTGTTCCAACTTTTAAAAAAAAACTACCAAGGATTCTCAAGTTGTTTATCTTCCCATAGTCTGCTTGGCACCTGTTCCCCAATCTCTTTCTAAAATAAACCAGGACAAGATGACAGTATTGTCACACCAGTAATTTGCCTCGCCATCCTTAGTAATGTAAATGCAACAGCATAGGTGGGGTACAATGCAACAACATAGGTAGGGTACAATTTAGGACATTTTGGGGGACCTTGACAAGAGAGTTGGAGCAACTTTGGAACATTGGAGGGGAGGCATTCCTCAACTGGAGTTTGGATTGGTGTCCCTTGAACCCTCAGTTTCCTGCTGATCTTGTTCACCCACTTCCTCCTTCACTAGTGGTAGTGCCTATTTGCAGAATGATGTCATGGATGGTGAAGCACACAGTGCTGTAACTGGACACTGCCATTGAGCTACACTGAATAATGAGCTTAGACCTGTCCAACTTTCTGATTAAAGCAGATCCCCCAGTGCTTCATGCAAAGGAATCTTGATGCATCCAAAGATGTCTTGCTCACCATATAAAGCTGGTAACCTGCCAAAGCCTGCAGTTCTTTTATCTTATTCCATTGGATTAGTTCTGTGACATCCACAATGTAATAGTGCAATGCCACTCCACAGCAGGCTTGTTCATACAATTTCTCTCTCTTCCTGACTGTAAGCCTTCTATTCTACAAATAAAACAAATCTACACTACTACTCCCCTGACAGCTGCCATGACCCTTCTACATTGCATGGAATACACCATCACACTACTCATTGCCCCTGTACAGCAACTAAAAGACTGACCCTTGGAAACATGGCTATTCCTTGCACACTGGCCTTTTACTCCTCCTGTAAAACCATGACTACAGTGTTTTACTACATTCAGATCCATGGATCATCTGCAGCCCTTTTCAACTGAATCACTGAAGTCATCAAGCAGTGGCTGTGCTGCATGGGCAGATCTGTTGGCTTCTTGCAATATGGTTCTGAATGAGTATCACATCTGCTTGTGGTTTGTGGCTTGCCGCTTAACCTATCTGCTACAAAGGCAATACAAAGTTCCACCTTAGTTTTTGATAATGTTGAGGGAAGAGGCACTGAGGAAACACACAGCACCTCACTACAGAGTCCATCAGTTGACAAATCCTAGATATGTCTGATATCTTTCCATCCTCAAATAAATAGCGTCTATCTATTGATCAGCATTGATATGCATGACTATTTCCACCAGTTTGCTTTATTTCTTTCACTGGCAAGATTGGCACATGTTATCCAACACAATTGCCCTTAAGAAAGTGATGGCAAGCTACCTTCTTCAACCTCTGAAAGTATACAGTGTTTATTCACCCACAACATTGTTAGGAAGTAAGTTCAAGGATTGTAAATGAGTGACAGTAAAGGAA
Source organism: Chiloscyllium plagiosum (assembly GCF_037043375.1). Taxonomy (NCBI): domain Eukaryota; kingdom Metazoa; phylum Chordata; class Chondrichthyes; order Orectolobiformes; family Hemiscylliidae; genus Chiloscyllium; species Chiloscyllium plagiosum. The sequence continues at coordinate 35,611,975 of NW_028270174.1, read as the reverse complement.
TGCAATATTTTTCCAAGTCAAGCTGGTGTGTAGCTTGGAAGGAAGCTCGCAAGCTGTGGTGTTCCCATGTATCTGCTGCATTTGCCTTACTAAGTGGTATTGATCATGGTTTTGGAAGGTGCTACGCTAACAACCCTCAGTGAGTTGCTGTAATGTATCTTGTATATAGTACGCATTGGATCATTCTAGAAAGATTTTGAAAAGCATTGTAATTTTAAGCAGCATTGAACACTTTGTCGTGAATTTCTCTGTCTGAGATACTCTTACCTATTCCATACCTGGCCTGCAACTTGGGAAGTAGAAGGTTACTGTGGCTCATTCAAGATTTCATAAGATGTCTTGGCTGATCCAGGAGGTCATACCTGAGAGGATTTTGCTGCTGATTTTAGCAAATGGTGTGTGCAAATCCGATCTTGTTCAGGTGGCTTTCCACTGGCGTTCGGTCCTTACAAGGATCTATATAACTACCATCTTGAGATACTTATTCCCAATTACAATTATGTCAGCTGCTGGCATAACACAGAATTCCTACTGATTATTGGGAAAGAAAACTTGAAGACATGCACTCTCTATGCATTTATTCTCCAGGCCTGCCCAAAATGAATTAAACTGCTTGAGTCAAATGCTATAAGGTTGGTTGATATAAACAGTTAAGAATTATTTTTCATGCATTTAATTAGAAGTCACTGAAAAAGCAAATAATAACTGCCAATTCCTAACCAAGAATATTTCAGTTATTGACTTGTGCGATATGAGCATCACTGATTAGATCAGCGGTTTATTACTCATCCTTAATTGCCTTTGAGAAGATAATGGCTCATCACCTTCTTAAACAGCCATGTTGTATAAGTACACCCACTATGTGGTTTAGGGAAGAAGTTACAGGACTTTGATCGAGCAACAACGAAAGATTTGCAGTATAGTTTCAAGTTAATTTGGTGTGTTAGTTGGATAGGAACTTGCAGATGGTGAAGTTCTCATGTAACCACTATCCTTTCCCTTCCAGGTTTTAGAGATCCTGCCAAAGAAACATTGGTGAGTTGCTGCAGTGTATCTTGTAAATGGTATACATGTTTGCATGTGGCTGGTAGTGATGAGAGTGAATGTTAAGATGGTAGCTAGGTTGTTGATCAAATAGGCTGCTTTGGTGGAATAGTGTTGAACTTCTTGAGTCCTGTTAGAGCAACAGACACTTAGCCATGAGAGGAATATTCGATTCCATACAGTATGGAAACAGGCCCTTTGGGCCAACAAGTCCACACCGACCCTCTGAAGAGCAACCCACCCAGACCATTTCCTCTACCTTATATTTACCCCTGACTACGGGCAATTTAGCATGGCCAATCCACCTACCTGCACATCTTTGGATTGTGGGAGAAAACCAAAGGAAACCCACGCAGACACAGGGAGAATGTGCAAACTCCACACAGACTGTCATCCGAGGCTGGAATTGAACCCGGGTCCCTGGTGCTGTGAGGCAGCAGCGCTAACCACTGAGCCACCGTGTCGCCCATATTCTGGCACACTGGTGGGCAGGCTTTGCTAAGTCAGGTGTTCAGTCCCTCAATACAGAATCCCCAGCCTCTGATCTTCTCTTGTAACCACACAATTACATAGCCAGTCCATTAAAGCTTCTGGTGAATGGTAATCTCTCCAGATGTTAATGTTGCCAAATACAGTAATGGTAACACAATTGAATGTCAAGGGATGATGGTTAGATTTTGTCCTATTGAAGATGGCTATTGCCTGGCACTTTTGTGACATGACTGCTACTTGCCACTTGTTACAAGCCTGAATGTTGCTGCTTCAGTATTTGAAGATGTATAGAGTACTAACCAATATGCAATCATCATCAAATATCCCTACTTTGGAACTTAAGGTGGAAGGACAGTCGTGGATAAAGCAGCTGAAGATTTTTTTTACATAGGTGTTTTTATTGGAAGAAAAAAAGAATATTTTAAACATTTTTTACAAAATTACAAAGTAATACAAACAAGTCTAAACACTAATATACAATTAAATATATGTATAAAGAAATAAATAATAACCAAAACACAACAAAAGAAAAAAAAGAGAGAGAAAAAACACTCAGATAACTACTAATCTATCCTACAAACAAGCAAAGTATAAAATAAGATATCTTACACTGCTAGTAAGAAATAACATAATTCTTAAATAATTAAGTATTTACTCAAAATGGATTAACATCAAGTCATGATAAAACCTGTATTTATACGGGATCCCCCCCCACCCCACCGTGCCCCCGGGGGCCCCTGAACCTGCCAGAATCACTACCACAGCTAGACAAAAGGAACCTTTTTGAGGAACCCTCTCAAAGTGTCTTCAGCGTGAGATAATTGGCCTCCAATCATTTTAGTCTATTTCCTGTTGACTACGTATGATTCCAGGTCAGGTAGTGATTTCTTCAATTCCCATTGACTTCAGTTTTGTCAGGGCTCCTTGATTTCACATCCTCAAAATGTTGTCTTGATGATGCAGGTCATCAATCTCACCTCACCTCTAAAGTTCAGCTCCAAGGTTAGCCCATGCTAAGGTTGCAATTAGGCTTGGTGCTGAGATTCAAGAAGGATGGAAACAGAGCCTCAGTCAGAAGGTTATTACTGATTAAAGGCTGCTCAATGGCATTGTTGATAAGACTTTACAGATGATTGGAAATAGACGAAGGGAGTTGTAATGGATAGTTTGCCCAACTACAAAGGGGCATGATTGGTATGGAACACAGGTTTGTAGCAATCCAGCCAAGATGCCATCACTGCCCATAGCCTTTACTACATCCAATGTGTCCAGTCACCTCTTCATATCACACAGAGTGAACACTGTGGGCTAAAGACTGTCTTCAATGATACTGCAGATCTCAGAAGGAGTTCAACATGATTATCCAATCAATACTTTTGCCTGGTGATGGCTGTGAACACTTCAGCATTATCTTTCATAGTCATATGCTTGCTCCTTTATCATTGAGGATAAGAATGTTATGGAGTTGCTTCCTGCTCATTGAGTAATTGTTCACTACCAGTCATGACTAGTTTTGGCAGCTTCACAGACCTTTCATGTGTTGGTTGTGAGATTGCTTCAATCTGTCTGACGCATGCTACTTCTATCGTTTAGCAAGTATGTAATCCGGTTTTGGAACTTAACCATATGGGTACCTCATTTTTCAGTGAATGTCCAGTACTGCGTCTGGCCTTCTTCTCTTCAGATTACATTGAATTAGAATTAGCAACAGGTTTGATAGTAATGGGAGAAAGAGAGATTTCTCAAGCAACGGTTGAGGCCAAAATATTGAAGCTATTTGAGAAAATGTCAGGGTTGATGTCAGACTCCTACATGCAATCTGACATTTTGAAAGCTTATCTGAAGGTAAAGATAAAGTCCCTAATCCTGCAGAACCATAGAGCTGCTCTCTTACTGGGAAGGGACAACTGGTGGTATCTTAAACTGAGGGCCACCATGCATCAGGTGAGGGGAGAGGTGAGAAGATGAGTCTTTCATGGTAGTTTCAGCTATTACTGTAATTCAACCTATGCTGTCGATGTCTGCATCGCAGACCAACCACCCAGCTAACTGAGCCCCTCTCTGAATACAAACTTATGGATTCACCAATTACTCCAGCTTTATTTTTGGTCCTCTTGAGTAGACATAAACATGAACTAACTCTTCTGTGAATACTGTCAGGGGCTATCTTTAATAGGCCTACCTCTTCTTGTTCACAGCTGATCAGTGAATTTCCAGTGTAATTGCTTCTGTCAAAGGCATGGGGGAAACTAATTTCAATGTTTTCAAGGGTACGTGTGAGTAATAGTGCATCTGACTTAGGGTTCTCCCCCTCAGAAAGGCAGCATCTAGGGTAATTACAAGGGTAGCCTCTAGAAGATGGTGCAATATGCCATGGTTTTCTTGTTATATGCTTTATTTAATGAATGTTTAACTGAGTCAGCCAAGTCAAAGTGGAAGATGTCCAAGAACCCTCCTGTGCATAGCCTGCAGCCTTTTCTGATACTGCACCATATTATGTTGACATTGATTTTGTTAACAGTCTGATCCAATTGTGAAGGTTGGCTATATCTCATCCTGTTCTGGTTTTCTATTTACTGTTAGCTGGCTGCTTGAAGATGAGTGGAAATGTTTTGATTTCGATGAGATAGGTTAGCAGAATGTACATAATGATAGCTTCATCACTGCAGCAAACTCTGACTTGCCTCAGGACTCAACAACTTCCCTACTGTCTCGGACATAATACAACTCCTCCCCAACAAGACCCAACAACCCCAGCTCCTCCCAGACCTGATGTTGCCCACAAACCAACCACCTTAAATATGCTAACATTTACCTGGACCCTTTCCCACTTTACACCGGCGACCTATCTACACAGCATGCTACTTATCTGGCACCCTAGAACCCTCCTCACCTGACACTCCGACCAAATGGCACACTAAATTCACATTTAGCTTTCATGGGAGCTAGCAGTGGGCTGTCTGTGCTGTTATAGGATACCAGGGATTACTGCTGTGAAAAGGGGGTGTGATTTAGTCCCAACTATCCTGCAATATGAAGGAGTTGTCAGGTTTCATGTGGCTCCACATTTCTGAAGGAGCCTTGATGAAAATCTCCCACCACAAATACAAAGCTCTTTCATAACCTCAAGAAGAAGGAGCAGAATGGCAATCTGACTGTGATTGACACTCCTCAGAAAATCAGGCCCAAAGCCGGCACATCTGTGTTGCTTACATGGAAAGTGTACACTTCCTATTGCCAGTTCTCCCTTTCCATGGTGCTGTGGAATTCTGACAAAGCTAGGATCAGATGGTCAGAGTCATAGCAATCAAGGTTGTTTGCCCTATACTTTGCTTGGTTTTCATATGGATTTACTCTGAGCTTTTCAGAGCACATAATGCTAAGTAAATCAGCTGGAGTGTCAAAGTACTCAGACTGCCAACAATGTGTAGTTTGCCCACATCCCATCATGATTGACCACTCTTACACCCACAAAAAAAGTGGTGTGGCTGTTGTGGAATTATGCTGGATATTTGGCCTCCCAAGTGTTCATCTTGTATCCCATTGCTGGAACTGGATCAGAAAGTGCGAAGGTTCTTTATCCAGGTATATGTAAAAATCCAGATGGAGGGGTTAGTTTTGGTAAGTGAAAGAAGCAATGAGTTCACAAAAAATATTGCGCAGACTGTTCTCCATTTGCTTTCAAATGCACACCACAGGAATATAACTCACATTATGATTACTATGTCATTTTAGCATAAATCACTTTGATAAAAATGCTGTTTGGCTTTCCTAGTTTTACCTCCAATGCAAAATAAAATAAAACAAGCTTTGCCAAAAAAACATTTCAAGAAAATCATTTCCTTCTGATATCAGGACAAGGGTTGCCTTTCAAGTTGGTAACCTAAAAGCGATCCTTTGTATCGAGTTACTGCCAGTTAGTAGACATATTCCCTTCCAGCTATCAATGTATTCAAGTTACTACTGTTGGATTCAGTCTGGTACTCATGATATGGTAAACATGACATTTTCATTCTTTTCAGGATACCCTAATTAACAGGTTTCAACTGTATATATTTCACACATCTCAGCCAGCAGCACATCTGTTTTCTCATACATGTACGTACAGGTATATTTCAACAAATAAGGTGCCAATTTGCGAACTTGAATGTGGTGTGATTTCCTAAGGATAATTGAATAGGATACAATGGGTTCTCGCTGGAGCCATTGACGAATGGTGGAGTAATATAGAGTGGCAGCTGTGAGTTCATTCATGTATATTTTCCTTTCACATGAGGTATCAACTATTCCCTCAACACCCCACTGTTCACAGAAAGAAGATGCCAAGTTCCTAGAATATCCATGCTCTGCAAATGCCTAAGTAATCAGTATTGGCATATAACCCACAATGTCAGCAACTGGTACTAAAATGAGAGCTTGTAAAGCAACTAACTATGCAGGAAGTGAAGTATGGCCTTCTGAGATTAAAGCAAACAAAGAGACATTGAAAATGTAGGTAACATAAGGAAAATGTAAAATTTATGGTTTCTGGCAAAAGGATATTTGTGGAAAAAAATTGTTTTTGGGATCATCACACTTGCAAACCAAAACCCAATTCCCTTCACGTTCTGAGGCTCCATGTACAAATAATTTTTGGTTTTCTCACAGAGTGATTTTGTCTCATCAGCAAGTGTTTCATTTAATGTGTTGTGATGGTTTCTGCTTCGAAAGTGAAAGCAAATCACAACAGACGTCAGATGACTATGATAAGTCAAGTGTACAATATATATGAGTATTTTTCAAAATTTTACACAAAGAAAGACACAAAACCAAACCAAAACAAAAAGAAAGATGCACTACCATTTGCAATTATTTAGTTCACCCAATATCTGATGGTCAACAAAACAAATTAATATTCATTACATACGTAATCTGTAAACAGTGCAGGTCTTTTAATGGTATGCAAGCATATTTTTATTGACAGGTCTTCTAAGTATCCATTTGTTCCTCAGGTGATGTTCATTCTACAGTAAGTGCAATTTCTGTGGTGAATGCTGTTATCATGTTTGCACAGTAAGTGCTGTCCTCACTGGAAGTGCTGTTGCTATTCCATTGTTTGGGAACAATGAACCTCTGGGACATGTGGCCATTCCATACTCTGTGCAGATAGTGAGATCATATCCTCCTGATCAACTGCTTGTAGTGAACAAACAGCTTCTGTAAGTTAGGCAAAGGTTTGAATTGCAATAATCTATTTAGTTGTTCACTATTGGTAATTACAGTGGCAATTGCTCAACACAGGTCCCAAGTTGCCATGTGCGCTGACATTTGTTAAAAACATTGAAATCCTCACTCTGACTGGCTCTCCACTGTACAACTCTTGCAATAATTTTGCAATTTTGTCAAAGTGAAATTTGACTTTCAATCATTTTGTCTAGGTTTTGCCATGCATGCTTTTTACTACTTTTGGTTTCAGCTGTTTTTTTCACTGGAAGAATTGTTTTGGCTGACATTTTTCTTTAGACTAGACTATTTTAGGAGGTGTGTTTCTCAACTCAAGGATTGCCTTGTACAGATTTGTTGTGGATTTGCTTGATTTTTTTTATGATTCCTTTGGAAACATTCACTGTCCCCTGAGTGCTTCCATTTGACTGCAGATAGTGTGATGATGATTTATCATGTTGAATTTCCCAATCTTTTATGATGTGTCTGAATTCTTCACTGGTGAATCGTAGGCCATTGCTGCTCACGACAATCTCTGGAATGTCATAATGGCTGAAGTGTGCTTTCACGCGTTCTACAATTTCACTGGTAGTTGTTGACAATAACTGGTCTAACTCCCAGTAGTCAGAATAGTAATCAATGGTGACAGGGTATTCAGTTCTTGTGAGAATGACGAGCTCCACTCCAAATCTATCCACCATGACTCATAAGTGGGACTTTAGCTTTCTTAGTTTGGTATTCATTATAAGAACTGCATTAGGATAGGTGGTCTGTAATGTCTTGTTCATGTCTCACCATTATGGCACATCTCTTGACTTCCTCAGACTAGACATAATTTTTGATAACTTGTATTGATAACTTGCGGCATCTCTTTTTCCCATGGGGAGAATGACTCTAGTTCCTTTGTACAAGGTTCTCACTTACTGTGTGTAAGCTTCATACTTTTTTTATATAACAGCAATGGTATCCCTGATATTTTCAGGCCTTTCATCGCTACTTCATGCAGAGTTTAAAGAGCCACATATTGCTGCATAGCCTGCTTGCTTGGAGCACAGCACTTGTCTTTCAGATTCAATGTCTCAGCTGAGTTAATGAATTCCAGAGAATGTCAAGCTGCTGTTTCTCTGGAAGATGTCAAACTCAGTCTTAGCATCCTCAACTTCCTTCTCAGGGTATGTTGCTCTCAACATGTCAGCCATGTAAATCCTGTTCCCTTGCTTATATGTCATGTCCGGATGATACTTCTGTAAATGCAACAACACGCTTTGCACTCACTTGAATTGCATAAATGCAGCCTGAAGAAGATGCTTTGAAGTGGTTTGTGTTTGGACTTATCTCCTCTCAAAGGGATATTGATTCAAATGTTTAGAAACAAAGGCAGCAGCAAGTATTCTTTCTCAATCAGTGTCAGATTTGGTCAACACTGTTATGATCCTGGACCAGATAGGCAAATTAACAGTATGATCCCAAAGGAGATCACCAAGTTATGTTTCAGGTGGTTAGGGGCCATTAACTTTTATTTTAAAGTAGACTGTGAGAGCCAGGGAGCTTGTGAAAACAACAAAACCACAAGATTCCATGCAGTAACTAACAGTATTACAATCTACCCCAAATGTTCAATTTATTTTAACACCCAGAATTAACATGCAACAAATAGGGATAGCATCAAATAGAAACTGTTATTGGGACAAATCCAATGGACTCCTCAACAACTTTCTCCAAAACTTAATGAGACAACGATTCATTAATCTTCATGAAACTTCACAAAAAGTGAACAATTCTTTACTTTTATCAATCTGATGTATCAATCTCATTAGGGGGCATGGTGGGTGGGTGAATGAGCCTTGCCTGGCAGAGGAGACATAACAGGCCAGAGGATGGGAAGGAACATAGCCAGGCATATGGGGAATAAATAGAATTATTTGAGCTTATGATGACTGTGCTGACTGTAGTCCATAACTCTTTTGAAGTACTATGAATCTTCCAAGATCTGGCCAGCTCCATGAAATCTCGAAGGGAGTCAGAGTCGCTAATCACCAGACTGGAACCAACCAGCCAGATCAGCAGTGCTGGGTGTGGGCTTTGACTTGAAGCAGCCTGTGCCCTCAAAAGCTATTCTTGAAAAGTGGAAATCTGGCCAAGAATGCCGGAATTGAGCCCCTCCTTCCATTTTCAAAAGGCCTTTCAGGTCTGCTCAATTCCTGCCATCTGGACGCCATCAGATGTCTTATTGGGTGCTCACCGTCTAACCAACCAGGGTAGGGAATTTTGCAAGTGACATTGCAAAAGCAAGGCAGCTCAGCATGGGGTCATGACTTACAAATTATCAAGGTATCCTGCTGTCCATTGCTCTGTAGTCACCAGAGCTGAAAATAAGGAACTCAGCAATGTTGATACCCACGTACAGTTTAAAATCGGATCGTTTGTCCTTAGTGCTCTCATTCATGTAAGGTTGAATGCATAGGATGAATGCATAGAAATGTAGAAAAGTCTGATGCTGGTTAGGACATCTACTGCATTCTCATTGTGTTGCCCTCGACTATTCGAAGCAGTAAAAGTATTCCATCATGAAACATTTTGAAAATTTATTTTCAATTTCCAGAGAATGAACAGGAGTTACTAACCAGCCAATAGGGATCAAAGTAAGAACAGATGCAATAAAGGCTGAATGTAGATTGAAATAACAAGAATGCAGAGTGTGAATAATAACTACAAATAAAACTCTGAAATGTATAAGAGACTGACATTGAGCAGTCAGTGGATGGCTCAGCATGCAGCATGAAATGAAAGGGTTATGTCAGGATGGGTGGCATGTCTCACCATGAACTAAACGTAATTCTTATCCATTGAGCAGACTGTGTGATACTAATCCCATTTTCAAGAGAGGGTCATTAGAACCAAATTAAAACTGAGGTCATTGACATCGCAAAAGGAAGGGGTGGAGTAGATGTCAGCATATGATATGAGGAAACATTTAGAACAAGAGAATAGTTGATGAAGCTGATTTAAAAAAAGACGTGAGAAACAGATATTTGGGAGTCATTAATTTTAGGTTCTGTCAACTCTTGTGAAAGCCCATGTCTGATTTGATCCTTGACAGATTTGTTCGGTTCTAAGGATAAAAAGTGAAGGAACAATTGGAGCCTATTGAATGGAGTGGAGTTAACTTATTTTGCAATCCATGACATTGTTTATGTTCTTGAGAAATGGGTAACGGCTACAATATAATGTCCAGCCACAACAAAACGTTCCTTATGTGATAGTCAAGAAACAGTGCCTGGATGCTGTGGAAATGATTTTCCCGTTCAATATTATTTGGATTGAGGGCGCCTTGCTCTGTTTGTGACAGTCACTTGAAGGAGATGGTATAGAATGTAATCATTGTTGGTCCAGTACCCTCTTTCTAATGCTATCAGTGATTTGTCAACGCAATATCAGATTGCCAATGGAGTGTCTGCTGATCACTCAGTGTGAATGTGAGCACACCAACTAATTGTGGAGAGCTTCCAGCCCACAGGTCTTTAACCCAACAGCTTAAACTTCACTTTAAATGTGCTATAACCAAAATAACACCCGAATGGCTACAATACAGAAGGAGACTATTCAGCCTGTTCTTGTCTATGCTGGCTCTCTGTATTAGCAAATCAATTGGGCCAGGTTCCTTGTTCTTTTATTCCCTGTCACTCTGCAAATTGTTTCTCTCTTGGTAACTGTCCAGCTTTCATTTGAACTAATTAATCTGCCTCCATCACGTCTTCAAGTAAACTTGAACTAAGCAAAATGTTTTCTCTTGTGTATTTAAATGTTCTTCTTTTTCATTAATTTGGTTGAACATTTGGCTGATGAAACACCAGTTATCTGAAATATTTATTGATCTTTATTTACTTATACCACCAAGCTCAATCCCTTTACTGCCCTGTATATATATATATATATATATATAGGGATTGAACAACATCTTGTTTTGGACACACAGACATTTCTGTCAAAGAGATATTGGGATTCCTCAATTAGTTACCTTTGCTCCCGTGACAAGCTCTGTTTGGTAGCCATTGATTCCACCTCATCCTGAGCAACTTTCTGAATCTGAATCAAGCTGATCATGAGCTTGGTGCTCTGTTTGACCTGGAGTTGAACAGTTATCTCAATTATCCCCATCACCAAAATCGCCTTCATAATAATATCCATCAACATCGATGCATCAATCCATATGGTGTTGAAACTGTCATCCATGCTTTTGTTAAGTCCAGACTCATTACTTTCATGTTATCCTAATTGACCTAATATTCTTCTCCATCCAATTTCATCCAAAAGTCTGCTGCTTGTGTCTTAACTTCCAGAAACATCTCAATCTAACCTTTTGCAAAATTTCAAGCTTGTGTTCAAATCTTTCTGAGGCATTGTCTTCCTAATTATTTATCTTCCTGTAGCCCTACAACTCAGTGAAAACTTTAATTTCCTTCAGTTCTTCCTCTCATACATCCCACACCTTGTGTGCCCTATCGCTGGTGGTCATGCATTCACCAAGTCAAAATTTCAGCTCGAGATTTCCATTCCCAAACCTTAACACCTGAGTAAAGAAACTGCTTAAATCCTACTTCTTTAACCAAACATTTGGTCCACCTGTCCTAATATTTATCTTTTTGATTAGGTGTTAGCTTTTGTTGGATATTGTTACTGTGAAGCATCCTAAGCTGTTTTTACAAAAGGCTGTATATAAATGCAAGTACTTGTTTGTTTGAGAACTTTCTGTGATGTTGAAATTCCATGGATTGTGTCCCCTCTCTGAGCATCCTAACATTGACTCCATCAAAACAGGCAGGACTAAGTGGGTTAGCTAACATAAGGCCAGAGGCCATGTTCCTGGATGAGGGAACCCCCAGGATAAAGTGTTGTTGAATTCTCCTTTCCTCCTGTGAGAAGCTTAGTTATGGAATCCCTACAGAGTATAAGCAGGCCTTTCAGCCCATCAAGTCTACACCAACCCTCTGGAAGAGTATCCCACCCAGACCCCTGTTCCCTGATCCCGATAGCCCTGCATTTCCCATGGCTAATCCACCAAGCCTGCATATCTTTGTCTATGGGAGGAAACCCATGCAGATACAGACAAAGTGTACAAACTTCACACAGATAGTCACCTGAGGGTGGAATGGAACCCAGGTCCCTGGCACTGTGAGGCAGTGGTGCTGACCACTGAGTCACCATGCTACTCCTATAGAAGAATGCTTGAAAAATTTAAAATCATCAGCTCTCTGTTTTAGATTAGATTACTTACAGTGTGGAAACAGGCCCTTCGGCCCAACAAGTCCACACAGCCCCGCCGAAGCGCAATCCACCCATACCCGTACATTTACCGCTTACCTAACACTACGGGCAATTTAGCATGGCCAATTCACCAGACCTGCACATCTTTGGACTGTGGGAGGAAACCGGAGCACCCGGAGGAAACCCACGCAGACACGGGGAGAATGTGCAAACTCCACACAGTCAGTCGCCTGAGGCGGGAATTGAACCCGGGTCTCTGGCGCTGTGAGGCAGCAGTGCTAACCACTGTACCACTGTGCCGCCCACATTTGAAGGTACAAATGACAATGCAAGATTGGATTCCCATTTTGAGATCCATCGGTAAGTGTGCTATAGCTCTTTTATTCTGAACCCAATAGCAGACAATTTAAGATTTGATTGATTGAAAATAGGACCAAGCTAGTTTCTGACTTCACTTGCTCTATATTCAGTGCCTTGGAAAGGGCAAGTGAAGGCTCCATCCTATATAAGGCTGTATGGAAAAAACACACATAAACTTAGCAGCTGGAGTGTCTAAGTCCCAGTCATTCCAGAGGTTTCCTGCCAGTGTTATAACGAGAATCTAATGGCCAACAGATTTCAACTCCTGTCTCGTCTCCTGTTAGTCAGACAACTTGCTTAACCATCTCGATAGTAGAACTTTG